>NW_020450785.1:0-651509 GCF_003343035.1 Apteryx rowi
TGCTCTAGGTGACCCTGCTTGAGCAGGGGGGTTGGACTAGATGATCTCCAGAGGTCCCTTCCAACCTCAGCGATTCTGTGATTCTGTGATTCTGTGAACAGTATGAGAATGCAGAGAGCATCCATGTAAACTTGTCTTTGTTCTGAAGTGACAGGATGGTGGATGAAAATGGGAGAATAAACAAACAGCTCCTTCAAAAAAGCAGCTAATGTGCCATTRAAAATCAGTTTAATTTAATCCTAATCATTGTGAGGAGTTTCATTGCACTGAATTAATGACATCTTTTACTTGCTGGAAAACATTACAGATTCTTTAGTTGTTTAAACTATTAAGTTGTTTTCAGTACTGTAATAGAATTTTTTGCTTGAATGTGGATAATAGGTTTTGATATTATTGTTCCCCAGACAGAAACTTTAACAGAAACAGAAATAGAGTGTTGGTTTGTAAAAGGGTATAATACATGGAGTCAGATGCTCATCAGGAGTAAGCTGTGAACCAACTCCCTTGGCTTTAATGGATTTACAACAGCTGACAAGCTGGCACATGATATGAAAACATTACATACTTTCAAAGATTTCTGTGAAACGCAAGCTGCCTTTTACTAGTGGCTTAGAGGCTTTCAAGAGAAGGAAACTGCTAGGAGAAACAAGTCGGTGAAACTGAGACTATGGTTCCACAATACAGTAAATTAAACTTGATGGCTTCTAGAACTAAATTAAAATAGATGTAACTATGTCAGAAAGGGATGAAGTGATATTGTACCATTTTGCCAGTTCTAGTGTGTTGAAAATTCTGTGAGGGACCACCCTAATACAGCTTTTGTGCCGGATCACATATCATCTGTCCAAACTACTACTCCAGTTCAAGTATTGTTTGTTTTATCATGGGCAAGAAAAATAAATAAATAAAAGCTTAACAGTAGCATGAACTCTCTATCAGAGGCAGTCATGTGCCCAGGTGGATCCAAATCACATTTGTATTGCTAAGATGCACAGGTCTTGTTTAAGCATAATGGAACTATGGCTGGAAATTCAAGGTGGGATGGAAATGTCTCATGGTGTTAAATGGAAAGTGGGGCAAAATCAAGTAGATTCACATGGAGCAAAGCAGGATTAACGCAGTGCCAACTCAGATGTTACTCTGTGCCATTGTTATGCTGCAAAGCAACCAGATTAACAGTGTCTGTTAGGAGGCTTGGACCTTCATCTGCTCCGACACAGAAATGAAAGTGTCTCTGCAGTCCATGCCTTAGCATTTCTTATTCTGAGGTAGGGGCAAAAGTAGCCAGGATGAGTGTCTTTATAACCCTAGTGTGGGGGCATGCCCTGAGCCATGCGCTTGCTGACTGCACTGTTATTTTAAGATGGTTCTTTCGAGAAGGAGACATCTTCTGGGTTGTGTCATTAAGTAATTTTGACCATCAGTGTCAAAGCCTAATAATGAAAACATCGAAAAAAAAAAAAAAAAAAAGCCCACCCAGAGAATAAGGTGGTTGGTAAATATATGGAGGAGAAAATGGGAAAAGCAGACCTTTTTATGGCAAGAAATACATTTGTTATTGCTTTAGTTGGCTGTCAGTGAATCCTTCTGAATGTTATGCGCCCTTCAAAACTTAAACAAAAGAACAAGAATGATCTGTTCTTCAGAATATTYTACCTTTTTACTCCTTCTCTGGCAAAGTATCTTTCCAGTATAGGGTAGAAATGTCATGTGATTAAAGAAATTACAGCACCACTTCCTTTGTAAAATAGGGTAGTATGTCACACCTGCTGTTTCTTACCTCTCAAGTTTAAAGAGAGACTGGAAACCCTGGAGACTGAAAGCCTGCATGACAGTGTCAGTGAATTTAGGTAGATAATCTTCTGGCAAGCATTATGGATTTTATTGCCTTTCTTACATTACCCAGTTAAGACAGTAGTTTTAAAGAGAAAATTGTAATAAAAAAGCTGCATTATATTCAGAAGAAGATCTATAGCAATTCATAAACAGTACTGCTGCACTGAGAGACCTCCCACTTGAGACAGCCCAGGAAAGCTATTAGTTTGTGTAAATGCAGGTATTTTACAAAGGCTAAAGCAAGGGAAAAAGAACGGACCTGAACACAGGTTTCCAGCCAGAATCTCAGCTCCTGGGTCCTTCCTCCTCTCTGGGTCACTGCTGTGTTTACAGACCTTTTTCTCATTCAATTCCATAACAGTACTCGACCAATTTAGGACCTCAAGCTACTGTTGTGTGTGGTTTGGATTAACAAGATTAGTATGTTTTCTCAAATCTGATAAAAGCTTTCTTAGAAAGGAGCTCTTAAGGGTGATCATCTTTGAGCTACTGCTATCATATTCTCTTAGCTTTTCTCACTCACTCTCTAGAGATGCATGGCTTTTAAAATAGGTCATTCTTTGGAAGAGTTTAAGGAATAGAAGAAGATCTTCTTGTTTCTATTGACTGCAACACATTTTATAGATTCTGGTGGGTATATTTAGCCAGGACTACACAATATCTATTAAATTAGCTAATGTCTATTGAATTGTCTAAAGGGAATGTGGGTTCCACTGTAAACTGCTGAAGATGAAACAGGACAAAAATTTGCTAAAATGAAAGAAGAAAAGGGGGATGTAACTATTTCACACAGTGTAGCAATGCCAAGGATGGAGATCCAGGTCCAAGACCCCACCAGTCCACACAACCTCACTCCCAGCAGCTGCTGGGCAGCAAGGTTCCCAGCCCACACAATGGCCAAGGGCAGGAGTCACATAGCAAGAATGAATCTGAGGGGCTTTTTAGGACTAACTGCAAATGTTTCAGCTGATACTAACATTTTATGATAGCATTATAAGGCTGAAAATCTGTTTCCTGTCAGACAGTGCTGTCTGATAATTGGAACAGAGCAACGGAGCTCCCTAGTAAGAAAAATTTTCTTGACACATTTCCTTGAGTTTTTTAATGTTTAATAAAAGGCCTTTATCCACTCCTTGATTAAAAAAGTGTAGAAACAGAGAAAAAAGAAAAAATCAAAGCCTCTCTGTGAAACCCAAAAGGACACTTGCTTCAATGATTTTTGACAGAAAAATAAAAACGCCAAGCTGATGGCAGAAGCGGTTTGGAGGAGCAATGCTCGGGCAGCCTGGCTGCTGGGGCTGCTCCGCGGAGGGGCCTGCAACGGGTCAGAGCAAGGAAGGGCGGCTGAGGCCCGTGCAGCGCCCCTCACCACCTCCCAGCCCTGCCACACTCGCCTGTCCTCTGCCGCTGACAAACCACCCTCGTTTTGGGCTATAACCACCGGCGCCCGGCACCCCCTACCCGCTGCAGTGGCTGCACCGCCAACAGCCGCCCCCTTCCCCTCTCCCCCCGGCTTCCCGCCTCAGCAACGAGCGGCCACCGCGACGCTCCCGTCACGAAATGGCGGCCAGGCGGTAGGTGTCGCTGTTCGTCCTGCTATCAGCGGAGACCCCGCGGCGGCCCGGCCCAGCCCGGCAGGAGGCAGGGGCCCACCATCCCCGCCCGCCTGCCCTCGGCTCCTTCAAAGCTGTCAAGGGTGGGCAAAGCCAAAGCCCGCTACAAAATGGGTGCGCCTGTGCCGAAGGGGTGCGCGGCCCTCCTTGGAGTGAAACCTGTGAGGTGCGGATGCGGGTTCGGCCTTGTTCCTGTTGCTGTGGCCTCCCGCGACATGCGGCTCATAGCTGTGCTGAATTAGACTGCTGAACAGGATCGCACGGAAAGTGTTGCCCTGCATGTTTGGTCGCCAGTCAATAAATGAATGCATAATAGAAACCAGAACCCATGAACAAGAGCATTAGAGTAAAACATGGATCTAAGGCAGGAATCCAATACATATTTAATAGCAACCTGCCAAATGATGTTTTCAATCAGGATTATTTTATTTTGTGTTAAATTTTGTATTAAAGTAGCACAAGAGGTCAAGTGATCTAGTCAGGACTGAAGCTCCTTCAACTGTGCTAGATGGTGTAGAAATGTAGGATGTTTGCCTGATGCATTTGCAAGCTAAGATGAAACAAAACAGTCTAAAAGAAATACAGCTATTTCAATATTTAAGTCCACAGTTCTTCAGGGTAGTCTGTGTTGAACAGGGATCCACTGACAGGAAACAGCTTCCAATTTCTAGGACCAAGCTGAATGATATCTCTGGAACATATTCACAGTGCTCATGCATTATTTCTTCATTCAAGTTTCAGAGGACTATTTGACTTTTACTGTGAAACCATAAATCACCATTGTTCTTGGCATCTCAGATGTTTTCCTCAGTTAAACACAATGAGATTCCTCCAAGGGAAGAAGGAACAGTGTAAATAGTATTTAAAATGTGTTGCTAATTTATTGCAAGGTCTTGCTGGATGTAATTAATTCAAATGGTTTCATATATTCCAACAGGAGATATATATCTTTTTGGAATACCTCTACTTTGAGACCCCCGCACAGTATATCATTAAGTATCATATACTTAATACTCCCAGTAGAGCTGGCAGATGCATTTTAGCTGCAGTGGCTGTGAATAATAGCCCAGATTTTTGTTGTCCTTGTTCATTAGTCTGTTAGGAACTACTTGTTATTGCAATGAAAGCTAGGAGGTTTTCTTGCCCTTTTCGTTCACCGTAAATATTTTGTGAAGCAAAACAAGAAAGAGACATTTATAAGGCAAAATAGTATTTGCAGTGGCATAAATTGCTACAGCAGACTATTTGTGGTGGTAATTATAAAGAAATCTTTTCTATACAGACTTTTCATATTACTGCCTGTATATATGATAGTTTTCTAGTAAAGTGCATTACCAGAGCTACTAGCTTTGACAATTCTTTGGCATATTTTGGGGGCAATTGCTTTAAGAAAGGAAAATAACTACCTGTTTCCATCCAACTCGCATCAAAAAGTGTCATCTACACTCTTCACTTTATTGTGGCATATCCTGGGCTTTTGCGTAGCAATGCTCATTCTGAAGGCTGTTATCCACATTGCCTGTTATCTCTTGGAGAGGGATATTCTGAAAACTGATATTGTTCAGTTTTTAGCTTTGTCTTTAATGCCAACCAGAGTGCTGTTTTTGAAAGTTCTCTGTCAACTCAATTTCTATTGATTTTAGAGAAAGCTGTAACTAGAAGTATGGAGTGTTACTTCCATTCTGCTGTAAATTTATGGGAGTGATTTTCCACTTCTTGAAGACAGGAAGAGGGATCAGGAACAGATTTTCCTTTCTTTGCTTATGTCAGGGTTAATGAAAGTGTACACTTGGAAAGTCTTTATAGTAGTATATTACAAAGCCTCGTATAGCCTGACATAGTAGCAGTCTCTTTTTCATTTGGCAGATTTTGAAACGTTTGCAAAAGCCAACATGTGATGGATTAACACACAAGCAACTTCTGCACAACTTTCTATCATAATAAATATTTAAAGGAAATGAGGACTTAATAGCATCCTTATCTCACTCCATCTAACAAAGATGGAAGGAGACTACTAAATAGAGTTGGGGAAGGTGATCAAGGATTCTTGATTTGGGCTGCCATGCCCTGTATTTCCCCAGACATGTCAACTTTTCTGCCCTTAAAATTTGAGCCAGCTGGATTTTTGGTATGTACAGCTCATGTTTTTGAAATCGCTACTAGAGCATGAGCCAGGATTTTGCTTCTGTAAAAAAAGCTAGGTGAAGCTTCCAGCTCAGCTAGCTGCTGTGGTCTATAGAGGCTCTGCAGTAGTTGACAGTTGCCACTGCAAGTGTGGAGGTAGAAAGGACTGGCAGTCACAACATCTGGGAATGCAAAGCCAGAGGTTGGAAAAGATGACAGAAGTGAACTTCAAGATTTTTTGGGAGGGATTAGCAGGACTGGAGCTTCCTAGAAGAAAATGGAATGTTTCTGGGTGCCAATGACCGCAGGTTACGAGGTGCTGGCTCGCTGCATGGACAGTCCCTCTTCTTTCCTCTTTTGTTGCCTTGAACAGATGATGTCCTCCCTTCTAAGTGAAAGCCTGCCAGGCCCAGGCTTCCTTCCCTTTCACCTCCCGTAGTACCCTTYCCTTCCTTCTACTCACTGTTCCTCTGCTGTTAGAAATACTATGAACTATTTGTTGCTGTTTCTATTCCTAACACTGCTGAATGTAAGAAAGTCACTTAATATGGGTGAGTGATCCATCAATGTTTCTGATCTTATGTGGCTGTCTCAGAGTGTTTTGAGGCTCACAGGATGTTTGTTAAGTGATTTGGGGTCCTTAGATGAAAGATTTTTTTTCTAAGCATCATTATTATTTTTGTGTAAAAATATAATGTATTTCATGTATAATTAATATTAGAAAAACTCACTCTCCATTGTTCTTGATTTTATAGCCTCATTATATATTCTAGAGATGTACAGATAAATAGATAGATATTATATCAAATGTATTTTTATACAAATATATTATTTTTAAAAGCTCTTGTTTTTCTTTGAGCCAAAGAAGAGTTGAAGCTAAACTTCAGAAAAACTTAAAGTGTTGCTATTGCCAATTAGTGTTCATATGCTCTTGGGAAATAATGATGGAATCTTTCCTTTGAAACCCAAATTGTACCTCTTAAGGGAGTTTTTAATGCCAGCGGGGAGAAAGCTAGTTAGGAATAAATCTTCAGTTAAACCTTACGCAGAATAATTTTAAAGATACATTTGCATGATCAAGGTGTTGAATTACATCGCATTTTCATTTGGTGTGCACATGTGTTTGGAACAAATCTGGCCTGCACTTTGGGGTGTCTGGTCATTAATCTCTTTTGCACACTCATTTTCTGAAGCACTAAAGACATAGGTTTTATTTCTGACATTAAAAAATTGTTTGAGATCAGTATTCTGATGAGAAAGTTTGTTTTTCCAGATCTATTAAAACCCAGATAATTTTATGGCATAGCTTATGAGGGCTTGAGTTGCACTACAAGTTTTCTAACATGTAATAAACCATAAAACATCCATTTAATTTGTGAACATTGATGAGCTGGTGTAAACTGGCATTGCTCCTTTGATGTTTGTGGAGTTGTGCCAGTTTACACCAGTTCAGGAATTTGGTCTATTGTTCCTGCAAACATCCTATGACATTTTAAATTATCAAGATGGTCATCTCACAAAGACAGCCAAAGAATTAGAATAACAGTTCCCTGCCAAATTCTCTGGGGAGACTTGACTTATTAAAAAAATAAATTACACGTGTTCTTTTTATATAAATAAAAATTTATTTCATAAGAATACATGATTTACTTGGAGGCTGAAGCTGTGATTTCCTGGTTAGGGATGTAACTTGGTGAATCAGTAAATCAGTGAGGGAGACGATGCTCTTCCATGTGTCAGTTGTGCAAGGGATGTTTGGTCTGACTGGTAAGATATAAACAGTATTTAATGTCCTCAGATGGACTCCTCTGGGAATTAATCTTGGCTTCTGGGCCCTTTCTTAGGGATTTCTTCCTATCTTTTCCAGTTTTTTCTCCTCATCAAGAGTGCATGTAAAAACATGTCTGAGAATGAAAGAAGGATGGCAACTGTCTTGTCTTATACTTTCTATCCTTGTCTTTAGAGAATGCTCAGATTTTTGCCCTGATGTCATGTCCAATCTTGAAACTGATTCTAAGTAAAAACAGATGTTTCATTGAAGGGAGTGGCAAAGATACCAGAAGGTACTGAAATCCTCTGCAGAGTGTCATGCGGGTAACAATGGAACATGCAGATATGAAGCTGCAGATCTACATATAAGTTAATAATACAGGTGCCAGCAAAGTTTTCTTTGTCAAACATTAGCTGGAGCCTCTTTGAAAGCTGGGAGAAATGAAGAAAGAACTGAGCCTTGAAGACAGGAAGAAGAGAAAACTCACCACAAGCTGCCACAGTAATCCTGAAAGCCAGAACTGTACTCTCTCTCTGAGAAAATAGGTTAGGATGATGGCAGAAGACAAGTGAGAAGCAATGAGAATTCTACCTGAGAAGATTTCAGGTGCCCCAGCGAGGACACCTGAATATGAGGAGTTGAATGTTGTAGTGCTACAAGAAAATCTATAAACCATCTAGAAGTGTTACAGTCTGCTGTGGGCCTAGCCTAACAAGGCTGGCAGATCTGGTTAGGAGAAATTTTTTGGGGCAAGTCTTGTTCACATCACACAAGAAAAAATTCTAATTTTTCTAATAATGAGACTCTGCAAATAGAACAATAGGAGATAAAAAGGAGTAGAAAAAAACAGCTAAAAGATTAATGGAACTTTTCAAAAATAACAGTATCTGGAGATACAGTTAGGTGTTTTGGGTATTGGTATATCAAAATGCTAAAGATCATGACAAGCTTATATGTCAAGTATTCAACCTTGGAGAATCTTTAGTGTATAGTTGTATTAATCCTCTCCTACATACATTTATACCCATTTTGAGCTTACAAAGATACAGGCAAATGAGAGGCAAAAATTGTTGCCCTGAAAATGAATTTGCACCATTCCACTATTTGGATGGCTTCCAACTGGCAGAGAAATGTAATTTAGGTAAATTCACTCATGTTTTCGCTTCTGCATTTCAGCAGACAAAAGACTGTCTTGCAAAACACCAGAGACCAACATTTTTAGGATCCATATTGGATGAACATATCATACCGGACTGAGGAAAAGCTAGCTAATGTAGTTCTGGAAAGAATGTGTTTTGTTGGAGCTCAGTGGGAACAGTCATCCATGTCATGGAGAATTTTTCATATTTTAAAAATAGATTTCAACTCTGTATGGGATGAAAAGCAACAGTTTAGAAATTTTCAGGTTTGGGGTATAGAGAAGTATCTCTATGGCAGCCCATTGTCATCATATGCTGAAAACCCTGGAGATGTCCATGGAATGCATTGTCTTGGAGCTATAGAGATTAGAAACTTGGGCTGCCAAAAAGCTGGAGCAAGAAGGAGATAGAAGATCCTGAAAGTTTTGATGGGACTTCCTTCTCCACTCCTGTTAAGCAAGGTTGTGCAGGTCCCTGGGACATCAGGCAAAACCATCTGTGGGAAATGCTTCAGTTTTGCCAAGTCAGTAATTTCGATCATTTTGTGCATTGTGTACATGTGTATCACAGTACACCAGAAGCCACTAGGGACCTTATGACTTTATGGTAGAGCTGCTTCACCACCACTGTAATGTTGTAGGGCAATAGCAATGCCAAATAAAGAGCTGGGCCAATAAATTCTCCTCCTCTTAACTATTCAGTGATGAAGAACATTGTTACCCCAACCCAGCTGCAGTTTGGTTTTTTGTTTGTTTGTTTTTCCAGTGCTGGAAGTTACTGAAGCAATGTCTGGAAAATGCAAGGATACATTTGAACTAGCAGTGATGCAGGTTGACTGTCAAGCTGAAACGAGGGGAGGGGGGCACACATCATAAAATGAAAGCAAGGCACAGATGAAGAGGTGTCTCTGATAAAAGTTGTAGAAAACCCTTTACTGTACATGAAAATGGTCTCAAACTGAATAGATATCCATGCAGCAACATTGTGAAAGGAGACGACTCATCAGAGGCTAATATTTTCTCATTTAAGATTTTTATAGCAGCATCTACTGCTTGAAAGAAATGGATTTCTGATTGACTCAAAATGACCGAGAGCTGGATTTGGGAATGTTTTGAACTGTGATGTCTCTGGAGCAGCACTGCGCGAGAATTAAAGCTTCAGATATTCTCCTTGTCATTTTAGGACACCTCAGAAATGAGGTACATATTCAGTTTTGATATTTCTTGATAACAAGTGAGGGTAGAAAGACAGCAGAAGAACTGCAGTTGAATTTGGGGGACAAATCTCTTCACCACCGAACATTTAAAAGATGGAGAATTTACTTGCCCCAGTTCTTYATTTGGCCCTCCCCTGCTTGCTCTGTTGCTAAAATCTATTAATAACTCCTTTAAAGGAAGATGATATAGAGATTTGTAATGGAGTGTCGGGATTTAGCAGAAAACAGCTGAGATTTGATGTATTTTCAATTAGTGAAGATAAGTATATGCTTACATAGATAGTGTCTGAAGGAATATAATGGTGTCATTCTAGGCTTCTGCACAAATATCAGATACCATAATATGGAAAATAAACATGTATTTAGGCACTATATGTGCTTGTGGGATCACAGAGGCTAGTTTGAATGGAACAACTGTCAAGTGGAAGCTTTTTCTGGCACCTTGTATTGAGCATCTAATTTGGGGAAGAAGCTTGAAAAAGCCAATTGCTGCAGGAAAACTAGGGCCCTAGGAAAAAACTGAAGGTTCATCTTGCAGCCTGAGGCACCTGCCAGGTGCACCCTGTTAAAGCAGAAGGCTGCAATGTTTGAGAGAGAGAGACTGAAGAGGACTAAATGTTATTCACTGAGTATGAGGGCATTCAGCACATGCTCCGTGTTTGGGGATGACTCTTATCCTCCTGAAATTAAAAATGAATAATGCTTTCTCTCCCACTGCCTGTGTTTTCCCCTTCTTCTGTGTGTGTTCTTCTCTATAGGCACCATTACTGACTGTACAGCTGTTGTGGGACGACCGACTACCTTACAGTCCCGGACCGTGTAGGTTTCGTGTGGCGTGAGGGAGGGGAGGACAGCACAACAGCACACAAAAGATTTTAAGATTTCAGCTATGACTATTCAACTTTATGGAACACTAACTTCCTTCACTAAGTGAGAGAAACTTTCAGCTTCTTACATTGTTTTTTACAACGTTGACATCTACCAACTAAAGCAGTAGTTTCTAACCTCACTCACAGATTATTAATGTAGTGTAAATGCAAATAGTATTGCTCAGGGGTGAAACAGGGTTTCTCTCAGGATCACGGCTTCACTGACAATTGATGTAATAACTCCTTTGGTTGTGACACTTTCTTTCATTCTCATGCATGCACAAAGCAAAAAATACAGCATCCCAGTTTCCATTACAATCCTGATTAAGGTTAGCTATCTGCAAAGAGATGGAATTTCTTATGGTAAGTACAGTTAGGGGAGAGAAATTTGAACAATTTCTAATTTTAAAAAAATCTTAAAAAGTAGTAGTTCTTAATAAGCTAAATTCTGGAGTAATGCTTTTAGTGAATTTTTTTTAGAAAAAGCTGTGGCATTTTTAGAAAAAAACAGCCTCTCTTGTAAACATCTTTAAGTGACAATTTCTAGATTACCTATAGAAATCAAATTACACTGTCTGAGCATCTGTATTTTCAGAGTGATTATGTATATTTTATTGATAAATAGGATTTCTCTGCCCCCCTCCCCCCATGCTGCTGAGTCAGTACTGTGACTCACAGGATTATAGAATCATAGAATAATTTAGAATGGAAGGGACCTCTGGAGGTCGTCTGGTCCAATTTCCCCTACTCAAAGCTGGATTTATTTTAAAGTTAGTTTTTAATAGGCTCCCTACTTGCCAGCAATATGCTCTGGGAGATCTTGGCACTCCCTGTGCCAAATGACAGAATTCTTCTGCACAGGTGATGATTACACATAGTAGCCAAAGGAGCCTTTGAAAGCAACTCTGATTCAGTGGGCTCTCCTTGTTTATCAGGACTTAGTGATCAAGAAGCAATTTGGAGCATAATGAGAAAAAAATGAATGTAAATCACAGAGCATTTTTGGCCTAGGACTTAGGTTATGTCAAATCAGGTTTTGAAGAAAACTGTATTGGGAGACATGAAGAATGTCAGGAAACCTAATGGTCCCTGTTTTAAGTCCTCCTGGAAATTCTTGGAGAGAGCTTGTGCTCTAATGCCTCTATTTGTAGGTCAGCAAAGGCAATTATACAGACTTCAGGGGACTGGTGATGTATGTCAYTACTTTCTGTTGAAAACCCTGCTTTCCCAAGAGGCCACTCCAGCAAGCAGTTTAGCTCTAAGAAAGAAACTTAAAGCATAAATGGCTAACCTTGAGTGAACAACAAAACATTTCAGCTATAAAACCCAGGTATAAACACTGGGAAAGGCCACATCTTTGATAGCTTCTTGAAACTATTGCAAGTTTCTTTTTATGCCTTCCACCCACTTAAGCATCTCAGAAGGTTAAGATACAGGTTACTGTGACTTTTGCTTTTTAAATGTTTAAGCATATGTCTCTTTTACTGCTAAGGCTACTTGCTTTTTATTTTTTTCCCTTTATGGTGCAAGTATAACTTTCGCCCTTTTTCATATGCTTAGTTACACTAGCCATAATATCCCCCCCAAAAGGAAAGCCACTAGGAAGGCCATRTGGCTTTTAATTCAGTTTCAATTCTTCTTCATAGTCTCAGGAGAATATTATGCAAGATATTAGTTCGACTCACAGAAAGGAGTTTACTTCCCATATATTCATTTTTCATTCCTTGCCCTCTCTAATTCATTAACACTTTTCATCCCTCCTCATTCTTTTTTTCATCTAAGAAGATGTGGCTGATGTAGATCTTTTATGCCTTTTCCATATTAGTGTCTATATCAGATCATTTGTTAAAGGAAAAATGTTTGGCTAAACAAGAATAATGTTGTAATAAGGGTGGAGTACATTTCTTGTTTTTAAAAGTTCCTTCCAAGATTTTCATCTTCATTATTACTGTTTAGCCAAAGAAACAAAATAAACAGAAAATCCCAAAGGGTAAAATTAGTGTAAAACACCAGAAATATTTTTGTCTTTGCTAGATGCAGAGTGGTTCTAAACTGAATTTAAAAAACAGGTCTCTTCAATCTCTGCTATTCATAATCCTTTCTTGCTTTTTTCATTAAGATCACAGTGTTTGTGGGAAAAAAAACAAATCCAAAACAGGCCAAATCCTTCAGCATGTTGTGTCTTCTTTGTGCCACATTCTCTGTGTCTACACCAGTAATTACATGTGACCTTAAAGTCATTCTAAAGCCCAGACTTGCTGAAGATCTGTAACGCAAAGCCTGTATACCCCTTTCTCAGCAGTGCATAGTGTACCTGCAAGCTGTGTGGCAATCAGATGGCAAAATATTTGCATTCTGTCCTTTTGTCAGGTCTTTGAAAAGCATGAGGGCATACAGGCCTGGAGCACTGCAAGTCCATCAATGGCAAACTCACCTCAAGCTTTCTCTTATTTGTGTTTCTGTAAACACAGATAAGCCTAGACAGAAAGACCAGAAGCCCACAGACTGCTTCCTAGGAGGCCTGAATAAAGGAGTCTTGGAAATATCTTATTGCCATGCTCTAAGACTAAGAAACAGAATGTGGTTGGCTTTGGTGAAACTTTGGGATTTCACTGGGAAAGGAAGCCATGTGGTTGGGCTGGTTACCCTGAGGTCGACCTTGTTACTGCCTCTCAGTGCCAAAAAAATTGGAACTTATAGTCTCTTTAACTTTCAGAGAAGACTCATTCTGCTACAGAGGCAAAACTTCCAGTGGCTGTCTGCTCTTTCTTTTCCTGCTGCGGTGTATCAATGAAAAGGGGAAGGAATTAGTTGAATAGGGACCCTGTTCATTTAATCATCTGAAATGTGCTACTCTGTGACTTTAAATGTTGGCTTCATGTGGCCATTGCTAGTTAGAGCTTTTCTCAGGAATGTTTACTGAAAGAGCACATTTTAGGCAAGTAGGGAGGAATACTTGCCAAATGGAAGAGTACTTACCCATATCTTGTAACTAAGGCATCCAATCAAAGCGGTTCAATTTTCCAGTCTTGGATAATGAAACCAGATGCTCTTGAATAAACTACAGAATTATTGCAAAACCATTTTCCGGTTTAATTAAAATGATGAACATTCTTTATTAATACAAAATTCACCAACAAGAGGTGGTATTTGGCTGCTGAAGTATTTGTTATGGAATATTTGCCTTGTTTCAGATTGCAAGGTGGTCATTTATGACACTGTCATATTATTTTAGAACAGATATAAAAGATTTACTGAAGATAAAAGCCAAGCAAAAATGGAACATCTGTCCTCCTACACTGCCTGGCACCTTTTCTGACAGATTTAGGTAACAGATTACATCTACATTTTTTAAATGATTTTTCAAATGCCAAATAGTAGACCTGAAAGTCTATTGGCTTCCAAACAAAACACAGATGAAAAATGTCACGACATTTTCTGAGGGAAAAGTAATTGTCATGTTTTTTGCAGCACTTTCATAAATATATGTAAAAAGATCAAATTTACCTGAATCTTTTTTGGTGTCATAATTTGACCTAACAATATCTATTGTGCATGGACATATTTAATAAGCTCTGTTTCTTCTAAGTTCGTTAGTGTAGCTAAACAAAAATTCTTTCTCAGCCAGTACACAGTTTTAGAGATATGTTTGTCTATTTGTGCATAGTATGTTGTATATTCAGAAGTCATGAGTTTGATTCTTATATTGAATGTCAAATGAAGAGGGTTTAATATCATTTTAATATTATGCAACAGAAGAAGGGAAATGTGAAATACCCAATCCACTTTCACCTGGTCAGAGTAGGTTTTCTCTTCATGGCTATTTGATTAGTAAGAAGATATTTAACTAAATGAATTAGTCTTTCTTGTTGCCTGTAGTCAAACTGTAACTATTTTCAAATTCTATATAAATTTATTTGCTGACACTTTTACATGTTTTGCTTTCATTCAATGGATTGCTTACTCTGTGTTTGGCAAATAATTCTGAAAGGGTGTGTGTGGGTTAGATATGATTTGACACCTAAGTTATATGCTATTTTTTGTTTACTGGTTGAATAACTGTATCTCTTAGGTACAGTTTTCAAGATTGAAAGTACTAGATTCAGGGGTAGAGTTAGGCATTGCAGTATCTCAATTGTAGGTGGCTAATACAGAACGTACAGCCTTCCCTTTGACACGTCTTCTTCCACCATCAATTCTTAAGCCTTCTAGATGGCTTTCTTCCACTTCTTATTCCCCCTTGAATATGTGCCCTGGTCCTCTGGCTGGCTAAAGACAGTTAATCCATATAGTCTAGCTCTAGTTGTTTATTCCCATTCTTCCAAATGGTTGCAAAGTAAGCTTGAGCAAAATTGTCCCTCACACTGTCTTATGCCACATTTTTCCCAGATCCTGCACAAATTCTTCTCCCCCCAACCCCCCCCCACTTATACAGGGTATTTATATGCCTTCACTGACTAAATGCTTTCCTGCAAATCTAGTTGGTGGCCTCCTTCTGAAGAAGGAGTGCTACCCCTTCCCATGGTATTCATGCAGTTACCATGCCACATCCTTGTGACACAGCTTGGTTTGGCATTGCACAAAAGAAGTGCAGTGAATTCCAGAGGGAGATGGATATGTAGTGCATCAGGCCTGATAGGACTGAGATGCTTCTGGCTGGAAAAAAGATTAGAATTTCAAGTGCTAAAGAACAACTTCAAGGTAGGGTGAAAAGTCATAGCTTTTGACATAGATGCAGATATCCTGCCAAAGTCCCATTTTGGGACGGAGGATGGGAATGTGTGGATTAGTCACAGTAGGTGATTAACAAGGGTTGTCTTCTCCATTTTGAGTCCGGAGAGGTTCTTGGCGCATTGCTATAAATAAACATCAGATCTTTAAGCAGCATTTGCCCACAAATATTCACGTAACGTCAATGTCTTCCTGGAAGCATGCAGATTTGAACGAAAGATGTGATGGTAGAGAAATGTTTAAATAACTCTAGAGGTAATTTCCTCTGCCAAAGAAGTCTTTGACCTTGAAAGAAAGTTAGAGTAGTCAAGTATGCTCTTGGGTGGCAATAGAGTATTGTCAACAGGTCACTGGTGCTAAGTCAAAGATGCCGGGGATTTACAGTTCACAAAACAATCCAACTTCTATACAGCAGTGGACAGAAATCTTCAGACACACACAAGGATGGATATAAACTACCATCCCTTTTTTTTACAGTTGCCTGCAGATACCTGTTTTGGATTTGAAGCACCTAAAAAAAAAATCCCTGGGTGCAAAACCCAAATATGAACCAGAACCATTATGTGAACCCTTCTCATTCATTTAATTTTGGAACCATGCTGTTTATAGCATTCATAATCTAGGGACAGATGTTTTAATCCAAATTAAGACAGAAGACTACTTTGGAAGTTTGTTTGTTTTTCTTGTAAACCAGTCAACTGCCTGACTAAGAGCCTTACTTTAGAATTCAGCAGACGAAAGATATGAAATCTTGAGTCTGATGTTCTTTTATGACATCTGTAGCATTTCTCTGTATAAAGAAAAATCAGCTTAATATATCTGAATTTCATTTGAATAATAAAACTGCTGTGCTTAAGAGCTCTGAGTAACAGCGTATGGTAGCAAGTTTAAAGGACCGGTTAAAAGACATGCTGTTCATTTAAGAAAACAAAAACAAGCTTACAGTCAGCATGTGTTACCCCAGAATATAACACTCCATCCATCTCTTACTTCCTGTTATTAAGCAGTAGTGCTTCCCCGCACCCCCCCCTCCCATTCCAGTCATGCCATAGGTAAATTAGGCAGCCATTTCCAGCTTGCAGTATTCTGGTAGAGAGTTAACAACATTGCTAACAAGGAACACATGAAAATGATGAAAATTTATGGGAAAATTAAAGGAGTCAGTGCAGCCAGTGAAAATTATAATCTTATGTTAAAATGTGTCCACTACTTTCTTGCAAAGGAGATAGTAGATAGGAGTAGAACATTATGTAGAGTTAGATAGCAGTAAAATCTAGCTCCTCTTACAGAACTTCTTACAGTCTCAGAACCCATGAGAAGGCCTTTTGAAGGTCTTCAAAGCTCTTAACAGAATACTATATACTCCTTAGGGGGAGTTATTGGAAAATGATTCTGATTTCAGACTTTTATCAGGATGCAAAGGGAAGCTATTCCTGTATATGCAACAAAGCTGACATATTGCTCTTCTGAAACTGTCCTAAAGGATATGCTGTAAGACATTTTGCTTTGTATGAATAATGATAGCTTTCAAAGATGTTTGAAGGCAGAAGAAAATTTAACAAGGCCTAAAATAATGAAATTAGCATCAGCAACAGAAGCAGCAGTGAGGAATATTGCAAGATTTGTGCTTAGAATAGAAGGGAAATCAAACTGGCTCAGTAAACAAAATGTAAAGCATATTGGAAGAGTCTCAAGCTCACAAAGGGTATTTCTGCTGTGGAAGAGCTCAGTTTACATGAATGTGTACGTTTTAAATGGTCTTGTGTCAGAAATGCCTCGAGATTGGGCATTTGGCCAGAAAATGCAAAGCAGTCTATCAATCATCTTCTCAAACCGGTGAGGCAGATTCCAAAAAACAGTAGTAAAAGGAAAGAGAAGAGGACTTTCTTATCTTGGAGGAAGATATATATGCCATTTACTGCCTGAAAGGAAAGAAAGTAGAACCTTGCCAACTAATGACAGAGAAAAATAATTAGGTACCCAGGATATGAATACAAAGAGACTTCATCTAACACATTTATTTATCACATTCAGTATATATAACAGCAGTGCAAAGCAGGGCTGACCCTGGTCACATCTGTAGTACTACTACTAAAAAAAAAACCCAGATAAAATAAATACAAAAATATAAAACCTAAAATATTTAAAAGTCCTAAAAAATAAAAACCAGACCCTTAGCTAGCCCTTGTGTCCTAGGATCAAATGTAAATCTGTTGAGCAGAGGATTGCTTCTAAGAATTGAAACTGGAACTGGGGGAAACCTTCAAATTAGATTCTTGCATACAGCAGTGTTTAAAGTCTTGGATGTGCATAAAGCTGTTGTTGAAGCAGGTTAATTTCTTTGTAAAGACCAAGATTTATATCTAGGCCAAAATGTCTGAATACCAAATCAGCTCTTAATGTTCTCACAGAAAATCCTGAGGTTAAATTAGACAGTCTAGAAAGGCCAACATCATTTCACCAGTGTAATATCCTAAATAAGCCTCCTCTTTCATTAACCCAGACAAAACTATCTACATCTGAAGGGGCTATAAAACCTAGTGACTAACATCTCTATGTTAGATTATTACTTAATACCTATAAACAGAAGACTTGCCTATGGAGTTAGTTGGAAGACAATTGTAAGAAAGATACTGTTTTAGGCATTCACAGAGGCTTATGTTGATGTAGTAAGTAGCCAAGTGAACTATAATCACCTTCCAGAATGTTTTGGAAAGGTGGTTTAGGAGGTAATGATTATATCCTCATCACATGCAGAGGTAATTCTGATGAGCCACGGAGGGTGCTTCAGATGTATAAACAGTGAGGCTTCACCTAAAACAAAATACATACTTTCTCTAAAACTACAAATGTGGATTTCTATGGTGACAGAACAGACAAAGAAGGAGTTCATCTTCTGGAAGACAGCCATGAACAGGATTCACATCTCTAGGATATAACAGCTATAAGCATATGTTTGTTCATTTAACTATTATCACCATTTTCTCTCCTGTTTTTTAGCACTTTCAGATCATTGGCATTGCTTCCTAAGGACAGACACATGCTGGCGTTGAGGAGAAGAACCAAGAGTTTGTTGGAGCTTCTCAGGCCTTCCATACTACTTATTTATTTTGACTAACAATTTATCTGTAATATGACTGATATATAGAGAAAGGATAGTTCTGACCCTTAACATGAGAGGCATTGGGGAACAATCAACTGGCAGAATAAAGTTACTGCCAGTTGGAGACAGCAAGTCTAACTGTTATCTTTGGACTGAAAATAATTGCGTGGGGAGTTTCTTTATCATTTGGACAGATCAGAAACCACTTGTGTGTTTTGTCAGTGAAAGTCAGTGTTAGCCATCACAGCTGTCTGGCTATAGCCTTGGGCTTTGACTATAGCTTTCAGAAAATTTGTTAGCGTGCCCTCAGCAACTGCTGCTGCTACAATGATATGTGAATTCTGAGTGCCTATGTTATTTATGAAATACCTGAGGTTAGATGCTAATGAAAGCGCTCTGAATAAGGAAGGCTTCCTGAAGAACCCTTGGAGATGGCCCCTCATTCTGGGGGAAGATCATTCTATATCCTGGGTTAGGATATATCCTATAAAAACATCTAAGTGGAATGAATTTGGAAGATTTAGAAACAAGGGACCAGAAGAAATATTGAGAATGGATATATATGGATATATAGCACAACCATCACCATTCCCAGTGAGGAAGAAATTAAATTCTGGTAGTTATCTGAAGCATGGTCTACTAATCCTTGTGTAAGTCCTTGGCTTGGATATGTATTTAATGACTGAACAGAGATGGTATTGTGTGGCCAGAAATGGACACAGAGATGTCACCACGGCTATTGGTGAAAAGCAAATTTAAACTGTTGTTTTTGCCCATATTACCCAGCTGCAGCTGACCATCTATTAGAGTTTGTGAAGAAGGAATAAAAGACATAATTAATGGGAGGTTGGAAAGAGATCTGGCTGAAGTTTTTCTGAAATGAAGAAGATGGGAAGCAAGATAAAAAACCCATTTGTACTTAATCCAGCGAGCATGGAGGATCATTAGGGCACTATGTTTCCAGTAAGCATTGCAAAAACCAAAGCCGCAAATATCATGCCAAAGAGAGAACTGGACTCAGAGGCCTTGTTTATACCAACATTTCCAGTCTCTAGCAGAAGATTTCAGCTATTATCCTAAATCAAATGCAAACTTAGTTATTTAGAAGTATACATCCATGACAGAAATAAAAAGTGGATGGATGAACTTAAGTATTCAAAATGGTGTTATGTGGGCTAGTCAGAGTATTTTTAGTAGAGACATTTTCCACCTCTTCCTTTTGTCTTGTTTATTCTGTGGGAATTTTTCTCCCCATCTTTGTTTGGAATAAAGCATCCAGATCCAACATGAACTATTGTGACTAAACAGTCATCCTTACGTTTCTAGCCCTGTTTTTTGAAGTCGAGAGATCTGGTTTGCTCAGATAAGGCCTGGATGAACACCAAATCTTTGGTGGTCTCAAACAAACTTTCAAGCCACTTAAGATTTTGCACTTCACTGAGTACTCATCATTTTCCTTTTAAAAAGTATTGCTTGATCTGCTCATCTATAGTGCGTAGGGGACAAGAAAGCACATATTTGTATGTATGTGCATGCACATTGCTTGCTTGCCTTTTTCTGCCCATGTAGAGCTAGAACACAAATGTTCAAGGAGCCTGGGTGATCACTGCATGCCTGACATGAACTGCAACAGAGCCCACATGAATTCCGTYTTCTCAGATCTGTTGGATGGAGGCACAAAAGCAGCTGCTGGGGTAGGATGCTTGTTGGTTTTGGAGCTTTCTTTTTGTTATCCCATTGATCACTGGCCTGCATGCATAGTGGAAAGGACGAAAGAAGCAAAAGGTTGGTGTTTATATTTTAAGAAGTGAGAGAGGGATGGGGAACAGATCACAGTTGTAAAAGTGAGTAATAGTCTAGGCCTTTAAAGACTTTTAAAGATCTAACACTCTCTTTTTCAGTGCTCTTTCTGTTCATTAACCAGCCAACTGAATACTAGGACTTCTTGTTTCTTTCATGGTCCTGCTCAGCTTTCTTTTATTTTGTGTTCCTAGGCTTTGAGTTGCTAATAGACTTCCCATGGGCAAGAAATGTGTAAGCTAGCATTACTGCAAAAGCAGTAAAGTTCTGCACATAAACGTAGAGAGGCATGTTTTCCTAAGCCACAGATTTTGTCTTTGCTACATAGCAAAGCTGTTAGAAAGCARTTTGGCTCATATGTGCATATGCGTGTGCATGTTGTAGATGCGTGAGGGTGAGACATAACTTTGGAACCACCCCCTCCTATTGCTGGCGGTCTGACCATAATGTCACTACATTGCCCTCCTCCTACACTCATTTGGCTGCAGTACATGACCCGTATCCACCTCTGGACACACGCAGGATGTGCGTGGCAGCTGGAGGATACTAAGCCGTCAACTTCCAGGCTGAACTCTGGCAGCAGCAGCTCATGGGCTTGCTGCTAGGTCTCTCTCTGGCCTCTCATATGGCACATTGCCTGTTTCTTGAGAGTTGTCTGCAGCTGCCTAGTGCAGACAACTTTCAGGCTGCAGATGCCTCTCTTGTGTCTCTGGATGACAAACTCCTTAGATTCCCTTTGGACTGGAAGAAATCTTCACCCCCACTTTCTATTGTTTTTGTTGGAATAAGAGAACCTGCAGCCATTTCTTACACAGATCAAGAACTGCACTGAGAGAAGGAGGTGTCTTCCCATATACTGACCTATTTAGGTGCCAATAAACATTGGTATAGACACTTAGCACTGTGTYATTGATTTGGACTGTGACTAAATTGCTACGATTTCTTTTCTCCAGATTTTGATGTCTTTTCTTAGTGGAGTTATTTATTTATTTATCATTATAAATTTATGGGGCCAAGTCCTTGTCGGCTCTAAATAGGTTTCAAGGTTTTTTTTTATATTGATGGCCCAATTAGGTAAAGATTTCCATCCCTTTCACAATATTCTTAGATGTGACTGTGAGAATCTGAAAGTACTAAAGCAAATCAGACTTGACTTGCTGTCCTCTCAGGTCAACAGAAATGCTCACGTTAAACCAAGTCCACTTTGGATCAAGCCTCAAATGCAAAGGGTTGTCACTCCTACTCTTTCTTTTTGAATTTTCCAGTTTAGAGGCTTTTAACATCTGGCTGACCTGATGGTAATGGTAGGTACATAAGCCACAAAGATGATTACCTTCCTTGTTTAACAGTCTCTGTGCTTATGTTTAAAGAACTCCAGAAACAGCAGCATTGATTTTTTAACTGCCCAATGCTCAGTGATGGCTCAAAACTTCTTATTCGAAAGCCAAGAGGCATAAGAAACTTTTATTTCCCTGTTTAAGTGCATTCAGACATTTTTCCCTTAAAAACTGGTTAGATATGCCGAAGTAAACTGAAGCACCAAAGCAAAGGACAAGTTTCTTATTACTGCTTTCTCCCATGAAGTTATTTATTCGTGATATCTTCAGCAGGAATAATAAAAAATATCTTCTCTCCTAACTTTGTTACAAACATCTCGGGTAACACTGTAGCCTTTCATTTGAAGAAAGCTGTCCTTTCAGCTTTTTTCTCTGTTCGTTTTTTGCTGTATACTAAAACCTGTCTGTAAGACCCCCAGTGGGACTGAGAAAAAAGTATCTTTTGTAGGCAGGTGGTCCTTCCTTGAGCACTTTCCGATTAGAAACACATGTTCGTTTGTGTGAGGAGGCTTCTGTAATGGCAGAGTAAAACTGAAGCCAAGGAACTGGTTGCGTTGCATAGGCAAATGCAGTTGAAGCAGATCAGGTTCGTACTAAGGTTATTTTGCACCTAATAACATGTCTATTTTTAATTTGATCTGTTGCAGTTCTCTGCTACATACTGTAAGTTATATTGACGGTTGTTTCTGAACTGGCCAGAGCATGTCGCCTCACTCTGAAAAACCTGTATACAAGGATACTGTTACAGGGGTCTGTCTGGTGACTTTCAGGCATGTGTCAGCAAGGTGGACTTGTGCTCCGGGGTACAATGCTTTTCTCTTTGCTTTCCTAAATCTCAGTGGCTTGCTCAGTGTAGTTGTTGCATATGCATGCACTTTCTTACCTGGAAAACACATTTCCCTGAGCATGACAAAGCTTTCTCGTAGTAAAGAGTGAGTAAGAACAGAAAGAAGAAAGTTCCTCGGTGAACAGGCCAACCTTTCCAATGCTGAGATTGCCTCAGAGGACCAGAGAGTAGGCAAGTTTCTCAGGAGCCTTGTTAGCAGAGTCATATACCAGGGGATGATGAGAAGGGACAGATGAGCCTGTGTTTGTTCCTGCATTCCTACTGCTGTTACTTGCTGCTCTTCTTCACCTTCCCACTTTGAACAGCCTCCTCCTCTTGCTCAGAGCCATCATCACCATCACAACATTTGGTAGCAGTAATAGTGACTGGAAGGAGCTGCAAGAAGTAGTGGAGAGAGAAAGCGCTGCAGCTGTAAGTGGCTGGAGGAGGCTGTGATGAGCAGTAGGAAGGCACTCAGGGGCTAAAGGGTGGTAGGTAAACATAGGGCTATTTAGAAGCTAAAAACTAGTGGAACGTCATGGGACTTTGGCTGTGTACTGTCTTGTCTTGGACCTTATGTTAGCGAGACATAGGGGTTGGCTATTTTTCCCTTACACTAGCTGAGAAATCCTCTGTGGCAGATGAATTCTTTGTCCCTTATGTGCCAATATCTATACTGTTTCCATTACCAAGGCTGCACAAAGTACACAGTTCAGGAGAGAAAATGTATCCCAATGTAAAACACATAAATAAAGTTGGAAGTCACTAACAATCAGGTATAAATAAACCAAATCATAATAAAATGTGTATGCTATTCATGGAAGCGACACATTCATAAAGTTCACACAGGGATAAGATACTTTGTTGTAGTCAGTAGCAAAACCCCCATTGACTTCAGTGGGAAAAGAATAAAAGTCCTCACATGCACCATCAGACAGTTAGAGCCATTTATTAATAAAGTCCTGGCATGGCTGTGATGATGACACATTTTTATTGCATTGCCTGGAATAAAGTAATAATAAGCTAACAAAATTTGACTTTGGATTCTCAAACAAAATTGTCATTTTCATTTTGTTTTATTTTACATTTGCAGAGTACACTCACCGATAAAGAGATTAGCTTCCATTCCATCACATAGCAAAATATAGTAAAAGATTGACAGACTCTTGGTGAGTCATGAATTTTTGGTGGTGCTGACCAAAACGTTCCTCATAAAACAGCACAAGCTTTAACAGCACCTGTTAAAACTAGACTCAGAGTTACATAAAGAATCCAGTGGAACAAATTTAGGAATGTGCCAGAATTTTCATGGCTGGTTTCACTCTGAAGAAAAAGCTTAAAATCCTTTTGCAACACAATCTATCTGTTGATTTAAAGCCAGTCTGGAGAAGGTATTTAGGCATTTAACGGTGCAAATAGATGCTCTGTGAGATTTTGTAAAATGTCCAGCTAACCCAGATACTCAAAAACTACTTTAACCACTTTCCTTCAAAGTTTGCAGAAACAGTCTTCTTGGCTTTCTGAGTATCTTTGGCAATTCTGAGGCCAAGCCACCTTTTCAAGCCAAATAGTGTTTTATATGGAAAGCTCGTAGCCACCTTAGCACTGGAAAGGATTTGCTAAAATAAACAGTGACTTGGAGATATTTCCTGTAAATGAAAAAAGCAGATACATCAGTTTGACATTCACATAATGTGTCCCCAGCATATTATGTATTTATATCTAAGGCTGATTTTCTTTTATATATGGTCATTTCCATTATTCCTCAATGAAGCTACATATATCACACAAGCAAACTGATACAAGACATACTGAAAAATTGCAGTCATCACAAAGTTTTTGTTTCAAAGCTGCAATTAATTACTTGAAAGTATAAATTAAATTGAAACAGGAAAATCCAGTATGCATTTACAGGCATTTTCTTTAATTATGTGGACTCTTTGCAAGAAATGCAAAATACAAGCAACAGTCTGTGTAGCTTCGTTGGACCTCACAAAGTTTTTGGAACTCGATGTTAATTTGTATTACAAAAAAAGCAGGTGTTTAACTTGCAAACACTAAACAGAAGGTTTATGCATTTATAAACACAGACCTCCTGCAAGAGGTGCACAGAGATTAAAGTTTGGTTCATATGCATCCCATAATTTATGCCCTTGCAGCAAGGAAGATATAAACAGGATCTTCTTCTCCCACTGTGATCAACATTGCTGCCAGATACAGACAGTTTTGTATGGTCTTTCTGGATAATCTTTAAATTCCATCTGCCTGCAGGAGGACTTCCTGACCTGCACGGTGAATTTTATTAACATTGAGTTCTTACAAAAACAGCAACTAAAAGCAACCCACCCCAAAGCAAAACACAAGTGCCTATCTGTCTGCAAGACAGGTGGAATTACGTCTCTGAGAAGAGTAGGATAATGAAGATGTTAAAATGCAGCCAACAACAAACAATCCTGCACCTACAGGTAGGGACTGAGCATCATTTTTCAATTTCCCTGAATTAGAAAGCCTTGCTGTAAGTTTTATTACAATATTATTATAATTAACAACAATTAATACAACAACAGTGAAGGCAGTACATAATTAATCTTCATGAGAGCCCTCTGAGAGAAATAGGTGAGTATTTTCATGAGAAAGCTTACCTGGGAGAAAACGTTCTGCTTCCATTGCCATCCCATTAGCACCATCTGTTGCAGCACGTAGTCCATGGTACATGAGTGGGGGTGGCTATTCTTCTGTGCAACCCTATTTCCCATCACCACTGTGGCTGCATCTAGCCCCCAGTCTAGGGGCCCTGAGACAAAGTCCAGTGAATTCAGTATAAAGCTTACTCCTGGTTGTACTAAATTTTGGATTAGACCCCAGCCTTGCTTAAGAATGAACTTCTTGGGCAGTTGTAAGCGTGAGACAGTCTCATTCTGGAGATATTCCTCTTTCATGTCATAGTGCAACTGAGAAGAGAAGAGGATGCAGAAAGACTGCATACAGTTTCCTGAGGAAGGAATAGAATTCAGGTTCACATCAATGTTTTTAGGTCACATTCTGATTTGTAAATGATTTTGCAAAGTCAAAGCTACCAATAACACATATCCTGAGGATCTCATGACACTATACAAAGGGTGAGGTATTAACAACAGTCATCATACTCACTGGCAGAGGCATGATAAACCAAAGCCTTTGACTCCCACAACTTGTCCATTGAACTGCCCAGGAGATTACAGCCTCTGTCAAACCATATTCCAGTTAAAGATATTGGGTCCAGAAATTAACTTTGGCAGCTACCATCTCCAGCAAATGATAAGTCATGCCAATGGTTAACTTATCCAATATACAGAAAACTCTTAGGAGAACTGAGACCTGTGCTCTCAAATCCAAAGAAGGATATAAATAGTTCAGTCTGGTATTTTATTATTTTAATTCATATTTCATTTGTATTTTAAAACATATGAAACAAGTTGGTGGGTAAATAGTATACAAGGATAACTGGGGATGATATTGTGCATGCTTCATAATAATAAACCGTTCCTATTTCCTGTACCTATTTAAAATATTAGAAAACATTGAAATCTCATTGCACCAGTGTTTGGTAATATCGTAATGAGAAGAATATTAAATACATAGCAGAAAAAGGAAGCACCTGTACTAAGTTTACTACTGTGACAGGGAACAGTAGAATTACAGAATGGTTGAGATTGGAGGGCCTGTCTGGGGGTCACCTGGGCCAACCCCTTGTCCAGAGCAGGCCAAGCTTCAAAGTCACATTAGGCTGCTCAGGGCCTTGTCCAGCTGAGTTTTGAGTATGTCCACGGATGGAGATTCCACAATGTCTCTGGGCTTCTGTCCCAGTGATGCATATATGTTTCCATGTAAATGCAGTAAGCACACAAGGAAATATAATTTCATTGAAAACAATTCAAAAACAAATGGAGGCTCAGAAATAAAGTTAACAGCCCTAATGCTACAGTGATTTCTTAGAGCACTGGAAAAGCCTTTAAACAGCACTCCCAGTGCTATAACACAATAACATGGGGAAAAAAAAAAAACACATTCAGTATTTCACTGCTGATGTGGCTAGAGATTTTTGCAGCTGGAAAAATCAACCATTTGCTTCCCCCTGCCCCTTGCTCCTTCTCCCTCAGATAGTGCAACATATGTAATTTAGAAACGGTTAGTGGTTTGTTGGGTCTTTCAAAGGTAGGACCTGTGCCAGTTTTTTAATTCGGACTGTCTAAAGCTTTGCTTTCACTGTAAATGGCCCAATTTGTAGAGAAACTGAGCACTCAAATCTCTGTGAAGTAACAGTGGCAGATACTCAGCACTGCTGAAAGTCAGGCATTATTTTTAGTTGGGGGGCTTCACCTGAATTCAGGAGCTTAGCCTCAAAACACCACAGAGAAATCGGAGATCAGAAAGGTATGTGGGGGTGTGTGGTTCATTCAGTAGAGAAAAAATAAAATTTGGAAAAGTATTTCTCCGTTTAGTGACCCAAAAAATCCAACTTAGTGTAATAACACACAATGTTGTGGTTGTTCGAAGAAGAAGGATGAAAGAGTCCGAGTCTTCATATGCCAGCCTGCAAATGTGCAGATGTTTTCTTTATTCAACCAACTCATGATTACAGAAAGTAGTGCTGTAACACTGCAGCAAAAGATTTTCAGGAGTCCCTAGACACTTTTCAAATTTTTTATAATGATAACAAGAGTGTGGTCTATAGAGAAATGTAGCAAACCTGTTACATTTGACATACATATTGTAGCATAAGCTACGTGTMCTTCCAGAACACTGGGTTAAAACTGAATCTATGTCTCCTGCTGAAATCACTAACCACAAAAATGAAGACAGACATACAGTTTCAGTCTAGATATTATATTATAGCAAACAGCAAAATAATGATTTCTGGGGAATATTTATTTCAGATACTTTGGAAAAATAATTTTTCCAACAGCATGTGCTCACTTTGTGTCTCTGTGTCACATTTTGGTAATTCTCACAATATTTCAAACTTTTCCATCATTATTATATCTGTCATGGTGATCTGTGATCTTTGATGTTACTATTGTAAGTCTTTTGGGGCACCATGAACTGTGCCCATACAAGATGGCGAACTTAATCAATAAATGTTGTGTGTGTTCTGATCTCTCTCCCTCTCCTTGGGCCTCCGTATTCCCTGAGACACAATAATATTGAAATTAGGGCAATTAATAACCCTACAGTGGCCTCTAAGTGTTCAAGGGAAAGGAAGAGTGGCACATCTCTCACTTTAAATCAAAAGCTAGAAATGATGAAACTTAGTGAGGAAGGCACATCAAAAGCTGAGATAGGCTGAAAGCTCGGCCTCTTGAACCAAACAGTTAGCCAAGCTGTGAATGCAAAGGAAAAGGTCTTGAAGGAAATTAGAAGTGCTACTCCAGTGAACACATGAATGATAAGAAAGTGAAACAGCCTTATTGCTGATATGGAGAAAGTTTGAGTGGTCTGGCTAGAAGATCAAACCAGCCACGACATTCCCTTAAGCCAAAGCCTCATCCAGAGCAAGGCCCTGACTCTCTTCAATTCTGTGAAGGCTGAGAGAGGTGAGGAAGCTGCAGAAGAAAAGTTTGAAGCTAGCAGAGGTTGGTTCATGAGGTTTAAAGAAAGAAGCTGTCTCCGTAACATAAAAGTGCAAGGTGAAGCAGCAAGTGCTGATGTAGAAGCTGCAGCAACTTATCCGGAAGATCTAGCTAAGAGAATTGATGAAGGTGGCTACACTAAGCAATAGATTTTCAATGTAGATGAAACAGGCTTATTCCAACAGCCTGGAAGAAGATGCCATCTAGGACTTTCATAGCTAGAGAGGAGAAGTCAGTGCCTGGCTTCAAAGCTTCAAAGGACAGGCTGACTCTCTTGTTAGGGGCTAATGCAGCTGGTGACTGTAAGTTGAAGCCAATGTTCATTTACCATTCTGAAAATCCTAAAGCCCTTAAGAATTATGCTAAATCTACTTTGTCTGTGCTCTATAAATGGAGCAACAAAGCTTGGAGGACAGCACATCTGTTTACAACATGGTTTACTGAATATTTTAAACCCACTGTTGAGACCTACTGCTCAGAAAAAAAGATGCCTTTCAAAATAGTACTGCTCCTTGACAAGGCGCCTGGTCACCCAAGAGCTCTGATGGAGATGTACAACGAGATTAATGTTGTTTTCATGCCTGCTAACACAACATCCATTCTGCAGCCCATGGATCAAGGAGTAATTTCAACTTTTGAGTCTTATTCTTTAAGAAATACATTTCGTAAGGCTATAGCTGCCATAGATAGTGATTCCTCTGATGGATCTGGGCAAAGTAAATTGAAAACCTTCTGGAAAGGATCCACCATTCTAGATGCCATTAAGAACACTTGTGATTCATGGGAGGAGGTCAAAATATCAACATTAACAGGAGTTTGAAAGAAGTTGGTTCCAGTCATCATGGATGACTTTGAGGGGTTCAAGACTTCAGTGGAGGAAGTAACTGCAGATGTGGTGCAAACAGCAAGAGAACTAGAATGAGAAGTGGAGCCTGAAGATGTGACTGAATTGCTGCAATCTCATGATAAAACTTTAATGGATGAGGAGTTGCTTCTTATGGATGAGCAAAGAAAGTGGTTTCTTGAGGTGGAATCTACTCCTGGTGAAGATGCTGTGAATGTTGTTGAAATGACAACAAAAGATTTAGCATATTACATAAACTTAGTTGATAAAGCAGCGGCAGGGTTTGAGAGGATTGATTCCAGTTTTGAAGGAAGTTCTCTTGTGGGTAAAATGCTATCAAACAGCATCTCATGCTGTAGAGAAATCCTTCGTGAAAGGAAGAGTCAATCGATGTGGCAAACTTCACTGCTGTCTTATTTTAAGAAATTGCCATAGACACCCCAGCCTTCAGCAACTACCACCCTGATCAGTCAGCAGCCATCAACATTGAGGCAAGACCCTCCATCAGCAAAAAGATTACAACTCGCTGAAGGCTCAGATGATGGTTAGCATTTTTTAGCAATAAAGTATTTTTTGATTAAGGTATGTACATTTTTTTGTTTAGACATAATGCTATTGCACACTTAATAGACTACAGTATAGTGTAAATATAACTTTTATAGGCACTGGGAAACCAAAAAATTTGTGTGACTCGCTTTATTGCAATATTCGCTTTATTGCGGTGGTCTGGAACCGAACCTGCAATATCTCCGAGGTATGCCTGTACCAGACATTAAATTTGAGATTTGCAGAAGAACATGGAAATCCACGGAGATGCAATGAAAGAAGTGTTGAAAAACAAGCCTAAAATCACAGCTAAACAGTGAAAATACAGTAAAAGTACTGATTATGCTTATTATTTGTACATGAAAATATATTTCTCTTATCCTCAGTCTTTTGTTTGCTTATACAGGGATACTCAAGTAAATGAATGCTTATCTGAAGCAATTGTTTACCAGAGAAGTATATTTTCCACAGAAAAATATTTTCCTTGAGAGTTCTTTGGTGGCCATTTGGAAACTTATTTCTTTTTGCAGGATGGAAAAGGGAGAAAGAAGCCTAGGTTTGTAGGTATACAGAAATTTCTGAAGRACATTTAAAAGGGGACAGAACCCCAAAATATTATCCCTTTTTAAAGTACATACAGCTTCTCTTCCCAGCTTGTGTCCTGCAGGAAAGCATGAGTAGTTGATGACTAAGATATCTAAAATAAGACACATTTTAAATCTCATGCTCTGAAACCCAGGATGTTATTAACTTTGTATTTAGCTTCTGTCTCTTTAAAAAAATTGCATACTTGAAGACTCCTTCTAGTTACATAAATTGTGTCTGTGGGTAAGGACACAGGGCAATAGAACATTTCAAACAACTGAATAAGAACAAAAGCATTTATGGAATGTAAAACATTGTGGCTTTTTGACTCTCTAAATAAAACGTAAGATTTTCAAATATCAAAATTCAAACCTTAAACAGAAATCTATGTAAATCTAAATCATGCACCAGTATTATCTAATTACCTTGAATCATAATGATACACCCCACGTTTTTAGTACAGTGATAGCACTGAAAGGTAGGCATGCTGCTTTTATTCTTGAAAACTGTTGCTTTCATATTTATGAATTGCAGAGCAACAGTCTTACCTGATGCAGATGTGCTGGTTAAGTATGTGTGGTGCCCGTAAATTTTTATGTGTACTCTCCACCACAATAGTAGTGCTGTCAGGGGAAAGAATAAGGCCAATTATTTTGCCAAGGCAGGTGTGGACTGAGCCCCTTCCCTGTCCCAGCAACAGCTGGCACAAGCAGGTGCTCTCTCGTCCTGTGACATTGCTGCATGACTGACACCATAACTCCTGCTAGGTGCTCACCTACCTGGAGGAAACCCTCACTACCGAATCCCGCTTTACAGTTTACGTGGCCTGACACAAACACACTGGGATTTAATCCCTGGCATGGCACACTGCTGAGCTCACCACAGGCTGCACGTAAGTTCAGTGGTGTTTAGCTCCCCATCATTCAGAAAGCTGTTTGTAGGCTTGGTTTTCCTCGTGGGAGAGGTTGCCGGGGCTGGGTCTAGCCTGTCAATCCCTCCACCTTGTGGGAATGGGGGCAGTGTGCAATAACCCCTGGGTACAAGTACAACCTTTAGACTTTCATCTAGTCTTTTGTCATCCCCAAGTACTTCTGCTGCAACTGTCCTGGGCCCTGCAGTCCAGGTCAGGACAAGCCATTACCTTTAGAGCAACATTATCATGTTTCTGTATTACCCTTCTCCATCCTAACACTTTAGTGAGATATAGACTGGGCCCACCCTTGTCATTTAGACCCGTGCAGTTTACAGCACAGCTCTCATGATTGCTTTTTACACCCACTTTCTGCATGGGTAAATAGCTACACAAGACTTGGGGAAGAGGTCAGTGAGGTTTCAAACCTCATGGTGTAATGATCACACAACCAGCAGAAGCTGTTTCACTGCAGTGGGCTTTCTAAATTTGTAAGCAGAAATAATCCCCCCCCAAAAGATGCTGGATTTCTCTTCTTCCCCCTGGATGATGAATGGAGGGACTCTAATGAGATAAATCTCTGAGACTGTGGCCATGAACCATACATGTTCCATCTTGTTTTCTGGAGGTTAAATGCTTGCACCCCCTGCTCATCTGAAACTTTGAACTGCAGCATGTTATAATTTCCTAATTAATAAGAAGAAAGGCCTGTGCTATCCCAGTTTTACACCTGCATACCTCCATTGAAAAGGCAGTAATGTGGTGGTTAATCTAAGCAAAATGTATTTTAAAGCTGCTGATATGTTCTCTAATGATAGGTCAGACACCTACTTTTTGTCACTTATCTGTATCTGTCTTCAGCTCATTTACATTCTCATGCACAATGCTTTCTTTACTAGCAAATATATTCTTATCTCCTTTAATGCTATGTAAATATCCTCACTTTGTGCCAAGTTATGTCTAATCACTCAAAGCAAATCTTTACCTCACCTACTCTGTGGTAAAATCTTCCTTTCTAATAAAATAAAAAATTAATAGCATTTTTATCATCAAAATTTGTATTAGCAGGGATAGCATGCCAAGCAGAGCTAGTTACAGAGCTCTCCAAACTGTAAGTCTATAAATTAATCACAGTTTAGTCCAAGCTTCATTTGCACTGTTTCAAAGTCATTGCTACAATTTTTATTCCAATAGGTGGTGCTATGCTGAAACCTAAATCATTTTCAAATTTATGCTAATCTATATGCCTTCCTTAAAGTTATTATCACTTTGCTATTCATACAAATTCTTACATACTATCTGAAGGAAATGTTTCTCTATTGAATAATAAAAGTAGCCATTGCCTAGAGGACTGCTGTAGGCAGTTTGGTGAGTTTTAGCCTTATTTGCTTTTTTTTTTTCCCAGCAATTGTTGTAATCATGTTTTTAAAAACTCAGAAACACAAACTCCCAGGAGTGGAACATTCTATGTCAATGTGGCCCATCCCTTCTTATATACTTGTAGCTCTGCCGTGCAATTCCTTTCACAAATTTATAATGCTTAATCTTAAAACAAGTTGTTCCAAAAACCTAGTTCTTCAAGGATAACAAATCTAATCTCCATCTTAAATTTATTCATGGCTAGATTTTCCTTCAATGGTGTTTATTAAGAAATGTCATTTTCTGTTTAGACCTTAGATTTTCTTAACTAGACAATGCAAAAAACTCTTTTAGTCACCTCTTATTTTCAGTAGTCTTTGATTATCCCTTCACTATGCTGATTCTAGTTCAAGTTCATCCTTCTTGAACACAGAATTTAGCACAGTATTTCCCATCAGGTTTCACTAGTATTTTACAAGGGAACTGTGTAAAGGAATGCCCTTGTATATCTTAGTATCCCATTTCTTTTTTTAAGGGCACATCACACTGCAAATTCATTGTCATTCTGCCATCGACCTGCAGACACAGGTCTTTCATCTTTACCTTTGCTTCCAATTGATGAGCTCCTCACTTATGGGATGAGTTTGTGCTAGTAGCTCCCAAAACTTGTTCTGTCAAACTTCATTCTGTTGTTACGTCCAGTCTACAAGTTCTTCCTGTTTGTGCCCCTGGTGTTTCCCAAATTAGTGTCCTCAGCAGATTTCATCAGAACATTTCATCACTACACTTTTTCCTATTGTGTCAAGGACAAAAACACATAAAAATAAATTAACAAGATAATTTAAACAGTAAATCTTGAAACAGAATCCTTTTTCAGATCAAGTTCCCCATACATGTCACTTATTGTTGTCTCCTTTTTAGCAATTACTCAGTTATGACTCTTGTACAAAACTAAAACGCACTTGAATTAATTGAACCATCTGTGAAAAAGGAGTGGAAAGAGAGAAGAGAAGGTCCCAAAGCTCCTAATAGGCTACTTTTTTAAGACTTTTAAAAATGTATTAAAAAAAAAAATTGCCTCACAGTGGGCATGAACTGTTTTTCCTGGAAGTTGATGAAGGTTTTGCCATTGATTTTCATTGTAGCTTAGGGTCTGATGCTGTCTCCAAGGAAGTAAACAACAATGTCCAATCGACTACTGTGGAAACAGGACAGATTTTAGTGATCACAGTTTCAAACTTAGGCATCTAAAGGTACAGCTCAGTGTTTACTGAGATTTTCTGGGCAGCTATGCACACAAAAGAATCTACGCGCTTAATTCCTCTTGATTTAAATTTTAAAAAATCTCAGCTGGTACCTATTTACCTCTCAGAGCCCCCAAAACACACCTCAAGTGCTTGTCATTTGTGGTTGGATACCCAAATACATCTCCCCTGAAGTTTATAAGAGGTTTGAGTACAGGATCAAATCCATGGTTTTCCTTTCTTTGGACATGTGGTTTAACAACCTGTGTAATTTTCAGTGACATCAACTTTTCTAAACATAAGTGCTTTGGTTTAAAGCCTGTGTCCACTTTTATTTATTGAAGTTATTCTGACTTTTTAATTTTTGAATTAATGGGATCTGCTGGTGCTTCTACCTCTGGAAACCAGTTTCTTTATTTTAGGCCTAAAAGTGACCGACAGTTTTGGAAGCTAAAGGATCTAGGTAACCCTCAGGGTACCTGATTTTTAAAATGTTAAACCTGCACCTTTTCAAAATCAGGTACCTTTAGGTATTGTGTTTTTTTTTWWAAAAAAAAGACAACTAAATTGCTCTGGAATATCCTAACGCAAGTTTCTATTTATGGTTCCAAACTTTCAGTTTGAAGGTACTGCCTCACTATTTGTCATCATCATTCAGTGGCCTTGACCTAGTTTCTAGCACCTTTATGTATGAAGCAGCTGCTCTGCTGTTTTGTCTTCCTTGCTTCTGCAAAGACAAAACACTATCTTTTGTAAAGTATTGGAAAGTTACTGTGTTGTTAGTATAGTTTGGACTCTCCTGAATGTTTCAATATTGGAAAAAGCAGTTATACCTGCAGCTCTAGGAAGAAAAGAAGAGGACTTAAATTTTGTTGGCAAAGCGAAAGATATCCAATTACAATTTAATAGAAAAACGACCCTGAATGTGTGAACAATGAACATATTCTAAGGCATCTGAAGATTAGGGTGTACGTAAGCCAGATGTGGATATATAGTAGGGATGGGGAACTAAAGAGGCTTTCAGTCTCATTTCTCTCCATTCACACTGAATTACTCAGGAATCTCATCTTTGTGCCCGCTCGATGGGAGGTTTGCTGAAGACTGCACTGTGTGGCACTGTTGCCATGGAGAAGGAATTAGGGCGCACTTGTCTTCCCTGTACCTGGTGGGAGAACAGGCCAAGAGCATTGGCAAAAAGAGGAGTGCATCTTTGGCCTAGGCTGAAAGAGCTTCCATGTTCAATTTTACAAATTTTCCATCCTCAAAGGTTCCTACGTACCTAACTGTGCTGTAATAGTGGAAATTACTTTCTTAAGTGCCTTTAGATACTGAAACAACATCTCTGGGGACTCTGCTGAATTTGAAGACATCTCTGTGTATGTTCCTGCTGATAGATTGCACTGAAAACACCTCAGTGTGGTTGGTGCTTTCAGCCGCTACACTTACTTACACTTGGATATTCTGTCTCAAGAACAAAAGCTGGCCAAAATACAAGTCTTTGGATGAAGGGGAGAATTCATTTTTTGATTGTTTTTTTCATTTGGTTTTGATCTCACTCAGCTAACAAAGGAAAAAAAGGTTTCTCACTGCTGGATAATTTTCGTAAAGCAAAAGCAGGAAGTTCCCGAGGGTCCACAAGCTGGGGCAGAAAGGTTTTTTATCCAGCTGAGGATGTTATCATCTGCAATGCACATTAAGTTTCTAGCATGTGACACCGCCTGGTCCTACCCTGATTGCATCATCATTGGTGCAGGGAATGGGAAGGAGACCGCTCACAAACCACCATTCCAGAAGAAAGTTGTCAGCATTCCCAAAATGTGTTTATGAGCATTATTAGTATTAACTTTAATGAATCACTAGCCAGAACTGTGTGAGCAAATGGGTGAGGCTGTGAGAGATCCTGGCAGTCAGATGAATCAGAAGTTGACTTCATCTGGCCTTTTTGTTTCCACAAACATGAAAGTTGTGGCAGTGCAATTATTCCTACACACTCCTTTGGACTAGTTCAATTCTGTGTGCTGAAAAACCATAAATCAGGGCTGAGTTCTGGCAGATGCCCATACAGAGGTATAAAGCACTCTTAGATAAGTCTGTGCATAAGCAGACAAAACCACTATCAGCTTACTCCTGTGCCTTATATATCCATGCTGCTTTGTATTCTTTCTCACAGTCTTTGCAGTTCATCAAGGGTGGCACAAACTAGCTGGAATAACTGGAATGGATAAATACTATCCAGCTTGCTAGGACAAGTTAAAGCTCATGCCTCCCAAGAAGGGCTGCAGGGAGTTGGAATGCAGAGCTTCCTTCCAGAGCTGAAAAGAACATTTCCAGAGACAATATACAAAGAGAGCCTTGCATATTAATAAATAAAGTATTTAACGTAATTGTGGTCAGATTTTTTAATTTTAATTTTAACAGTATGGTCTATTTTATCTACTCAGAGGAAAGAAAGAGCTAATAATGAAGGGATGGTCCAAACTTGGAATTTTTTCCAAGCCTTCAATTTAGGCTTCTTGTATTATAGAGATCCCAGATAGTACCATCAATGCTTTGCTATAAGACACTACATAAAGGACTGAATGATAAGTTTCTGACCTGTTTTCTTGCTTCATCACACATACATGCATGTTTTAGCACTGCTGCACATTTATTCTGGCTCTGTTTTTTGAGTGGTTGATCTATAATTTTTTTTAATCTTTTCCTTTTATATAGTTCTCTTATATGGTGTGTTCATCTATAGCCAGCTTTAAATAAGGTAGCTCAAGTACTGGAAACAGCTGACTGCTGGCAGAAGAAGTAGCTCCACTCAAATTAACCTACCATGTCAAGGTATGGCAGGGCAAAAGTAAAATTTCACACCAACATCCTTTATTTATCAGCTCAAACTAAGACATAGATATCAGTGAAATATAATTGAAATTCTCCTACACTTATGTGGTGCAGGATCTGGGATTATTTGGGATTTAAGTGATGCCGTTGCCTCTTTTCCTCTGCAATTTTCCTCTGCACTGTTCTTCTGCAGAGAGTGAATTTAGCTTGTCTGAAACAGAAGAAAGATTGAGCATACTGAATAATGTAATAATGACTTGCTGGCAATGCAGGCAACTGCTTGTGGTTTTTAGAGCCTTTTTCTCAGTGTAATCCTGAATGTATCCCACTGGATTATAACACAGAGCATAGAGAACACTGATTTTAATACAGACCGATATGAACAAAAATCATCCAGAAAAAGCCAAATTCCTCCTGTCACTGTCAGGTGTATTTGTCTTTTTGCAGCTCAGTGATAGGTCAGTTAAAAGGAGCAATAATTAAGCAGACAGTTCTGGGCATATGACTTAAAGTGAGGGTGACAAGGCTAAAATAAGTTGCTTCCATTTAATAATATCACCATCCATCTTCTGTCATTACAGTCACTGTGATATGCACTAAACAAAAGCAAAAAAAACCCAAGTTTAAAGTTCTTGGGGAAAGCAATATTAATTTTATGAAGGAACTTATTTTAGGGTTTCTGGAAAAATAACCAAGAAACTAACTAAAAAGTTCCAAAGTCATTCCAAGTATGTGTATTATTTCATAACCAAAATGAAGGGAATATTATTTACATGGGCCTGACAAATTCTGACCATTTGAATAAATGTGATTTAAAAAGTCACGATGTGTAAATCTTCATCTCAAAAAGATGAACTGACTGGAGATTTTTTGACATATAGATTTCTCAACAGTTGGTTGGAAAAGAATTAATTATACAGCAAATAAAGTCACTTCGTTCCAACATAGGTTCCCCAGAGGAAGTTACATTGGCTTAGCTGTAGTGGTTTATTATGCTGCTATAATTCCTCTGGTCTGTTTTCCTATGCAGGCAAGCAATAACAAAGAGTTACACTTCTAAACTGCCTTTAAATTAAATTCTAAGATGAGTGACTAGCCATCAAAATGAGTTAGATTTGGTGTTTCTGAGCTATGGGACTTACAGCACAYAGTACATTAAATAAGCAAGACCTGGGCCTGAAACTTGGATAATATTTTTAAGTAAAGTATCCTGCTCCTGCAATGTGTCTGCTTCTTTACGTTCCTAGCAGCCTGGTGGATTTGTGACTTTCTTTCAAACACTGACTGCTTGAGATGATTGAGTTGTAAAAGAACTTGCTGATAATCACATCAGTCCTTGCCATCATCAACTATTTAAATCCTCAGTACCAATAGGAAAATATTGTTTAAATAGGCCATAGCTTATGGAAAACTGAGCTTTGCCAGGGGAATGAGAGTGTTGTTAAAAAAAAAAAAAAAAAAAGCAAAATAATAAAAAAAACCCACAACAGTGCTGGACAACAAGTACCTCTTTCTGTGCTGAGATCAGAAGCATCAGAGTTGACAACAGTGCATTCATCCCTTCAGTGCCTCCTCCATCCACAGCATGTATTGTAGGATGCGTGTAGGCAGAAGTGTGCAGAAAATTGTGTCATGGCCAGAGGTTTTGGTTTATAGCTTAAGCATACCACTACCGTAACATAGTTACAGGATACTAGGCTCAGTACCACATTAATGTAGCTGGTCCTCCTTCAGCTGTTCCTGAGCGTGGGCAGATGGAAAGCGTCCTATGGAGGAAGGACAGGCTTGATCCTTGGTTAGTACTTGGCTCTCTGGTGGAGACATAGTTAACAGGAGAAGGGATTGTCCTAATCGGACTCCTTTTGGTGAAATCCTGATTCTCAGATGGGACTATCGCAGGGAAGGCAAGAGGGGCCCTCGGCCTTGGTGTCATACTTTGGGGAGAGCGGTCGTAAAGCAGCCTTGAAGGAAACCAAGAAGTGAGGGTAAAACAGAGACCATCTATGGGCATTGTGCTCCGGGAAGTGGCTGGCCTTGCTATAGCTCTGTGCCTGGGGCACCATGGGACGCAACAGCAGTGGCTTGTGCTGCCCCTCATAATTCCCAAGCCAGCAGCTCCAGTCAGTTTTGGGCATCAGGAAACTCTGTCTCATCCCTTTCAGGGCTAAACTTATGATGAAGGCAAGGCAGGACTTTTAACTGAAGCACTCTGTTTTTGTTCTCTAAAAATGGAGACCAGTATACTTCATGAAGTTTACTAAGTAGCCATTGGATTTATATCACAGTGGGGACTGGAATTTGTCCTTAGTGACCTAAAAGAGAGTGAAAAGCTCCATTTCATAACTGTCAAAGAATCAAGCAATCTTTTTTTCTATAAATGTCATTTTTTTTCACTTTTCTGGCAGTTGCAGATAAAATGTCAGAGTATTTGCATAAGAAGTTCAAAATGTTAGTGCCACTATGTCATGAATGGTTTGAATATCTCTAATTACGAGTAGAATCACACCAACACATATGTCTAGAGTGCAGTGAAAAGGCATTGAGAACAAATTCATTTCTCAGACTAGAATTTTGCATGCCTGTAAAGATGGATTAGTGAAAGATACTTTAATTGAAATTATTACTGAGAAAACAGTCAAAAATAATATACAGAGATTTACAACTTTCAGACACAGCAGTTGAAATAGAGATCAACATATACAAGATTGTATGAATGATTTCTAAAATATCTTTTAAAGTTAATTGCTTTCAATTTGTTAGTGCTACAGAACTAGACTATGAATATATAACATGTTGGTTATTCTATTAATGCATGTATATTTATAATTAAGTACAGTAGGTGTTGCAGTACAGGAACAGGGTACTCTTTTCTTCTTGAGGRTCAGATGAATCATAGCTTCATTGTTTGTGGCTTGAAATTTTAGAGTCAAATCCTGTACAACTGAGATCAGAAGAAGCCTTATGTATGTCTTTGGGAGAATTGAACCTCAGAAAGATTTAAGAAAAAGCTACTTGCAATCCTTATTTTATGTCCTGTCCTTTATAGTTTTTTTGTTTAAAGTTATGATGCTTTCACAAAAACAGTGGCCAGCATACAGGGATATGCTTCTATTATTCTTGTGCATCTTTCCTGCAGATTATAAAAGTTTGGTTTAATTCTCCCTGTGCGTCTCAGCACTTCTGGTTCCATCTGGAACCGGTCATCAAAGCACTGAAATCCCACAAGCAAGCTAGCATTTCCCTCTTGAACTGAACCAGGAAGCACTGGAAGGAGTACAAAGACGCATGCTGTCTCAGGCCTGGAGCCAGGGCTCCACAGAAATTCATCACTCTGACTTCAAGGGGTATTAGATCAAGTTCTTAAAGATAGATGTTTAGATGCAGTGCACAAAGCTACCTGGACAACTTATTGCCTTGTTTTATACTCCATCATACTACATATGTTTTAAAAGGAAGGGCCCCTTTTCAAGCATAGTATTATAGGGATGAGACAGAAAGCAGAGGAGAAGCTCATTCAAGTTAACTGGCAACATGCTGTGCACATTATGAGACCTCACTTTCAGTAGACTCATAAATTCCACTGTATTATGAATGGGGCTGTGTTGAAGAACAAAGAAAAATAGGCTGCCTTTAAACATGATTCCATTTCTGCATTTCCCTTTTCTGAAGGTTGGTAACTTCTGAATTAGAGTAATTACTATAGCTTCTGATTTGCAGCAATTAGTCTCCTTCCTGCTTTAACATACCCAGTATTGAGAAGGTCAGATCAGAAACAGAGAGATTCTCTCCTTGTATGTAGCTGCCTACATCACTCTGTGTGCGTGTGTATACATATACATATACATGTACATATACGTATGCATTTGTCTTTATAGAACTGACCAAATGTGAACATTCCTTTGATATTTTACAAGGACTCTTCAGAAGGTTTTTTTTACAGATGTACTTAGTTGAACCTCCACATTATTTTGTGCTTACAAACTGCATAAGGCCATCATTGCTGTTGTTCAGAATAATCCCTTTCAGAGGTATAAAAAGATGTAACAGATAAAATATTGATACAGAATTACAACAGTGAAGCTCTAACTTACCTAACCAGATAGGTTCAATTCCTTTGCTAGATATGCAAAGATAATAGAAAGAAGGTCTCATATGATAGGGAAAGGCAGAACTGTGTGAAAAACAGCCTTTTCGGTTCACTTAGGGTATGGTTTCAGATTGCAGCTGTGAGCTGAATTAATGTCTTGCTGCTGCCAAAAGGGGGAAGTCTTGCTCTCTGTACTTCCTTCCCGCTCCTCCCCTCTTCCCTGCTCCTTACTTTCCTTAGCCACAATTCCCAGCCCTATAACCCACCCCTTCTGCGAGTGCTGGCATCCCTCTGCCCAAGAAGGAAGCCAACTTATTAACTGGCAAACAATATTATTTTTTCTTTTGGGAAGGTGGGGACTTTTTTGTTTTGTTTTGTTTTGGGGATTTTTTTTTTTTCCATTTTAAGTGAGTCAAATGAGCTTCCTGTGCAGGCAGACAAGTGCTAGAGCTGGCTCCTGGTGAGAGGGGAGCATGCAGCTGGGAGTGTGGAAGAAGAGAGGAGATGGATGCCAGGGGAAACAAGATCTCCTCCCTTCTGTGATATAGAACCACAATTCAGCTCCAGCCATTTTAAGAAATCATGACTTTACAACAAGAAAATATCAGAATGAACATTTTGGTTTTGGTGGATCCAGACCCCAATTTTTAATTATATGTTCTTTTGCACTGAGCCAAGTTATTTAAAAAAAAGTGAGATCTCTCAAAATATTTCCCTTTACATGGAAAAAAAGACACATTTGATTTTAAAGGACATTATTTAGGTCAATGCTTCTGAATAAAATGAATTTAAAAAATCAAATGAAATATCATTTAGAACCTAAACATCAGAACATTTGTTTTTAGACTGTCAGAAAAAAAAGGGTTATTTTTCCCTTACAATACACTTAAAAGAGTTTGGCAGATTTGGTAAAAACTGAGGAAATCAGGTGACCTGGCTGAATTTTTTGGCATCTCAAAATAAAAATTACTTGAAAAATGTAACTAATATCAAATGCATCTTATGGCACTTACATATGTGAGGCAACTAAGAACTTGTGAAGAGATGCAGGGGCTTTTAGTATCTTTGTAAAATTTACTTCCCTTCTGGTGTTCTCTCTCTTCTGACTCATTTGAAGCTCTTGGAAATTTGCTTAGTGTCAAGCTGAGACTGCATTCTGGAATAGGGTTAGCTGACGAAGTCCAGCTAAGAGCTAGTCTCTTTCCAGATAAAACAGGGATCAAGTACCTGCTGATCTTGGTTGCCTGTATAAAACAGAAATGACTCCACTGAGATCAGTCCATTGAATGATTTGACTTTCAGTTTTTTCTCTGTAGTATGGTAATGTTTGGATACCCCAGTCACAGCTGATCCCTTTCTACACTGGATGTGGTACAAGTATGTCATGATGGGCATGCAAACTCGTGACTGATTTTCAGTGAATTTGGCTGCTTGCAGTGAATGTCTGCACTCAAAAAAATGGGTTAAAAAAAAAGTTAATCCCATCTCCAGATTTACCTGTAGTCTACTATAAAAGGAACAAAACTGATCTGTCTGAACGGGCTCTCAGTGGGGTGTCTTGTATTAACTTCAAATTGCTGTTTGCTTGAGACCTTCTGGCGCTGAGCTCTGGAACAGGGAAACTATGTTGCAGCCAGGTTGTACCCTGAGATTAGGCAGGGTCTTGGGTAAAGGTCTTGCAGGGAGAGGGAAAATGCAGTTATGGGACTAAAACAATTTTACACTGATTTGAAACTGGAGTGAGGTAGTTTTCCATGAGTAATCTGGCATTACTAAATTACAAAAAGTTATATTTAGCACTTTAATCTTCACTTTACTCCTTCTTCCTCTTCCATACCAGATATTCTTCTATTCTTAGGCAAGATAGGTCATCTTACTCAAAAAGAGACACTACGAGGAAACAGAGCTCCTCCAACTCCATGTTCCTGCCTGGCATCTTTTACTAGTGGAAGGTATGGCTAAGGTTGCATCCCACATGATGAAGAGTTACATTTTCCCTCACAGCAGTGGTGTAACTCAAAGTTCCCAGAGGGCAACTGGCTTAGCATGAAGCAGGGAGCTGCCTATTACAGAGCAAAACCTCCACCACCACTGTTGCTGGTGGTGGCTCCTGCCATCACTGCTGTGCCAGTGATGGCACCAAGCAAAAGCAGCACCGGTGCTCTTATTTATTACTGCTTTGTTCTCCACTGTTACTGATGAAGGGTTCTGGTTCAGTTTGGATATACTGTTTTCCTTGGCCTGAACGCCCTTAGGATTTCTCCCTTTCTCTTTTTCTTTGCAGCTCCCTCTCTCTTTCAAGGCAGGTAGTTTTGTATCCTGGGGCATGACATGGCTGGAATCAGCCTTGCGAACATACGACCTCCCATGTGGGGAAAGGGTTTTAGCAAGGCTGCCCTGAGCTATGCCATCTCTTTTTTTCTACTCCCAGACAGAGTATGGAAATCTTTTTCTTTCTCACTGTCAGACCAGACCTTCATAGTTAACATGCTGGGGGTTGTGCAGCCCTGGCCTGCCTCTCTTCTCACAGACACCGGGCAAAAGCCTCCAGTATTTGTTCCAGAAGAGGTTTCTAACTTCTTCCTAACCCTTTGTCTGCCAGCCTGCTACGAATAATGTCAAAGGCTTCTGATAACCATCTTACTCCTCCTGGTAGTGCTGCTTCAAGCTACAAGCAGGAGATCCCACAGCTAGGAAAGAGAGAGGAGAGTATTGTAAACATGATAAGGTAGATAATTGCAGTTGTTTAATTCAGTCCAAATACGTTCAGATGAGGCTGTGCAGAGCTTGCAAGACAGCAGGACCTTTAGTCCAGTCTGTCAATTTACAGATAATAAATAAAGCAATAATGTTGTTAAAGTCCTGATGGTAAGACAGGATTTAAAATCTGTAGGAAAGGGTGGTATTTTGTATTAGAACAACAGATACAACTGGAAAGAAGAGACAAGTCTTAAATATCTATTGATGATACCAGTCCCCTTGAGTGAATGGGATTTTACATTGTTCTGGGTATGTGGGTCATTGCAGTAACCAGCTACTGTTTCTATCTGAACTTGGTAGCAAAGGAATTAGTTTGTCTTTTGACCATGACTTTCTCTACAAATGGCTTTGCCTTTGTTACTCAGAGATTAGACTATGGCATGCATAAATTCTCTCTGGCATGGGTTCACCAAAGACAGGGAGGTACCACTGGGAGCATACCTGAAGTGTGTGTGAAAAGCGTTAAAAGAGATTTAAGTCATCAAAGAATTTGGTGTAATACATTCCCACCCTCCCACTACATAAACTAAAAGAGAAACCTTTAGGAAGTACTAATGGAGGAAAAGTCAAGCCACACATGTTCCTTTACCTGTGGGAATATCAAAGCAAGGCAAACAAAAGTAATGCAGAGTTTCTCTGAAGAGCTGTAGTGTAGCCCATAAATCTCTGAATGAAGATTTCAGATTTAATGGTAATAAGGGGATCTCCAGCCATTTAGTGCCTGGAGAAAGCAAATATGATGCCTGTTTCATTGCACAGCTGGGGTCAAATATATTTGCATATTTACCATATACAGTACAACTGTCCACCCCTCAAAATAAGCTTCACAATATTTCTTTTCAAAAGCATGGAGCTGTGGTAATGTTGTCCAGCATACGTTCTTTTCCTTTCTTTTCCTTCTTAACAAGGCCATGTTCTAAAAACTGAACGCTGAGAACTCGTTCCAGGAACTTCATCCCTTAGGTGAATCCAGACTCTCACCAATTAATTTCCCCAGCAGTTTGCTGCAACTCTGGAGCTTGAAAAATGAAGCATTTTCTCACTGAAGCAATGCTTAGGGAGCTCTCTGTGCTGCTGATTCTGCCTGCCAGGGAGTGACATCTGTATATCAGAGGGAAGAATAAAGTCCACAGAAATTTTGGAGCTTCTGTAAAAGCCATTTCTCTCTTTTATGACATTCTGCTTTTCCTCCAGTCTAAATTCTCGGCACACAATTGCTTCTCGGAACCAGGCCCCCAACAAGGTATTGTTTGAAAGGGATAAACATAGCAGGGCTGGATTGTTAAACATTTGACAAGTGTTTGTGATATTTCACAGCTGGCACATAAAATACCATGTAGAAGGACCAGGCTTAAGGCTTGTTAGCAGGTCTCTGTCGAGTGAAAAAAAACAGTTTGTTCTGAATTTCACTTCCTTTTTTTGTTCAGGAAGATACATCCAGGCACTTAGGGAAAGTAACTTGCCATTTTTCTCCTCCTCCATCTACTGTCTTTTTTAGCAGTAGACCTCTTCCCGACAGGCACAGCCCTCATTCTTCAGCATCTATTTCTTCCAGTCCTGTTCTCATTCTGCTTCAGAAAAGGGCTCATATCACAGATGCACACTGGAAGTACAAAACCAAAATTAGTCATGACAAAAGAAGTTCTGAGAAAGGGCGAACTTCAGCTGCTCTGAGCCATTTTCCTCAGTGTGGGGTGTTGCACCAGTGGCTGACAAGGTAAGGCCTAGTGTCCTTCTTCAGAGTTGTTGTCTTTTTCTTCTACTTCAGTACTGGCAGATTCATGCTATGTCTGGTCCCATATTGGCTTTGGAGCCCTGCCACCTTTCTCTCCTATGGATTGTACCTAACTGTTCACAGTGCATCCCTGCAAAGTTTGAGTACTAGCAACTTTAAAGGACAAATTCTGTCACTATCAGATATTAATTTCCACCTAACTCGCCTGGTTTTGCCCATCTCCTTGTACACTTTTCCCCCTAATACCTAATACAGCATACTAGGGAGTAATCAATTCCTGGTGAACTGAGCAGCCCATCTCCTACAGACTTCAGTGGTCATAGTGTCAGCTCCAAATATGCAGTGCAAGATGGCAGGTGTCACAAGAGCTTTGGCTTTCTTGCAAAGATTGCACTTTGTGATCAGCCAGAAAATTCCCAGCTCTCAGTCCAGCTTCTACAGTCCAGGAACAATCTGTCCCTAAGTCCTCTTCTGTGTTTATGATTTGATAAGATAGAATTGTATATGGTCAAAAAAGGAAGTTTCCAATGTGCCCATATTTCCACATAACTGGCACATGCCAGGATCTCCGCCAGAATGTGCCTACTAGCCTGCTAACAAAATGAATCGTGAATGTGGGTGACTTGAGAGTCAAATATTTATGGTGGAGCAGAAACAAAAATGTCCAGGCTTGCTGCCATACAGAAAACTGTAAAGCTTTTTTTTTTTTTTTTTTAAGTTTTCATGAGTGGAGTCCTACCAACATGCAGTAATTTAACACTCAGGATTTGGAGTGAGATCATGAGCACCATGAATGTTTCTTCTTAGTTTCATTAGCAGCAGGAACACTGCAGAGTGAGTGGTTTCCTTGTTCTCAGCGTGCCTGCTATTAAATCCCCTAAAAGCTCTGAAATGACTGCAAGGAGATAAACCTAAAACACAAACACTTTTCCTCCTCCTTTTCCATTTTTCAGGCTGGGCAGGAATCCTGTGGTATTTTCAGTGGAAGTACTGACAGACAATTGCTTATAGAGGTGTTTCCATCAGTAACACCAGGACAGGAACATTGCTTTGGCTATGTATCAGCAGAGAAAAACCCTACTATCCATGCCAGTCAGAGCACTTGGCGTGGGACTAGATTAATCTGAAGATCTGCGTTTAAGGGGGCTGGAACTGACACAAGACGGATTTGTTCATTTTTATTAGCACTTTGTTTGCTATTCTTGACAACACAAGGAAGGCAGGGGTTTCATACATAAAAAGTCTAAATTGCTGTTCATTTGGACTATAAGAGTGTTCCTTTTTCATTCAGCAAAGCTGGCTTTCTTTTGCTGCTTCTCCGCTTACTGGCAGAGTGTCAAGGTAGTTGACATGCCTTAGACAGAGGGTTTACAAGAGGCTGCATGGATTCGGTACCCTTCTGCTGCAACATGCTGGGAATCTCAGAGCACCAAATACTTCCCTGTTAAATTTGAAAATAAAACAGAAGACTCAGTCTCCTACCCACTGTGCATCCCATGGAGGAGATGACTGATGACAAAAAGTACTCTATCAGCTGACATAAAGTTGTCAGTTAATAACAGGAAAATGGACAACTGGAATATATTCTACCATGAAGAAGGAATCTGGGAACTGCTTACTGCTGCCTTTTTCCTCCCATTCCTTTGGTATCTTGGAAATGTGTGAAACATAGCTGCCCACCTCTCTGCCTCTTTCAGATTATTGCTTAGATATACTGGCATTTTTTCTCTGGCTTTAGGGCTGGGCAAAGCATTTGCAAACTACTTGCCTGGTTTTAACAGGTAACTCACTTTTCATGAGATTTACTTAGAGGAAAACCCCAAGGAATACAGTCCTTGAATAGAATAATACTGGAGGAAAAGCTACTTCCTAAAGAGAATTTATAGCTTTCCAAATGGCCCCAATTTAAAAGAAATGAAAAGGGAGTATGGTCTATTGGCTACAGTGCGAAATTAATGCCAAGGAAATCCTTTTGGTAAGGGCCTATATATCTTTCACGTAGCCTGGGCTTAGCCTTGTGTGAACGCTGTCTATTTGTCAGCATCCTGTGCAGATTATGAGATATATGAGACTGAAAACCTATAGGAAATTTTGGTTTCAGGGAATATGCACATCACCTTTGCCTTCTAGTGCATGATTCTGTGAGCAGTGCAGTCAGTGTAGCCTGAGATTTTATGTGTTTTTGTCTGCAGTAGATTTTCTGGTGTCTAATAAGATAAAAGCTCTGACTGAAGGCTTTCCAGCTGTTGAAATGCTCTGAATATATATTGCCATTTGTGTATTTTCTGGTGTCTAAAAACGGCTGAGTTCATACAGTATCATTTGCCCAAGTGAAAGTGCTGATAGGGTCTTCTTTTGTGCAGGGCTTCAAGGTTTCAGGGCCCTCATAAAAATATTGTAACTTTGAAACCTCTACTGCTCTCCTGATTCGACCTAGAGAATTAGAAAATATTAAGGGAGAAAACTGACAGATTAAAACACTTTGGTGCACATACAGACATATGATTTATATATACACAGAGCACAATCATATAAGCCTCATTTGCTTAAGAAATGAGACTGAAAAATGCTGTATCTGTACTTGGTATTATTCYATAGCTACTAATGGACTTCCAACTTACTGCAGCAGTGGCAGAATTAATATTATTCTTATTAATCTTATTTGGAAATATGCCTCCCTCTCTTCCCCTCCCCCAATCCTCCTTTCCTGTTTCCTTCCTTCCATGAAAAGTATAATGATAATCTGTTCACCATCCACTTACGAAGCTGACACTGCTTTGAAAAAAATCATGTTTTTTGTCCCTTTGATTTTTCCCTGCTTTATATAGGATATACTTCATATCCTTTCTTAAAACAGCAAAAATCCATTGGTTGAAGGGAAATTATCCTAAGGACAAGCCATGTCAAATAAAAGTGAAATGAACCTTCTTATCAAGCATCCATCCAAAATGTTTTAATTCTACCGAGAGTATCTTGGTCATAAGACATTTGGATAAAGCAGACAGACTCCTCAGAGGCGGGATATATTTAACTTCTCTTGGCTTCTGGGCAAATATAACTCCACTTGGCTTTGGTAAATAGTCATCTGCATGGCAGTGCTTTTGGTCCTCCTGTGTCAATCCCCAAGGCTATTAGTTTATRATGTTCTTGTCCACTCTTTTGTAAGAACATTTTGCAAAACTAAGTTCATGATTATAAAAGAGGAATTGAATATCTTGTTGACTAATTGAATAGTCCATCACACTATAGATAAGTGAAGGAAGCATGCACAGGTGTATTACGTCATTTTCCTGTTGTGTTTTTTTGTTATTATGATGGATATTAACATATATTTCTATGAAGCAGCAGCACTGGGCATGTAGCAGGGAGTTAAATGGGAGCTGCCATGCAGGCTGAATCAGAACATCACCTGGGAAGCACCCCGCTTGAGATGTGTCTGCCAGAGGCAAGACGCATCGACCAGCCAAGTGACAGGATCTGGCCCCTATGTGGGACAGCACCTCCTGAGACATCTATTCCTCTGAAGTGACCGGCTTCTGCAAGAGACCCAGGTCCCTGCTCCTCCTGAGCCATTCAATGCTCCCTCCTGCAGCTCCCTTGTCTCCAGGAGAGGCAGTGGCTGCCGTCTGCGGCTGTTGGAAATCGCAGAAAGCAGCAGGAGTGGGAGCCCACTGCGTTGCATGGGGGTGAGGGTCCAATTCAGCAGCAAAGGAAATTGTCTGAAAGACAGAGGTTGGATGTCACTGTTCAGGTGATTAGAAATATTTTGTCTGTCTGTGTGAGGCACAGGCTTCTGGCTTCAGCTGAGTTTGGAACAGCGTATCTAGTTTTCTTCTCCCACTGTAATCTACAAGTACAGGTAATTGGAATGCTATTCATATAGGTAACAGGAAAAACAGTGTCTGTTCCTGGAAATTCAGTTATTTCTGGGTTGAAATGTAGTAACTGTTTAATAGAGAAAAGTTGCAAAATAGTTTGTAGTGAGTGGAGCAACCATAAGCTTATCTGAGCTGCAATTCTGCTCCTTAAAAAAACAAAGCATCACAAGGTTGTAGTTCCAGCTATTGGAAGAGAAGAATGTAGAGTAACATTATCTGTTCTTCCTCCATAAAAGTTTCTGATGCAATCTTACTGTGTTTCTTGGGCATGAGCAAACTAACTAGGGAGCTTTGAGTGTATTAGTCAGTGGTTTAAAATTTCAGGAGGAAAGCTTGCAATTTATTTGTTAATTTATAAATTCAACTAATTTTGATATAGAAATTCTGAACAGCACAGCCCAAACATTCAGAGGAGGATCAACATGGTTCTTACCAGGGCTCTAAATTTGGAAACAAAATTTGTTTTAAATGGTATTTTTTATTAGCAAGGGAAAAAAGTGTTTCTGGTCTGAAATTTTATGTGGCAACTTTCACCTTAAGATAATGAAAACAAGCTGAGCTATAAACTCTTCAAAACTGGGGTTTATGGAAAGGCTGACAAATCCTTTACTGGTGTGATGTGTCTGGGAGCACTTTAAAAGATTCCAATGAGGCATTATTGATCATGATCACACACTTCCAAGTACTAAAATGAAGAGTCTGTGGGCACTAGGCCCGCTGTTTTCAGTTAGCACGCAGTCCCAAAGGCACGTCCGGTAGATGGTGCCTTATTAGTGGTTGGTCATCTACTCTGCAGGGGCCTCGGGAACAGCCTGAGCTCTGGATGCTTCCCTTCTCGCCCTCCAGCCACTTTATCTCTTGTACGCCTGAGCTGAGCCTGCAGCGGTTTGCCACGTCATTCGTCATTCGTAGAGAAGGCTCTTCATCCTATTCCCTCTGGGAATGAGGTTGGTTTCGGGAGAAACAGAGAAAGGGGAAAAGTTTTTTCACTTTCTTTCAGTGGAATTAATCATCACACAAAGATCACGTAAAAGGAATAAACTTTTAAGTGAGAGGATATGGCTGCACTTTTCAGCCTCTTCACTTTGGATTTCAAAGCAAACCATTCTGACTCTGGAAGCACCAGCAAGAGCCAGTGATTGGATGTCAGGAAATTCACAGTGGTGTTTTTGTGCTTCTTAATGAGCAGCACTGCTGCTTGTAAAGACCTGAGGTAAAATCCTGGCCCCACTGAAGTCCTTGGCAAACCTCCTACTGACTTTGGTGGGGCCAAGATTTTACCCCAAGTCCTGCAAACTATTAGTTTTTTGAGTTTTTAATAGGTCCACTCCCACACGTACAGACTGCTCTTGTAAGAAAGGGTTAGCTGGATTGGCTCAGATATTACACAATTTAAAACCTAAAGGAAAGCAATTTTGTAGTGAAATTAAGGGACTATAAAAGGAATTTGTCTTTAGACAATTTGCTTCTGTTTGGATTTGGATTAGACTGCAATCTTCTTGTCTGCTTTTAGAGTACTTGTCCCTGCCAGCATCAATAATCTGTTTTCCTTAGTGTAAGTGAAAGGCTCTGATGGCTCAAAGGTGTAGTCTAGTATCCAGTGCTGCTCTGCATTTCTTCTTTGGTTTAGGAATCAGACTACAAATAGTCAGGTACTGCAAGCTGCTCCTTAACATTAATGTGCTGCCAACAGCCCGTTGACATGTGGGCCAACACACTCCTTTCCCCTTCCTCTGCTTCCAGCCATTTCTACATTTTTTCTTGACCCCCCTGAGCTGATCCAGCTCCCCAAACCCTTTCTCTGCACATCCCTGTCTGCCCATGCAGTCCCTCTCAGCCCCATCTCAATGCTCATTTGCACTTGGCCTCATTGTGCTTTAGTTGGCAAACTTCCTTTCATCCTGTCCAGCAGCATATTAATCCTTAAGCACTTTCTTGAACTTTTCAGGTTCCCTCAAATACCTCTTCTATTCCCACCTACTCCAAGGTAAATAAATCAGGACTTTAGATAATGCACATCAAATATATCATTTTGCCTCAGGTCACAATTTCATGTGCAAGTTAAACTCAGCAGGGTTAAAGGTTGAAGGTGAAGACTACAGAGAAAGCCCAGGGCAGGAATGTGTGGGGGCACCCATCAATCCAGACAAGCCCATAAAAGATCTAATGGTAACATAAGGAGAGATTGTGCTCCAGGGAGCTCAGTTCCTACTAGCATCTGCCACTGCCTTGGAGAGCATGTGTTGCATCCTGCCAAAGCATGGCTCAACTCGCTCTCTCCAGAGCAGCTTACCTCTGAAGCCTAACTTATTTTCTCTGAAGTTGTCTCCTCCTCCATCCTCTCTGAAATACCTTTTTTTTTTTTCTTCCTGGGCTCATTTTCTTGCTTATAGTAACTATGCTTTTCCTTGGCTCATCTGCTGAGTGTAAAGCTGGAAAGGCTTCCCGAGCTTTCCTGAGTCTACACTAGTGCAAAGGCTAAGGCAGATCCAGCAGGCACTTGTCTGCGGTACTCCGACATGGTGTTAAGGACGCAGTGCTGCTTGGAGGCTGCCTTCCAGAAGACATCTAAAAGCAGAGCCCTAACAGCCTGTGATAATCAGAAATCCTGCCAGTCTCACAGTAGTTCTTCACAGTGTCGCCAGTTGTATTCTGTTTTATTTAAACAGTGAATTCTAAGTTAAAGGAGGATCTCTTGAGAGTAGTCTCTGCTATGAAATCTTTGCTGAGAAGTGGAGTGAAAGGAATATTTTACTACTAAAATTAATGCATTATAAAAACTGAGATTTTACTGTAATGGGAAGGGACCATCAACTAACTCATCTGTTTTAAAAATACTCAATTGAGAGACTTGAACCATTTTTGTAACATGGCCAGGAGTTGTGTCTTTCTTGATATGGGTAAGCGTAATTATTCAATTTGACTTTGTCTGAAACAGCCATCTGTCTCCTTTAACATTCCCAATTCACTAATGCCTGTGGCTTGTGGAGCAAAGCAGAGAGGAAAGGAAAGGTGAGAACCTTCATCCATGGGATCCTTCATGTGTTTAAAGGTAGAGATTTAATTACCACACAACAACTTTTGTTAGAGGAGAGCAACCTATCCTGCTGTAATATCCTAGTGGAGATACGCCTTTGTAATTTTGCTGTCATGGAAACTGAGTGAGTCAAGCATAAGCAGGGACTTTAACACCGATTTTGCAGAGCTGACTTGGTAAAAATGATAGGTGCTTTATCTCCACTAGGATTTTGTAACGTGACTTATTTCATGCTAATTTCTAACTTCCAACCTTGTGGTAGTGAAGGAATATATGGAAAAAAAATTCAAAGCCAAATAGAATAATTGTCCAAACTCGTACTGCAAAAACTGGAGTGGTAACAACCTACTGAACATGAAAGATAAGCATAGCCATTTAAGGACAAAGAAAGTTTACCTTGTGTGAATGCCTCCATGTTAGCTGTACAGAGAAACACATTTGACACAGATCATCACTATCAGTAAATTCCTGGACATCTATAATGAAGTTTAAAAGGCATCTGAAGATTTCTGGAGACCAAAATATGTAAAATATACCATTACATCATGTCACAGCTTCCTCAAGATTACCTTCAAATGCATTAGCACTCTGTTCTCCACACAGTAGCTCTCTTCCCAAACAACCCAAATTGCTTGACAATGTGGTCTCTTTGCATGGCCATTTGCACTCTTGTAAAGCAAGGTAGAGTACCTATTAATTTGTAGTTTGCACCCAGAGTGAGTAGTGTATGAAGACTGAGGGGAATTAGGTGTGTGGGGGTTAACTTCTACTCCCACATTTAAGAGAAGGAAAGAATATTGTGTGCTATTTAGCCTACTATAGTATGTGTGAATGTTTCTGTGTTCATTTTTTCAAAGATGATTAATCCATTTTGGAATGTGTTCACTATAAGCCTTATTTTACTACCCTGCCTCTTGGTGACAGCTAATTTCCTAATGATTTCAAATTCAAAGGGACAGAATCAGAACCTCAGTGAATATTGCTGCCACCCATAGACAATGGACCAGTGAGAAACACAATTGTTATGAACACCCTTATTCTCTCCTGTTTGGTCAAGGACTTKCCATCACTGCTGTGTTTCTTGGTCCCCCACGTCAAATAGGGAGAATGACTAATGAAATGACATATGCCCTGGCTCACTCTACGGCTGAAGGCCCTGTTTCAATTGCATTTCATACTTGTGCTGCCTGCTGTACAGTAGTTATATAGATTATAAATCAAATTTGGGTTGAATGGAGTGCTGCCATCTCTTGGCTATTTTAGGCAGATGCACTTACAGACTGTTAGGTTTTCCTGCCGCTCAAGAATGGTATGAGGTGTCATAGAAAAAGTTATTCTGGATTAAAACATTTAGGCGCTTAGGAAGCAGAATTGTGGTTTTATATATTTAAGCACGGAGAACAGAGTACATTTGTTGGTATATTGAATCTCTACACAACTTCTGTTAAGGTTTTTTTAGCAAAGCTATAAATCATGAACAGTTGGAACAGTTTATGTATGATGTGAACACCACAAAGAAGGAAAAGAGATGCTTTTTATAGATATAAATTAGATATAGATAATAGATATAGATAATTGTAAGCAATAAAGACATTAAAATGTATGCATTAAGGAGTAACGGATTAGTAACAAATGCATATCTGGTATTTTGTGATTTTACAGTCATGAGAGGTCAAATTATTCATACTCAAGGTTTGTCAAATAATTTTTTTGAAAATATTATTGCCATTATAAATGTATTTTTTCTTCCTTCTTCTTCCTAACTGCCCCTGGAGCCAAAAGACCAAGTGAAAGTACTGTTGTGGTAGGAATCCAGAGCCACCTTCTTCCTGGGCCCTTCTAAAGCTGGAGACCAGAAGTGCATGCCTCCCCTTCTCCAGTAGTAGCAGGAGCCAGATGCTTATCTGTGTGGTACTCCATTTTTATTTGAAAGCTGAAATATGGAGGAAAAGAAAGTCTAGCTGAATTCAGAATAAAATACAAATATCAGGAACTTGCACTGCCACAACCCCCCTGAGGCTCCCTTCAAGCCTCAGCCTCCCTATATTGCAAAGAAAATGATATATGATAATGATTTTGGAAAAATTAATAATGAAGGAAATGACTCAAGTATGTATGTGGGGACATGTCCATTATAAAAAAAACCCACGAGTATCAACAGAACAGACAGTTAAGTTTACAGTTATAAGTACTCCTGGATCGGGGTGACTGCTCCTCAGGTTCATACTGTACTGTCTTCAGAGAAGAGCTGTCAGAGGCTGCCAGCCTCCTCTCTTTTGGCACTGAAGCTAAGGGACTCCTCAGAGAAGCAGAAGGCTCATGTTTATACTCCCAATCTCCATTTTAATGATTGCTAGGGATGGCATTTAAAAGCCACTGGCATCCTCAAAGGTCCTCAGCAGCCACCATCACATCTATACCAGTCTAACGTGAGAACACAAATCCAATAGCAAGCATTTAACAGATTATTGCCTCAGTGCTGCCACGCGTGGGACAGAATAGCAATGGCTCTTGAGCACAAAGCACTTAGTGTCTGAGACTTGGAAAAGCCTCTCGGCAAGGATGTACATTCTTGAACAAGCCAACATTGTCTGCTGTAGCTCCTATTCATTCCCGTGCTGCAGCCTGTCCTAGCTCCCTAGCAATCCTGTGCAAGGAGCGTATGAACTCTCCATGATGCCAGTAACTCGAGCTACTTTTGTTCTCTTGTTTGTGCCTTCTGACATGTCTAATGGAGGTACATTAATATTCAGGAGCCATCTATTCAAGTGGTTTTACATATGTCTAAGCAACTGATGCTAGCTGTTGTCAAAAAATGCTCAGTTATATGAATCCAAGAGAAATGAGGGGAAATCCCACTTTGCCTTATCTAAACTAGGAAATCATAATCTGAGCAGCTAAATATAGTGCTTAATACTAACTAACTGCACTAGACATGTTCCAGTCACCATTGCTATTTCCTCCTCTGCTGTCCCAGTGCAGGGAGAAGGGAACTGCRCCACCTTCCCCACCTTTCCCAGTCCCCAGGGATCGGGAGGCACCAGCTTCCCTTGAGAACTAAAAGATGCAGGGTCTACTTCTGCGCGAACAATTTTCTGGTTCTCTGGGGAGCTAAAGAGGCATCTGGTTTCTCATTTAACAGCAGAAGCAGGGGCATAAATCTGCCTGCTGAGCAGCTCCTCGGCAGAGAGGTTACAACTTGTCATTGCTATGCTTCCCTGAGCTGAGTTTCCCCCCATTAGCTGGCATCGTCTTAATAGCCAGTGCAAGAAGCTTACATGCTTCATGACAGCTTTCCAAGGACTTTTACCAAAATTTTCATCTCTGACTCAGCCTAAGAAATATGGTAACTTACACTCAGCTCCCCAAAACGTGTATGATTTACCTCAGCTCCCACATGGACTCCTCATTTCAATCGCCCTTTCTTCTCAGCCTAGCACTTGTGGTTTTTGGAGGTTTGTTCTTCTGTTTCCTTTTTTCTTTCTGAGTTTGAAAGTGATCACTGCTGTCTCTTGCCAAGTTTTCTAGCTGTCTGTACAGCATCCCAGCCACTGAGTGGCCTGATAAATATCTCTTGCTAAAGGAAGATTATCTAGAATGGTTATGACAATACTGCATTTGTGATATTTGGACACAGCTTGGTACAGTCTCTGAAAAAGTAAGTTTTTCTTGTATAGGTTTCATTGTAGTAATCATAGGAATAATAAAAACCAATTACTGAGCTAAGTCCTAGGATCACTCCTGGTCCTAGGCTAACCACTTGCTTTTCACACAGCTATCTCCTGATAAATTTAATACGTATGCAGATGTGGATTACAAGGAAGAGCCGTAGTATCTCATATGGTAACAGGCACTGTGGAAAGGGGTTCCTGTAACATATGATGCAGATACAGTGAAATAAGTGCAGAAGTCCTAACGAGGGCATTAGATGGGGCTACTTGTGCCCAATTTCTTTTAAAAGGAAACCTCATTTTGCAAAGTTTTTTTTTCTCTCTGTAAGAAATGCTATGTACACACACACACACACACACACACACACTTTAACTGTACAGAAGCAAATGAAGAATGTGTTTAATACCAAAATGCTTTGACAAAGATGAGATGGTAGATCACAAGCAGGCTTCAGGCATCCTTTACAGACTGAATAAAAAGAGCAGTTCAAGGCACTCCCTCCAAACAAACCTTTATCTGCTCCTTCAGCGGTGTTGATTTTGAACACTCTATGGAAATCTCTGGGTGGCAATTTCCTGGACAGACCCCAGAGGAGTCATGCTGAATTTGAATCAGAATTTGAATGTGGGTGGTAGGGTGGAGGAGGGAACAGAGGTACTTGGTATAGCTGTACTTATCTTCATAGCTATTCATCCACCAAAGCAGTGACAGCATATAAAAGTGGCAACGTGATTTCATTGTTCTAATCTATTTTATCATCATTTTTTCCAAGCAGTTCCTCAAAGCAGTCAGAAAGGGGAAATGCACATTAATGCTTGGCACTCGTTCACGAATAACCACTTTCAAAACGTGCAGCCTTTTCCAGAAGAACTGGAGGTTTTAAGCCTTCTTTTCCATAACACTACAGCATTGTCTATGGCTGATATATAAATATGGAGCTGTGTCATTTGAAAAATACTGAAGATGTGCATATTCACAGGAAAAAGTGATTCAGACACACAGAGATGCAGTCTTCTGCTTTTCTGTGGTGGAAATGTACCTTTATTTATGAAATTCACAGTTGTGTGTAGTTCAGAGGGTGGTACAAAAAAGAAAATACATTTAAATGCGACAGACTTGGGATAATGTCTTCCTGAATGGATACATTTGATAAGCACTGTGTATTCTGTCTCAGGATAAACAAGGAATGTTAAGATAGGTATGGATTTTGACTGGAAACTGCTGCTCACATGTGACAGAATTCATTGAGATACGGTTTGGAAAAAGAAACAATTCTCGGCTTTAGTGAAAGATATGACTTGTTTATCCTGCAGCCAACACCCTCTTGCTGAGCTTGTCAGCCGTCTTTGCCCCATCACAGATAAATAGCTGAAAATCAAGAAAACTGTACTTTCATGCTTTGACTGCATTAAACAGTTGTCATGCTTTACCTCTGGCTCAATCAAGTCGGTATTAGCAGAGCTGTGTTCTCTTGCCCAGGCTCATCTTTTGACCCTCTGAGTTCTGTCAAAGATAAATTAAACATCCTAGTAACACAAATGCAATGGATAACAATGGATTATCTCTAAGGAGACAATGAATAAAAATAAAGTCAAGCAGTGCACAGCTGCTGTGAATCTTGAATGGAACATAACCAGAAATCTTTAGAGGCACCAATTAGCAGCAGAACGACTCCAGTGCTATTTCAGGATCAGGATGAAGACAGGAAGAAAGGACATTTCTAGAACAGCTCCAGAGCTCTTTAGTTCTTCTCTATATACTTGGAGCTCTACTAGCTAACAAATGTCTACTAGATGTTTGTATCTTAATCAGCTGTAAGTGTAAATACCCCACTGACTTTTTTATCAGTTTATTTTTAAATAATTGTATTTGATGCTTGAAGGCCAGAGTTCAGAAAGTTAAAACTTGAACTAAGCAGGAGCTAGAAATGCCCACCTGGTAAATACGTCTATGATAGTAGAGGGCTCTTTATATTATCAGATAAAAGTGTAGGAAGATCTGCGGCCAGCAGTTGAAACTAAAGCAATTCAGGCTAGAAATAAGGCACAGTTTTTGAAAGGTGAATACAACTAATCTTTGGAACTACTTACCTAAATCCTTTGTTACCTAACATCTTTAAATTAAGACAGATGTCTAAAATATCCGCTGTAGTTCTGCCACAGCTTACTGGACCTGATGTAACAATTACCAAGAAAAATTATTCTACAATCAGTATTACACAGGAGTTCAGACTAGAGCAACAATATGGTCACCTCTGGCTTTTAAGGCCTATGAATGTATGTAGCTACAAAAGGAAGGAGGAATGGGTCTTCTAACTTCTGAACAGTATCATCTTCCCACAAAGCCTATGATACAGCCTATGGGAGATGGCACATCTCTATGAGATAGAGTATGAAAGTGCATTTCAGCTTCTGACCACTGATATTTTGAAAGATATCTCCCAGTGTTAAGGCTAGCAAGATGTGCTCACGGTGCCCTGTGACTCTCATTCGTGCAGGTGAGCACATAAACCAGATGCCTTATGCAAGATCCAATCAAGCCCTTACTATGAGGGCTGAACCAAGGCAGAAGAATGAGCAGTGATAGAGACCTCACTGGTGGGCAGATCCCTATTTTGTAACACACGTAAATACACTTAAGATCCAAATAACAGATTTTTCTAAATTTAGGAACACTGTGCAGTATTTATATGTGCCAAAAATTTTATCATATCTCATCTCTCCTTTCATATCTTTTCCAAAGTGCATAATTATGAACTTTCTTTCTGTAGTTTGCATTATTTAAGCCAGCTCTGATTTTATTCTAACACCGTTTGGGTCATAGTCCTAGACTGATAAAAAGCAAGAAGCTAATAATGAAGAATGAAGCTACTGGGATTTAGCATACCCTGTATACCCAGAATGAAGATCCCACCTGTCTTACAGGGATTGTTTTAGGCACAATTATTATCAACACAGCACAAGAGGTGGTTTCCCTTGACATCACCACTTAGTGCAGAAGAAATAATGAGAAATATCATTTAGGCATGGCTGACTGCAAAAATGACTGCAATACAGCAATGTGCACAAAGTCTATTTGTATTGTGGAATGTTTGTACAATCTCAGATTCAGAAGCAGACACTGAAGACAAATGAGTGTATCACACTGCTTTTAAACTGGGATACTGAAGGTCAGGAGGCAGGTGAATGTGTACTCCGTTCACAGAGGTGCAGAGACACATGCATATATAGTCACAAAGCAAAGTGCTCTGGGAGCCTCAGTGGGTTCCTGTTAGACAATCTGGCTGCAGCTTGCATAAGGCAGCCTCTCTGAGCCATGCTGCTGTATCACTAAAAGTTATGGTTGGTGGATTGTGTGCCTGTGAGGCTAAGTGGGAAGCTCCAGGAAAACACCCCTAGTTTCATGAAAGCTGGTAACCTGATGTTCCTCGTGATCTTTCCTCCAGTTCTGGCCTGTGCAGCATCCATATTCAGCTGGAATTCTATCAAATACAAGCAATTTCATCTTGAATACACAGTGCATACTTAGGGTCTCACTTGCTCTGTGTGACAGCGCTATCTTTTTCTCACTGGCTACCCAGACAATTTTTGCCACCTTTGGAGTGCCACTAGATATGTTGCTTTGCAGTGTTCCTCTGAGCGATTAATATGCAGTTCTGGTGCCAAGGCATTATGTCTAAGGAATGTTCTGATCCCAGTGTGGGTCTGGGAAGGTGAGAAAATCTGAAAAATGCTGAATAACTACCAATGAATAAAGCTCTGATGTCTCAAACAGCAGAGAACAAGTCTAACAAAATACTCTGAGGAGAAATGCATTAGTAAAGTGGACAGGAAAGTTTGGTAGGTTAAGCACCAAATGTAATTCAGGGCAATGGCAGAGTCCAGCAGACAGCTAAGGAAGTGCATGAAGGCACTAGATGGATGGGAGGGAAACTTCCTTCTTTCAGGACCTTTTCTCCTACAGTATCACTAGCACAGAGGGAATGGAGGGGAGGTGGTTGTCCATAACTTTGCATCCTTTGGTTTGCCATTCTTGTTTATAAACATCCCTTACCTGATTCAATTGGGAGGACAACACCTTCTGCCTATGTGGAGGAAGGGACAGAAACACATCTATTTAAAGCCAATTTTAAGCCATTATATTGCCCTCTCAATAGAAGGCAATAGCACTTTAAGGTATCAGACTGTAGCATAGGACTTTTACACCACTTTCTGATGCAAAGTGGAATCAATAGTGAGGACTCTGATTGTGGTGTGGACGGGATAACTGTCAATTGGAAACTTGTTTAAAATAATCCACCCATTCTCTTCATTTCCCCAAGACGTTTAAGTGAAAGGAATTATTACCTGGTGGTTTGGGTCAGTAGATAAGCCAAGGCTATCTGATAGCTGGTTGGTGGCTCCTGAGAAATGGATAGCAAGTACAATTTAAAAATACAACTTAAGTTGTGCTAGGAAAAATCTTTTAAATCTTTGACTTGGAAAAAAGCGTTCTTACTCTTGCACATTATTTACATGTTGGGAGCCCTGTCTTTGCCAAATATAGATACTGCAGTCAATATACAGCTAACCACTACAGTTTTCACTTATCTGTGCTGTGGATCTTGGCATTTTTAACGTCCAATATTGTTTTCTTTTTGCTAAACAGTGACTCCAAACATCCTTTATGTGAGAATGTCATTTAAGCAAAACAAAACATTTTGTACATGTTAAGAATTCACTAAACAGTTTCTCTTTACCTTTAATGACCTGTTGTAAAACATTTGAATGATTTATTGAGGAAAAAATCAAGATAATGCAGGTCATTTTGTAAACTCAAAGATAAGAAGGAGCTTCTTCATCTCTGGAATAGACAGTACTTTAGCAGTGTTCCCTGTCAGGCCTGTGATAGTTCAAGAGTGTTTGTCATCTTTCCACTACATAAATTCTGTTTTTATTGTTTTATCACTTCTGCCAAAACAATTACTCTGAATTGCTAAAAATTAGCAGAAGAAGGTCTCAGCCCAGAAACAGTCACTTGAAATTCAGTTTGAATAACCTTGGTTAGGCTTACTTTAGGGCAGAGGAGGTGGAACTGCTTGCAGATTTACAAACACCTTTGGTTTGTTTAACTTCAAAATAGCCTTGAATATGCATTTTTGCACATTTGGCAAGCTCATACATTCTAGGAGGAGAGGAAGGCAAGGCAGAAATCTAATTACAGAAATGCTACATTTTAAGCAATACCTTCTCATTTGCAATAATTATTATTTTCCAGACATTTTCCTTTCAGTCTGAAAAATGCACATCACTTCTTTGTATACCACTTAGAAAAAAGAATTTTTCTTTTTTTTTTATAAGTACACACAGTAAAGCAGTATATTACTGGCAGCAGGCGCCTCTTCAGTTCATTTTGATAATGACCTGTAAGTTAACAGCTGGATCCAGTGCTCACTAAAGTTACTGGAAGGATTTCTACTGACTTCAGTGGACTTTTGTTCAGCCCTGTTATTTCTTTAACATTTGGCACTGAGGATGAGGCACTGTTGAAACAGTCCAGAGCAAACACGCAGACACTCCAGTGAAGGTGCAGTTAAGAGGAAAGCGATGCAATCTTTTGTGTTTGTGCCTATGGGAGTGCTTGTCTTTTGTTAAATGTAATTATTATAATCTATAATATAATTTTAAATTATCATTTAAAAAGAAAAACATAACTAGGAAAATATGAACTCCCGCAAGTCTAAGCCTCAGTTACATATAACATTTATTTATGGACCATAGAATTCTCCCCAGGCCTATGCATGGCCTTTGTAAATCTAATTTGACCTACTTCTGAAGGCTCACAGAAAATAAGCCATGCACAGGCCTTTTACCTGACTTGGCTCTCAGGGTTCATAATTTGTGTGAAAGAGTTTTGATCAGTGACTTTCAAAGTCCTTTGCTTCTTTTAATATATTTTACCTTTTTCTGCTACATAGAAAATCCTTTTAGACACTATTTACCATGTTGAACACTCTGCCACATGCAAAAGCTGAATGAGTCCAGATTCTTCCCTGATTCTAAGAATTTTTTGCAAGAAAATTGAAAACAAGAAATTGTCTCCAACAGATGGAGGAAGAAATTACTTTCCTACAGAAAAGGGAATGCAGGGTCCTAGCAGAGATGACATGATACCACTTACTGGCTATTTTGTTCCCCCAAAGATTCAAAGCTTCTACTTAAGCTTTTTCGTCACAGGAGGCAGCTACTGAAATATCCAGTAATTTATGCTGTGATCATACATGATTCTCACTTCTAAGCAGGAAGAGCAGTGACTCTTTATCACTTTGGAAGCTGCTACAGCAAAGATGACTGTAAGTTATTGAGCCTTTGAGCTTCCCTAGAAGCACTCCTGTTATTTGAGATAATCATATTGTTATTCTGCAAACAAAAAGGAAATGCTGGCCAATTGGAAATGCAAAATAAGCCTTCATACATTTTGAGAAAAGAATAGAGGCTTTCAGATAAATTGCTTTTTCTTGCTGGGCCCTCTTTTTACTGTAGTTAATTATGAGTGGCATATACAAAAAAAGGCAAGCCAATAAGAAAAGTTTACAGGCAAAACTAAGGAAGCATCCTAATTCCTCTGGTCATTTTAGCATATTGTTGTACACCACTAACCATTTGCTTTCCAAGTGATCTCACCAGGATACCAACAATGTAGATGTCTTCAATGGACGCTTGTTCAGGCCTTATAATTGCAGTTTAAATAATAGTCAGCTAGCATTGTCTTGGTTAAAATTAAGACACACATTTTGTTCCCACAAGAGATTTGACTGTGGAGTTTTTTCTGTTGGGAAACTCATAATACAGAGCCCTGATGAACAATAGGAACCTGCAATCAAGACATAAGTTTTAGAATTGCTAATGTGGCTGAACAACAAAAGAGTATCTTTCGATGTCACAAAGGTCATGAGGCAGCAAAAAAGAACATGCACACATAATGAATGGCCAAAATACATAAAGCTACTGAAAATGACATTTATTTCCTATCAAAGTAATTGATTTCTTATTCTCAGGGAAAACAGAGTAAGCTAATTGCATGTGTAAGTCTTTGAAGTTTAGACTTTGCTATCAGGAATAACAGCAGGAGTAGCATAACAAGACATTGACTTGAACTGCTGCTTCATGCAAAAGAAAATGGAGCACAAATGGGACAGACAGCTTGATGTGAAACTTGCTGAGAGTTAGATTTGGTTAATGAATGAATCTTATTTCCATCAGTCATCTTGGTGAAGGCAAGGATATAGAGTTAGTGTAGATTACATTGCACCTATCATTATTATTAGTATTAGGTACATAGTGTATTGGCTGAGCTCTTTCTACAGTCCAAGGAGAGTGCCAAACAGAAAAGAGTATCTTCAGTGGGTGATACATCTCTTAGATGTATCTTCAGATACCATGAATCACCTTCTGGTGCTCTCTGTCTCTCACACTGACAGCTAGCTTAAAGACACCTAGTTTTCAGATGGCTAATTTTAGGTGAGCTCAGTATCACCTTCATGGTAAAATTGTGGARCCTCTGAAGCTGACTTTGATTTCAGTGATGCCAAGGTTGCCCCACAGCAAGGGTGCAGTGAAAGGTCCCCACCAGGCCACAATTCTGATGGGACTGGGAGCTTCAGGTTCCAGACAGCTCTGATGGCAACAGTGTAGTCCTGCTGTGCCAAGTTCGACTTTAGGCTGAAGGTGCTGGAAACAAATAAACAGCAACAAGGCGATGGTCTGGCATGTTCTGGTTCCCGCAGCTGCTGCTGCTCAGAGGAACCCTGCTGATCTTGTTGCCTGGAAAAGGGCAGGACCTCATGCACTGAGTAGAGGGAGAGGAGGGAAGATGGCTCTGCTCGGTCCTAGTCCTGAGCTAAAACCCTGTCCTCTGTGCCTGGAGCCCACTGTGGCTCTGTCTGTCTGGGCAATGTTCTTGAATTTTACATTCCCCAAAATGGAGCTTTACCAGATGGCATTCTGCACTGACTTTGCAAAGGAAAAACCTGATCCAGGAAACATCATCAGGATTCAAACCTCTGACTTCTATGTATTCAGATGTTTTAACCATTGAGAACATCAGTTCTATCAAACAAGACATTTCATCCTTATTTTTTCAAAATATCTCTGTGCAAATGTCTCTTTGGTATTTAAAGCAGGCGTATGTTGGGAGGAGAGGGAAATCATACAGCATATTCTCTGTCTTTATGTTTACGTTATGCTAAGTGCCCTCATTACGAACCCTGTGCTGGGGGCCAAAGCACCATAATCATGGATATCTTATAATGCAGATTTTCTAATTACTAACATTTAGTCACTACCTCATCAGCCATGATCCAATGATACTGAATATACTAGATTCAGCAGAAGGACAAAGAAAAAAAGGGAGAGAAAGACAACCTGAATATATAACCCAGGTAAGCTGTGATGTAACATAAAACGCTTTAAAATATTCTTGGATCTAACACTTGATGCACACAGATATGTTTCTGGGTATGTTGCTGAAAAGCTATCTATCAATTAGGATTATTAACAGAGTAAGCTTGGTTTTCCTTTCTTGCAAGATTATAATGTAGAATGATTAACAATTCTGATTTTTTTTTTTCAAATCAGCTGACAGAGGCCATTTGAAGACTTTGAGGTAAAATACTGATCTCTGGGCATTTTGCTTCAGTAAACCATCTGTCAGATGAACATGTACTTTCTGTATTGTTTAYAGTTTGAATCATTCACATTACTGAACATGCATATTGAAAAGAACTCCCTAAAAGGCAGCAGTATAGTTAATAGAGCATGTTTTTCATTGATTATTTTCTATGAAGGCCTATTGTTGGTTAGCCTGTTGCCGTCTACCTTATATACTTTGCTAGCGATTTGCAAAGGCACGACCCAAAGAAATGTTGTGTGTCCTTCAGAGACCACCACACTGTGCAGGCAATTTCATCCATTAGAAATGATTGACAATATGTATTAATAGAAGATTTAAAAAAATCCAAATATTCTGAACTTTATTAACTTTTATTTTGGTTGTGCTAATGTTGACAAGGAAATGGAGCACAGCAAGGGCGTTCCCATCCTAATCAAAGAGGATTTTTTGTGTGTGTTTTTATTTTGGAGGGTTTTTTTAATATTGTCCTTGCATATACATATTGGTTCCTTGTATCACTGATACTGATTTAAGGACTCAATGAGCCTAGCCCTTTCTTGCCTCCAATTCCTGCYTAAAGACTTATGCAACAAAGAACAGAGCTACAGTCTTTTACAGCTGCCCAAATCTCTGCCCAACCTTAAAAATATTTTAGGGCATATCCCAGGCAACAGGCACAAGTTGGGAAATGCTAGAGTACCATGTATACTGTCAAACTGCTATCCCTGCCTCTATCCCCCATCATGTTTCCTGGACCAGAGACTATGAGGAATTTAATATAATCTGGATCTGCTAGCTACAAGTCATTATGTCCCTAGCTAACCTTCTGGATGCCCTGAGCTGTGCACTGGAAGTGTAGAGTGTCAGAGTCTGGATCCTATAAATCCCAAGGTAGTGGCCAAATACACATCTGATATCATATGGAGATTAGCCTATCAAGAATAAAAAACAAGTGTACATATGGTTGTTTACATAGAAATGTCAGCAGGCCATATTGTCTTAGAGCAACTGGGAATTTCACCTAATTTTTCCTTCCAAATCAAAGACAGTAATTGCACAAAGGCCATTTGTTTATTTCTAATTAGAAATTTTCTAATTCCCTTGTTTTTTCATGAAACAAAGCCCATGACAGTAGCCAATCTTACAGGGGGGATGTGGCGGGAGAGTCACTTCCCTTTGTGGAGTACAGGAGTGAGATATGAAGCTTGGGAAGAAGTATTGCTGGAGAACTTCTGGGTGTGAAATGAAGGATTCTACTGGATAGAGATGCCTGGGTCAGAGACAGAGCACAAAGCTGTGGCTAGCTGGGTCCAGCTGTGGAGCAGAGAAGGAGCTCGTGGGTACCAGGAGACTGTTCTACTCAGAGGTACTCTGGTGTGATCAAGTCCTGAAGCACTGAGGTCTTAAAAGGCTCTCTGCAACTATAAGGTTTCTCTGCTCTTATCCTCTACATTTTGTGGAGAATATCTCTCACCTCACTCCATCTCTGAGACCTGTTTCTACCACCTCTTCCTGTTCTGTCTTGCATCCTCTGTTCTTCTCCCAGTAGCTTCTGACCATGTGCTCTCCTGAGCTGCTCCATGGGGAATGAGCCCCTCAGAACCTAACTTTTCTGGTGTGTGTGTGAGGGAATCATGAGACAGCACAAGGAAGCAAAATTTGAGAACTTCTGGTCTCCTAAAATCGTATTCTGCCCAAAATGACAGATAATGGCAAGGGTGAACAGACAACGATGAACAGAGTTTAAGCTTTGAGAAGCCAAGTTTCATGATTCTTATGATGATATTTCTCCTGGGTAGTTCTGTGAAAAGGTTGATATATCATCCCAGGTCCCRTTATTGTCTATGGTCATTTCACCATGAGGCCCAGTAGGGGTGGGAATGTTTTTGGGAGGAGGTCAGAAAGTGCCAAGAAACATATCCATGAATATCTGTCCAAGGTTGCTTGAATGATAAGACTGACTTGGCATCATTTCACTTGATACGTTCTGGAATATTATTTTTGTAAAAAGAGAGAATTAAAAAAAATCAAAATTATTTTATCTACAAGTAACCTTAGCTGAAGAGTACGTAAGGACTGGGAAGATAGATGGTGCAATACATAACTGTGCAGAACCTGAACACAGTGTATGTTTCCCAGGTCACTGAAAGAGTAGTTTTTGGTTCTGGCTGGCAGCGTTTTTCAGCTGGCTTCTTTCTTGAAAAAAAAGTAATGGCCTTTTAGAGATGTTACTGGCATTCTGACATGTCAGGCCTCTTTCAGATTGGCATAAAATTATAAATAGGATAATTAAAATCTTTTTTGATGGAAAGACCCTACAATCCCTACATTTGGAATCTAGTCTACAAAAAAAATCAGTTAACAGAGGAAGATAAAGAATTTAATTTGTTGATTTGACATTTTGGCCAGTGCTTGAAATTGAATTGCTTACCTATACTAACTATATGAAAAATGACTCTTGAATATTATTTATAATATCAAAGAAAGAAGGCAGAATTATGACAAATACTTGTCTATTTCTTTCCACAATTGTAAGAATTGGTAGGCTTTTATTCCTCTTAACATCAAATATGGTTCTTGTCCTCTTTTTCTCTCAAAGACTGATTGGAGAAGTCAGATGTGAAACTGAGATTTAACAAAGTAAAAGCCATTCTTTCTCTAATAATTTTCTGAAATAAGACTCTCCATGTACATTGACAGAAATCAATGTAGGGGACAGAGAAGGTGCCAAAGCCACAGATAATATTCAAGTCAATAGTACAATATTTTACTAATTCTGTAAGATGTGGTTAAATGAGAAACAATTAAGCAAATGTCACTTTCAAAAGAAACAAACCATTAACACAAATGGCTACTGCATATGCCTATCAATGGAAAGCAGACATTGCAGATAAGATGCTCTGGACAGGTTCTTTGATCTCTTTTTTTCCTGATAGCTATACTCAGTCTTCTACCATGGTTATTTTTGTGGTTCAGCAATTTTCCTTGCTGTTTATGATGCCGAACCCAATAGCACACTGGCTGGTTGTAACCTACTTATTGAAACATCGAATTCTGTGAATAGCTCTGATTCAAAAAACAATACTTAGAATGAAATGTTTATTTTTGTCTTAAAGTGATATTAATAGCATTTCTATCACAGATGAGGCTAAATAAAATAAGCATACTCTACTTTCTGTCAGGGATGAATTTCCTTCCATTTTACTGAGTATGCAAAAGGTTCAGGGTGCTCTAGCTGACTTATTTTAAGTTTGCAAGGATACTTGAACCCTTATTTCACAATAACTCTTTGATAGAGGAATCACTTTTTTGTGTCCCTATTGTAACTGATTTCATTTGTCTGTTGGATCATTCTTGCATGCTATTCACTCACAGAAGTTAAGAGCTGGAGTTACAATTTGCATGTTACCAGCACTGAAATAATTTAGAGTCTTTGCTTTGTTTCATTATGAACAAATCCAAGCTTGCCAAAGCCTGTTCCCGCTGCATTTCTCACTTCATTGTGCGGCACAGATGTTTTAAACTTCCTAAAAGGATTCAGGGCTGATCAGCTGGTATTTATTGGCCTCAGAGAATATGTTAGGGGTACATACTTTTGATGCTTAAGAAAAAAAGTAATGTTTATTATTAAACAGTTTTGGAAAATGTTTTAACCACATTTAAGAGGGTGACAAATAACTGTGCTTTCAGAAAATGAATTTTAAAGAAAGTTTCTTTTTGTTTTCTAAAGGAATGTTTCTTTTGAAAAGATCAGATCTGTAGTCTTCTCAAAGAACCAGAACATCAAAAATGCTTTTGTTGCTTCACTGGCTACTTGAGATTTCTTTTCTCTTTTAAGTAGTTCTCCAAAAGAAGACAAGAGTGAATGGGTTTTGCCAAGCAGAACTGTTTACTTCTGAAAGACGAAGGAAGAGGGAGGGTAAAACATAAAATATACCATGTTCTGTTGGCCTGAAATTATAAAATGATTTTCAGGGATTCTGACTAAGCAAGTGTAATATCCTGGAGCATCAATGTTATGGAGCAGGCTACCGAGTAAGAGCTCTGTAGTTAGGTAGATGTTTCCTGGCTCTTTTTATCAGCTGCTTCCCATGCCTTTCTCATGAAGACAACACAAACTTTGGAGAATCAGTAGAATTTCCCTCCCCTTTTGCTGTTTGCCAGTTCATTTTTATTCCCCAGCAGTGCCTATTTGCAACTACTTAATGTGGTGAACTTCAACACTCCCCAGAACAACAACAAATAAACTCAAGGGGATTTAATTATTAGTTTTATTGACCTGATACTTAGTTCAAATGTTAAACAATAAAAAGAAGACATGATGTACAAGTCAGAAGGACATGGGGATTAATTGTCTGTCTTAGTTAAACCTTGACTATCCCCTGAGAAYGTTTGGTGTTTGTAATGTTAAACCTGTATGCCTTTAACAACATGTGCTTTCTATTCATATGAATAGAATACATTTTTCTTTTACCTTCCTCTGATTTTTGTTTCATATTCAGCACTCTATCTAGTTAGTCTTTTCTTGTACAGTTAGAAGTGCAAGGCCTTAGTTGCTCTGTTTTTCATTAAAAAGTAATATACAACAGAAGCTATGAAAACCCACAGGATCTAATATATGCTGAGCTGGAGTGATTAACTGAGACAATATACCACTCCAGGACCAATGTGTAAATGATTTCCATACAATACTGGGATAGATGAACGTCTCTAAACATGTTTGTTAATCAAGCCTTATAGCATTCTAAGGTACAGTGCAGTCAAATCTAAATGACATATCTGAGGACATACTGGCCTTCACTTTGTCATTTGTGTACTCTCAAGTACGAAAAGTGTTACGGAGTATGGGAAAAGAACAATTCAGTCCTGGGACATGCTGCTGCGGAGTGTACTTTCACAGTACTACACCACTCCTCGGAGGTTTCCAGCTTCTTGCCCTCAGCCTGGTCAGAAAACACTGAGATAATAGTTTTCCCTCTCTTTAGTCCCTGTGGGGCAACCACATCTTGGTAGGGAGAAAGGACACCGTAATTTCTGAATTTCTATCATTAAGATGAGGCATCTTTTTTTCTTTTTTTTTATCCCAAAGAAAGCAAAACAAAGTAGGAATAATTAAAACTGAAGTAAAGTGGTAAAAAAAGAACCTAGGAATTGTGATACTGAGTCCTCTCTTCTAACCGATGCGAAGCTGCAAAGCTCCAGCCTCTCTTTTGGTGTTTTTCAACGRAAAAATTTGTGTAGCAGCTCTGGGAAAGAAATGTAATTTCTCTGTCTCCTACTTGGGAGAGACAGAAAGGGGAAATGGATACAGATAATTGATATTCTTCTCTTAATTACTTGTTTTTAAAAACATCTTACTAGCATACTTCTTGCACAGGTTTGTATTGCAATCTGTGGAAGACTTCTAGCTATCTCAAATCCAAACTGGTTAATGTCAGAATTACTGATTCACAGTGAGTTCATTATGTAGTGATAGTTGGGTTTTTTTTCCTGCTTAAATGATGATTCATTCATGTTCATGTAGGCCAAGGCTACATAAGATCTTAAATAAAAAAATAATAATAATTAAAAAAAACAATCCCAAATCCTCTTTGCTCTTGGTTAGAATTGCTCAGTCTCAGAAGGCCCAATGATAGAGTGGAGTTTTTATGACCATTTTAGGCAGGAATTTTTTTCAATAGCTTAATCTTATTCTAACTCTATGAAGTAATCCATCTAGTGTAAAACTAAATGCATTTGTTTAGTGTGTCTATGAAACACTTGAACATGAAACAATGACTTTTGTATTTTCATTCCAAATGCAAAGGGAACCCCCATTTTTTCAGGATCCTCAGCTTCTTGAATCAGACTCCCTCAATGCTAAGATGTAAATCTAAATTTAAATTAAATTTACTCATTTTTTTCTCAAAACCAGTTATATTTTTTACCCCTGCTTGTATATTTCTTACCGCTTCTACAGAAAAAGCTAGAAACTGACTTCTAATTTTCAGCTTTAATTTATTAATAGTTAATTTTCTCCTATTTATCCTTGTGCCAGCATTGTTTTTTCCATCTCTAATATTGAAGCACTCATATTTTATGAAGAGCTGTCACATGCTGTTTTAGCCTTTGTTTTACCATGTTCAATAAGCCAACTTCTTTTTCATGCAAAAGGTTTAATCTTTCCTTGTTTATCCTAAAATAAAAATGCTTCCTTTGTATGTGCTGTCAAATTATTGTCCAAGAAATTATAGGATTTCTAATTTTTTTAAGCCCATGTTACATTGGGAGTGTAGTCATTTTTTTTTCTCCTAAGTGTTCTTATATGCTAATGTCTTATTTGTTGTTGTATATAAGTTTTGGAAACTAATGTGAAATAGTGATTAATATAGAACCCCACAGGTATTCCTAATCTGATTAAAGTAAAGATTATCATATCTCTTACTAGTCTTTGCTGTCCTCCATTTACCTGCAGCATCTCTCACACCAGTAATTGCAGGCATGATATCTGCCTATTATATGTGCTCAAACTTATTGTCTAAACAGTTGCAAAAAATTCATCAGAGGACTAACTCTTCCCCCTCCATCCTTCAGATAGCTCTAAAGAAATCTCTATAGGCATAGTTTAATTAAAAGGTAATGTTCTTAACTGTTAGGTTTAGTGAACCACAGAGATTTACAGTGTTCTTGGTCTGACATATTTCTTAAAATGAGATCTGCCAATGTAATCAGGCACAGTGGAGAAATCATCCAGCTACACTGTGCAGCTTGCTAACAGTTTGTTCCAAAAAGCTAGGAAAATAGATTATTTTTTATTGTGATGATTTTTGTTCTGATGATTTTTTTTTTTTTAATTGCCTGGCATTTCACCTACATCTAATTTCTGACTGTCCAGAAGCTTAGAGGTTAAAAGCATCTATAATAGATATTTACCCAAAGGTATATCTACATTTTGTTCATCCTCCTTCAGAAAGATTGTTTTAGAAATCTCAAAAGAAAAATCCTTCTGTAATTAACCCCAAAGTTGCTATACCTTCTTTGAATGGTTGAAGCATATTTTTGTCTCATGTCTGAGATCCCAGGTGATCTTTTCCCTGATGTTGTTGACAATGTGAAGGTATTTGTTGCTTATACTAAGGATTCTTGAAATAATGATTTACAAACAGAAACAAACTGTGCTTTGGAGAGGCCTTAAAAGAATTTTGTTTTGTTTTGATTCTATAACACTATTTTGACCTTGAACACAAGAATGAAATAAATATATAAAGGTTTATTTGAATATAAGGTCTTATGGTTGCTACTACAGGCGAGTAAGAGCAATTAGTCTCATACTACATTTGAGCATTGCTTTGAAATCTTTGTAAGCTGGGTAATAGGGATGTTTTAGTCTTAAGTACAGAAGACAGGAAATACGGGTATCTGTTCCAGGATGTGCAAAAGCAATCTCTAATAGCACTATGACAGGGGCAACTATAATGCAAGTTATCATTAATCAACAGAATGAGATATATGATGCATATTGTGAAATAATGAACCCATGGATGTAGTTTAAAAGTGTATGTTGAAATTTAATAGTTTACAGAAAAAAATAAGAGCTTTAGGAAAAGAAGAAATTGCTGTTTTGAGATCTGTGACATCTTTTCTTCATCTTCTTGCATCCATGGTAGACAGAAAGCTTGTAAACCTATGACAAAGCTTACAGGAGCTGCTAAAAGTCAGTCTTTATCAGAAAATTTATTTGACGACCAGTAATAAAGAGAGTTAAGTTTATATTTTGGTATTTTACTATGCAAACATACACCATATATAACAACTATATTAGCTTTCATAATTTTAATGTGGTTGTTTAAAAGGAGAAATCAAATGGAGGAACAAGTATTTAATGGGCCTATCTTTATCAGTGTATTTTATCTAATGGTATGCAATAATTTATATGACATTATGTGTCAGTAATTGGCAGAGCATTTTAAAGAAAGTCTTTACATCTGGCATAGGCTGGAGTTTAATGTCAAGAAAGATGCAGTAAAGCAGAGAAAACTAAAAAGAGTCTTTTCCCCTTCTAATAAATCCAGACAGAGTCCTGTTTCTGTTTCAGTGACATCAGAACACTGGACTGATACCAAGTCATTCTGAAAAATGCCTTTAAGAAACATCTCTCCACTTTCTGCAGACATGAGATGTAAGAATGCAAGTTATAAGAATACAATGTTTTAGTACAACAAATCAAATAAATAAGCAATTAAAATTTTCCCACAAACTTGAATCAGATTGKTTTATGCTGTTCTTTGATTTATGGATATGAATTGAAATTTCCTACAAAACAAGCCATTGTGTCTACTTTTACAAGCTAACCAGCAGAGTGTGGCTGTTTCTTCTATTTCTTAAGGGATATAAAAAGTCTCATTTAAAATACTTTGTTTATTACATGTCACATTTCATTCCATATGTGCATATGCTGGGCTGTATCATATCAAGCTGACTTCTAACTACAACATAAAACAGAGCAAGACAAGAGGCTAATATCTACCAACTTCTCCCTTTAGTTATGTACTTTCCCACTAGACAGAGCTGTGTGTGTCATGAGTACACCTTTATGTGCATTTGTTAAGAGATTCAGGCTGTACTCGCATGGCCTCTTCTGGTTGCAACAGGGATGGCTGAGTAAGGTACCACCCTTGGTGCTCATTACCACTCTCTGCTGGAAGTTATCAACCCATAGTTTTCTTTTGCAGTTTGCTTCCTAACCTGAATGAGTTGGGTTAACAAAGATCTCCTGCCTAAATTAATTTGTTTGATTTTACTGAAACACTTTATATGGTGATCACAAACATGGTGCAACCAAAAACTATGACTTTCCTTATGGAAACAGGGACACAGCTGCCCCTGGAAGACAGTGTGCAAAATGCAGCCTTAAGCACCTATGGAGGAAGAAGGTATCCAAGAGATTGTGAGGGCCAGTTAGGTACACAGGTGCTTTAGAAATCCTATCACATGCTAGTTGGCATCTTTACATAAAGTAACACAATGAAGTGTCTGTGTTTTCGGTGCAAATACTTCATTGCATGGGAATATTGTTAAGTGTTTAAATATTTTTGTGAAGAACTGTGAAGGTTCCTTGACAGACAAAATAAATTGAAGAAAGTACTGTTACCCAGAACTCTACACTACATTCCACTATCCAGCATATATGGTGACAAWAGAATACAAAAACTATTTGTTTTAAATATTGTCTTTAAACTCTATTTTAAAATAAAGATAACCCCCCTAAGCCCTAGGTGACTAGCCGGTAGGTGCAAAACCTTCTTTAATCACATTGTTTTTTCTTTCTTTGTTATTATTCAGCTGGCTATTGCAGTGGGAGGGTTTCTGGTTTGAGGGATTTTTTTAAGGAAGTATTCGTGTGGGGGGGTGTAAATATTTCTATTTCCACAGGCACTGCTCCCTATTTCAAAATAAGATATTCCTTCTGCATAGCTCCATTGGCAGGCCTTTGAAATTGCAATGATTTGACAGCAAAAACTAACATGAATCAARTTCATCCACCTCTACTGAATATGGAAACTTAGTGTAGGTAAGGGGATTCATATAGCACTGGCAGTGTACATTCACTGTTTCACACTGGTAGATGGCCTGCCTCATATATTTTTCCCCATAAAATGTCTGTGTCAATTTGCAGTTCAAAAAACCCCCACAATATTAGGATTCTTTTCAGCTTGTCTTTATTTTTAGCTTTAGACTAGTTAATGCCTTGCAATGTAGAAAAATGAATACCAGACATCAATTTTGTACACATGTTTTTCTTATTTTCTTTTCATATTTGCTCTTTCTAGTAATAACCAGTTTTTATTTTGGGGGGTTCATCAGTTCACAGGAGATTTTAAGCTATTAAAGATGAACTGATGCTTAGAAAGTTTATATTCAAAGAGCTCTGTTTCCCCAGCAGATCACATTGATCTTGTCAGAATAGTCRACCAAATAGCTGTTGCTATTACAGTAAGGGTATTATTAATATTGATAATTCTATCAATATTATCATATTCATATCATATTTCTAGTGGTGCATTGTTATAATTTCCAAGGACAATGATCCCATAATAAATATGGCTTGTGAACACAACTAATGTGAATACCCCAAAGAAGGCATGATCTTGCAGAATATAGGGTCTGGGTTCCATTTTGTTCATTCTTTCAAAATGAAATAAATTTGTAAAAATATTTTCAGACTTTGCTCTCTCTCTAACTCTGGCATATCCATTATATTCTATTTTTTTTAATCAAGGTTTGGGAAATGATAATTAAACTAGCTTTGAAAAGATCCTTCCTTCTTCATACCTCAAACCAACCGCAGAATGCTTATTATTTTTCCTAGCCAGAGATTGACTAAATTCTTCCCATTCCAGCTTCTTCCAAACAAGAGCGGAATTAACCAAAAATGTCCAAAGAGCAGAGAATTTCAAGCTGTGAGTAGCTGAATAAAGAATTCTTCAAACTGGGTGAGTGAGCTTAAATGTCATTGAAACATACGGTGAAACAGTTTTCATGATGTGCCTGATTCCAAAACCATTAAGGGGAGCCGTTCCACTGACTTCATTGGGTTTGAATCAAGCCCTATAAAAGGTACTTTAAAAATGTTTTTAAAATGAATGCCAACTAGTGGGAGCTTCTTTCCAAATGAATGGGACCTGGTTTGTGCAAGAAAGTTAATTTATACTAGACTGGAAGCCCGGTTTCACACATTTGAGTATTCCTATGAACATGCTGGGTTAGACCTTCAGCTGGCATGTATCAGCATAATTCCATTAAGGTCTACACGTCTGTGACAATTTACATCTGGACCTTACTTTTGGAACCCGTGTTCTAAATCTTTGGAGATTTTTCTCATCATGCCTCATTGCATTTTTCTTATTTGGTTTTTCAAGTAGCAGTTGAAGCAAAACACCATGTCCAGGAAAACAGTCTGAACTGAACTCCTTTCTATATGTGAAGAAAGACAATGGAAATTACTTGAGAGGCACTGCATATGGAAAAAATTTTCAGGAGAAATCTGGATATCAAATTTGCTCCAGTAAAATTCTTCTTCCATGAAAGAGAGTTTGTTAACAACTTTGAGGCAGCTTTGTGTATAATTTGACAAAAATATCAGCCGCTCCCTTCTGATTAGTTTCACCAGGACGAAAATTCTGTTCTTAGAATCAGCAAGCAGTGTTTGAATAGCACATGACTATCAGATTGTTGCAATGAGAGGTAAAATCCTGAACTTAGAACAACCACTTGTATCACAAAACATGACTTTGCTTGCTAAAGGAAGGTGGGTTTAGTTTTTTTTAATTTAACAGAGCATTAATCAAAACATTGACATAATATGAAAAAAAAAACCCTTCCTTTTCTCTTTTCCAATTTAAAAATATGTCTAGACAAGAAATTAAAGCAGATAATAACTTTTGTAAGCCAGTCCTTAACTTGTTCTAAGAAGAAGTAGCCTCATAAATACACATCTGCTTCGTTCTTTACAAGTTTGGAAGCAAAGAAATAGTAAAGAAACCAAACCAAAAATCCCTGCTATCTCAGTTATTTGAAGTTCAAGTGTTAAAATTGGCTCAAACAAAAAGCATGTTGCCATTGCCTATCAGAGTTTCTCATAAAAAGATAGAAAAGGGATGGAGATGGTGTAGTTATGGGATCTGGCATATCAGCTGATGTCACCAATTTGGATGAGGTTTGGCAGAAAACCCTGTGTGTTCAATAAATACCATATTTAGAACTAATTCAACAGGAATATCATAGTCTTACAAATAGCAGTCTTACAATATGCAAGTCTTACAAAATCAACACTTTTCAGGTATGCATGATAAATTGCCGTCAGCATTTAAAGTTTAAAATGCCTTTGCTGAAAATTTACTTAGATACAAGTTCAGAAAATTTGTGACCAAATCATACATGCTTGACTATCACTCCATCAAAATGGTGCTTGACTTTTTTTAGAAATGTGTGTAAATATATTTCCTCTCCTACTGGCTAAATACTAAATATGTTAACTAGATGAGTTTCAGTTAATTATTTACAGACCTTTAGTTTTGCATCTGGTACAAATTGTTATAGCAATTTAATTTACTTGTATTTTAGGCTGCATAATTGTGACTATGATGCAGATAAAAGTTTTCTTTAGAGAAATTTGTTTAAGAAACATGAAGAAGTTGCAAAGTTGGGAGGTACTGGTGTTTTTGAGTAAATATGAGATTTTAACTACATTTCTATGAATTACATGTAAGTGAGAAATCACTCAAAAAATAACTTTGAATTATAAGCTTACAAAAGTATTTTTTAATACAAAATCCTTTTATTCTAAGCCAAGACTGTGGCTGGGAATCAGAGTATGTAGATATCCTCTTTTGTTCTGCACAACGACCTCTCTCATTCCTTCAGGGAGCTGTTTACTCCCATACCCAGCCCTCTCTGAAGGGCACCCACTTTCCCTTCTGCAGCTGAAGAAGTGCTGTAGGGCTTACATAGCATTCGATATCATACAATTAGTCCTCACTAGGGAAAATGGGAATTAGTATAGAAACTGTAAGATGCACAAAAACATGGAGTAAGTGAGATTTGAAAAAGGGGTTATCTGAATGGCTATGTGGTAGAGTAAAAGGGACCTAAACTACCCTTACCTACATCAACGTTGGCTGAGGAGACACTTACTCCCATATAAAGTGATGTGATGGCAACAACCCCAATCCGAACAGCCTAGTAAAAAGTTCGCAATGGAAAAGAGATAATGGAACAGTACTGAGTCACAATATTACAGTCAATGAAGAATTTCCTAAAAAGCTCCCAATATGTTGGATATTTTCAGAAGTCTGAGTAGACTTAGGATAACTGGTGTAATGGTGTGTTAAAATACTGTATCTTCTATTCAGTAAATTTGATTCTAGATTGCTTTCCAAACACCAAAACTTTCATTAGTACTGCTACTGACTGTGTCTACAAGGATGTGACCTTGGTCTCCTGAGCTCTCTATTGTCAAACAGGGTAAGTTTCTGTAATAGTTTGCCTTCCTTTAATTCCCTTATTTGTAAGGGAATCATGGTATTTCAATTTATTTTTCATTTAGTCTTCTAGTAATCGAGTTTCTTTTTTTAACCTTCTCCAAACACTGCCTACAGATTGTAACGATACACTTAAATGTGTGTCAGTTTACACACCTGATCAACGCTTCAAAGGCACTTCTGCTAAAATCACAAGTTACTGCAAGTTTAATCCATATTATTAAATATAGTTTTGAAGTAAAACCCTGGCCAGATGCAACCTCTAATTTGCAGGTGCTTGCTTCTTTGGAAAAAAAAGCTTTTCCCTTTTTTACAGTTGCTCTTTACATTGTTAGAAATGGTTCTGAGCAGCTAAATGAGGACAGAAAATCACAAAACACTGAAAATCTAGGAAAAGGCAGACGAAGATTAGCTCTGGAGGTTTTCTGGAAGCAAATCTGGGAATTTATGAAGGTGTGTGAGGCAGAGGCAGGTGAAGAGTTGAAGAAAAAAAATTTTTTTCCTAGATATGATTTCTGGCACGAATTGTGCTCATGCAGAGTACATTTCGGGAGTAGCTGTAGTAATCTGCTCTGGACCACTGGCCTAGTCTTCCAAGGACCTGGACTGCTAGTTCCTGAAATTCAACTTTAACACAGGCTAGGTAAATTTTAGGTGTAGATACTCAGTCACATGGACCTGATTTTCAACCTGCTAGTTCCTTTATGTACCTGCAAAGTTGCACTAACAAACTTATATACTTATAGCGAGCCCTGCAAACACTGGTATGCACACTCAACCTGCTATTCAACACCACCAGCACACAAGTGGGAGAACTGGCATTCTAATGCTGGTAAGATAATCTACACACATAATACCACATGTTTGCACAGATGTTAGAGTCAGGCAAAGCTCTAGCTGTTTGTGTGCAAAGGAGCAGTTTTGTACACAAATACCTTCAAAGGCCAAGAAAAGACTTGGCTTCAAATATAGTCCTCTCTACTGCAGCACTAACATAATTTCACTCACTTACATAAACTTAATTGATGACATAGCCTGAGAATGGAAAGACATAAAACAACTGCAAAATATTTTAAAAGGTCTTGTAATGTATGCTGGCTAGAAACAGTAACACGCATTTTGTATTACAAAGCAGTCTGCCTTTTTTCATCTCTCCATACACTTTGGGACAAAATAAACTAGCGAGTCCATTATATGTACTTATAAGAGCCCACTTAAAACAGTGAGCAAAGATCACTCTAAAGCTGAAACAAGTCAAGACACTACTCATCTCTTAGAGATTTTCCTAGTATGGACTCTCTTATGAACTTTGGTTACTGTGTATGTTTTCTTAACTCTACTTAGTAACAAGCAATACTGTTTGTAATGATATCATTTTTGGTCTACAGATGAACCTTCTTGAAAGGCAATAATGTTTTTCAACACTGTAAACTAGCTCTGAGCAGAAGTTAACTTTCAAAGGGAATTGCAGTTCAAGTCAAAGAGTGGAACTCCCACTCCACTTTACTGTAAATGCCAGCCCCACCAAAGTCAAGCTCTGCATCTAAATAACCGAGCGTTTTGGGGGGAAATGGAACTGAGCGTCTGGAAGGAAATAGCAGCAGATCTTGATATAAATGTCACAATTTTCATTCCCATCTACTTCAAATAGTTTTCTCTGCAGTTATGTTTCCACTAAGCAGGCACTAGGCCACGTGGAGGGTGTGCTCCTCCCAACTTCCATGACCGAAAATGTCTCAGTGGATATTCTGTAAGGCTCTATTCTCCCACTGCATGTTCAGCTTGGTGTAGCTCCAGTGATTTCAAGGAGAAGCTCTCCGATGAGGGTGGAAGCAGTCCTACTATAAGTTACTTCCTCACAGGCCTAGGCATCTATTTGGAGAGAAAGATGTGTATGAGTGTGTGTGTGTGTGTGTGTGTGTGTGTGTGTGTGTTGTGCACATGCATGCAGAGGAAGACAAAAACCAGAGGGATCAGCAAAGAAAAGAGAAGACTGGAGAACTGGCAAGCTGCTTGTTGCTTGCTTGGGTATTGTACAGTTTGGAATTAGTGAGAAAGAAGAAAGCAAGAAATGTAGATGTCAGGAAGAGGCAAGTCTGTACGACTGTGCTGATTATAGATAAAAGTCTTTTTAATGAATACACTTTTATGTTATAGAGGACTTTAATCCCTAGATGCAGGCTGGAGAAAAAATCCTACTTCTTTGCCTAGTAGTTGAGGAGTCAGCACAAGGAAATATTACTTTAGGGTTAATTTTATTCTGTGTCAAGGTCTATAGAGGAGAATCTCATAAGAAATATCTTCAGATATAAGGATCAGTGCATTTAAATGAAATGAATGGATAAAGAAAAGCAGGTATGTAATAAGTAAAATTATTACTATTTCAAAGTGTTCCTTTTGAGAAGTTAAGGGAATAATTAAGGGATGGGAGAATTTATGGACTTAAATGCAGAGGACTAATTCAGTATAGATTCCTTTAAACCAGAGATACCAAAAAAAAAAAAAAGAAAAGAAAAAAGAAAAAGAAAAGAAATCTGTAACTTGTATCCAGATTGAGAAAACCTTTTGAGAGGAGATACCAGATCCTGACAGTGCAACCACCCCAAAATAATACCAGCATTAGCAGAGAGCTTGCAAGGAAGAGAGTAAAGAAATGATCAACTGGGTAAAAGAGGAGAATTGGAATGAAGGAAATGCAGCAATAAAAGGAATTAGTTATTGTACAAAACATCAAAATCAATATAAAAAACATTCTTCATATATTAACAAAAAGAGTGAAGAAAGAGCAAGTGAGGCCATACACACAGCGAGGCTGATGCTGAGATTATCCTGAATCAGATGGCCTCCATAATACTTTGCCCCAGTTTTTAAAAAGAACAAATAGCATTGGTCCAAGAGTTCCCTTCAAATGAACAAGCAAAACCATATCAAAAACTTCTCTTTTGTACCAGCCACCCAAAGGCCAGACAAACCACTTTCTCAACACACAGAAGGACTATAGATATATATTATAGCTTTTCACATAATAGATTAGATTACCAAAAATTGGTTTAAATTATCTGAAACCCTTCGGCAAGGTCTGTGAATGAGGATTGAATTTCAGTGTGGGTGACACCTAAGAGGATTGAAGAAAGGCAAATGTTGGTCTTATAGTTAAGAAAGAAATAATAAAGACCTGGAGAATTACAGCACTGTCAGCCTAATGTTAGTAAATAGAAAGATTCTGAAACATGTAATTAAAGAATCAATTTGTAAAAGCTTAAAGGATAATAAGGTGAGAGGAAACAGCATACAAATTTTTCAAGAGCACATCGTGTCAGATCAGTTTAATTTCCTTCTCTGAAAGGGAATGACCCATCAGATGGAGAAGTTAGAGATGTGAGATACTTTGACTTTAATACCGCTTTTGACACTCACTTGTTGTATCCTATAAGGAAATTTGAAAAATACAGTTTGTATTAAATTACTACTAGGTATGTGCACATCTGATCTAAAAATGTACTTAAAAATATTCATCATTCATTCAAAGGAAAACTAGGAAGACAAGCAAAGGGAGGATGTTTTTCCAATGAACAGTAGACTTATGAAGGCAGTTTTCTGGAGACCAATATGATATAAAAATGTTATTATAATTCAACAAAGAACTTTGATATTGGGGAAAATATTGAAATATTTCATTTCAGCACTTTCTAAATTAAATATTCTGTTTAGTGAATGATGAAACAGTTGCACTGACATTTTCTAAAATCACTTTCACTTTTCAAAAATTAGTCTAAATATTTCTTAAAAGATTATAAAGTGTTAAAGAACCTAAAACAAAACAAAACATGTTATGTTGTGTTTCTATCATCCAAACAAAAATAGTTTTCCCTCATACTTTTAAATATAAATTAATTGGAGAGGATTCAAATGTTGTTATAACAAGGCTGATGATCAGGTTTTTTTCATATTACCAAGAACAACACAAGAATTAATCAGCTTAATTTTCACTGAGTTAGATTTTGATCAAATATTAAATGAGCCCTTCTAACTATACATAAAATTAAGCACTGCAACAATATGGCTAAAAAATACCATTGGTGCTTTCTGAAAACAGATCAGAAAATAAACTTTGAACATGAATGGTCTCTCTGTGTCATTCTGCCTTTGGATGGAAGTGTGAATTAGATGACATCTTGAGATCTTGTCCAATCTTGTATGTCTCCTTAGTCTTTAGCTTCCATGACAGTAAATGCAGTGGTGGCAAAGTGTTATGCTGTCATAGTCTTCTCCAGGGATGTCAGGATCAGAAGGTAGGTTCATGATATCAAGTGTAAGCCCTTTTGGTCAAGAACATTGATTATATTTCAGTTACTACAAAAAGCTATAGATTTCTACTGCAATATAAATGTCTAAAATGAATTAAGCCCTGCTAATTACAAAGATGGAACAGTCCAATGTGGGTGTCTTACAAGGGTTGAAAGCAAAAAGCAAGATCCTGACAGACCTCCCAGGCAGTCAAATGTAAAAGAAAAGGTTCTGTAAGTCAATTCCAATTATTAACAAAACTGTCCTTGCTGTGCACCAACAGTCACTTCTATAAATGTCCATAGCATAAATTAAAACCTTGCAATAATTGGGTACACAAAAACTCTTCTCTCAGTGAAGAGGACCCACACCTGAGTACACCAGTTCATTAGAGCCGAAAGAAATATTTTTGCCAAAATACACCCTTTCAGTGAATCCAAAATGTTTCATGAAGACATAAAGGGATAGTTGTCTCAGAATTAAAGAAAGAGAGCAAACAAGTCAAAAAGAAACTAAAGCTTAGTAGTACAGTGAGTTATACAATATAAAAAATCAAATTCAGGTTGACTTGGAGTGACATGGGAGGAATAGAGTTTTTCAGTAATCAAACAGACCAAGGGTTTGAACAATCAAGCTGGATAGTAACAGTTACAGGTGGAAGCATCAAACACATTCAGTGGTTTGGGGATTTTTGGCCTATACTGACGTGACATTTAGAACCATTTGAAAGCTGTATGGAATGGAATTCTATATTTGTGATCAGTATCTTGCGTGAAAGTTACACTTCCAAGTACAGTAGAAATCCTATTTCTTTCTTAGAGAAGAGAAAATTGTCTACTGCTACCAGTTGCCTCCGGTTGCCTTTGTCTGGTCCCATTTGTTGAATTCCCAAAGATATTTGACTGAATGAGATCAAGAAGAAATTAGGGGGAGACATATTATGTGTCTGAGTAACCTGGCAAAGAGTTTGCAGCTAATTGAGATATTTTGCTGGCTAAGATGTCCTGGCCTTTTGCCCAGTCATCAGACCCCTTGGAATAAGCAGTAAGATCATTAGTTTTCAGGTTTAATACCAACTAACTTTTGAACCCTCTTTTTCTGGGAGTAAAAAGAATTGCCTAGTCCCTGTAGCATGGGAGAGTGACACTTTAATTCTGCTGTTTTTCATCCCTTGCCTGGGCCATGCACAACTTCTTTTTTTTTTTTTTTTTTTTTTTTTCACAGACAGATGACTGGCTGACCTGTAAATGGAGATTAAGTAATTTCTTTAACAACTTCAGTGGATTTACTTGCTCTCTCAAAGTAGGAACTGCGGGTGTTACAGACTTAAAAAAAACGTGAGATCTATTACCTTCTTCTTCTCGTAGGTATAAGCTGCAGGTATAAAACCCAGCCTAAAAGTCATATTCAAGCGAAGTGCAGAAAGCTAAATTCAACCGTCTAGGATCATGTTTCACTTGTTTTTTTTTCCCATATTTCTGCACTTTTCAGTATTTGGTTCTTTCTCTTTGTTATGAAAATAACAATATTGTATGTACTGTTTAGCGACTTTGGTTGCAAAGACATTAGAAAGAATTAAGAAAAATCATTAAGTCTAACAGGGACAAAACTCTGAGCTGATTATTTTTTTCCTTGCACTACTGATTTCATAACCAGGGTTTCTTCTTTAATGACTCTTCCTTCTGACTTAAAAAACCACATTCCTCCATCACAATTAGATTTGATCAGTGTAAAGAACTATGTTTTTTATGCACTCGTTCTTTTAATATCCCTTGACACACAGAAATAATATTTTCCCCATTCTGTAGAGAACCCTGTGTAGAGAAATTCAACACATTCTCTACAGTCTCTACCAGCAGTATAAACTAGTCATCTCTCTCTAACCTACAACCTTCCTGCTGTCCATGTCCCCTGTCCCCCGCAGTACCTCAGTGAGTGGAGCCTTCCTGGTTAGCTCAGCTTTTCAAACTTCCGTTGGCTCCACAGTGAGTTTCACAACCTCATATCCTTTGGTCAACAGGAAGTCAGGCTTTTTTGTCCCCTTCAATGACTCTTGCATGTTCATTTCTGCATAATAGGTTAGATTCAACAGGATAGTCTTTAACCTAGTGGCTAGGGTATATTCTTCTGAGATGTATTTGAGCCCTTACAGGTAATGCTGGTGCAGAACCCCAATCCTTCACTTCAGGGTAAGTGGTCTGTCCATGGGGTTATTACACAGACAAGGCAGGAAAYGTCATCATCTCCTTCTTCTGACACACACCATGGAAAGTGGTGATAGTAATGGCATTTGTAAGGAGCTTTCTCTGGAACATGGCATTGGATCAAGTCCCACAAGGGATGTGACAGAGGAGCACATAGTTTTTAGATACTGATCAAGCTTGGGTGCTTAATTGTTTATCTCCTCCTGTCAGCACTGGGACACTCTTGGCATGTGTGGGGCAAAATGCTAATCTCTTGGGGAACATCAGAGTTAAACAGGGAAGTAACGAGGGGTTAAGAGCTACCTACCTAAACTTCTTTATGACCCACTTAATGTTAAGTTATGATGCACCTGTGTTGCCTTATAGACTTTCAAGAAAGGGAGTGGTTGCTCATAGCATCTGTAGGTTCCTTGATGTGCACCCTCAGTAAATTCATGGATGATATCAAACTGTGGAAATGATCAGTGCACTGGAAGGCAGGGCTGCCATTCAGAAGGACCTCAACACGCTGGAGGAATGGGCTGGCAGAAATCTCATGAAGTTCAACGAAAGGAAATGCAAAGTCGTACACCTGGAAGGAGTAAGCTTATACAACAGCATAGGCTGGGGGCTGACTGGAGAGTGGCGAGAGGCAATCAGGAGAGGTGCCTGAAGACTGGAAGAAAGCAAATGTCACTCCTATCTTCAAGAAGGAAGATCACAGGAGCTACAGTCCAGTCAGTCTCACCTCAATCTCTGGGAAGGTGATGGAGCAAATAATCCTGGAAATCATTTCCAAATGTATTAAGAACAAGAAGGTGATTGGGAGTAGGATTTACAATGGAGAAATCATGTTTAACCAACCTTATAACCTCTATGATGAAATGACTGTCTTGGTGGATACAGGGAGAGTGGATGTTGTTTATCTTGACTTTAGCAAGGCCTTCAACTCTGTCTCCCATAACATCCTCATAGACAAACAGTGATACTGCATAGCAGTCCCCAGTGCTCTTTGTTCCAGGAGAGCTCTGTTGTTCCAGTGTGATGCTGCACAACTTCAAAATGAAATACATATAAAACCTAATAATACATAAGCAAGTTAAATGCCTCTTATCTGAGGTTATTTGGCAGTGAGTAGGAATAGGATGAGTGCTGTAGTGCTTGCCATGCTGGTGGAGCATTGGTGAGGACAGAGCAATGTGTGTGGACAAGTAAACAGGTATCAGCCTCTGCTGAGGAGTGGAGAAGGTGTAATTTTAGCATGAAGAGGAACTGTAGGCACTCTGGAGTCTTTCTTGAAAACCTGAAGGGTTTGGTCTAGAACAACCACTTGAAAGCACTCATCTGAAAAGTGAAAGGAATGTCTACTTTGCCTGTTTCAAACAAGGGTTAAGCCAGCCCCTGTCTCCCTGACAGTTAAAGCAAGGTCATAAACACTTGGTTATACTATAGTGTAACTTTTTTACTCCCTTCTGATGGAGCTGTTTCACTGTATAAAAATCAACTGGACCAGAAGGAGACTGGTTCTAAAACCGAACTCACCTGAGCATAGAGTAGGAAGATGTAAGGACAGACACATCAAATTAGACCAAGTATATAAATCTAGTGATGAGTGTCCCAAATACTAACAAACTTCAGTCCTGATTAACTGGCTTTTCTGTCAAAAAGAATTCAGAACTACTGTTCACAAATTAAACTTGCACTGAAATTAGAAGTAAGTCTTTGTCCCACCGAAACTGGAAATAAAGCATTTGTTAGGAGAAAGGACAGCTTTCCTGTGCCAGTTGCCATCTCATTTCAGAGTGAGAAATGAGAACAATCTTGATGAAACTCTGATATTTTACTCTTTTCTAAACACTGTGGCACAGGCATTAAAAAATATCGTGTGCCCTCTTTTGTGAATGTTATTCAGCAAAGGTGACTAGTTCCACACAGCTTTCAACTATTTAGCAAGGAATTAGCAAACCTTCAGGCACAACCTCTCTGGGATGGGATAGGTCTGTACTACTTTCTAAATGCCAAGGCTGAACTTTAAGGATTGCCTAAACAATAAAATTATTATTCTGAAGATGAGGATGTAAAACCTACATGGGACTTCATCAGCTCCATCACCTTCCACAACATGAAACTGACATCTGCAAAAGGGATTTTTTTAACCCTGAGTTGTTAGTGGTTGCAAGAGCAGCACTAGGAAAAGGCGACATTAAAAGATCATGCTAATTAATATGCTAAGGTTTTGGTTAAAAATATGTCTTACTATCAAATGTGCTCTGCATTATTTAAACTATTTGTTTACATTTTGTGTCTGTCTCATCCTGGACAAGGAAACCAGTTTGCTCCCATTTCTAGTGTTGATTTTTCACTTCCTGCTTCTCAGCAGGAACTCAACACTGGTATCTTTGGTTTCGCTGCTCTGCATGAGATGTTTAAACAAAAAGCTACAATATTTTTATTGAAATTTTTATAAAACCAGTAATGAAACATCTTCTTCCCTAAGCGGTTTTTTAATCCACCGTGCTACAACATTTCCAGATAAAACCCTAGGATGGAACCAATCTTTGAAACTGTATTTATAGAATCACTCTATAATTTACTCTATGGGGATCACTATAAAGGGTACTGAACATTATCAATTGCAGTTTTGGCCTTAAGTAATTCAGCCATAATTTCCACCACTGCTAGAAGTCGCTCCTGCTTCTTCATTAAAGTAATGGTATAACTATAATAACTAAAGCTTATGTTCACCTCCAAATCACAAAGAAGTCATAAAAACAACTATTTCATATTGTCATACTAAGAAGCAGTTTCATGGTATTTCCAAACAATTGCTTCTATTCAGCTTTCATCCATGTAGAGCAGTAAACACAAAGTGAAGGACTGAGAGTGGAGTATAACTCATACATTCTGCATAACTTACCTGTATATTGCTTACTCCCACGGGAGAAATATGTTTTTGCATCACTGAGTTGTCAGGGTCAATTGAGGAAAGAAGCCCCCTTTCCACACTGAAAAACCCAGATATCTGTTGCTCAGTCAGAGAACAAACCATTCAGCCATTGAACTGTCTGATCTGATTTTAAGGATTAGTAAGAAAATATTACATACTGCTCCAACTTCATGTTGCCTGTGTGTTGCAAGATGAACAGATACACTTGTGGTAATTTAAATTTTTCCACTGATGGCATCAGACTTGTATTCCAGTACCTTAGGTATTTCAACTTCAAAATCTTTGCTTACTCTGAACTTTATTCATGCTCAGTCTAACAAATCAGACCAGCATTACTGTGCAGGACACATAATTTTGTCTGATCTTTTAAAATGTACTTAGAGGAAATGTCCCTTTAGCAAATAATAAGGGAAGACGTTTGGTTGACTAAGAAACAATAGGACAACTGTGGTAAATAATTAGGAAAGTTCTGTCATAGATGTACAAGAGGTTATAACATGAATATGAGGAAGAGAATTAATTGGGAGTTTTAACCTGCTATGCTTTTCTTCTGAAAGAAGGATGCTCCAGAAGGAGCAAAGATCTGTTTACATCGGTGACATTAGTTTTGTTAGAGGGGTTTAATTGTCTTAATTGGCTAAGCCTCTCCAGCCACTAGAGCTCTAGTTATTACTTCATATAAATGTAGTCAGAGATTGATAGCAGCATCTTGTCCATTTTTTCACTGTTTATTGCAAATATCCTCTACCACAAAGCAATCTGTTCATCCTCAGGTGCCAAAACGAAAAATGAATTTGGGAAACTGGCTTATATGAAAGAGTTGCAAGGTCAGTTTTATTAGGAATGACTTTCAAAAATATATAGTCCCTTTTTAAAGAGATTTGTCAATACAAAATGAACAAATGTCTAAATAATGTTGTAATTCAATATTGTGTTATATTAGCGTCATACTGCCTTATTTCTGAGGCTTTTGCAGCCTTCAGGAAAAATAAAAGTTATGTTGATCTGTATCACTAACTTTGTAAATGTGTACTAACTTAGTGTCATTTTAAAAAGGCATCATGAATGTAAATATCATATTAATGACTAGAAATGTTTTGCCTATTAGCTTACTTATCTTTGCCTACTAGTGATACATACAATAAACTGTGACCGAAGGAATTTGGAAAAAAAAGAATATTTTCTGATTTGTTTTATTTGTGTGTTATACTCTATTCTGTTTTGGATTAATTGAAATACCAGTTTAAGCCTAAAATAATATTTTAAGCTTTCCATTTTTCAAAAATGCAAAAAAGTAAATTTCCCATTAATTGTTGTTCTTCTTTCAAATTAAACAAGATCTAGCAAATAAAAATCTAGATTAAAATTTAATATTGCAAATTAAACATTTTATTTTGCAGTGTTATTTTCTTTGTGCTTTTTAAAAACTGAGTGTTCCATTTCACAATGATCATTCAAGTGACCTAATTTCTGGAAGAATTCCATAATGAAAAATGCCAGTGAACTCAAGGAGCTCATATTACTCATCTGATCAAAATAATTTGCAGCAATATTTCTGAGTATAATAAGAGATGAAATTTATGTTTTGATAGAAATACATTTCCAATAACATTTTCTGACCTATAAAAATGGGAGCATTTGAAAAAGTGTGTTTCAGCTGTGACACTTTTCATTGATATTTAAAATGAAATATTACAAATTTTAGGTTCTTAAAATGTTGACACTTTTTYATTTTAGTTGAATCTGGTATAAAGCATAAGATTTGAAGACCTTTATAATTCAGTAGGTGGAAATTCTGTTTTTCTGAAAGCAACTAATGCAAATATCTCACCAGTGAAGGTAGCATTTTTATGATGTGATGTATGATTAAATATGAGCTAACTTTCAATCCAAAGCTAAATTTTAAATCCTCCTGACCTCTGTGATGTTCTAGTCCAGAGTTATGATTTAGTCTGCTTGGGAAGATTTGTAAAAACTCCATCTTTTGAGATGAATCCAGAGGTCAATGATGCTGATGCAAAGACTCATGGATTTCCAACAGAGAAAAACACCAGCCTGGTGAAACTACTCTATCTAACTGTTTTGTCATCCTGACAAATTAGAAAAGCTGAACTAGTATTCTGAGGTGAATTTCATGGAACTAAATGTACTTTGGAGAGTTTATATGCACTTTAAAGTGACAAGCAGTTTTATCCATGTGGACCAGTAAGCAAAAGATGGTCAGAGGAGAGAACTGTATGCTTTAAACATTTGGCTTTTTGTAATACTATACAACAGTTGTCCATCTGCATAGTGGTGGTAAAAATATAAGGCATGAAATTCAGCTCTAGATATGTATTAACATGTATTACTGAGCTTGTAGTTTTAGTCATTATGATACCAGAATGTTATTACATATCCTGGATCTCTGTGCTGAATCAGGACAGAGGCAGTGAAAACTTAAAAGCCTGGTTTCCCACGCTCTGCATAAGCTATTGTTATAAACACAATTAGTTGGCAAGCCTAGTATCTGGAATAAAATAAGTTGGATTCTTTGAACACCTGCAGAGTTATGAAGAGAAGAGAGGTCTGTTTTGTTTGTTTGTTTGTTTGTTTGTTTGTTTTTGAAAAAGCCCTGTGGAGTCCTTCTAGTGCACTGATTCATTCAAATCATCACCAAATCCGGAGATGAATTGCAGTGTACATATTGCATTTAGTGTTCCTCAAACAGCAAGAAAAGACTGATCAATTCACATTTCAAAAAGATTATTTGTTTAGATACCTAGCAGGCAAGAATAGATGATTAATGCTATTGAATATAATATACCATGCTATGTGATAYAGCTGAGGTAGCTTAGGGCTTACTCACAACAGCTTCCAGCTCACTGCTGGCAAATGAGAATGTCAATTCATTGTATGCACTTATTCAAGCAATAATGTTTTGTACTATCTTATCACATTCCCATTAGTCTCTCCCAACTCTGTGTTGCATGGCATCCCATTATTCCACACAGTTTCAAGTGATGCATGCTGCAATTATGTAATATGGTATCATTAGTTATCACCTGGGGCACAAACAAACAGCAAAATCTTTCACTGAGAAGGCAATTGGTGAGTAAGACAACCTAAGCACTTTCCACTGTGATTTGCAGGTCTGATAAGAATACCACGTTATAGCTATTTAGGCTACTTGGCTGTGCATGAGAGAATTGCTGCGAGCAAGGAGCTATGATTTTGCATGAGGAGGCCTCTTGTGTTATCATAGATAGCTATGTTGTATACTTAATAAGCTAAGCTTATGAAATACATCAGTTAATAGAGAAAAGGGCTTTCTCTCCTAATGAAGATATCTGTAAAGTATAGCGGAGGGACACATTCAACATGGTGTCCGCTGATCCACAGCAGGGCTCTTCTGCTATGTATAAAAACACCATCTGCTTTAGAGTGGGGGGACCATGGGTAGCTCACTAAGATATAAACTTCTAACTAGAATGTTCAAAGCTGTATTTAGCTACACAACTCCCCATTAACATTAATCGGAAGTGTATGGTTTTCATACATACATCTCTTTGAAAATTATATCCCTTGAACTACTTTGAAACAATATATTCCCACAAGCATTGACTCAGAAACCAGTACTTCTGAAGGAATACTGCAGTAGCCATAATTCTGAATCATTGCAACTTAAAAATGTGGAATTTTCCCCCCAGATGCATAGGGCACATAATTCAGACAGGAGCAGTGCTCTTCCATTTTATAAATAATACTAATAAGATCTATATTTTTTAACAACTATTTAAGAGCCAATTTTTCATAGTGTTTTTGCATAAGTTAATGAAACAAGCCATATTACTAGAACAGGAATGAATTTTGTGAAAAGTATTTTCATTACTTAGAATTAGTAAAACATATTCTGCTTAGATGTAACTGGACAGTTTTTGTTTTCTGCACACGGTGATAGGGATGCTCCTTTATTTTGATGTTTGCAGGGTGCAAACACATTCATACACATATGTTTTCTAGAAAAGATGTGTCCATCCTCCTATTTTGAACTTTCTTTGAGTTCTTTCTCCTCTAAAAAAATAAAAAATAATGTAGTGAGTGAGCAGGAGCAATACTTCATGGTTTGGGTGAATAATTCACATTAACTGTGACCATGGAATGGTTGAAAAATTAAATTTCAAGCTTCATATAATAACTAGGGCTGATTGGAATGGATTTGCTTGGAGACCAAAAGGGACTGTAACTGACTTATCGCATGTCTTGATGCAAAGCACGTTCCTGATCATCAGGAAAGTAGCCCTGCAACTTTAGTTTGTATCCAGTCTAGTTCACTCAGTACAAAACTGTTGATCCTTTCATTCTAAGACATTACAATAGGAGCTGAGTCGTTTATCAAAGATTTTGCTGGCCTCTGCCCAGAGATGAATGTCACTTGGAGGAAGCTATCCATACAAATTGAATTTGAGATGAATAAATTAGAAGCGGGAAGAAAAAGGTTAATTCCTCATTCATGTTAATTGCTTCAACTAATTTCTCCAGCCCAGCACAAAATATTACCTAAGGCCAAAAATAACATCTGTAACCTACCCCTTCTTCACTGCCTTGTTTCTAGTGCACCTTGCACCTGCTTTGGTTTAATGAAATAAAATGTTATGTTCTCTGGGAAAACATTAGGGTTGTAAATAAAACTTTTATTCAAGAATGTCATAAAATTTTTGCTGTTTTTTGTCTTGTTTTTTTTTTCCATTTTCTTTTTTTCTTCTCCCTTTGGACAGGCATACATGAAAACAAGATGTGAAAGTTAAGAGCATCCAGTTTCTTCTCAAAATTTTTTAGATTTATTCTGCATTTTTTTCTATCATTCTTACTGAAAGCTATTTCAACGAGAGTTACCAATCTCCTGAAAATGCTCTAGCAAGGTCCTCTCAAATTTGTAGGTAGATTTTAGTATGATGATAATTAGGAGAATAGTTTTCTTTCTGGTGTGAGGAGGGAATATGAAAAGTGCTTGCCCATGAATCTTCAGCATGATGATAAAACATTTGCAATTCCTCTATCAAGATATCGCTTCTCTGACTGAATACAATGAAACAGCTCTGCTTTCTTTCTTCTAAACATACAAATGGCATGAGCACGTCTGTTTTGCCTGATCACTGATGGCTCATCAAAAAAAAAAAAAAAACGCAATGCTCAGTACATGAGAGAAATATGAAGAGAAATATTTCATCTAACAAGAAATGGCTCCCTTGACCTTGCCCCTTGCAGTTTTGCTTGGCATTTTCCTCCATTCCTAATTTTAACAAGATAGAAAGAAAAACATCATCTAGCTCCAGCCCAAACAACAGAGAAAATCAGAGAAGGATATCAAAATCCAGTGTTCTATCTACAATATTGGAAAGTGTTTCCATCAGTATATATAACAATCTAGAGGCTATAGAGTAGTTTAAAAGATGGTGAGAAAGCTAGCACTTCTATGGGATCATTTTATGCCCTCTGAGGTGGGGTTAGAAATGCAATGATGGAAAGTGGAGAGGATCAATCCATGACAGTGGTTCTGTTGCACACTTCAGGGTTTGCTGCTACTGGGCACATGGCAGTGAAACAGGTTGCAAACTGGCTGGTTGTGATAGATGCCAATGTGATGCAATGCAAGATGCTGAAGATATAAACAACAGGAATGTAACTGCAAGGTCGATGCCAAGAAAGCATTTACCCTGCTATGCTATTATTGTTATTGTTTGTTACATTTGTACTTGGATTTTCTTCAAAGCCTAGTAAAAATTGCAGCTGGAAAAGAAGGCTACATCTGTATTCATGTGCATTCCTCTAATGGGAAATTGTGTCTGGCCTATTGATATTGATAGCACATATTGTCTCTGGATTACAAAGGTAGTTTATCTGCAGCACTAAGTTTCTATTTTGTCCAGCAGCGAGGAAAGTATATAGCACAGGCTGAATGCGTAGAAATATAACACCAATTCAAAGAAATCATTCCAAAAGAAGAGAACTTCCCAGGCTTCCACCTTGCATAATTTCAAGTAGATACTATGGGCAAGACCACGGTCAGGTTTTACAAATTGAGGAGATATAATTTCTTTCCATTTTCTTTTATAAGAGACTACCTTGAGTTTTTAGAAATCTTCCCTAGTAGAAGCCAAACTCTCTTATCATTTTCATCACTGTTACTCTGTTGGTTTTAATGGAATCATTCTGGGTGTACAAGTAAATAAGTGAATCAGATCAGAACCATTAATTATCCTTTGAGCTATTGTTGCTTCAAAATAATATGCCCTTGGGGAATAAACCCAAGACAACATATTAACCTGAGTGTGAGACTCCCCTTCCTCCAAAGCTTGCACTCAGAAGAGGAATATAGGAGTAGGGGATAGAGAGTGAAATGGCTTTTAATATATCAGAGCTCCTTGTGTTTTTTGCAGCTGGAGAAATCACAAAGGAATTCTAGGAGCTCAAATAAGTAAGCACGAACAGCCTTGAGGAAGTTCTACTTAATTCTCCTTTCTCTTGTGGTTCACTTTCCTATTAACACAATTTTAAATATATATATGTATATATATAGAGAGAGAAACAGAGTCAAGCATCTGGTTGTTGCAGTAACACAGGAAAATAAAAATGTATTTAATAAATTCAGGATGGATATTTACAAACTAAATGGAAAATGCAAACTTCAGTTATCAGTTTCCATTGTCACCTGAAACTGCAGATTCTTCAGGTTTTAGATTGTCTGATTTCTTTATAGTGAACAGATCAGTATGGTAAGTATAGGAAAAAATCTACAGAAATTTTCAAATTTTCATCAAAAGAGTAGAACCTTGTTTTGCAAATCTAATAGGGATTGAATTTTAAGAGGATGAAGCAATAAGAGTCCACAAAATTGAAATGGGGTTCTGTAGAAATCATTCTGAAAACATAGAGTATAAAAAATGATCTACAGCTACTGGTTTTCATTAGCCTTTTATAGGACTTTTCCATAATGGCAATCACACTCTGAGATGGAATTCATTTATTGTACAACATGATAGGTAATCCGTATTATCTCTCGGCATGGTCAGATTATCAAGCCATAGTGACTGACTCAGGTCTCCTTTTTCTTTCTGTGTAGCAACAAGAGAGAGGAAAGAAAGAGAACAATGTGTTTTCCTATTAAGTTCCATAGCCAACATCGCTGACTCACTTGCAAATAATATCTCATCACGTCCTGAGCCACAGTCAGCTCAGCGCTACCTCTCCAGCCAGCCTTAACAACTCAGGAGTGGAGAGGACTGACAAGTCAAAATAACATAACAATCAATGAACCAGATAAAAGATTAATGCAAGCAGCAAAGGGGTAAGCACCTAAAAATAATGCTGAAATGGTCAGAGAAACTGTAGCCTCTACAAATCTACCAATTTTTGTTCAACATGGATAAATCAGTTTGTTAATCCAGAATGGATTCTATCTACTATATTCTTAGCAGCTATAGCTAACTGATATGCTGTGGTTACATGAGAAAGATAATTCAGATGAATCACAGTAGAACTGACCTGACTGAAAGAAAGCAGCTTCCACCCGATCTGGTGGGACTTTGGTAACCCCATGGGAGTGAGCAACACTGCGCTTGGGCTTCAACTCCTCGCTCAATTGGCGGCAATGGGGAAAGGGGACAGTGAGGCCAGTGTCTGACCTGACAGACATCAACTAAAGTTTGTTAATGTTAATTAGTGTTCTTCCCCGATTTCATTCAGATTTGGACTTAGTCACCAAATTAACAYGCAATTTTAAGAGAACCTAGTCTTACAGACAGACCTCAGCATATAAAACTGATTCTTGTAGTAATCAGACAATGATCTAGTAATAGTCTTTCCTGCCTCTAAGAAATAGAAATAATTGTATTTCCAGCTAATCATTATGAAGAGATTAATGATGCGAGGCAGCATTTCAACATAGCAGAATAGATTTTTTCTTTTTGTTTTTTCTTTTTCACTTTACAAATTATAAACTAGATAACTACAATTTGAARCTACAAACTGAGCTAAAGAAAGTCTATTTGAATTCAGAATAAAAGCAAAACATCAGAAAGTTTCACTAACATGAGATATTCTCTATTGCAAAGTAAAGCAATTATGATAAAGTTTTTGAAGTAATTAACAACGCAGCAAATGAGTAAAGTCTGTCTATGAGGGCACGTCCTGTTTTCATAAACACTAGTATTAAAAGAACAGGGGATTATATTTATGATACACCAATATGGCTTCTGGGTTCAGATGCTGAGAAATAAATGTAAGATTCTTATGACCCAGTCCACACAATGGGCTTATCTATACTAGTAAATTAAAAAATGCTAGGCCACTGAACTGGAAGTCAAGTGTCTATAGCATTAAGCTGTTGAATGGTCCCTGACTTAGTTTTTGCCTGGACCAGGTAGCACCATCCCTTCAAATTCCCAGAGCAGGTTTGGAAGCTGTGTCATGCACGTTAATTTGCAATGAATTCTGATCCCACATCTCCCTTTGCATGGCAGGAAAGGCGATATGAAGCACACCACAGTGCATGGTCATACTGGACAAGCAATTGCAAGATGAGTTGGAAGAATGTCAGAAGTACCAGTGTTTCTGCAAGGCAGACAATGTCTTCAGCTTCAGCCAGTGCGAAAAAATGATACTTAACAATCATGTCTTCTTTATCTTAAAAAAATTTTTTTTTTGGTCTGCTATGAATTAGGAATATCTGATAGTAAATATTAAAGTTTTAAAAAACTGGGCTTAGATACACAAAACCTAGAAAACTAATCAGTCTGTCTTTGATATAATTTAGTCATTATCCAGGTTCCCTATACCATATAGATAATATTTTTATAGCATTCTTCAGGGACATAATGTTGACATGACTTATTAGTTTGACAGACTGTTTTCTAAAGTAAAGTGGATCTAATTCAGCCTAGAACTGTTACCCTCTTTTGTATCTGACTGTGGGAAGCATTTGTCACTAACCCAACCTTGTGTAGAGCAGAGTACGCTGAGGACCAGAAAGGCCCAGAAGTAGCAGTTCAGCAGCAGAGTCCAGAAAAGACTCTAGGGCTATATTTCTACTAGTTAATTAAACAGTCTAGGGATCCTTCTCTGGTACTGAGGCCAGCTGCCATGACTCCTATATAATGTATACTCCTCTACCCTCCAAAACAGCCACATTCACAGGGTCTATTGGGAATGGTCACTGGACACTGCTAAACCCTTAATTGTGTCCAGGCATTGCTTGGGAGAGCGCTAGCTGGCCAACATGTGCCATGGACCATGCTGGCGACAGCAATCTGTTGGCTGTGGGGCAGCAATCAGATCCATGCCTTAGAGCAGTTCAGTTTATTAGCAGAGGCAGAGCCAGCTGTCTGGCCTCCTGATACCCATTGCGACTACAAGAACACTCATATATAAGTACTAAAGAGTGCTTAACTATGCTTTTACCGGGGACTAAATATGTAATCTCAGGTAGACCAGCATATTTAGGAACGTTAAAATGCCTGACTTCTGAAAAAAAAAAAGTTAGAAAATCCATACCTTTAATGATATCCTAATTTTTCACAAGGATTTTGATTTTTCAAGGAGCTATAAATGCATCCATCAATCGGAACTTATGTTGTTAAAATAGGGAACTATGCAGAGCAGCTGGCATTTCATAAACTAATATGAAGGTCAGGGAGAATGTTACTTGCATCTAAACTGTTTATGGTTTCTTTGCTAACAAATATGAATTGGTATGTATCATCTTCAATGGATAATACTGTAAAAAATGGCTCTGGAATTATTGTTGCCTTGCTTTCATTTCCATTGACCAAAACCTGATATTTTCAAATAGCTTTTTGAATGTTATAAACAGCACATGCATTTTATGCTACATAGAGTTGGAAGACACCTAGTTTTACTGCTAAAAGTGCTTCTCCTTGAAGCAGAAAAGAACATTCAAAAGCTGTCAGTTATGTGTACAGAATGAATTAGATACCTAGATAACGTGGCCTTTGGAAGCACCATGTGTATGTGTATTTTCGACATTCAGAGTATTTTTAAAACTGGTGTACTTTGAACAGCTTATTCATTTTTCATCATTGTTAACAGGAATTATGTGCTTAACTGCCCTTTAGCACATACTGCACTAAACAATCATCTCCAAACCCTTCAGAGATGATAAACTATATTTTAACATTGCATGAACAATTTAATCTTCTCTTTTAAGAAGAAGCATGTACACATTGCTTGTAGAAGAAGAAGAATAGGAGGGAAATTAATCCCAAAGAATATATTTATATATGACCTTTGCAGCAAGAATCCTTGAAATTTTGACCATTAAATGTGGGTTATTGCTGGAAAACTGAAATGACAAGCAAGGTTCTCTGGCAAAGAATCTGAAGTGGGAAGAAGAAAGCTGAGGGCTTTACAGTCAATACACCATCAGCCTTTTTATCTGTACCACATTGTCCACTGAAGGAGGCCATTGGTTTCACTTTGATTAAAAACAGATGCTTAAGGCAGATGTTTGGAGTTCAAAAGACTAGAGCGCACACTTATGAAATGCTTCCCTTTGAGGCACTCAGGGCTATGAAAACAGGTACAGAGTGTCTTCAGGTTCAAATTTCAGATATGCTAGTAGTGAAAAAAGAAAAAAAGAGCATTTACCTAATACAATACTTCTCTGTAGTCAGAAGCTGTTTTCAGGGTTTTGAGACTGTCTGTACAGTACAGATTTTATTTATGCTCTGTGCTGTGACTGTTCAGAAAAAAAAAGATTCTGCTCTGTGTTGTTACTTACGTAATCCTGCTGTCCCTATAGTTTTACAGTGTGTTTAGAAGGAGGGAGCATGTGCAGAATGAAAGCCTACCAGCTGCCATGAAGGTGGACAAAAAAGCTAAGTGCTCTAATCAGAGGACATTTATCCTAGCTGCATCTTTGGTATTTAATGATACATTCTGATTTTTTAAGTAGCCACTCATGTATACATAAAAGAGGCCACTATTTTATACAGGAGTGTATAAAAGAAATAAGTTGTTAAAAGAATAACCAGGGGAACGTAGAGCATCAGTGAGAGAACACTGACTACATTGATAAATAAGTAGCAAGAGGATCTTCTCCAGGCTTTGAGACCACCTGGCAGAGTATGGCTACTTCTACAACATTTGACTCTGTAAGACCTCAAAACCAGGATGGACATATACAAATTGCCCCTTGGGAATAGTCTGTGGCCTATTCTAACCTCCAAGCCTTCTCTGGTAAGGTTTGCCTTGGTCAAACGAACTACAGAAAAGCTAGCTGCACAGGCATTGGCATCTTCAAAGACAGTGTCTTTTGTCAGGCCTGCTTTAAAAAATCCCCAATTTTTAGAGTTGTAATAGTTTGGAACTTGTGGTTTTTAAAAGTAAATGACAGTTGCATGCCTGGATAGATTCCCTACTGGATGAGCACTATGTTTGCTATAAACATGAACATTTGAAATGCTCCAAAGTCTTTGTAAGCAAACTTGTCTGGCATTATATCCTTGACAATGCATGTGTTTTCCATTTGCAAGTAAATTGCTGAGTGTCCCACAGGGGTTATGAAGGATTCTAAGGAACAAATATTTCTTTTCCTACATTATTCTACCTCGTTCTAGGACAAACAATTGTATAATGTGAGTGATTTTAGTTGTTTCTATAGATATAATTATTTTGTACTTTATAAAACCTTTATCCTTTTGGGGAACAGTGTAATCTGTTATGCATTATATTAAAAACACATGAAGAGGGTCCTCGGTGGACAAGCTGAACCAGAAGTGCTTTTTGTTATCCAGCATATTTTAGGTGGAAGGAAGAAGAGGAAACATGAAGGGAAGAGGAAAGGACCCAGTCGGCTGCTTATTCTCAGTATTTATCCAATGACACTGCAGAAGCTCAGAACTTTACTTCTGGGTGCTTAGTGCTGTACTGGATTGGACAGTCTGGATTAATTTTGGAAGGGATTCCTGATACTTTAACTTCACAGATTCTCAGTTGCTGTGAATCTGTAGACCTTTACGGAGATCCTTTACAGTTCAGACCTGTGTTACTGGTGAGTAAATTAGAGAAAATGTACAGCAAGTGTACCAAGGACTACAATGTGAGGACCACCATCAGCAGGGGCAACGGGAAAGAGAAGATGCTTCTGAATTAGACGCAGAAGGTGCACCAAAAAGGTAAAGAGAAAACCAGGAGAGAACAGAAACCCTTAAGTCAATGGATGACAAGACTTCAGGTAGGTCAGAGATGAGAAGAAAATCAAAGAGGTGAATGGGGTACCGGCCCTGAAAACCAGCATGCAAAGGGGTTACTAGAATGTTTTTAAGTAACCACTCACCTATACATAAAAAGCCTGCTATTTATACAAGGGTGAGATGTCTCAGGAGACTGTTTAGAATGAAAGATGGGTTGGGCAAGTCCAGTTGGGAATGCAGAAAAATACACCTGCATCCAGGGTGCAAAGAGAATATTTGATACTGGAAAAGAAAGTGAAAAGACTTATATGGAATGGGTTGAGAATTTCACAGGGGAGCTGTATAAAGGAACAAGAAAGTGATACAAATACTTAATAAGAAGTAACTTAGGAAGTCATACAGGCAAAATTCTCACCATCCTGTTTCTGTCCTGTTTTATGATGATGTTTATTATTATTATTTAAAATTGATACTTCAACAAAGATCAGTATTCCATAAAGGCATTCCCAAAACACAAAAGTTGCCAGAGTGAGCTAATCTGCTGTGCTCTTCAAATAGTTCTTCTGTTTTTTCATTTGAATTATTGAATTTGAGACAGATGCTAGACCCTGAAAGTCTCACAAAAATGATCTGTGTGGGTAGTAGGCAAAAACCAACATGTACAAAAATTTATGGGCAAAGGACTTGAACTAGTTTCTCCCTCTAGCTCTTTGAGTTTATTATAACTAATTTAATCCTAAAACCAAATTAGTCAGACATGCAATGTATGTATATTCAAAGGCTGATTACAGTGGTATGTTGATAAGACATTCAACCCAAACCAGTAAGTCTAGTACCACAGCAAGTATCTGGCTCAGAGGCATGTGATACATGAGAATCTGGCTGGGATTCAGCTCAGATAAGACAGGGGAAGGAAGAAAAATTGGGAAAGAATGATGGTGGAGATGGCAGAAGTAACATCAACCCCTTCTACTTGAAGAGGCAAACCATGTTCATATTTCAAATCATTCACAACTTGGAGGAAACCCCAGGTGTTGTCAGATGACAACTCACACCAGCAGCACAGCCAGGTTTTATTAATGCTGTTGAGCAACAAGATGACCTTTTATTTTTAGGAACAGAAGTTGCCACTGGTCTTTGAAACCTTATCACATTGAGATTAGATCATTGCAACATATTTGTTATAAGGTTACTCTGAAACTATCTTAAGTTAGTAGCTGTGCAGAAAGTAAGAATTTGCTTATAGGGATAGAGTCTTGGTAGCAGATGTGTTGCAAATGGTATCTGTATAGATTTACAGCAGGGTGCCATGCCTTTGTGATTTTCTGCAAAAGACCTTTGTTAGATATCACATTTAAAAGTAATTTACGTAATGCTAATTGAGAATGATAAGGATACGTGAATACAATTAAAATGAGATGGTTTGCCAGTAGCTATTCCATGAAAGCAATTTTTCTTCAACTGTCTTACCCACAAAAATCCAGTAGAGTAGTTTTTAATTTAAAAAATGGAAACAGCATAGGGATGAGGAACCACAGATTTAAAAAAATGTAAGCAAGCAAGGAAGAAGGCCAAATGTTTACAGAAGCAAGGAATTTTTTTTCAAAGACATTATATCCGGAGCTCAGAGTGAATGTATAATGCATATTAAAAATACTTTAGAAGAACAAGAAAAAAAAAAAAAAAGAACTGGTTAAACAACAGAGAAAGGGAGGCTATGAAAAAGCTAGTCTTCAAAAAGTTATACTTGTATTAAAAAAAAAAATTATAAACTTTGACAAATTAAATGCAAAGCAGTAATAATATGGGCCAAAACAGACTTTTAGGGTCAACTTGTTAGAGGCACAAAATTATTAAATAGAAAGCATCACAAACAAAACATAAATTAGCAACATGCCAGAGTCTGTAAGGTCAATATATAAAAGGTTAACTCAGAAAAGGTAAGACTGTAAGAGCAGAGCATCAGTGCTGACTATGAAGGAGCAAGGGGGAGCTCCCATCCTGAAACCTTTGTGGGAGATGAGTCAGAGGAATCATCTCCAGCAGCAACATCAGCAGAAGGAGCTTAAGATCATTTTCATAAAACGAAGAGTGATGGGTCAGCAGGCCAAGATAACATTCATCCAAGAGATTTAAAGGAACTGAAATATAACATTACCAAGCTATTAACTGTGGTATATAGCCAATCACTTAAGTTGCCCTCTGTATAGAATGGARAATAGTTTATTTTTAAACATGGACCCATGCATATTATAGCCCAGTAACTCTAAGCGCTTTACTTGGAAAATTGGCAAAACCTGTCATAAAGGTAGACTTAGTAGGCATGGGGCTAATTTAACATAACAGGAAAGAACCAACATGTTACTTGTAAGGGAAGGTATGCTTCAAAAGGTGGTTGTGTTGTCTGAGGAGGCAAATAAGCATATACATGAGATCTGGTTAATACCGTTGACTTGGATTTCCAGAAGGCTCTCAGAAGCTTGCTCATCAAAGACCATTAGAGAAATTAAGCTATCACAGGCTAAGAAAAAGGTTTTCTTATGAATTTAAGATATAAGCAGAGATCAGATGCCATTCAAAAGACAGGAAGCAAAGAATAGGGAGTAAGCAGACAGTTTTCACAGTTGAAAGAGGAAAATATTCCTACTAAAAAGGCAGATAAAAGTCAACAAATGTAAACGATGTTCATCCTGTACTATACATGCACTCTAATGGGTTCTAAATTAGCTATTACTACTCCAAAAAAAGAACCCAGGGTCAATTTTTACTGTGATTAATTAATTTTCTGGAAAAAAAAAATCATTCCATGCCTAGCAGGAGCCAAATGACAAATAGAACGGTAGAAATTATTAGGATGAGATAAGTAACAAAACAGAAAACAACAAAATGGTTTGGCATAAATCTGGTGTGTCTACTTAGTGAGTAAAGTGAGTAGACATGAAGTCCCTGTGTCCTTGTCCTAAAATCTGTAGTAGGAAAGATACAATGAAGAGCAACAGGAATGACAATGGTGGAGCAACAGGAATAACAGTGGTGAAGAATGGCTTTCATAGAAGTAGGCTAAGTAAACTAGCATTCTCTGGTCTGGTAAAAAGAGGGTAGGGATTTGAAAGCTGTGTTGAAATTGTGAGTTGCATAGAGAAGGTGAACAGGAAATGATTATTCATTGCTTCTCATAGTGGAAGAACTAAGAGGGATCAAAATGAAAACAAGCAGTTGTTTACACAGTCCATAAATACAAGATGCTCTGGATGCTGAAAGTATAAGTAAGTTCAAAAAGTGATTAAAATTCTGTAGTTATTCTAAGTCCATCAAGGCTTACTTTACAGAAAAATGCAGGTGCTAACTCAAGAAGTCTCTGCACTGCAGCTTTCCTGAAGGTGGGAGGATATACTGGGAGAAGTACCATGTAATGCTTCTCCTCCTTCTTGCACACTTTCCTCCAGCATTTAGTATTGATCTGTTGATGCAGTAGAGGGTTCCTTGGTCCTGAGACTGAACCCAAATATGTTTTTACATACCTTAGTGGGACAACTTGCTCCCCTTGACTGACTTATCAGTCAGCCCCTTTACACTGATCATCATTTCCATACTAGCTAATAAAAAATTAGGAGAAAGGCTTGCTTCTAATTTCAGAAACATTCTATTTAAAAATGGAGACTGCCTCTTTGGTCTTACAATTGTTAGGCTTTAAGTCTTTATATTGTAACTCATCCTCAAATAGTTTATTTTTTTTTAAATTCCTCTGTAGTTTCCTCACCTCTTTTTCAAATAAAAATAAGTAAAAATTCCTGTAAGCTAGCCATGTGCTAAAAAATTTGCTCAGCTAACATCGTTAGGTTTTTTTTGGAGGGTGGGGTAGGATGTAAAAGCCATAAAATTGATAGGAGGGATCTAAGATGCAGAAGGTGTGGATTAAATGAGCTAGAAAGCATGGTATGAAGTGGGCTCAATAAAAAGCATCTCACAGAATATCATATTTTACGGCCTTGGCTTTTCACTTCTGGAGGTAAAGTTCACCAGACAACTAGAGCTGAAAACTCTGGCCATGAACTCATCCCTATTGTTACCGGGCACAGGAAAATACTGACTGCTCAGTGAAAATCACTCCATAGTCTGGCTTTTGGAGATGTGACATGGAGACGCACAATCTGTTGGAAAAGGTTATGAGAATGACACTAAGCAAACTTTGTACTCACTAATACTGAGCAATTACAGCAAAAGAGCAGTCTGGGATCTAAAATGGTGCAGCCAGACAGTGCTGCAGCATTCCAGCTCCTTCACCTTCTGGGCTTGCCTCAAGTACTTAAGTTACCAAGATTATTCTCATACTAAGCTGGTGAAGAAGTCTGTACAATACAGTGGTGAGAGAAGACAAAAGGTGTGAAAAATTACTTTTGTCATCAACAGATACCCAGGGTATTGTGAGAACAAGCATCAAGTTTTCCTCAAATGTCAGGTGTGAAATACTGTCATTTATCTATGGATGTGCATATGTAAAGTAACTCCAATTGCACTTTTTAAGGTGAGATTTCTCTGAGAGTAAAAGGCAACAGAATGGGGGGATTACCAAAGGTGACCTGCATGTTCTTGCATTTTATCAACCATAAGGAGTTATCCAGAAAATAGGTGCACCAGCACGGTGAAATTTTTTCTTTTATCACTACCAAAGAATGAACTTGCAAATTGTGGGTTAAAAATAAGAGCAGTGGACCATGCCTTAACAATTTACTGCTTTTAATATCCTGTGGGTAAGTTCATTACCAGGTCCCTGTGGATAAGTTTGTTATTTAGCAATTTGTGTAGCACCCTTGCTGAGGCTTGTGAAGCAGCAGACCTGAGATCACGCTGTCTGTGGGCTTTGCCTTGTTCACAGTGGGAGCAAACAGCATCCTCATGACAGCAACTCTGGTTTCTCTAGTGTGTGTTAATTACATTTCCTTTTGCTCATTGGGTGGGAAGAATCTGTGTGCTTGTACATTTTATTACTTGGTCTGGCCTATCAGCACATTCTTGATGAATAAAGCCTTTGGCTATGACATAAAAAAAAAGGCTAAAGAAAGCACAAGTTATGAAAAACAAACAAGCTCATCTCTTTGCAGCTTCATGTTGACTCTGAGTTTAGAGGCAGTGGGCCTTGCTTTACATTCTCACTTAAAGCTATCACAGCTTTTTCACATCCACGTGTGAGAATGGTGCCACAGGCCCCCAGGTCTTCCAGATGTTTGCTCTGGGATTGAGCCTGTCTGTCCTGACAGGTAAGTGTATTTGACACATAGATCTCAGTCTGAGATATGATGTCAGTTTTTAATGATGATACAGAAGTGACATTCCTCATGAATGTTTCATTTCCTGAGAGGAAAGGGGGGGGGGTACTTTTTTTTTCCCTAATACCGGGAGCTTTTGCCAATTAATAATGACAAAAATATATTCTTAAGTTTTGCTTACTATTGTTCAAGCTGATTCCAGAGCTCTTCTTGACAGGCTCCTAGACTTCCCTCAGCCCCTGATTGTGCCTAAAGCTTTTGAAATTATTTTGCTAACCTCATTCTTTTGTTCTTGGCTCTACAAGTCATCAAAAGATCCCTGACAGCAATGCAGGCTAGTTTTGCATAATTTACATTCTATTGGGGAAACTGGGGTCAGCCACTTAGAAGAAGGAAGGTCATAAAATGCAGAAAACAGGCCATTCAACCTGCATAGGAAGTGATGTAGTCAAGAATAGATGTTTTACACTAATTTGGGCAATGTAAAGGTCCTTCTAGTGAACTAGCTTTGCATAGACCTGGTAGGTGAGGCTAACCATTTTTTACTGGCAGCTGCAACACTGATCACAAGTTGTGTGTGTCCTCTCAGCAGGCCTGCTAGCAGTCTGGGGCCCTAAAAGGGTCAATGGACTATTGATGAAGAAACACAAGTGCTGGTCCAAGTGTCACTTCTACTGATACTTGCTCTGCAGATCCCTGCTGGTTACAGCATGAAGGCCACTCAGGTCAGCTTAGTGCATCAGGTCTCAGTTTGCCAGGAGCCAGTGCAGCAGACCTTACTGGGGCCAGCGAAGCTTACATGTTCTCCTTTCTGCTGTGTCCAAAAACAAGGGAAAAGAGAATGGGATATACACAAGGAAATGGGAGGTGTTACAGAATGACTGTGCAGGCAACTCTCAAGACATGATTTTCAGGCAGTGGTTTCTGTGCTATGGGAAGACTTCCAACAGTAGTGTAAAACACAGGAGTGTTGCAAGAAGTCTTATATTTGCTATGCAAGAGTCTGCGTCGTCCCTGGAAAAACCTTGAAAAACATCAAAAAAACATTGTTCTGAAGAATAATAGACTTTGTTATGGGTCCTACAATGGGTTTAGGCCTGAGATAGAGGTGCAGATTTAAGTGGGTAAAGAACAACTTTGATTATTCAGCAGCGCTAGATTTGGTTTCCTCTACAGTTTAGTAGGTGTCATACTCAAAAACTCAAAAGTTCCTAACTTACGYGGCCTCCTTTCCTCTTGTTCACTGACTGTACAGGAAGGGAGAAGCCCCTGGATAACAGGCAAACTTTTCTCTCTCTTTCTCTCTTGAACTACGATGTTGTAGTGGATTCTCAGAAAATACCTTGTTATGTATAGAAAAGTCACTTGGCCTGTGACGGAATACCACTAAATTTCCATGCCTCAAAATCACCCATTTTTGGTCTTACCACAAAACAGATAGATTTACCAGTCTTGAGAAAAGAACATTTTGGATAGGAGCAAAGGTAAATTAAACTGAGGAATCTTTCTGTCTAGACAAAGTTAGAGATATTTGCATTGGTACTAATATAGAGAAAGTATGTTTGTGGGTAATGTTATTGTTACATTTTAAGCATACACTACTCTCATTCAGCAAGGGTCCATAAAAACACAGGAACTGCTAGAGAATACGGGACCAGAGGTCCTTTCAGTCTACTCTCCTTCTCCTGACTGTAGCCAAGGACAGCTGCTTTAGAAGCCAGGTAAGTAACAATGATAGATATACAGGACTGTAAAAATCTTGCTTATCTTGCCAATATGGAGGTGTGCATTTTTTATTTTCTATCACAGTGATATTGATGACTTGACTTACTGCCTTCAGGAATGGTTAAAAAATAACAATTTCCATCCAAAAAAAACAGAAAACCCCATGCTGCTCTCCTGGAGAAGATTGGTCAGGGAGTTGTGCTTAGAGAACGTCTAACATAAAATAACCATTGGGAATTCAGCACAAGCCACAGCACAGTGGCAAGCAGGGACAAATTCACATGCCTAAACACATGCACCTACTATCATTTTAGAGGCCTTATATTATTTGACACAAGCCTCACAGATATAACACAGGATCTTATGGGAGACTTGTCTCTTTTTGGAACAGCTTTTGGAGGTGAGGCTGGACAACCCCATGGCACTAAAATGTCATTTGACACCTACGTTTAGGTACCTGAATCTCTCTTATACTGTCAAAGACAGATTACTGGGCTAGATGAGCTAGTACGCTTGTTATAACACTGAATGTCTGCTGTGGTAGGCATCAATGACACTATACCTCGCTCCCATGTAAATCTGCTTGTGTTCTTATAAACTAACCATAGCTCTGGCCCTGCAAGGTCACTCTGTCTCCTATCCCGCAGAGCACTTAAACATAAACACAGAAGAAACACCATTGAGGTCACAGACCTATATGTCTCAGGTTTACAGACTGATAATTAAGCTTGATTTTAAGCATCCACTTAAGTGTTTTGCTGAATTGTCAGAATGCCCTTCATTTCCAACTTCAAGTCCACTGTCTAACAGTAAAAAATGTTCTTTTTAGAACGATGTAAAAAGTTTGCACAGAAAGTATAAAGAAACATACCTCCTATGTTTCAATTTTCTACATGAGCCTTCAGAGATCATAACTTAGCTACTGAGAAAACATTCAAAGAGAAGATTATAGTCAATGTAAATTTTTTTGCCGAGAGCATTTAACATTTGTGTTTTCAATGGAAAAACAGCGAAACTCAGCAGTTATGCCTTGATCTTGAATTTTGAGGTCAACCCAGGTCAAGAATAATCTTTTAGTGGTCTTTAGATGAAATCAAGGTCAGTGCAACATTCTCATCAAATTGAACATCACAAAAACAAAACTTTTGGAGGGAAGGGTGTAAATCCACAAAGAATGAAACCAAGGAAAATGTTTGCAATAACCTTTGTAGGAGTGGAATGGCCCAGTATCAAGCAGTTCGGCATGTTCCATAATCATCACAGCAAGTCAGTGGAAAAATAAATGGCTATTAATACTAAAGCATCGATTTTCGTGTATTCATTGTATAGGGTACAAATGTAGATTTCCATGCTTTTAAAGGTTCAGCCAATTTTACTAGAGAGCAGGCTAAATTAATCCTTTTGGAGCTGAGCAAACTCCTTTTCAATTGTTTTAGTGGAAATTTTCTTAGTGAGTACTCCCAGAGTTAAACATCTGACATTTTTTTCATTATAAAGGTAACATTCTTATTATCAAATAGACACATATGTGAGGACCTGCTAAAGCAAAAAACCTTCCAAGAATTTTGGAAGGTGTAAAATCTGAGAGTCGCTAATGGAATCCACTGGGCAAAGGGGCAGGTCTTCCTGAGAGGACTGTTTATCATCTGGCTGTGGATTAAACAGATGCCCCAGGAAGTGTTTTTGCAATGAAGTTCATGTTAGTCCATCATATTTATATTTCAGCATAATGACTGTCCACATTTGAATTTATGGAAATTAATATGGTCTGACCTTGGCATTTTGGGAATAAAGTCACTTCCAGCAGGTGTATATTAACACAAAGCAATGTTCTTTTTTCCATCTTTATTTAAATAAACCTTGTCAGGAAAGGATTGACAGCAAATAGTCTATATATGAATGTCTGTAGCTAATGGAAAGCAAAATTAAGAGTCCCTCTGTAACGCTATACTATTGTGACTGAGAATTTAAGAGGAAAAAGTTAATTTTAAAGCCACGGAGCCAATATACGTATACACAGTTTGTATGACTTAATGTATTCATATACATGATCAAGAGGAACAATCTACAGATGATACATAACCCATGATTTTCTTTTTATGTGATTAAATGCATGGTCATAGTATTGCATCTAACTTTTCCATTCATCAAACACAAAAAAACAGGAAAAAGCAAACTATGGTGGCTGATTGCATGTATAAATAATCACACTATATGTCATAGGATATCCAAACATTTCATCATTTATAAACTGCATATCCACAGTGGCTGGAAATGCATTCATTCTTACTGAGAGCTAAGCCCATAAAGTTTCAAAAACCAAGCAATTTCTAAGTAATCTGAGTATCCCCAAAAGCATTTAAAACATATCTTAAAACCATATTTTCATTCTGTAATAATTAAAAGTAATCAAATTAACATTTACCAAATTCCCCACAGAAAAGCATCTCTCTTGAGCTAAAGAGAAGTATGTCAAAAGTTGATCCAAGGAATAAATTTGGGGGCAGAAATAGGAAAAATACAAGAATAAGATGGGCAGACTGCTGTACCAGCTTTACATTAAAAAAAAAAAGACAAAAATACGCTATCGAACAAATTCAAGGATCATGGGTGTATTATGAAATGCAACTGATATAAGTTTATTAATTATTCCAGAAGCCTTGGAGGGGAAATTATTTCCCATGTATTAGGTTCCTTTACCAAATGGATGATACCCTTAAAAATTTCACCTAAGGTCCTAAATCTCCCACATTTAAATCATTTTCACATCTTCTGTAACCCTGGTATCATGGTAGACTAGCTGGTATTCTGAATACAGTAGATAGAAGAAAGTGTACTATTAATGAAAGAAAAAATCCTGTTCTCAGTTCTGCAATGTGATTAAAGCTTGAATTCAACAAGAATTTTTCAATGAGGATAAGGACTTGTCCATGAACACTGAACTGTTGGATGAGTTCCGGTGTTCTTAGTTCTTGACGTTCAGATTTCCCAATGACTCTGAGATGTATACAAGGTTATAAGAACAGTTTTTGTTTGTTATTATTTTTAGCTCTAATGAGTCTTCATCGGCTCTGTTAAACTTACAGGAAACTTTTATGTTAATATGGACTATTTACAGCATGATGACATTCTGAATATTATTTTCGTCTCTAAAAAGTTAACACTGCCAATGGCAAGCTGGTAATTGTGTTTATTACTTTACATATCAAAATATGATTAACTGTTCTTATCTTTGAATTGTGAAGGGTCTCTCCTTTCTGTTTGTCCTTGCGATGTTCCTGGCAAAAAAAAAAAAAAAAAAATCAGATCTTTTAAAACTTACAAAACCCTCATACCACTTGCCTGATACATATATCTTTAAAGTATTTTTTATTTAAAAATAAAACAAAAATTCTAAGTATTTTGTTTACCTTAAACACAGCTGGCAAATTCTTCCCTTTCTACCTTGTTTAACCCCAGCTAACTGGCACTGTGGAATATAAGTCTGCTTGGAATTTGGCCTCAAAAAGGAATGTTATATTGAAATCAGATTACATCCAGTATAACTCCTTAACCACAGCAAAAGAAAGATACACAGAAGGATATGGCAGCTTTGACTACCAAAAGCTTCATTTGCATTCTATGCAAAAACTGTAGGTTAAATTTTTCCCACCGGMGAGCTCAAAAGTGATGGGATCAAAGTCATGAACTTGTCTGAGTCTGAGCAAACAGAATTCAACATAAGAGCCTTAGAAAGAATAATTAAAACTTCCATGCTTTCTGAGAAGAAGCAGGGACATGACCCAAATGCTGCTAAAACTTGTATGATTTTTTCCTTGAAATGAATGCAGACTGGATCACATGCCTAAGTCCATGCTGCACAGAGCTCATATAATTGTCCAGGCACCAGGACTGTGTGTCCAGATAATTATGACATGCTATCAGATACCTGGAATGATTTGTTCTATCCTCAAACTTGCAAAAGCCTAACAGAAATTTGAATTTTTGAATATGTGTCTTGTGCTTCATATTTCCTACACATTTAAATAAATAAAAGTCTTTAAAATATTTTTTTAATGATTATTTTCAGGAGTTTAAAATTCTAACATCCATGGCATGTTTTCATAGCAGGAACACACAAACAATAATTACAAACCCTCATATCATCATAAAAATGTCTCCCCACCCCAAAAAAATCCAAAACACAACTTTAGGCCCAGAACCTGCTCTGAAATGCACAAACCACAATTTATACTGGCTTTTTTTGAAGCCACATGCATATCTGCAAGGGTAGAAGCTAGACTGTAAGTGTCTTGCTTTAATCTAGAAAACAGTAAAAGATGATCTAGAACAACATAAATTATGCCTAACGTAGACATAATAAACATATCTGGTCTATGTCTGATCCACTAAAAATATCTACTTATTTTTAGAAACTCAGTTTTCAAATAATAGTCCCAGTAAACTTCTGGAGCCTGCCAAATGTCCCAAAGTTTTTATATGTTATCTTCATATGTAAAGTAAGTGTGTGTCTTGATGGATGTTAGAATTTATCCTGCTGGGTGCATAGGCAAAGAATTGTTTTTGAACTTCTCAGAGGCGTGGATTTGTAAGCAGTTAGTCACAATACGATGTTAAGTGGATGTGGCAAAATGATATTTTAAGGCAAATAACTTTCGTTTTTTTTAACTTGGCATTTGCAGAAGATGGATTTTGCTTACAGTTCAGTTGTGAGGGGGTTTAAGAGGATGTTGTTTAACTGAAAGCCCTTTTTGCTAAGTAGATACGAGAAAACTGTATGCTCAAGGGGGCAGTGATCAGTTTGTATTAGGAGGAACAACGGCTTTTGCCAGCTGCGCACTTGGGTGCTCACCGGAGTACTCTACGAGCACTCAGCAGATAAAGTGAAGTAGGCAGGACACGGTGTGCTTTTATTTTTTTCAACCAATTCTTTGTACTCCTAAATTTGGGTAATGGTCTAAGGGAGTAAAACATAAAGGGCAGAAATATTTATATAAGACTTCTAGAGGAATCAGAGGACTGGCACATCTACGTAATATGAACAAAAGCAGTAATATGAACCCTGCTCTCCTCATTCCCTGTTCTGATGTTATGAGATTCTTAAATTGTTTTCATTGAAGATATATATACATATCATTAAGAACTGAGCCTTAAGCAAATCCAACAATGGGCTAAACAGAAAACCAACGACTTCCAGAAATATCCCATGGAAAGTATAACACTCTGCAAAGTAAAATCTACAGTGGAGGAGAAGGGAGGGGAGATTTTCTTGGAGGTCTTCAAAGAATTGGGACTCTGTGGAGAGCACAGGCCTTAAGTCATCTGATCCATCTCCTGCCATAATCCTGTAGYGGAAACAAAGTCAGGACCACATGACAGGACTTAGCAAGGAGAAAAGCTCAAATCTAGTGATAAACCTTGAGGAAGTTCCTAAGAACAGGTCAGTATCATTAGGGGGGTTTTGGGGTTTTGAAAAAGTTTAGGTTCAAGAAACTAAGCCCTGTCACTTGAAGTCTGTAAGAGATTAATTACCTGAGACCTGTGAACAAAACAATGAACATTAATTTTTACATTTAATTTAGCTGTTTTTCTTTGGCAAAAGCAACTTTAGAAATACCCTGAAACAAAATCAGTTAATAAGCGAGAATTTACTGTTCTCTGCTGCTTACAGAGTAAACGGGTGGATGTTGAAGACAGCCAAAAGAATTAGTTAAAAGTAGAAAGACTAAATAAAATGGAGGACACTAGTGTCAGAGAGGAAACGTTAAGGCTAAAAAAAAAAAGAAGATAAAATAAATAGCCACATGTTTGGAGATGTCTTTTGTCAATTGAACTAGAGATGACCAGAAATTTTCTGACATAATATCTTGTCAGGATGAATTATCTTTCAGTGGAGACACACGCACACTTTTGACAAGGATGGGATTTCTGTTCAGAGAGAAATGCCTGAGAAGAGCTAATACACAACTGTTACCATGTTCGCTAAGATATAGCAAACAAAAATCAAGGGTTGTGTTGTAGTGGATTTGGAGCAAGGATTTGACTCTCAGTCACTCATACCATGTGTAAGTGATCTGTAAGTGATAGGCTGCTGCGATTGTTGGACTCTTTCATTAGCCCTTGTTGAAGCTATTCCACTCTTTAGAGATAATGAACTATTGATGGGAACAGGGATTTGAGTGTTCGTCTTTCACACCCTAATGAGGTCTAGCATCTGTTGTTGGGGCTTTCGTACCTTGGATAAGTAAATAACTATCAGATGAGAAAGAAAGAGAGAGAGACACTAACTCTATGATCTGCTAATAGCAGCAATTTTTATTCCCTCCTATAATGAATGAACAATTGTATACACAACTTGGGAGAAATCAGAAATTTAATGCGCATTTCCCCCTTCCTCCAGAAAGCCTGAGATATTGGTGCTCTGGTTCTTTGCCTGAATCAGGTTGAATAAAGAGCTGAAATATGGTTCCTGGCATTTTTAGGATAAGTGTCCTAAAGATATTTGGGGAAGGAGAGATGGGAATTTCTTCATGAATAAAAAATTGGAAAATCTTTGGTTTCTCCTGAGACAGAATGTGAAAAAAATCTTGAAAATTTACATAGAACAGGAAAACTAGGTCCTTGGTCAAGTCCATTTAATTCCATGGTCTGATCTGTGTGTTCAGATAAGTGAACTACATGAGCAGAATATGAGTCAATTAAAAACAGAGGATGCAAAAAAATGCTCTGTGAAGAAATGCTTGGGCATTTGCCATGTGCTCAAGCAAATCAGGCATGTGTGCACATAATGACTGGCATGTGCAATCAGAATTCCAGTGTGTTCTACCTTGAAAATGTGTTCTTAAACGTGTTTAAGAAACATATCAGAAGACTGATAGCTTGGTTTAGAAAAACTTTSCTGAAGCACTTTTTAAAACTAATTTGAAGTAACCAAGGCTGTGAAATGAAGCAGGCAGTCTCACCAGACCAGTCTTTTCTATGAAACTGCTTCCTTCATCTGTTTAGGCAAGCAGAGAAAGGAAACCATTAATGCATTTAACAACAGTAACATGTTAACCTGATACCCATCAGCCTTTTTTTGCCTTTATGGGAAAGCTAATTGGCTGGACAAGATAGTTTATTGGCTTCCCCTGCATCCCAGCCCTTCTTCCAGGCTGAAGATAATCTTCTGGGTCTAAAAGATAAAAATCCCTCATTTTTCTGTTAGATAACAACCAAGTATGAGGACTATGATATAGGCATCATTGAAATCAAGTTATAGAGCTGGCAAGGTACTGGTTAGCAGAATATTTTATTTTCCTCCAGAAGCATGTGAACTCAGCTGTTGAATTAATTTCATCACAGTTTAGCAGATGCTTAGTGCAGTAGACAATTTGGCAGTAGGTAGCACTCCATAATCAACCGCAACTGGAAGCAAAGCTCTGAAAAAGTAGCTCCAAAAGCTGCTCTGAATCACAGGAAGCAGGTCTGATCACAGGAGGGAGACACATCCTTCTTCCCTACACTTTTACCTCTCCCATTCTTTTTAGCCCTCCGAGTAAAAGAGGAAACAAAGTCTTATATAACTGGCACAGAGTTGGGTGGTAGCATCATCCAACAGGTGTTACAAATTAAAGCAGATGAATAATTTCACTAGGAAGGACTATTGCTGGACAATTCCAAGTATGTTTGATCCTTCAGAACTGCATTGGGGGAAAAAAAATGTTCCAAACTTATCTTACTTTTACTTTAGCTTCAGCTGTTCAAGCACAGATACATCTTCCTCATTCCTATTTGGGTTTAATGAATAAGASAGATGAGGGAGAATTTGTCATATGGGTCAGTTGGCATATCACGGTTATTTTCCATGTCATTTCCCTCATATGAGAAATTCTGTTCAGTTCCCACCATGTATCTCAACAATTGTTGCATCATATACCTGACTGCTGAGGAGAACTCTGACAGATGTCACTGATATCGCCACATTTCTATACACAGTACTCCTGCTGATTCCTCTTTCAGATACGTCTCTGAAAGTCCAGTAGGTCAGAGTTTTGGTGAAAATCAGTATAGAACTATACAAATTTGTATTACCTGAAGTATTGATCAGAGGACATTAAAGTAACATTTCCTGACTTGTATCTCTTGAGAGGGGAATCAGGCCTGATAGATTATCAAGGCTGATTCTCAAGACAGGCTTTGCTCTTCTTCTTTGTATCTTCATGCCTTTTAATACTGCATAGTTTAAAAAACAATTACAATTGCTGACATAGTTTTGCTAATGTACTCAAGTTTTGCAAGCTTTTTTTTTCATTTTTACATCTGCACTTTTGTTAACCTTGTTAACCGTCAGCTAACATCTGCTAAATAAAATGACTCTCAAGGGAATTTAAAGGAAAAGTTTTGATAATGCACCAAGCTTTCTTGGAAAGTGAATGCTGCTGCCTAAAGGTATTATACGCACAGTTCTTGGATGATGGAGATTTTTCACCCCTCCCTTTAAAAGTAAACGTGCAAAAGGGTCCGGTCATATTTCCATTTCTTTTTCTACCCAGTAGGAGTGTAAGAAAGCAGTGTTCCTATGCACGGTGTTTGACTTAAGCCCAGGGTTAGAACTGGCTCAAAAGGAGATTGTGTAACGTGTCAGAGGATCATTTTAAGTTAAACACATCAGGTGGTCTGATACAGAGTCAGCTTCACACAGGCATCTGTTAAATTAGGGCTGGGGGTCTTGTCTTTGTCATCTCCTTTATATCCACAAGGGAATCCACAAGGCCACTTCTTTCTCAGGACAGTGTGTCCAAATACAGCAGCCTGGCCAGGAGAGGCTGTGAGGCTCTCAAAGGGGAAGTGCCAGGTTGGAGTTGACCCGGCTGAGGTTCACCCTGGCGCTCTCAATACTGCTGCAGCAGAGTGGGTCCAGCCCCATTGCTGCTGTAGTGCAGTTCCTTTCCTCCACCTCTACAGATCTTGCATGAACTTGTTATGCGAGACCTTTGTTTTACTGCAACTTCCAACACCAACATGCAGAATCTTGCTTTTATTAAAAAAAGGTACTTTTATTTCTATTTTCCATACAAAACAAGCTTTTTGGCATGAAAAGCAAAATCTGTCTCATCAAAGGAGAGCAGAATATAATACAATCCATTCTCATAACAATGAGGGGAGGCAGAAGGTGGTGTTTAGATATGCTTGTAACTTACTTGCTTTGTGTGCCACACATTCCTGTGCTTGACGGGATGCCAGCAGTAGAAATAACACTACCTACGAAACGAGGAGCTGCCTTTCATCTGGAGATCAGAAATGTAGGGCTTTTGCACTTTAGGCAGTTTTCAAAAGGCTTTTATTTTGTGCATGAAGTGCTACTCTACCAGTTCTGCCACGGTGATAAGAAATTACTGACCAATGTGGGAAATGACTGGGACCTAGGAAGCATGTTACAAGATTACATGTAGAACTGCTTGTATGGTTTCCAGTAGAACATTTTTTCTGCCAGAAATGTCTATTTGTCAAAAGCCCATTCATTCTGTGGAGGAACACTGACTTAAAACAGTTGTTTCATAAGAAAAAATGAAAAACAGTTTTGATATGGCTGAAATGCTCCAGTAGGATTTTTTGGAATGGAGCATTTGCTTTTCTATTTTCAAATTACTTATTCCAGTACTGATTTTATATTATAACCTATACAATAAAACATGTAGAAATCTTGTAAATAATACATCATCAGACCAAAAAAGTTGTACAAGTGTGGAAACAAAGATGTACTAACCAAATAAAACCATTAATTTTATTAAATACATTTTATTTTCAGTTAGCTTTCTATTTATTTATAAACTTATTTAAGCCATTGTCAGGCTTTTCCCAAAATGCTATCTCAGATTTCTCCTAGATTCTCATAACAAGTCAGGGCCAGTCCATAAATGTCTGACATTACTTTAAAGATCTCAAAATAAAGGACCTTAGGCTTCTGTAGAACTTCATCCATTTTGTAGAGTTACATAGGAAGGAAATGGGATGCTTTATCTATTTTTGCCTTCTGATAATCCCAAGAGATGGAAATCCAATATCAATTAGAGATGCATTTCTGTTGCTTCAAATTTAAAAACAGTTATGCTGGAGGATAGGGATGAGATATGCTAAATGGTGAAGCAAACTCAAGGTAGAACCTATAAACAGAACCTGTAAACCTATAACACTGCTATCTCTGTTTAACATTGTTTTAAAAGATTTATATTTCAGTAAAGTCAAAAAGCTCTAGAGGTAAGACATGATTACTATGACAAATATAGCTATCTTGATAGATTTTGCATAGCCCTTATTAGGCACATAAATTGTATCAGTTATGGATAAGAAAGAAAGGCTCTGAGGTCTTAGGTATTAGCTTGGGAAACTCAGAGGTCTAGTAGTTTGGATCCTCTGCTTCAAGGAGCTATCACAATTTGCTATTGGCCTAGCCAGCTTAGGCCAGCTAGCCTTTGAATAATTGTAAGGAGAAATTATTTGCAGAACACAATTAATTGAAGGATAAAAAGCAGGTGAACAGACATTGTTCTTCCATGCCCCAATCCACCAAGCACAGGGTGATAGTAGGGTATAGCAGGAGGCAACGCACCTTTGTGAGAATATCTTGGTCAGGACAGAGATTAAGTGTTAATATTCTGGTTTACAAGTGAAGGAAGAAGGAAAAAAGGAATAAAAGGGTAATGTTAATCTAGGGAAACTAACTTTCCTAGACTCCCTTTGTATTCAGTAATGAGTAAAGAAAGACCCCTTTCAAAGAGAAGATCATGCAGGTACCCTAGATTTCAGTCCAGAGGAGTCTGTCTTTCTCCATTGAGACACATTGCCAAGACTATCCTCCCTACGGAAAAATTAAGCTTTGAGACTGGCCCCAGCTACAGACTAGTCAGTGAGGTAAATTCTTTCATTACTAGCCAGCAAAGTAGTACTCTAAATTACAGTAGGAATATGCTTCTTGATGTGTATCTATGGCATGCCATCTATTGAAGGCTCTTGTGCTTGCTGTGGGATATAATATCAGTTCGGTTGCCTTGGGTCTTTGTCTTCAGCCAACATTAAAAAAATATATATATATAAAATCATCCAGAAATTGAAAAGTGTTCTCAGTGTATATAGCATCAGTGAATTTTCTTACGCTTTGAGTCTGTAAATGTCAAGGCAGGAATCACTGCTCAGCAGATTTTTTAGAACTTGGAATAGGGTTTTTTGACACAAGAGGAAAACGGGCTTTTGGAGGATAGAGTGTTTTTTTGCTCTCATATCTTAAAAATAGGTACCACTTCTAAAATAATGTCACATCTCATCTTCTGTATATCCAACTCGATGTTTTTTGGAGAAGGAAGTTATTTTTCTCATATACTGTCTCACATAGTGTGCTAACCTGTGACCATAGCAACCAGGATCTTTCTGTTTCCTTTCCAGTGGGACTTGCAAGATAAATGAAATATTGTTGACTTGCATAAGAAAACATGTCTGGAAGTTCAGTGTACTGTTTTCTGAACAATTATGTGAAAATACCTAGTTGAAAATGCTTCTGCCTTCCTGAAAGTTCAAAGATGGAATGTGAAGTTCCTGAAATCTGTATTGAGAAATACTATTAATTGCCATTTTTGGTTTGGTGCAATTGATTTATAATAGTTTTCATTCAGCTTGTATATTAGTTATTATTTTTTGGTAAGAAGCCAAAAGGACACTACTCACTACCAAGCAAGAATACAGGACGTTGGCTAGAGGCATACATTTTTGCAAAAAGTATGATCATGAATGGATATATGATCAGATCGGATAAAGCATTGCATACATTCATTTTCATCAAACATTTTTATCAAGTGTTCTTGGAAACAGCATACTGCTGTTCTCTTAGGTGTTTCACCAGCTTATGTCAGTGTGGAGTCCTTGCCAGAGGACACCCTTCATCTTTGCAGGAAATATGTCATGTAGATGACTAAAAGGTTCCAGACTCCATACAATTGAGTATCAGGCACACTGTGAGTCATTGCGCAGCTGTGTAATCGCTCATGAAGAGGAGTAAAGACCAGAAAAAAAGAATTCTAAAGACACAAAAAGACATCCTTACTTTTAGAGTTGAAGTTGTTTTAATTCTGTCGTTTCCATGTGTTGATTGGCACATTTCAATGCATCCTATTACAGAATACTTTAATGCAAACTGTGGATCAATAAAATGACCTCTGCAAAGCTTTATGTCTGATTAAAACATTGGATTAAGCTAAATGCTGCGKCTGTTATATATTGAATGGCAATATTAATAAGTGACATGAGTTAACTTGATTTATTTTTATGAAGGCTTGCATGGAGGCTATTGCTCTCAATAGGCAAGTCAACAAGAAGAAAGGAGTCACTGCAACATGTTTCCTCAGTTGACTGTTCATATAGAAAGTCATATTCTATGTGTCTGTTTTTATAACTAACACTCTTCATATGAATAAACTTTTCCTTATCCATCAAGGTTATTCTTACACATGGAACATTAATGATCTTATGCAAACGGTGCTTGTTTTATGATTTTTGTATTCATCAGATAGTGAGTATTTTTTAAAACCTGCCAAGCTGGAGTTTTTCCAAAACACCTTCTTGGGAGGAATGTTGATGTAACCATACCATTTCCCTCAGAGTTCAAACTCGTCCAGAGACAAATTTTGCATCATTAAGCAGTGATTGTTCATGTGTTGGGTTCATGATTGATCACAAGACTTATACATGGGAGATTTGCTCAATTAGGAGTCACATAATTTGATCCTGGCTTCTTAAGATTTATGTTTTCAAGACTATGAAAGACTCATCAGCTTTCTCCTTGGCTCTCTTAAAAAAAGTTACATTTCTTTGGCTCAGGTTATCTTTGCAAGGAAGGTACTGTCATAACTGTTAATCAGCAGTCTGCCAGATATTAAATCTGTAGTACAGTTATATTTTTAAAGTATTCATCCAAAGAAATTCTTTCTCTTTCTATATTTAAAATTTTACAGCAGTTTAACAAAAAATATTCTGGATACTCTCACAGACACATCATAGACTTTTTCCTACATTTTTCCCCCAAATACTCAGGTCATTCAATCTAATCTCCCAAACTCTTCCTTTTCGATTTGTGACACTCCAATTCAACATTCACTTTATGCCTTCTGTTGATTTAAATGATTCAGTGACCTAAAAGTCTATTTTCAGATTAATACCTCTGCTTTCCCAGCCACCTTTGTATTGCCATATACATTTATTACTTTATTTATACCTGGCTGGGAAAATCGATAGTAAATGCAAGCAAAGAACAGAAATGTAAAGGTTGGAATATGTACATACAGTGTTGAGACATGCATTAAAGAATCAAATTTCAGTGGAGTAATTATGTTTTATTATTCTTCTTTTTTCCATCCTCCAGTGTTTTCTGTTCAGCATCTGTGCACTTTTCCCTCTGTAAAATCTCTTTCTCCTTCTGTATTGCTATTCTAAAGTATGTTGCTTGGCCCTCCAAAAGCTGGCAAATTGGGTTCAGAAAAGCATGTGAAAGTTCAAAGCTGGTCCCTGTATATCCTCATCTCTTTGATCTGAAATTTCTGTAAGTAGAAGCTTTCCCCCAAACCTTCCTTTCCTTCCTGGTAGCTGCTTGGAAAATATTGTGAGAATCCTCTTTTTTACTTTATTTCCAAGCTTTCACTTCTAGTTCTGTCTTGAATTAGCAAGTGAAAAAAAATGGATATGGAATGTTTTTAGACATTGGATGATATTTCCTTTTCAACCTGTGTCATACGCATTCACCCCAGGCTTACAATTGCTCTTATGATCCAAACCATTTTATCAGACATCTGAACACTTTTGTCCTCCTTTTCTTCTGCAGCAGACAACTTCCTAAGATTTCCCTAGTCCTTTTGCATTTGTCCTCCTCATGAAATTCTCTTTTTCTTCTTTCCTAGCCTTGTTTCTATGCTAGATCTCCTTCCAATGGTGTTTCAAGTCTCCATTCTTGTTTTCCATATTTATTTCGTTTCTCCTTCTGGAACTTCACACCTCTTTATCACCCTCCTTTTATGTTTTACGTGTATGCTTGGATGACCATGCATGGATTTACCCACACAGGAAGTTAAAAAAGTTTGCTCCCCTTCTCATTGTTCAAATAACACAATGTAGGATACACATGCCTATCATGTGCACTGTACATCCTACTGTTGTCCATAAAACCTGTGCGTCAAGCCTGCTTATACATACAACAGAACAAAATTTCATATCTGAAATATGTATATTTTACTTAGCCTTCATTTTAGCCAAATCCAAGTTCTGCTCCCAAGTTATGCGGGTAAAACAATGACTGCTTTTGTGAAAGCCAGGTCATATAACAAACAGGTTTTTCCTACAGACCTGAATAGGGAGCTAGTCCAGGTGTGCTATAGTGCAAAACTGCAGTGCTCTAACTTCAGTAGCTGGAGGCATCAAAAGGCAGCATGAGGGAATCCAGGTAGAGAGACAGAAGCTGAGGAGAAAATGGAGAAGAACACAAGACAAGTAAAGAGGCAATGAGGTTAATGGAGGGATACAACTTTTATAATTAAAGTGCCTGACTGGGGCTCAAAGCTTCAGGATAAAATTACCAGATCAGCCACAGACCACATAAATAGCAGGAAGCTATCCATGTAATCTCTCACTAACTACAAGGATGTGACACTGCAGAGGTTATGTGCCCCTGTTAACATCACCTGATGCGGAAAGCACACCAGGCCCCGTGGCAGAGATGTGCTTTGCTTCTCTGCACAGCCCTTTCTCCCCTTCCCCCTCTCCTCCACTTCTTGCCCTGACACCACATCTAACTCCAGCCTCAGTCACCAGCCTGTAAAAATGAGGAGAATAATGCTTTCTTGTTTATATTGCAGACCCCTTGGGGCAGAGATCTGTAAGTGTCTGATTTGCTAATTTGTGGCTGGCTATGTATTTTTGTTCCTGGATGTAATTTGGCCATAGGTAGGCCACCCATAGACTGAAATAAAGTGTTGTATAGCATGTAGCATTGCAGAGTGATGTATTGTGTCTTGTTGGTTAGTGAAACTCTGTTAACATGTATTGCAGTGTGGTCAGATGAATGCTGCACTACTGAGGTTTCTTTGCCCAGTTCTCTTCAGGATATGAGATTTAAGACATGCTGACAGAAACGGCCTCCATCTCTGAAAATTCTCCCTTCCTTTCTTTGTTGCTACTTATCGTTCTTTAACACTTCAGCTCAGTAGCAGCTACAGGCCATGTCCCCATTTCCTCTCACTTGAATTCCAGACAATTACTATGTTTGTTTAATTACATAGCACTGAAAACTATGCTGAGCAATTGTGTTCTCACCCAGCTGGGATTCCTCTTGATATGTGGATATCTGTAATTGCTGAAAAATAAAAAGAGAGAGCTGTAATGAATTTAATTAACTAATTCATCATCCTAGAAGCATGCCCAGACCAGAACTTCAGCTGCAGACCCCTGTCAAATCTGAAAAAGCTTGGATCTGAGACCTGATCTGAAACCTTTCCCTCAGAGAGGAGGCTGCTAAACTACTGAAAAGTTCTTTAGATGCTCTGAGCTCTTTGAAAACAGTTGATGGTTTATGTTTGTTTTTCCCCTTGGGTGCTTTGAAAAATGAATTGTTCTGATAGTTCTTAGTTACTGGACAGTTATATAACCACATGCTATTTTATTCTGCTGAAAAATGAATTACAGCAGTGGGAGAGTTAAGATCTGAAGAAAAACAAAGAGGGGAAAGAAAGCATATTTGTGTATCATGCTATCCTATCCTTCAGTCCTCTATGCCTTTTACAGTCCACAAATTCTCTGCACAAGGATCTGCCTGCTTGTTTTGTACCATCCCTAAGTGGTGGTATTAATCTTTCCGGACACTCTTTGAAAGGATAAAACAGCATGAATCCAAAATATAGTCATATAAAATACACATTTCCAAACAGTCCTTCAGTGAGCACCAAAATAATATTGCTTCCTTATGTAAGTAAAAACATTCTGACCTATGTATGCTGAAGTAACTTCAGCAGACTGAGAATAAAGCACTGCCTCACAGCCGGAGTCTGATAAAAACAGATGAATTAAAATTTATGCTTAAATAATATATGATGCAATTTATCTTGAACACATGGGTTCACATTGGAAATATATTTCATTTAAAATCTGGCATTTTGTGATTCACTTGACAGATGTGTTTACTCCCAAATCCTGCTGTACCATTACATCAGGTTGAGGCAACATCATTACATATGCAATTTACAATGCAAACTTCAGACAAATTCTAAATCTGGAGAGAGGGAGGCCATTTTTTAATGCATACTATGCATATGTATATATATAATTAGCTGAAACAACAGGCTATTCCAAAAGAAAAAAGAGGAAGCAACTGTCTTCAGCCATTTATTTTTCTTATGGACATATTTCTATTTGTTAGGGAAACACACCAGTAAGTTTCAGACATGCTCACATTTTCTTAATATTGGCAAAAGTTCACTATCACCAAGGGGGCACATTTGGAGGTAAATTGATTTCACTCTTCTAATGGAAAAAATGCGTGGTATTCCAAAGCCTTTTGAAAAACAGAGAAGCGAAGCAGCATCCCTTTACATATGCATTGGAATCGTTCCTAAGTACATAAAGATGCTTAGGTGATTTTTACTCAGACCAAAAAGTTATATCCAGCTGTGAAGAAATGGCTGTGTGGATTACTTTTTTTATTTGAAAATTGATCTGTGTACCAGAGCATAATATATAATATACACCAGACTAACCTACTGGTGTCATCTTTGTGATGAATGAACATCGTGGGGGAGGAGGGAACTTGCTTTCTTCCTGTTTGCCTTCCATTCACGCAGATTTATACTGAGATGAAAAGTGAAATGCTGATGTATTTGCTGTTAACCTGGTTTTGGGAGACACACCCTGTTCACTAGAACTGCTCGAAGACATCAGCAGTTTGTGGGATAGGACTGTGGCTACAGCTGGATGATAATTGATGAACAGTGGAGGGAGAGGTCAGAAGTGCGCTGGGCTTCATTGCCTGCCTGCGTTCCCATCACATAGCTGCTCCACAGACAGTCAAGAGCCCATCAGTGTGATAGGGTGTTGTCAGATGTGGAGTCCCATGTGCTCCAGGGAATACAATCCAGACAAGTATAGACTGCACCTGTGGGATAACAGTCTGCATGCCAAGGACATTTGGCTCTGAGGGCACCTGCGAGGCCAGGAGCAGGTGGTCTGGGCACATGAGGGGCTGCACAGCAGCTCAGAAAGTTTCACTGTCACTCTAGCTCCTTTAAAACATTTTCCAAATACTTTCCACAGGCAGCCTTATGTAAAAGGTAGAGAGGAAGGTTATTTGACACAAATGCAGATGCTTAAAAGCAAGCTAGTACCGTCTTACCTCTTTACCATATTCAAATGCCTATGCAGGAAATCTCCACTGAAGTGACTGACACATAATTACAAGAAATTTTTCCCATTACCAGTCTTCCATGTTCTCCTTAAGAAGTACCTTTTACCTCCACATGTGAAAGAAAAACGGTGCAGCACTGCTACATGCATCCAAGTAAGCTCTGACACCCGAAAGAGAGCCTCAAAAGCAATCTCAGCAGTCATGACAGCTGTTCTGACTCAGACAAGTGTAGATGGAGTCTGTGTTTTTCACTTTCCCAGTGATTAGTGTACCAAAGAGGGGACCAGTATGCTACCATCCCAAGATTATACTCTTTACTATATATGTTTCACCTGACATAATATTGTTTTACATATCTGTTACACAGATTAGTGATGTTTCAAGGGAGAGTAGACAGTCACTATGTTAGAGAAAAAGAACATGGCTTTTTGCTTCTAACGTCTTGGGAGTCAGGAGAAGAAAGACCTGCGTTTGTTTTAGGAGGAAAACTACACATCTGTATGTGAGACTTCATGCTTGTGAGGCCATATGAAATCAGAAGAAAAGAATCATTTTTAAGATCCAAATCATGAAGGATGTTTATAGTTACATGTTTGCATTATTTATAGGAACTGAAATGAAATATCTGTGATTTCTGCTGATGCTACCAAGACATCCTTGAAACAGGACAACACTAGCAAGGTGTTATCAGTGTGTTTGCAAGCTCTAGTGGAACGCTAGAGAGAGGATTTTCAAGGCCTTTGGCTTACAGACAATTCAGATGATTTTGTTTCCTTTTTGGCAATCTCACAGAAAAGACAGGAGAGGAAGCATACACTGTCAGCTGGGCTCTATGTGTCTGTGTGACAGGAGTCTCTGGTGACAAAAGGTCATGAAATGGCCAAACTGAGGATTTTCTTCTTCTTCCTCCTCCACCCAGTAACGAGTATCTCATTTACGGTGGACTTTAACTACATTTTTTAAAAGGATGCCCTGGAAACCCTAACAAATTCTAGAACTGAAAGGGAACAGTTATAACTATGTGCAGCAGGTATATTTGGTACACCTTCCACATTCCTTCTCCAGGAAGAAATGTTTTTCCTTCCCCCCCTGCATATTTTGGGGAATAATCTCAACCACCTCCAAGAACAGCAAGCCTGTGACAGGAATATGGATACCTGAACTCTGAAGACACTTTCAGAATGGTCACTAGTCCTGTCAGCTATCTCAGTGTTTACCAATGTGGCAAGGCAAAGTTGACAGTCAAAGAAAATAAGAACAGTTGAGTGAACTAAAGGCATTTTAAATTAGCACTTCAGCCTAGCTTCCTTATTCCCAGCATGAAAATAATTGGCATGATGTACATACTGGACACAAGAGACCTGAGACAGACAACTCCTCCAACTTAATTTTCCCTGAGACTTTGATGTGTATCAGTAAGACGGCAATACTTCTTTTAATGGGCCAAAATGAAGAAGACTTGTGGGCCAGCGTAGTAATAAAAACCTTTTGGTGCATTGCCCACTTCACCTCAGTCAGCCAAGATGTACTCCCTATATCCAGGGCATCAGTCCAAGGTCTTTCTCTGCTATTTTTAATGGCTAATGTCAACACCATTAGAGAGAGAACTTGCTGGAGATGTCAGGTCTCTGGGGTTCACCAGAAAACTTCCCCAAAGTTTTTAGTAGGCCAAGGCCCAAGAAGGTCTCACTAAGGTGTTTTGCCCACTTGGGAAGAAACAGAAAAGAAACTCATAGGACTGCATTCACTGTGCTCCAGCCCCAAATCAGCAGCCTGGAGTGCCCAGTATGTGACCTGGAACAAGCCATTTAATCTATCTGTGCTTTGCTTCTACATCTGTAAGATGGAGATAATCCTTCTCTGCTTCTCCAGGCAGTTTGGAAGATAAATCCGTTAATTCTTGGGAGCTGCTCAGCTACTTTTACAAATTGGGCAGTGTGCATGTAAGCACTTTACAAAAAATTTCTGCTCCTGAAGCAACCCCTCTTCTCTCTGACAGCTGAAAGATATAGGTTTGAACACACTAATCCACTGGGCCTTAAGACTTTAATCCTCCAAAGTCACCCTAGTGATTATTATGCCTGGTTGAGCATCAAAACTGCAGAAACAAATGCTGAATAAAGTCAGCCTGACAAAAGATTTCAGACAGTTAGGTTTTGTGGGTTTTTTTCCCCCTCCCTCTTCATGCTCCCTGGAGAAAACAAAACAAGCTGATTGTATATTAAGACAGCTGCCAAACCCGTTTGTTGCCACAAGGACCGTGAAACAACAGCCCTGGAACTCAAAACCCAAACATCTCTCTAGTGTGGGGGAGGCAGGGAAAATGAGCATGAACAATGAGGAGGAAGGATGAGTGTTTAAAGAAAGAGCAAACTGTGATAAAGGTGGCCTTGGTCAGGACTACTAACGTATTGTGCATCTTCATAGAGAGCAAGCTATAGGACAAGGCTGTGGGCAACATTAAAGTGTTACCATTGTATGTACAGTAGTCACCAGAACAAAGTTGATAGTGTGTTACCTTCTCCATTTTTCCCCCTTGAAGGTCCATTTAGTTTGAACTAAGTTGCCCCTTAGAGTTCTTAAGAGATGCATGGACAGGAAAATCCATTACAAATAGACAGTGGAAATTTCATCCTTACTAAGAAAATTATACTTAGGGTAGGCAGGTCCTTGGGTCAGTTTTATTTGAACTTCAGAGGTGTAATCAGATTCAGGGACATGTGATGCGTGTGAGCCAGATTATCTGCTTGACAGTTGTGATCACAGAAACCTATAACCAGACCATGAAGGAGAATATTTTCCCCATGTTTCTGCGTATACCTTCCCAATATTATCTTGTTAGATATTACTGGGGGGTTATATAAATCTCATCATTCGTGTTTATAGGTCTATGAAATAGGACTATATTAAAAAAATTGTAAGTGAAAAGCACATCTTTTAAAATATTATACTCTGGAAATATGATATGATTTCTTAGGAGAAAGTATGCTTAACAACCATTTGAGCACTCAGAAAATATAAATCAGCATATATGTTTAGAACTAGGGCTAAGTGAGCAACATTCTTTCTGTTGTTAAGCAAATTTTAACTACCCTACTGATACCTATGAGAACTCCTCCTCATCTCTTGATTTTAACTTGACAGTATCATTTTGCGGTTCAGCGCTAACTTTATTTTGAATTTGTGGGTGGATCTAAAGTTTATGAGTTTGGTGTGATCCTAATCAGCAACATACTTTTGAGCACTATTTATGAGAATTTGTTGATTAGGAAAATGGGTCTGGAAAACACTCTCAGTCTGGTATGGAAACAACTTCCAAGAAGCTATTTTTAAGCAATTTCCACTTCTTGTCTTGCCTTTAAACAGGAAGCAGTAAGAATCATAACAATAACTGTGTTTAAATTATTAAGCTTTCTAAAACCTTGCAAACAGGTTAATGTTTCTAGCAGAGCTACTGGGATAAATAATAAATATTTACTTAATAAATTTACTTAATACTTAATAAATTCTAATAAATTTTACTGTCCTCATCTGGTGCCTTCCCGACCAAGAATATCTGTAAATGCAAAGGTATTTTCATTAGAAAGGCTTTTTAGAAATCAAGGACTGTGACGATTTGCCATCTCCTTTAACAGCAAAGGATTTCTATCAGTTTTCCACAGTTGGAGAATTTGGCTAAGAGGTCCTTGTCTAATGATTTCTTGAGCATATAACTGTGTGAATCATAACGCTTGCCGTTGTCTTGAAGCTATAGTGAAATGTCCAGCAAATTAATCTCCTCATTTCTAAGTGCTGAGGACTTTACCTCAGGATGGGATGGATGTTTGTTCAGATTAATAGAAGGAACTCTGCATTGTGCTTCAAACATACAGTTAGTCAAAGCTAGTGCCAGTAACACTGTGGGTGTGACGTGTTTGTCTTATCTGTCCTTGGCTGATAATAAGGGAACAGACAGCTAGAGAGCAGAATATGTTATGGAAAAAGAGAAGAACAAAAAAAAAAAGCTATAACTTTCACTTTGTCAGATAAGGGAAAAGACTAAAAAAAGCATCTTGCACCTGAAGTTACTGCTAACAGGAGAAAAATTTATAAAAGGCACTTTCTCATCTTTCATATTTCTCCAATCACTCAGCGTGTTCTGATTGTTTTACTGGAGAAATCATTTTGTCAGCTAATTGTGTTTATAACAATAGCTGACACAGCGCATGGGAAACTGAGCTACTACATGTTCACTGCCTGCGTCCCCGGTCAGGATGTGCACCGCGCAGGCAGCTCCACAAGCCTTCCCTACACAGGGGATGTGCAAATTTCTGTCCACGACCTTCACAAATCTCATGCTGGGCTATTTTTGTTGGTAGGGTTAATTTAGGATATAAACCGGAAAGGAACTTGTTACCAAGAGGGAGGGAAAATATAGCATAACTTTTGTTATCTCTGTTTTACCTGTGGTCCTTATCTCAAAGTCAGAAAAGGAATCTGACTGATACCTGTGGGAATTGAACTGAGCCCTTAAGGACAAAACTGAAACTTTACAGCAAACAATCCTTCTTTTTTCTTGCAAGTGAATTTAGTGTTTCTACCTCCTTTGGGTTTCTCTGATAGTCTTCTCCTTACTCACCTCTCATTTATTTCAAGGCTATGGGCAGGTTTGTTTTTATTTGGGAGATAATATTTTATGAAGGTGATAAGCTTTGGCAGAAAAGGAAAAAAAAATCTAGTAATCTTTTTTAAACTTTAAGGAAACATTGTACTAAATATGATTGAGTGCTGGATGCAAGAATTAAGATGGTCAATGCCTGCATAGTTTCAAAAAGGAAAAAGTTAATAAGGACAGATATATCTTGTTGAAAAGGGCCTTAGAAAAGTTGGTTGAGAAAGGAGCCTAAGGACTGGAGTAAACCCTTGTTCCCTCTCTCTCTTTTTTAATCTTTTTCCTAAGTCATTCTGGAYAATTACCATGATAAAACGATGCATGCCTCACAGTGCCTTTACTTCAGTTAAACGGAGAACATTCAAAAATTGAAAATAATGCTTATTATCTTCTGTCTGCTGCGAGGAACTACTAATACATACACAGACATATACACATGTACACTTATTTATATATGTGTGTGTACATACATACAAGCAATTATTTGTTCTTTGATGGTAAAACAAGATGTTTTAGCCCTCTGGGAAAGGGCACTTCCTCCAGATGTGCACACTTTTCCGTACACAAGTCTAGATGATGGTGCAGAGAGGGAATGGCAGGAATGCTATCTGGCACCTGCTTTCTGCATAGCTGAACAACAGGACTTCTCCACACCACGGCACTGTAGCACGTTTTGGAAACAGTAAAAATCTGAGACGAGAATGTTTCCGCTGAAACTGCAAGAACTCCCAGTGGACAAATGTTAAGACTTTGGGCAGCCTGGGGCTGGAGTAAGCCTTTGACTACCAAGGCTTTTTGGAAGTTTAGATCCAATTTGAGATTAGTTCTTATTTCTCTGGAGAGATGAACCTATTCCAAGGCTAAACTGGAAAACAGTCTCCTCACTTTTTAAAGTGATCTGCTCTATGTGATTCATAATATCTCTGTTCATTCCCCCCTTAACTTGAGGAAGACCAGCAATGGGGAATCTACCGCATTTCAAATAAMGTGGCTCAAAACAAACAGTGGCTACTTACCTTGACAAAAATGTTTGCTGTTACTGAGTTTCATTTTGCCTTTTTCCCAGTGTTTAATCTTCTTCCTTATCATTTCTCAATAAATCTGAGAAAGTCATATTTTAATCATATTCTGGATAAACTGAAAAGAATACCATTCTTACAGAATACCATTTGTTTCTCAGAAATATAAGCATCTTTATACTTCTTTTCTAGGGTTTCGATACCCTTTTTGAAGTAGGGGTAGCAGAATTTGAAACAGATAGCAGTAATGGTTCAGCAATACCCCGATTAAGAGACAATATTTGCTGCTGCTCTTTAAAGGTATTCCTTTGTTTATACACCCAAGACTGATGTCTACCCTTTAAGTGTTGCTGTCTCCGTGAGAGCTCATGTTTAACGTGTTACTTACCAAGGAACATGAAATCCATGTCAGCATCACTGCTTTCCAGGATATAATCCCTTTTCTTATAAATATGGCCATTCACTCTGTTTCTAGATGAATGACCATATATTTTGCTGTGCTAAACTGCTTATTGTATAATTGAACCTACTTTATCAAGTTAGTCTGTTTGGTAAGTGCCACTGGCATGAAGAAATGTGAACTCTCCAAAGACACTTAGGGTGGGATTCATCTTTCCAAAAAATTAGACATCTAGGCTTCACTAGCCACCCAGGCTCCTGCTGTAGTCAAGGGATAGAAACTGGCCCTTCCTGACAATAATTCACATTTATGATGAATAGGGTGAACCGCAGTCTGGAAATTCCTGTTTTCTCTCATTGTGTGTACAGGCAGATGATGTGATTTGCTTGGACTTGACTTCTAACTTTTAGATGGATAAAATGGGGTCAGATGATCCCAATTTTAAAACTTCTACCTCTGTCTATTACAATACTGCTGACAGTTTGTCTTTCTGAACCGTGCCCGGAACTTTTTTTCCTTCTGTCTCTCTCCTCTCCTGCAGGTAATAACACTTATGGGGTAGTAATTCTAGATATTTTAACAAAATCAGTGATACTGTATTGCGCTGCCAAGACCAATATTCATGTGGAGATGCTATGTTTTCTCTTCTGGTATCATGCTATCTGGGTTTCTCTTTGTGGTTTCTCGGAATTTTTTTTCTGTATTTTTACAAAATGTAAAGTGAAGTTTATGTTTATGAACAGAGTCTTGGAAACCAGAAATATTTATTTCAGAAGAAGTCCGGTAAGGGCAATGAGAGGGCAAGTGAATGCTATTCTCAGAGTAACCATGAAGGCTCACATGCATGAGAGACTGGACAGTTCTGATCTTTGCAACAGTTGGTCTCATGGTGGCTGACAAGCAAGGGGCAGCTGTTAGAGCTTTCTTCACCTGGAATTCAGCCGAGACTGCCAGTTTCTTTCTCATAAACTGTAGCATCTATCAGAAGATGTAAAAGGCTTTTAATCAGAGGTAGTCTGGGCCAGATTTGGAGAGATGACCAAGAGTAGAAAGGCTTCCTTTCCCACATGATATATTTTTTGCATCACATTGGTTCCAAAGAAAAACATCAGATTACACAAAAAATAAAATCTAGGCCAAAATCTTCCCACTTACAACTAGGCAAACCTCATTGATTTCCTAGCCAAAACCTGATGCTGTGAGACCCAAACCCTAAGACTCTAGTGGCAGAGAAAATAGGAAGGTCATATATTTATCCAAAGACCACTGATTTCCTAATTTTATACTCAGTACCCTAGATTATGGGACACTAGCAATGCTTTCCAAGCCTCTTTGGTTGTGACTGTATTATCAACTACATATTACAGATATACTTCACATCTTTTGTAGGGAAATGTAACATTTTATTAAATTGTCTTTGTAAATGATATGCTGAAAGAGCTTCTGTAGATATGAAAATGAAGTGGGTCTGAATTTGACCAAGACTTTGGGATGCTTTTTCAAGGAAAAGTGATACTGTGATTAAAGCACTGGACGTGCATTCTCTCACAGAATTCCTATTTCCAAATAGTACTTTGGTCAAGTTGTTTAATTCCAGAGGTAAGCCTTTAACGAAGGGAGTTAGGCACTGTAACAGTATAGAAAAACCTAGAGGGTAGGTTCCTAGCTCCAGAAGTAGAATTCATTATGCTGAGATACCTCGCATTTATTGGCTGTTACATGACACCTCTGTTTCACTGGAAGTTACTTACTTTTTTCACTGGAGTTGGGCTTCTGCACCAGGATGCTCAGCAGCCGGGATTGGGAGCTGGGATGCTCCAGAGAGCCGGTGGKACGTGCCAGGAGAGTTGCAGATTTGAAATTCCACCACCTGAATGAGTCAGGTGCCTCTTTCAATGCACAGTTAGGCAGGTCTATAAGAAGCTTATCTGAAAGGGCTTCTTTAGCTTATCTGTCTCAACTATGGTGTTCTGTCAGGACTGTTTATTCTACATCAGGCAAGTGCTAGAAACGTGTGTGAGCGAATTCCTATCTGAATGTTCTAGCCAGCAGAGAGAAATATTGCCAGAAATATTGCCAGAAATATTGCTTTTCTGGTTTCACAGTGCTCTGACTTCCCCTGGAGTTATGAACAGCATTTTCACACAAAAAATCCCACAGCCTTTTAGTTAGTTCACTCTCTTGATATTGAGTACTGGGGATTCAAGCCTCCTGAGGCAGAGAAGCATGCAGAGCCCACGTGTGCAAGGTGCTGGAAGTGCTCTCCACTCACAAACTTCCATCACTGTCACTGCCACCTCTGAGTGGAGGTAGCCATCCAGGTAGGTAGTCAGTCTAGAAAAAAGAGGGTTGCTACTGATTTGCTCAGTAGCAGAACATTAGATATCCAGAGACTTTTTCCCCTGAAATTTTAGGCAAGGTTATCCTGACTCCCTTTACTGGATCTTGGCTCTCAAACTAAGGACACTTTAGGCACATCAGTTATGCGCTGAACTGCAGTGCTTTAGTTCTCTGAAATAGATGGTCTGTGGACACCTAGACATCTGGCTGCCAGGGCTGTGGTAAGCACTACTGAGCTTAGTGACTGAGATGGTCCCTTCCAATCCTATGTTCCTAAAATAGCATGTGAGCATAGGTGCAGGATTTCCTTTCTTCCTTATCTTCTTCTTGTGCCTACTTAGCTTCTAAGGCTTTCATGGTAGAGACTCTTTGCATGTTTGCATTATTTCTGACATGAGCCTTCAGTCATGTCTGGGGCCTGAGGCACTACCATAATGTAAATAAAAAGATGATCCTGACATTTCCTGGAAATCTCATCTCAGCATTTGGGCGCACAAGCAATGCACAGTTCACTTTATATCACATTACAGTCTGATTTGTACATGACTTGACAAGCTCAGTTACTGCAGTGTGACCTGTATCTTTGAACAGACCTCAGGTCTTCACCCCCACATTAGCCCACCTCTAAGAAATGTGTTACATGCAATTAAAAGCTTAGTGAAAATAACAAACTGTCATGTGCCAGCCCTTATCTTGTGGACATCAGCAGATGAAAGCAGAAGAACCCATCCAACATTAGGCAACCTTCTCCATGTGGGAGGACGCAGGTGGCAAGATTGGGTCACCGGCTGAGCATGCACGCAGTTGCAGGAGGAGAATTCACCAAGTGCAGTGCTCCCAGCCCAACCAAGCACAGAAAACACAATCCCTGAATAAAGATGCCAGTCCTCTCTGCTTCCCTTTGATGTCGTGCAAGATGGGAGGCATCAGCCATAGGTATGCAAACATGAAAGTCGAACGTCATCAATCACAAGGGAGCAGCTGCATTAGCAAACCAGACGGAGCGCGGGTTTACATTTGATTAAAACAAATAAAATCTGAGAGAAAAGAAATAACAGATGATCTACCTAAGTCATGGCTGAACTCTTCACTACGAAAGACACATAAGAGAACACAGAAATGGGACAGCTTTCAGGAGCACATTTTGCTGAGATTAGTTACTACAACAAAGGGGTGGGTTAGGAAAGGGAAGGATATTAGCTTCTCTACTTAGAAAAGAATGTGGTCTTCATGGTACGCTAATGGTTGCCTTTCTGTGAGTTTCTCTGAAACTTTATTCATCATAGCAAGCAACACCCTTTCTGAAAAGCTCCACACATTTGCTCTGCAGATGTAGCTCTCATTTTTATCATCACTTCAGAAGCAGTTTGTTTGAATCCCTTTGTTATAAGCATTAGGAGCTAGAGCATGTCATTCCCCAGGCTAGCTTTGAGGGAAAGATGGATCCCTCACGTTTAGATGACTGTCCTGGGACTTCCTACATATTCAGTTTAGATGTGGAGGGTGGTATGTGAGGGATAGGGAGAGCTAAGGAGTGGGTGGAAACCTGCCTGAAATCAGTCCCTCTGTCTAACCTGGCAGAGCCAGTACTCTCTATAATGGCACAYCTTAAGTAGAAATGCCAAAAACCAGCATGAGTTAAGTTCTCTTCCCTAAGCAGGACCTGATTCAGGAAAGTTCTCCAGCTCAGGCTTACCTCTAATACTTAAATAGTCCATGGGACTACTTACAGCTCAGCAAATCCTTCAAGTCTTGCAAAAACCATCTGTGAGAGGCAGTTCCACTGTTTAAACGGGTGTGTTTATCTGAAAACGGCCAAAAACTGCAATATGGTTAGGGAGGATAGTGACTTCAATGTATTGGCAGGTCAGGCCCTGACAACGAGCCTATTTGGCTACTACTTTCAGTGGACGCATGAAGCCAAGTCAGAATGAAGAGAAAAATATCCTGTCCTTCATCCATTTATCTTCTTCTCAGAAGAGTTAGGTTGTAATTAAAATTTTATTTTAATGCTCACTTATTCTAAGGAGCTCATGTTTTCAGTAGGCAATAACTGGGACAATAAATGTCATTTAGGTGATACACAGGATATGCACATGTAGCACTAAACATCAACACCATGTTTTCACAGAAGAGAATTTTCACTTACAGAAAAATATCTGTTTTCTCCATGTCAATTCTCATAGACTGCCTGCCTGAGAAGCCAGAAAGTAGGTGATTAAATATCTCAAGATATATGTCAGCTTGGTCAGCTGAGATTTGGACCACTCTTTTTGTGTTTGCTGGAATCCAGGGGCTCCTTCCCTGCTCTACACCATCAGCCTTGATGTAGAACTGCGGGRAGAAGTCAGCCAGAGCCTGAAACACTCAAATGAAAGACCTATGCACTATTCAGATCATATTTTCAGCTGTTTCAAATCACAGCAGCCTGTCTACCCAGCTATACAGACCACAGGCAGCCCTTGAGTCTGCGTTCTGTTCTCTTCACTGGTGCTTCGCTGGTGACAACTCAGTCAAATGCAAGGCTTCAAGCTTCCTTTCAAAAGCCCTACCCAGGCCTGGCTTAAATTACTGAGCGCATTTCATACTGTGTGACTCCCACATCAGTTACATCCTGCTGGAAAGACGGACTTGTCAACTGCAAGTAAATATTGCGAGCGCAGGAAACAAAAGCTTCCCAAAGGACAGCCCCTGCCCCTGGAGCTCTCTCCTCAAAAGGCACGAATGACCAAGAACAACCACACCATGGGGGCAAAAGGCAGCAAGATTTTCTTTCACTTATTCTGTCCCACAGCTGCAGCAAGGCATCGAGAAAAGAAGCAGCTGCTCAACTAAACAACAAAGTAGTGCACTGTAGCGTGGGGAGCTGTACGCTTACCCAAATAGGTAAATAGAGTGAGTGGCTAATACAGTTTGACCTTAGTTGACAGGAGCTAGTCACGTGCATAAAATTTAAAGACCTGGTTTTGTAGGGTCCTAGAAGTATTCAGCATTTCATAGGACAGCACGTTTTATGTGTTGCCAGTTCACCTGAGGTCAGAAGCACGCGCCGTCTTTCACTTTTAACTTATCCAGCTTACTACAGAAAATGCTTTTTCTTCTTCCCTCATTTCTCTGTAGTAGCACAGAGTAGATGAGATTCAGATGCTATAATTTACTCATTTCAGTTTGGGTAGGTAAAATAGGTGACTCTCTTTTTAAAATGTAGCTTCTAATGTTGTCAGGTTTTGAAAATACTTCTTGTTTTTCATGTATTTTCATTGGACTCTGTCTGTTAAGTATATACTGATGAATTGCCATAATGGAGGGCTTAAATGTTATTTGTCCTCTTGAAACTACCTTGAAGTTCAGATTCTTTTATTTTGCAAAGAAAACAGTCTATTATTTATGATGTTGTAGACTGTAGTTTTAATACTTCACTTTATATCTACTGTTCTAAAGAGTAAGGCTGTTTATATATTTTTTCTGCATTCAAGGAAAACAAATGCATCTTTTAAGCTGTGTGCTTTTAAGGATAAAATCCTCTTCTGTGCACACTTGAAAAGTCCCAGAAACAACAGATGTTCAGCACCGTACTACAGCTGGTTACATTTCAGGATAAAGCGGAGCAAGTACTTTCACAGCTACACAGATCCTTTAAGCGTGTACAGCATTCTGTAAGCAGTCCAAAAGAAAGGATATGTTACTATGGGAGTTGTTTGGAGAGTGACACTCTCTCCACCCATTGCTTGCTGGTCTGAGGGGGATAGCATTCCCCCAACTTCTGTGTCAAACACCTGGGAAAAGCCCATTGTGTCTGGCTTTTTTAATTGTGAAATGAAAAACGTGCTTCTTCTAACTATTTTTCAACATTTGTTCACTGTTCATGCAGTGAATATTGAGCCAGAAAATTCCATTTTCAGGGTTTGCTTTTCTGTGAAAATACAAAGTATTTTAAGACAGAAAGGCAAATGTTCACCATCCGATTTTTTCCTCTTTCCTCCACAAACCACAATGTTTTCCGGGTCCCCTTTATTAATGACACAGTAAATGTTATATATGACACTAAACACCTTTGGAATTAGATGCAAAATCCAGTTGCATTTTACCAAGAGTAAAGAAACTTTACTACATATTCTGCCTTATTTGCAGGCTTAAATAATAGACATGCCTTGGCTAATAGATCAGTGATGCAATGCAGTCTAGGTGAGTAGCTGCTATCCCTGGTGAGCCAAATTCTCTTTGTATCTTACCCCTTTTTGGAACACTGACCTTTTTGGTAGAAGTATCTGGGACTCATTAATAAAGGTTATACAAATACACATAAATCCAGCTTCCTTTAACCACACAAAAGCAAACTTTTATGTTAAATAGCAATTGTCATTTCAGAAAGAATTATGATTTAAGGTGCATTATATCWTTTTTTTTTCATGTTGTGCCATTTGGTCTCTGATCAGTCAGGAGGCCCAGTGCCCTATGGAATCAATTAACCCTGAAGACTGGCCATAGTCCTAACTTTATGCTTTAATAGAAACCACTAGACTCCTTCTTTAGCCATCTCTAAAGTAATGTGCAACTTGAGCCATACCTCCCTGTAAGCCAGCTGGCCAGGAGAGTAAGGACTCCTCATCTCTCCATTCGTGTTCCTCTGTGAGATACCTGGATACCAGGAGTACAGAATGTGATGGTAAATGATAAATTTAGGAGGTGGACTGGCAGACAATGAGTGGATCTTTTGCTTCACCTCTCTAACACAATCATCCAGAAAACGGAAGCCTGTGCAAGGTGCTACACTGGGTTGCTACAATGAAATTCTCCAGCCCAGAGCAAAAAGGTAGCTTAAAATATCCAGTGACCCAAATATTCTCCATTGGGGCCACCCAATGAAATTTTGGCTAAGGGTGTTAGCTAATACAAAGCAAGACATAAAGATACAGAAAAAATAATCTTGCCAAAAATTATAAAGCGTTACCTAAGGAATAAACGCTTTTTTTTTTTCCTTTGCAGTATCAGGTTACCAGTTTTAACTAAACTATTTCTGTTTTTTCAGTTCTCTTTGTTCATCCCTTGAAACTCTGCAAATTTTTTAGCATGGGTATGTTTTCCATCCTGGCAAACAGCACGTAGGGGGGGACCTGTATATTATTTCTGCCTTTATTTGATTTTATACAAAATAATGGAGGTTCCAGGAGACCCTTCCAAGTATTTGAAAACATTAAAATAAAAATCCAACCATTTTACTTCCACTAGTTGTTGCAAAATATAATCAAGGGGAAAAAAAAAAGAAAGAAAGAAGGAAAGAAAGGAAGACAAAAATCATTCTTGCCTCACCACACATCTCCCACCCTGTTCCCTCAAAAACCAGGGGAAAAAATAAGACTTTTGCAATTTGCTTGAGAGAGATGATAGATGTGGTTGCCTTCAGACCAAAGACAAAATATGTTCCAAAGACAAGAGTCTATACTAGACAGGGCCTTGCCAGCGCCCTGATACTTTCTAAGCCAAGCAGATTTCAGCATGTGAGCCTCATCTAACTGCTGCAATGACAGATTCACACCGGGAGAGAAAGAGGTGGTCTCTTGAGCAGACGGTTCCATGCCACTAAGCCAAAGCCAAAAAACTCCTCCACAAACCAGCAGAACAGTGTCTTTTAATCCCATGGTTCAGGGACAGTGTAATTCTATCGCCCTGTTCACATCCGGAGGAAACAAAAAAGACTAAAACCAAGTCTGGTATGGAAAGGAAAGCATGATGTTGTCCACAGCTCACAGCCTGCTCAGCCAATGAGTCAGCAAGGGTTGGGGACCACTGCAATAGAGTCACAGCCAATCTCACTGCCAAATCTCTTACCAAGTGGATGTCTACTTTCTGTACTTCACTCACTTTGAGAAAATGCACACTGTAGCTCTAAGTACAGCTCATTTGTGATTTACTATTTTTTTTGGCTTAGCCAAGTTTTGAAACTAAGCTGTGTTTATTTGTTTATTTAGTTTAACTGTTGGGGTGTGGTCTTCTCTACCATTTTTTTGGAGATTTTTAAACATACATCAGTTTATATAAGAATGTTTGTTCATCCTTGTAGCCATTAAACAAGTTTAAAGCTTCCCCAATGAGAGTAGCATTTTGATTTGAGAGGGACAAAATTAGCTGTGACACAGGGTCAAAAAATCAAGGTGGAACAGGGCAGGAAGCAGATGTCATGGACTTGTGGTTAGGTTGAACCTGAAAAAGGTTAGTGCAGGTGTGACAGCAACCACTTCTGTCATGATTATGTCAGCTACAGATCACAAATAAAAAGGAATTTGATTCTTTTAATTCATAAGGGAAGGGAAGCTGAGAGTGAGTGAGAACATGTACAATTACCTGCAAGTTTGAAGTCCAGAAGATTTGGCACCTGTGAATACATCTAAATATAGCTGGAATTTGAAAAATACTGTTTTTTTATGATAAATAATATTTCATCTGGAATCTATTAACAATGCAAAGTAAATCTTTCATTTTTTTTTAAATCCAATTAATCCTTTTTCCTCTTTTGTTGTTGTTGTTAATCAAGATATTTTAATTGAGAATATTTTATGGTTCCTTGATCAATGATTTTACTGACATTTATTTCCTTTGTGTGAAAATATTATTTTATTTATAAGTGTTTTCATTGATCAAAGCTTTCCCTCTTTTCATCAGAAGAAGCAGCTAAATAAAGGCAAAAAGCAGAGAAGTGAATATGCCATATGCCCTCTTTGTTGAGGCCTGCTTCATGTTAACATTGGTGTCAAAAATAATGGAAAGTAATAGGCGGACTTCTGAGAATCATAAGCTAATTCTTYATAGCCTTGTTCTGCTCATCCAAGATACTATATATGAAGTGCAATCTATACATGGCACAGATAAAAGTCACAATTCAGTTGAATCAAATACAAAAAAGAAACTGCTGAAGAGACACAGTATAGCAAAATGTCACTTAACAGAGGAGATGAGATCCATCTCACCTGACTTGTTATCTGGTTTTAGACAGCAGCTTCAGATGATCTGAAATGTGCCCTAGAATTGTTTCCTAAAAAAGAACCCGAGATGATTAGGTCAGGTAACAAACATCTATCTTTTTTCAGATTAATTCTACCACAGGTGTTTGTGGTTTGAAGCCCAGTGACACAATGCAAATCTTTTGGAGATGATTTAAACTGGATGGTTAAATGAAAATTCTTTCACTAGGAAAGTATTTTTTCAAGGGTATGATTTGCTGTGATCCAATCAGTCTAACTCTAAAAGAACATGCTTCATTAAATTTATTGAGGATCATTTTTATTTTATCTCCTTCTCTAGCTTTGTTGGCTTAAAGAACTTTGTGCTTTTGAACAGCAACATTCTCGCAGGTGTCTAGCACTGCCTTTCAATAATTGTACTGGTTGTGGACAGGGCACAAGGCTCTTGAGCTGAAGGTATGACTCTTTTAAATGACTGCTGTCAGGACTGAATTAGCTCCAGCACTGTCAGGTTTCTGTTCCTCTGGAGCGTTTTTGTTTTGTCTCTTCAGACTGCAAGTTTTTCAAGGCAGGAACAACTTATCTAGCAGAGATCTTAATAGTAATGAGCTCCTGTGCTGCTACTACAATTAACAAGAAGTACAATAGCAGAAAGTTTTTTAGCCTTATTGCTCTGCTCTTCCTGTAAAACTCCTTGCCAGCAGGAAATATTTGAATATGCATTTCGTTATTCTTGCTTAATGGCAGGGTTGCATACAGTCCAGTGACTGAGAACAGAGGGCAGGTCTCTTGCCTTTGGCTCCCCTCTTCCATCTGCTATGCTGCATTACCTACACAGCAGCTCTGCTTGACTGAAGCAGAAAGAAATAGGATGGTAACCCTTCTTGTTCCCAAGGTCACAAGACTCTTCTCAGTTCCTCTGTCCTGTTTTTGTTCTTGTCCTGGGATGACACATCCAATCCCATAGAACATAAATGTCCAGCAAAGTGAGGAAGGAGTTAATTTCTGTGATAGGAAGAGTCTGCCTCAGCTGTCAATGGAGCCACCTGGTATCCATTAAGGAGTAGTTATGAGAGAAGGGTGAGAGATAAAGTAGGAACATTTTACAGTGTAGGAGAGAATGAGCAAGAGGCAGCACTGGGTTAGTGGTTTGGGTAGTAAGCAGAGCCAGGTGTTTGACTGAAGCCATTGAGGGAGGGGAGATTTATAGGTTACTTCAGTGGACAAAAAGCTGTTTTCTTCTTCCATATGGAGGTAAAGAGATACTGGTAAGGTCTGAACCAATAAAATGCTGATGTGGAGAAGATACCAAAGCAGTTAATATGAAGGTGACTGGATCTTTGCTTAACACTTTGCAAAGATCTGGGGTCAATATTCAATGGAGGTGGGGCCTTAGGGTGCTGTGTAGAACCATGCCCTGGTCCCTGTTTGTTTGTTAATCTTTTGAGGGATTTATTTTTAAATGAATCTAAAGAATACCTTTGTCTCCTGGTAGTTTTTAGGAGACAGAGCTGGCCAAACAGACTACTCGCTAACAAACACTTCTCTGTTTGCAAAATACCCCTTGCTTGAAAAAGGCAATATATTTATCAACTTCTATTAGAGCAAGCTGGATATTTTTAATCTTTATTCTCAGTTGTTAGGTTGTCTGCCACTCCCCTTTTCTGCCCTCCTATTTCCCAATRCAAAATCTATTGTGAGAAGTATACAAACCATAGTGGATAACTAATGCATATACAAAAAAATGACTTTACAATTTGGGTATTATTTTCTCTCCTAAATATGGTATCCTTTTTGTTTGTAACACAGGGGTGAAACACTGAGGTGTTTCTCAAAGATGTCGTTGCAGGATAACAAGCATAAGAAACCTCAGTGGCAGAAACGGCTCTTGGTGCCAGCATCTGCCTGTCCCCTCCAGGAGGCTCCATGGCAGCAGTGCCAGAGCTGCTCGTGAAATGACAGATCATTTCTGCATGCCTTGCTCTAAATGATGGGGTTCAGGATCCATCTCCCCTGAGTCAGCCTTTGCCACTGCAGAAGAGGTAACAACTGATCTGCCAGCTGGGAGGCAGCAGTCCCTTCAGCCTCCTGACTTTTATGTGCTTGCCTTAGAGAGTTAAATTGCACCATGTTATACTGAATGGGTTGAATTTAAATGATAAAACCTACCTTTACAGTTCCTATTTGAGTTCTGCCGGTTAAGTCAGAGGGGACTGTACACATGCATTGTCTTTGTGGTAAAAAGGATCAAAATGCAAGCTCCTGAATTTATGTGTTTTTCTCTACTCATTTATGCTGTGGCATAAGCATTGTTGTCAGAGGCACTGTTTTGTTCAGTGGTCATTTGGCAGCAGCGAGTGCTGGAAACACAAAGCATAATAGTGGGCGTGCTGGAGCACTTATCTGTTCCCATGATCCTTTCTTAAGCTATTAAACTTATACCTCTTAATGCCAGCAGAACTGGAATTATTTGAGGGATAGGATTTGCAACATGATTTGGGGGGAAAAGGGAGGAGCAGGGCTGAGAAAGATTGAATCTGCTTTGCGTGAGTGTACTAGCTGTTCTTCCCTGCACAGCCAAAATACGAGGTTCCTATGACAAATTATTTTGGGTTTATTTTTYAGGCTGTCAGTAGTTTCGGATAAGGTCTGCTAGCATTTTAGAAAACCCATTCTTTCAGCTTGTCTGTGCAGTTTTGTTGCAACTAGTCAACCTTTTTGTTTTGAGGATTGGCTGCAATGATTTGGTCTCTAACTCAGCTAATAATAAATGAATTCAGTGAAATAGCAGTAGTTCTGCCTAATACTGGTTTAACAACTCTCTGTTAACTTAGGTTCTCTCCTAAATGGAAGTCTGAAGGAGTACATTTGCTATTAGAATGCATGAAAAAAGGCCTTGAATTTCACTTTTCTTCAGTGGCTTAAAAATGCGACAGTGTGAAAGCTGGCCCGAAGGACTAGCAATGACAAGGTTAAATGATATACTTTTAGGAAATCCGAGTGTGCTGTCTGCTTCACGACAATCATGTACTGACTGCGACTCCCTGTTTCAGCAAAATTCTCCGACTGTCCCGGACTGAGCCCAAGGACTCAGCCGTGCCCTGCAAAGCTTCCTGTTTACAGTCGTGCATCCTCCCAAAACGTAGCGCTCTGTGCTTCCCACATCTCAGAAGCCATACATGGATCCCGTAACATCCTGTGCCTTTCCGTCGTCACAACGCTTCTTTTTCTGAGAACTGCCGGGAGAAGTCTCTCACAGGATTGTTAACAATTGGTCATCACCTTTTGGATGTGTCAGACCCTCAAGTACACAAGGTCATCAGACTTCATTGACAAGGAAACAATATCAACAAAACGTTTGCCCTTTGTTCCAGACATATATTAAGTTCACTGTTTATCACGGTGGATAGCACACTTCCTGCGTGGAGAAAAATCACCAACTTTTGATTTGAAGTCAAACATTGTATGGCTTAAATAGGGCACTCTGAACTGGCAGAATACCATAGCTAAGTACTGAATGGTCCTGGCAGTTGCACAGCTTATCTTTTGAGATTGGCTCCTCATGGTTATGGCTGAGGCATGTTTGCCGTCTGACTCTTGCCAGTGCTGTAGCCTTTTTGTGGAGGGAAATTCCAATCTCCAGCTCCCTATGAAGAAGAGCCAGATTAACATTTCCTTCCTCTCATTTCTTTCCCTGCACTTTGCCCTAAAAAGCATGCCTGCTGTCTTCCAGCACTTACTTAATAGTTTTAAAGAGAGAATGAATGGTGAGCGATAAATGGGGATATAAAGAGTGAAACCCTCCCTAGTAAGGAATAGAACATTGAATTCTCTGATACCACAGGTAATAAACCTTGTCTTCTGAGGGCTGCTTGCATAGCATACTTTGTGGGTGCAAAACAAAATTCATGAAAGCTGAGCACAACCTGCAGCTGGTTTTCAGAGGTGAGGTAGCTTTGGCTTGCATAGCCTGTGCACGCTGCCAGCCCTGTGCCCACGCATAGCAGGAGAAGCCCAACACAGCAAGAAGGGGGCTACTCGCTTGCCTAGGCTGCATCCCGAGCTGTCTGGGCAGCCTAGATCCTGCCCCCAGGCCTGTATACAGCAGAGAGCCGGGATGTTTGGGAGTACTGCGGTGGATAAAGACCAGGATTTGGCCTTAGTGTACAAGCCTAGCTTTGCCCTGTACTATTCAGATTGCATGAAGCTGGGAATTCATATTGCTCTTGTGTAAAGACTCCCTCCAATTATGCCTTTCCAAACATTTAGGATTACAGATCCTTCACAACCTTTCCATTGTCCTTTTTTCTTGCAGTCAAAATAGCAGCAGCCTCAATCATGTGCACCATATGAATAAAAGAAAGGGACTGCAGTTTGAAAGAAAGACTGTAATTTGCATGCCACTGAATAAAATGTATACTCTAGAAATTCTTTCCAAAATATGAAAGGATTCAATGTAAGGTAGAATTTATCAAAAAAAAAAAAAAAAAAAGTGTCACTATAAGCCTCAAAGACTCACACTCACATTTTCAAAATATAAAGAAAATCTAATGAAAATTAGAATGTTTAAAAGAAGACTGAATTGATATAAGCCCCAAATCCACTGCTGAAAGAGGGAAAATTCTTCTTCAATTTACAGTTTAAATTAATGCAGCAAAAATAGACTGTAAATTAGGGAAAACATAGTAATAAAATCAAATAGTAAAAAGATCTTCCTTCCTACAGGTACCATGAAAAACAGAGAGTGGACACAAAATTTGTGTGAAATAGGGCTTTGGGGAAAAGCAATGAACTGTTGCAGAAATTCATTAATTCCACCAACTTCTTAATTTTTTTTCCTCATCCATCTAGAATACACATACACATCAGCCCTCTTGCTGAAAAATTGTTTCCACACACACACACAAAAGTCAAACAAAAAGAAACCCAAAGAGACGATGCAATTACCTGGCACATGCCTTGGAATTTTAATGCATCTTTCTTGTCCGCCTTTGTCTATGTATACAGTATGTTTGTAATGTAGGAACAGAAGTATAAACYTTGTTCTTAAAAACCTTACAAAGTCCATCTCTGGAATGCTGGCATATTGTCAAGCAATAGATTAAGTGTCGTGTTGCTTTGTTGACTTTGGTTTTCAGTATTACCACTGACAAGGTAGGGTTCAGTTTGCCAGTGGGATCTTGGATGGGAAGATTTCTTTTTGCTCAGGGAGAATTTTAGACACCGGTTGAGTGTTTTGTCTCACAAGGTTATATTTGACAAACTGTATCACAGAGGTATATATATTTATTTCTGTGGCACTGCTAAGAGAGCAGTGAGTTCTTTTAATTGGAAGGTAATATCTGCTTGCCAGAACACAGTAACTACAAAGGTGACTCAAGTTCCCTGCGAATTTTGCAATTGTGGAGTCCCCTAGGTAATTCAGGAAAAGTCCAGCTCAACAGCATCCCAGGACTATTGTGTGACTGTCATTGAGTCAACAAAAGGGTCTGACCCTGAATGAATTTACACATGGCCAAGTTAAACTTAGTCTCAATAACCTTCACACTTTTTTTCTTCCTTCCTTCTATTTCAGCTCATGCCAGTTTCACTCTGAGGTAACACAGATGCTTTCTGAGCCACTGTGACCTCGCTTTCCCTTTCTAAAGCTCAGTACTGTATTTCTTCCTCCATACAAAATTTTATTTACTCTATGGAATTGGTTACCACAAGCTCTCAGAGAGGCTTTGGTTTCTCAGGGCTCTGCAAAGGACGGCCCAAGTGCTGAAAGATTGCAAAGGCATGCAGAGTGGTGCTCATGAGGCTCACCGCCTCTCAGAAACGAAAGCTCGGAAGAGATCTAGAACCTCATACCTTAYGGCACAGGTCAGTCTCTAATTTAGGGCAGATTCTTTCATATTTTTCACCCCAGATCACAGGCACTGTTCTATGATGTACAGAGGACACCACACCTGCTCTAACTCCTGGTCTTCCAGTTTCTGTGATCCTCTCTTGCCTTGTGAGCCATCAGTTCACTTCAAAGTCTTAAACATTGCCATGGACAGCAATTATTTCCAGGCTTCTGCCATTACTTTATGTTTCAGTGTAGCTGAAAGGGAGTGTTTGCAATCCCTAACTAAAAGTTAATAAGAACCATAGTAATTTTATGAGGTTAACCTGAGGTTAGGGCTCTAAATAAATTTAGCTGTATTTAGTCATGCTGTAGTGTGACATTTACTGTATTGCACTACAGTCACTGGTCTTCCTCAATCACGTTGGTGCCTGTTTTATGACTCCTTCGCTGAAGCTACAAGCACTTCTAAAGGTAAACTTGGTACCAGGTGTAAAACTCAGATTATTTGGGTTTGAATTATCCAAGGACTTCAGGAGGCCCATTAGCACAGGCCACAGATTGATGCAAGCGCTTGTGTTTGCTGTATTCACTGTGTGGAGAAAACAAATGCACAAAAATAGAACAATGAGTTATGTAATTTTCTGTCAAAATGTTATGTTAAATAAGACCCTTTAACAAAAAAAGGTAGAGATGAAGTTACGGAGGTGTCTACCCATTCTCCTTCTTGTAGGTTGACAGTTCACGTTCCATACCAGGAAGCAGGCGTATGCCCAGTGTTCACTTTGCTCTGTAATGCTAATTAAACACTGTCTCTGGAAGAGGTGTCATCCTTGGGGATTAGCTGTTAAATTAAGGTCATGTCTGCATATCTCTGGTATTTGTCTGTGTGTCCCTTTTATTTAAAGAATATGGAAACAAATGCCAGCATCCTGGTTAATATTTCCTTTACCTCTGCTAAGCAGTTTCTTCTGTTTAAGACTATTTGTGAGCCTTCTGACTGCTACATTTGCCACAGTAATATGCTACTCTAAAGTATTTAACACAATGCTTTGTTGAAAGTTCTATAGATAGAAGACACAACATCCATGGTATTTGAGAACTAAATGATTAAATAGGCAACACTTATTAGCAACTAGGTAAGCCCTGAGATTCTTGTGGAGGTTTTTAACATGGGCTTTTCTCTCCTAGTAGAGCTCTCCCACTCTACATCACAGATAGGGACTATATTTCCAGAAACTATTCCTCTTTTCCTGAGAATAGGAACACTGCTACCGTCTACACTGGGCTGTTTTAAATCCCCTTTTCCATGGATACCAGGGGGACCTACACTTAAAATATAAATGTCCACTAACAGGTTTTTTAAGTATTTAGGCTCCATACTTAAGAAAGCATTATTGCAGACTCTCACTAGGCAATGCAGGGCAGGATCTGGTTCTATTTGTGATATCCAGCAGCTCCTCAATTCCTCTGCAAATATATACAGTATTTATAAGTCTTGTGTTTTACTGGGGTAAGTTATATCCTACTGACAGCCTATTGTCCCTGCTACTTGTCAATGGACTCTCTTTGGTAATTCATTCATTCTCTCTTTTTCTGTACCCGAGGCAAGTTTAGCTGAGGACTGCAGTAGATGTCTCAAAAATTCCTTTACAGCACCTCCCAAGGTGAAGGAGTCTTGGTGGGGCATTTGTCATGCAGACTGCCTGAAGCCCAGAAACTGTGTCTAGGAGACAAGAAATGCCCCCAGTAAGCAAACAGATGAATCAAAAATCGTACCCTGACCTTTTCCTGCCATGCAAACAAACACCAGCTAGACTGATCTGGAGAATGATCAGGTGGGAGCAGGAAGAGCAACAACAGGAGCAAGGAGCAGCTGCACTAGTGCTCTGCAACAGCCTTGCAAAGGGAGGAATTTGTGTAGTTTAGCTTCCCCATTAATTTCTTTTGTAATTTGGGGCAATAGGAAGCACTTTGCTCCTGTCAGGATGAATCCTAATTTAGTATATTTAAGAATATAGAAAGGAAATGGGAAGTCAAGAAGGAAAAATGCTCAGGTAGACTGAGTGCACTCAATCAATTTATCTTATCTGTAGTGTGAGTTTATCTAAGCTAAGCACAGTCATCCATGAAGGGCTTGATACAAGAAGAACACAGTCCATCAGGGCTCCAGACTCCAGTTTAACACAGTCAGTCATGGTGACTCTGGCTTCTTCCTAGCTTAGAGCAATCTAAGCAGAAGTCTAACCATGCCCAACAAAATGATATACTTTTCAAGCTTTCCTTTCCGGTCGCCTGTTCTTCCTGAGTAACCAAAAAGTGCTGAAAGAGTAAGGTAAATAAATTCAGAGTTCTGAGCTGGAGACAGCTGATTAATGTTACTTTCTCAGCTTCTGCTGAAAATCCAGGGAGATTGGCATCCTAGAAATACAAAGCTTACATTGAGTTTTTGTTATTTACTGGATCGTTTTTCCCCAAATCTGTGAATATAAATCTCATCAAAATCAATGGGAGTTATATGTGTCTAAAAACACACAATACTGTGCAGTCCCTCACACTACTGACAATATTAATGATATCAATTCTTAATTATTTTCTGCTCCATTGATTTCCAGCCTCATAATCTGTGATAGATCTTTCACAAGTATCCTGCCCACTGAGACAGCACTTCCAGCTTGTGCTTATATTGGCCTTTTACTTTCCTACAGCTTGCTATCAAACTTATAAGACAGATGGATACTCTTAGTCAAAGAGATTTGGAATTTGACCCTGTTTCTTAATATTCTACCCTCCACTGGAAGATCTGACTAAGGGGATGGACACATGTGAAGATGGTAAATCAAGCTGTACCGAGTTCAAAACAATGCCCGAAATATGTATGACTGAGCCCTACAAAAGCAGCATAGACCCATCCAGCAGTGACATTTTTCCCCAAAAGCATGAGAAGCAATTTTTTCAGGCTTTCAGATCGCTACCTTTCAATCTGCTCATTTCTGCACAACTACTGTGGTGTGACTTGTTTATGCCTCATGCCCAGTCTCTCTATTCATAATTCCATGGCCTGGGGATGGGACACAAAGCAAAATATAGTTATTTCTATGGTGAGATTTAAGAATCCAAGATCTTCCCTGCTGAAGGTTAAGTTGTCTCTTCCTTTCTTACTCTAATTTAATGCTATTGAGACAGAGCTGTAAGTTCTTCTGTTATGGAAAAGAGGTATGTAACACATGTCATAAAATTAGTTGTTACCCTGTCCAATTACATATTTTTTTGCAATTGATCTATTCCTCACTGAAGTCAGTGGGTGGTTTTCCGCTGAATTCAATAGCTTTTGGATTGAGCCAAAAGAAAGGAATGAAGCGCTAGGGTGCTATAGCACATATAAAGAGCAGAACAGTACATTGAGTGCATGTGTTTTTTCATCATGATTGGTGTTTCAGACTACTAAACCACTGCCTCTCCCCATATCATAACAAAAGATATCTGGGGCTGGAAAAGCTAAATTATTACACTGTTTTTTCTTATACTGATTTTTTTTTAGATGTGTCCAAGTAGTGCATGCCAAAATGTGATTCAATTCCTCTATTTATGTAAATTCATAGAAGGTCTTTGCTGCGAAAAAGAAAACATGTCCTTAGTGCATTTCAAAAATAATCAGTGAGCTTTTCCACAATGTGTGGGTACGTACAATAAGTATTGTTAAATTCTCGTAGGAAGGGTACATGCCAGCACGCACACATATATTCAAACCCAAGCAACATTGTAAGAATTTCCCCTGATGGTAGTTCATATCGATTAACATTAGTCATCTGCACATTTAGGTTTTGTTAAATGTACAGACTCTGAGGCAATCCACCCTTGTTGCAACACAAATTTGCAAAGTCAAGCATTTTGATTTTTTTAAGGACATATTGTCTATCGGAAATACAAGGTCTGTGGTCTGTGGAAAGCAGTGTTTGCATAGTGGGAAAAAGTGAAAAAGAGAAAAAGAAAAACAATAATAAGATTTTGCAGTCACTGAGGTAGCTTAGTCAATGCGTAGGTATTTTCATATTTAGTTGAATTTACCGAAACAAAGTCACGGACTGAAAAGTTAGAAGCTACTCATGCTAAGGTCATCCTTTCAATGTACGTTCAGTCGTGCTGCATATAGCAGCACTTTAATCTATAGCTTTACATACATGATTAAACATGATTAAACAACGCTCCTTTTTATAAAACTTCCCTCCATTTAGAGGATGGATGGTGCTCCAGGGACGAGAGAGAGTTGTGTTGTTATGACTGTGAGAAGAGGAAGTGATATCAGCCTGGGTTGCTCCAGCTGAATAAAGTAGATGCTGAAGAGCCCCAGGTCAGTGCTGAAGGCAGGAAGGAGCCAGAGAGTGGCTGAGTGGAATGAGGTCAGAGCAAGGCCTCATTCGATGCCTGTTGAAGTCGCTCAGTGAAAGGGGGATCAAGCTCCTACATGATGGTGTGCAAGAAAAAGAGATAATTTTTGAAGTTCAGGTTTGGAAGATTTTAGAGCAATATGTGACAGTGCAATTGGAGAGGAATGTGTCTATATCATCAAAATCCTATTTCCCTGGTAACTTCCTCCATTCCTACCCCCTTATAATCGTCACTGCACACATTCTAGTTTGCCTGTGGATTCTTCTGTTTTAACTAAGCCAATTAGTTCTCAAGGCAAAATCCTCACGTAGTTTGTCAAAGGACTGCTGCTTATATGAATTATGGATAATATTTCATCCAAGTTTGCCTACTTCTGTCCAGTTTCATTCTCTATCACTATTCCCCTTGGCACTGTGCCCTCCAGTACCCACACAAGCCACCATGATATACTTTAAGATAAATGCAACAAGTGTATAGCATCGAGTTATGGAAACATTTTTTCTGGTGGGATTTGATATAACCTTTATATAATTTGAGAACTTTTAACTGAAAGTACACACACACAGAGTCATGCACACATACATATAGTCACACACACACACACATATATAGCAACATGGTGTCCACAAGAGACTTAATCCAAGTGTCATACCCAATGGRTGTGTTCAGTCCAATGTAGGTGGAACTAGCGCTGAGCAATATGATTCTGAACCATTCTGCACTACTTGGTCTAGGGGCCAAGATACGTACTTGGAACAGATGCCTTCAATGAGAGGTACAAGGCCTGGAGCAGAATGGAGACTTAAAGAAATGGAATTAATTTAAGTATATTATGGAGAAAGGGTCAGCAGGATTTAGTAACAGTCCATGTGGAAAAAGGAATAGAGGCATTAAGAAGCAACAGTAGGAGGTTGCAAGGTTTGTCTGTCCCCCAAAATATATTGATTTAACCATTCACCCAATGGAAAGGGGGCTAAAACTTCACTGGTATGTGTGAAATCTGAAAGAACTTTTTGTGTACTGTCAGCATAAAAATGGCCTCTGCAGCAGAGCAAATAGAAAGAAATTAGCACAAATGGAGAAATTATGGAGGGAAGAGAGAGGAAAACTAAGATGTACCTCTGTGGAGCAGGAGCTGGGCCTCCCAAGCCTTTACTTTGTTACGAGTAGTTGAGATAGGAAACTACAAATCCTTACAAGCTCCACAATAGTCATGCAGCTTCAAATATTGAAAATCTGAGAAATCTCAATGTCTCCTGGGACATTTCCAGATCCCACTTAATGCCTGACTCATGATGGTAATTATCCTCTCCATGCTAGCGGTATGGTAGCTAATTAAGTAGGCTMATGAAAGCACATTCAGAATCTGGAAAGAAAGCATAACTGAAGTGATTATATTCCTGATATATTCCTTGGTCCAATGCAAGCTTAAAACTGTTTAAGTCAGGAGTCTGCATGAATAGAAATCAAGTGCCAGGGACTGAAAGAACTGTATTTTAATGTACCATTTATTCTAAAATATATTGTCCTTTTGGAGGAGTCATTCTTTATTTTTTATGATGTTTGGAGGCAAGAGTCATCTAATGACTGCAATTAAAAGCCATCTGGGTTATAAGTATAAATGAACTTAAACATCGTTCAGTATGAGGGAAGTCTGATGGCTACCTTGACTCTTAGTCAGCCAAGTTAAAACAGGGCAAGGCACTGAACTCCGCTGAAAACCAAATAAACTGCACCTCTAGAGCAGACCAAAAGTCCAGTGTTGACAACAGCCATGCATTGCATCCTCTCTTGAATTCTTAGTTTCCTGAGGAGGGGGATGATCAAAACTCCTGTGCTCCTGATAGTAATTCAGCTGCTTCTGTGTCACACTTTTACATTCTTCCTATGTATTATGAAAAGAGAAAAAAGAGAAAAAAGAGAAAAAAGAGGAGAGGAGGGGAGAGGAGAGGAGAGGAGAGGAGAGGAGAGGAGAGGAGAGGAGAGGAGGAGAAGGAAACAGTCTAGAGTTTCCCGGAGAAAAGAATGTTAACAATGACAATATAGTTGTACTGATGTTGAACCAAGAGTGTGGTGTCCAGTTCTGGGCTCCCCAGTACAAGAGGGATGTGGCACTACTGGAACAAGTCCAGCAAAGGGCTACAAAGATGATTAGGGGACTGGAGCATCTCTCTTATGAGGAAAGGCTGAGASAGCTGGGCCTGTTTAGCCTGGAGAAGAGAAGGCTGAGAGGAGATCTTATCAAYGTGTACAAGTATCTGAAGGGAGGGTGTCGAGAGGATGGGGCCAGACTCTTTTCAGTGGTGCCGAGCGACAGGACGCGAGGCAAYGGGCACAAACTGAAACACAGACGCTTCCATCTGAACATGAGGAAAACCTTTTTCACTGTGAGGGTGACAGAGCACTGGMACAGGTTGCCCAGAGAGGTGGTGGAGTCTCCTTCTCTGGAGATGTTCAAAACCTGCCTGGACGTGATCCTGTGCAAGTGCTCTAGGTGACCCTGCTTGAGCAGGGGGGTTGGACTAGATGATCTCCAGAGGTCCCTTCCAACCTCAACCATTCTGTGATTCTGTGATTCTGTGATTCTGTGAGAGCTGTGCGCCAGAACTTCATTGCGCAAGGAGCTGTGTAGAAAGGACCAAAATGTCTCCAGGCTTTACCCACAGCTATGTATCAGAGTCACGCAGTCACACCTGACCCTATTGAACTTTGGAGGTGGTGCTGGGAAGAAAGCACTGCTCACTCCCTCACTGTGAGAAGAAGAGGGAAACTCCCTGCTCCATCCAGGATAATTTAATGACCAAAGTCATCCTCCTTCCCAAGGGCATTTGCTGACATTTGATACATATACAGGTATATTTAAGAAAGGGGAAGAGAGTTTGTTAGAGAGAGAGGAAATGATGTCTAAAGAATTACTAAAAGTTTCATGATCCTCACTTTCTGCTGTGTCTGTCCAAACTAGCTGAGAATCCAGTTCATATATATGTCTGTATTTGTGTGTGTGTGTGTGTGTGTGTGTGTGTGTGTGTGTGTGTAAACATATGTAATGCAAACTGCATATCCAGTGTGCATGTGTGTGTGTGTGTGCACCAAGTTTTATAGTACGTTGGGGCTTTCTGATGATTTTTTTCTTCTACTTTACACCCTTTTATCTTTTATATTTAAGCAGACAAAGACAGAAGACTCTGTTTTGTATCTTCTGAACACAAAACACAGACTAAAATATCAGCAATGTTTGACAATGTGATATTTTTCCCTCAACCCACCCCGACACACTCAAAAACACACACACATGCTCAAAATATAATAACTTTCATTAAAGAAATGGAAGAACACTACAACTCGTTTGAGTCCTCTCACATGCAGGAGATAGTTCTTGTTCAGTGTTCAGATAAGGGAATTACACTCTCACATGCACTTTACGAGACCGATTATACCTGAATGACTTCACAGCCTTTTGCCATAGACCAGATTCTCATTTTTAGGAAAACAGCAGCAAGCCATTCCTTTTACTTCTCCTGTTAAAGGGTTAATGCTTCTTTTTATTCACTTTATACCGTATGCTATGCTCTTTTAACTAAGCATTTTTAAATATCATTCAATGGAAGATTTTTAATGCTACCATTAAAGTTTTTCCTTTGCAGTTAGTTTTCAAATGCTTAGAGTTTCAAGTACTTCCATTATAGATCTCTGACAATGTATTTTCCATTTTGCTGCACACTTCTGAAAATAAAATTATATAAATAAATAAAACCCGCATGTGACAACATGTCTTGAGAGACTCAATATCATAAAAATATGTTTTAGCTACTTATGCTAATTGATTTTTAGCCAATCCTTAAACATGTCTGCAATTGCTACTGTCTTCTCTCTTAAATTACAGCTTTCTTCCTGACTCAGCTGTTTAGTCTTTCAGAAGTTTGCCACAGATTTCTTGTGCAACTATTTTGTGTCATGGCACTGTGCTGTAGATTACTTAAATTCTAAAGCATGGAGGCATGTTCACCTACTCAAAAATGCAACATTGACTGAAAATATAGAAAAAAAATTAAACAGAATTCTCATCTTTAGGAAAATAGCAAGCCATTCCTTTTACCTCTTCTATTAAACGGTTAATGCTTCTTTTTATTCATTTTATACTGTATGCTGTCCTCTTTTGTTTTAACTAAGCATTTTTAAATATCATTCATTGCATTGCAAGACAATAATATTGCACAACCATGCTCAGAAACCGACAAGTTTGCCTCCTAYACCAGAATAAAAGTAGATTTCAAAGTAGATAAGGAGTTGCCTACTATTATGGTTCTTAGTGCAAATTTCATTTATTCTAATAAAAGAAAATCTTGCTCTGCTAAAGTCAAGGGGACACTGATTTTACTCTTTTGGGAGTATTTTTACTTTTGATAATGGAGGCTGAGCTATCTTGGGCTTTTAGCTACAAAACAACAATTAAATTAATGGGAATAACATGGCCAAACCTTCTGCTTGGTACTGGAAACCTCAGTCATGGCATCTGCTGTAGGATCCTAAAAACTGGAAAAGCCACTGTCAGCTTTGAAACTGGCTAGATTGCTTAGTCTGCCCATTTACCTCAAGCCTCGTTGGGCAAACCTTGACATAATTKTTATGTTTTCCATCTGGCAACTAAGTGTATAAATCACTTCATGTTAGTACAAGGGCTTCATGCTTATAAAACTTGCCTGTCACTGCAGCTATAGAATTGGTATAATCAGGTGGGAGGCAGTTACTTTCCTACCATCATGGGCTTTATAATTTAAGAAGCAATATTCAAATGGGAATAACAAAAAAAAAAAAGAGAAAAGTTGCCGAAGAGAGCGCTGAATCACAGTACACTGAGCTGTAACATAGAAAATTAAGTCTGACAGTTACAGATCGCTAATATCTCTAAAAGCTCTGTCCTTTCTTCCATCTGTGTTTTCTTGCATTTGAACATTACGTCTTTGTCCTTCTATCTGGAAGGGGATGATCCAGTGCAGGCAGGTTAGACATGCCATATTTGCAGTCATTGTTATAAACCTCAGAGTGAGCACAAAAGGAAAACAGAAGGGAGTTAGAAAACAGCCAGACAAAATAATAATATTCTATCAAGCCTGTCTAAATACTTTCAAATGTTGCAGCATTCACTGCTTTGTTGTTAAAACTAACTCTCCATGGACACTGATGCAATGGGGCCAGGATTTCACTCAAACTTATTCAGGGTCTCCTTATTTTGGCTATGAGCCAGGTCCCAATAGAAATGACAGAAACATTCTCACTCCACAGAAATTGGGGGGAGGTGGTCATGGGCCTCCATGCAAAGGTTTGTAGGGAGGAATTAGTATGAACTCCTCCTTTTCCCTCTGTGTTGGAGCAACCAAGCCGTGCCCTGAGGAGTATTGCTGCARTCTATTCATCGAATGACTCAACACCAAGAGATTTTTCTTGTTTTATTTGTAACCTGGAAGGTAATGTAAAGCTGATTTTCTTTGAGAAGAAAATGGAATATTTTAGGGAAAGGTATATGATGCCTGCAGTTTCCAAGGCCCATTAGCTTAAAAAGGAAAGTAAGCCCTTAAGTGCTATCAATAAGAAACACCTTGACAATCTACTTCATTATCTAATTTAAAACCTGATAGCAATACACTTAAGAAAATGAAACCAGCTACTTTTCTGGAGACAACCATTGGTATCTATATGGCTCCCTACGCAGCTGTGTATGGTTCTATGCAGGAAGGGAGAGGAGGAACCCTGCTGGGGCTCCACCGGCAGTGGAGAGGCTATAAAACTCTGCGATGTGCAGGACACCACAGGGAAATGGAGGGCCAGGGCCTTCAATAACAACAGTCCTTCAGGACAGCTGAAAAAAAAGATAAAGAGGCTGAGGAAGCACAAGATGCATGTTTTAAGGAAAGAACCAGGAAAGATACTCTCTGCTAAAGTTTATTTAACAAAGAGAGCAAAAAGACCAACTTCTGGGACCAACAGAGCTACTAAAAATGATCTTTTTATTGACTTCACAGAGCAAAAACTTGCTTGGTTGAGATCATATTGTATACTTGCAAAGTGTTACCATATCTGATCCTCAGAGTTCAAGAATCTGGAAATACCTATCTATCAACTGTTCACACAATTCATATAATATCCAAAATAAAGATTTTAAAAGTCACAATGAAATAAATTAATTTACAGTTTCCATTAGAACAACAAAAAATCATCTCATGGAACTTCCCTTTTTTGTAATAATGGTATAAAACATGATACAACTTATTAATGATAATGTGTGTACTATGACTTAAAAATATTGCCCATCTCTGCCTAGCATCAGTGCAGTAGCAAGTTATTTTCATGGGTAGAGTTGTTGTATACAAATATTTACCTTTCACAGCTCCATATTTTGTACATAAAATAAAAATATTTTAAACAAGTTTAAACCTTAAATTCACATATATCCATGATTTGTAGTAMGAACCTTTCATTTTTTAAATATTTAAAGCTTCTTTAAAGAAATTTAATCGAAAATGAAATGTTCTTAATGCCTACCTTCCTGCCAACTTTTGATTCCCTCTGGAGTAAGAAGGTTCATTTATTCAGTGATCATGAAATGTAAAAAATGTTTTATTTTAAGTGAGGATTTTCTCTGCCTCTTTAAACCACACACCCCACTATCATTGTCAGAGGGTCAAAACAAAGAGATTTTTACATTACAGGAGGGACCAGATACCAAGGAAAAACAAATCCTTCATAATCCAAAAATCCCTCTTCCTTGAATACACCATGGACCTGAGAGATAATGTCAAAGTTTTTTCATAAATTTTCAGACCACCCACCAGCATCAATAAAAATATATCCATGCCTATATGCATGTGTACACACACGTAGAGAGAATAAAACAGCTGTTTGGAAACAATTTTTGTTACTTCTATAAAATGAATAATAAAGTCAATAAAAAGATTTGCACAAAGAAAAGAAGAAATAATTCTAGATTGATTTGTAGCCAGGAGGCAGTTGTGCAAATATGCTTTTTAAGTTGCATTTGATTCTATCTCTTTACTGTAGCAACCCGGGCACCCAAATTAGAGACAAACAAAACTTGAAAGTGTTGCTGACTCATTTTGTATGTATACATACCCAGTTCACCTGAATCATTTCATGTCTTCTCTCCCCTTATTTTTTTTCAACATTCCATTTACCTCTCTTGTAATCTTTGAGTGCATAACTCTGAGTGTCTTCCCAGAAAACGGCTTCCAGAAGATCCCTCTAGGCTGATGTTCTCCCTTGCAGCTCCATTTTAGGAAGCATTCTGACATTGCTTGTATCGTAACCATAAAGGTAACCGTAATCCTTTTATAAACTGGAGGTACTGAGAGCTAAGTTTATTCTGGTCTTTTGAGCAAGAAATCTCCATCACAGTAGACTGAGCTTCAAGAAACACCCAACCCTCTATCTCCAGTCTTCCCAAGTTCTCTCTTTGGTGAACATCTATCAGGCACTAAAATCCTAAAAAAAATTATCAGCGAGAGAAAGGATTATGTCAAGTAGCTCACACCTATCCCTACTCTTTGGAGAGGAATCGCTCTTAATTAGTATCAAACCCTAGAGCTGGACTGAGCTTTTCATAAGGAACTAGACAGAACACTGTCCCAAGGACCCACTGTAACTGTTCTTCTTCTAATACCGCTTACCAGGTAGGTTTGTGTATTTATCTTCTATCTCTTCCTGAACTAACTTTGCAAGGCTCTTCACCAAATAATTAAAGAAAAAAAAAAAAACACAAAAACCCTTCAATAGAAATTAATGGAGGAAAACACTTTTGGCCTATGAGCTCCATTTGGTGCACAGTAATAGAAGACCCATTAGGAAAGCTAGGTATGTATCTCCATTTTTCTTCCTGGTGTGAATCTAAACATTGCTTTATTGTTCTCATATGGTATTTGGTCAGTGAAGATGATTCATCTCACCTAGCTTCAGCCATCTGAAACACAGATCTCTAGTTTGAGCTAACCATTGAGACTTGTATGGTAAGGAAAAGGCACCTCACTGAGTGTAGCTCAGGTACTTGTCTCAGAGCAGGAAGCAGAGTCCTCCAGATGTGCCCATCTTTCTCCACTGATTACGGAGGCAGCCTAGGTGATTTGTTCAGACCAGATGACTAACTTTCACGTGGCTGATGTCAAGTCCGTCTCACCTTGTGGGATCATACCCCAGAGAAGGAATAACACAGCAGAATATGGTTTCATCCATTCTTCCCACACAAACTTACTTGCAGTGTACTCCCCTTGAGCTCCACGCCCCTTCTGTAAGTTTTGGGAATCAGGCCATATTTCAGTGAGGAAGAGAAATGTACTGTGTATCCTTTGCTCAATCAAAATACCATGAAATTCTGGCACTAACTTTCTGCAGAAAACTTTCTGGGAACAGGCTGCAGAAAGAGAAATGATCATCAGACAATTCTGCAGGACATACCAGGTCTGCATGAAGTGCTCACACAATTCACAGAACAGAAAAAGGGCAAATTATAGGAGGAGAATTTTCCTTTTTGAATGAACTAATTTTAACCTCATATTTCACTTTCACAGCCCAGATCATTGTGACAAGCATGTCCAAATTAAATGAATATTATAGGAATCCTTTTTTGTTGTTTTTTAGGGAAAAAAATAAGATGATTTCCACAATAGTTCTGTGTGTAGACTGACTGTCCTTGTTATATGCCTTTAGCTCCATTCAAGTAACTCTATGAAACACCACATAAAAGCCAATGAATAGAGCAAAGAGCGTTCAAAACTATCCTAAATTTAGATGTCTGGTATTTTATGGCACTACTAGTTATCCTGTCATTATTTTAATCCTCCAYCCATATCAGTTCTATTTTCATCTAGACTGACCATGTAGCTATTCCTATAACATTCTCATTCTTCCAAATAAAATCACTCTGTTTCTACAAAGACAGGCTATTGAATATTGATATACCATTTCAGCTTTCAAACATTTTCAAAAGTGTTTAACATACACCTAAAATGCTTATTTTTCAGATCATTTCACATGACAAAATGTCCCATTATGCTTTACACATTAAACAGTTTATTCCTGAGAAACATTTACAATTATTTCTGGCATGTCAAAGTCATTTCAATTAAGCTTGTTGAAAATGGCTTATTATTAGCTCTCACATGATGGAGTATATTTATTATACTATTGAAACTTCATGTTAGTCATTTATAAGGTATAGGACCAAAGAAGAAGAAAAAAAGTTATTTATTTTTAACAATCAACCTTTGTTCTGCATGTTTTTTTGAAATTTATTGTCAGTTTTCACTGTGAGTTTATAGACACCTTTCCGATGATGTCAAAAGACAAGCATCAGTACTTCTTTGCTGTATGATGAACTACTTATTTCAACATCACAGTAGTGGGATAATTTACAGCAGACGTGTTGACTGATTTACACCTCCTGAACGTGACAAGCTGCAGGTATGAAAACCAGGTGGTGTCTTAAAAGGGTATAGCGCTATTTGGTTCACATTTAATGTATTTTATCTACAAATGCTAGAATATTTACTGAATAAAACTCACCTACTATTTTTTTTGAAATAGTTGACATATAATTGATATATTGATTACAGTTGATTTTTGATCTATTCATTCAAGTTACTCTCTGTGTTTTCTGAGAAAAAAACTCATAAAGAATTTTCTCATGTGCAAGGTGTAAGACCTTTTTACAGCATTTCCAGATCCTCTCTGAAAATTTAGAGATACCCTTCTATYGGTGCCTCTGACTCTGGGGGAGAATCTTAAGCCAAAAAGAACAAAAGGATTGTGATAGGAGATTGTGTCCATTGCAGGACATCATCATCTGCGAGTCGTGGCTATCCCAGCAGATGCTCTAGGATATATAATTTTTCATAGTACACCAGATCAGTTTACTGTTTGTTTTGTATATTGCCTCTCACTAAGCCACATACAAGCACCTCTAATATACTTTGAAGAATGGTTTTCCAATGGCTTTGTCATTAATTGTCCTGAAACAAGAAGTTTATGTCCCTTAAATATGTTAACTCTCACTCCTAGAATATAATATGTAATAATATAATATAATATACATTATATATAATATGATATGATATATACACTATATATCATATCATATTACATTACATTACATTATATATTAATATATAATGTAATATAATATAATATATAATATGTAATCCAGGACTGTGTAGTTTATCTTCCTGATTGCAACTAATGTACTCTAGTAAAGTGAAGCCTAGGATTCTGAAGGCATTTAAAATCCAATAGATTTATTTAAAGAATTTCTCAGAGTGCTGCAAAAGAGGTAAAGGTAAGATAAAGTATCTATGCTAGGTCTCAGGTATCTTTTACAGAGAACTGATCTTTTTTTTCCCCTCACTCCACACTGGTCTAAAGGAGGTTGATATTAAAATCAATGGTCAGTCACTTAAAGATTAAATTGTATTCATATTTATCCTTTTAACTTTTTTACTCTTGACAATACTTCTTTGCACAACTGTTCTTCTAAAAAACTATCTCTATCAGTATTTATGTAGTTATAATCAAATGGTATGATTTGATATTATTTGGAGGCTAGACTGTACCTTTACCAATGAGCTGGAAGAAAGAGTGGTGCATGACAGCCTCTCTTTCCATTTGCTTACCAGAAGAAGGACCTACTGAGTGGCTTCTATTTCTCCCACTCCTTCTATAATAGAAAGAAATAGTGACATTGGAAAATCCTGTCCCAGATGTTCAAGACTGTTACTGCAGGATCTTACAGATCACAGCTGTACAGAATTCCAACATATTCACTAAGAGTAATAATGAACTTTAATATTGTTCAGAAAAAAAAACTAGTTACACAAATATTAATAAGAATCCCTCACAGATACACAAAGATATACAAGATATGAAAGATGCACAGCACAATGTAACAAGAATTTGACAGAATATTATATTATGGTATGATTTTTTCTTGAGCTGCTCAGAATAGCTGCTCAGCTCTTGAGCTGTTTAGAATAGAGAAGTAATTGTCCAGAAATTTGTTTTTTTCAAGGAAATGGTTTAATTTTCCAGAAGACAAAGCATTTTGTTTTGGGAAAACTGAAAGAAAAATATGCCTCAGGTAAATTCAATTAGTTAGCAGAATGTCAAAATACTTTCTTTCATTCAAAAATGGAGAAATGAAGATCAATTACTTCTGAATCAAAATGCTTTTGGAAATGCTTTGGAAAGTAAACAGGCACTGAAATGAAGAAATGTAACAGAAATTCCACTTTCATTCAGCTGTATTTATTTCCATGTGCAACACAGTTAAATTCTGGAAGCTCTTTTGCAGCATGCTGCATGCCAAAAATAAGAATCAGAAGTGGATTTGGGAGCACTTTATATTTCCAGCTACTGCTGTCTATTATGCCACTAATGGAAACGGCCCTCACAGAAATCATGACTAATATCATATACAGACGTGATGGCTACATATCAGCATACATTTCAATTGAACAATTGAAAGTTTAACTTGGAAATGGCAATAAAAATAACAAATAGAAAAACTTGTAAAAGGTACAGTGCATTCTCCTTTACTTTGCCATGCCCTGGCCTGTTTCTTTCCTCATTCCTCATGACACTTCCACTCCAGAGAAATACCATTTTTGTTATCATTTTAAAGAGAATATGATATGTAATATCTCTCACTGAAAGGGTTAGCACGGGGGAGGGGGAAGGTAGGGATCAGATTTTTTTGGTAGGTTGTTTGCAAGTTCAGTACCGAGCTGGATTTAAGCCACAAACTTGGCACAGGACGTAAACTTCAGGGAGGAGGTGCCGCTGACAGAGGAGATGCAATTTCTGAAAGCTCCATAGTGCTTCCCTCCCTGCTCTGCAACCAGAAATACTGCAGGGGCGTGCAGAGCTGAGGGAAACAAGACACTGGTTCAAGGCACTTTCTTGCATTCAGCAGAACAGGCCCCTAACTGCAGGAAGCCAATATTGGTTTGAAAACACCCTTTGGAAGCAGGGTACCTTTCTCAGGAATCTCTGCAGGTGACCCTAGCACTGAGCTTCTAAAAGCCCAAAGCTTTTAGACATGACTTCCTGCATACCTTAGCCAGTTTCTTAGAATGGATGTCAGGTGTCCTAAATAAAAGGTTGTTATAATTATAATAATAATAATTAATCATAATAACATGATTAATAATAGCTGTGAACACTCTACCTTATGTGATCAAATCCTAGGTCCTTAAAAGGGAAGCTTAAAAGCTAAAGTGCAGAAATAGCTTTATATTGGTCTCTCCTTTCTGTGACATTCATGAGTCACGGGCCTGTCAAGAAAAAAAGCTTAGAGCTGCCTCATTTTAAAAGTTTAGCTGCACTTGGAGAAAGATGATGCAAGCGGTTTCACCCACTGCTGACCGAGCTTGTTACTGAGCACACAACAGAACTTGACTGTAAAATTGAGAATCCCTGTAAAAGGCAGAATGGAAAAGGGGTATCCCTGGAGGCGGTCTGTCTTTCATTGCCAACCTCTATGATTACACACTGCCTTCCAAAGCAGCTTGTGAAAGCTGTCTTTGCAGCCTGCTTCTTTTTCCCAGGACCTGGGGAAAGTGCATCATAGCCATTCCCTGCCAAATCCAAACACCTTAAGATCAAGCATTTCTAAATATGGCTCTGCAGCAGAGCTGCTGGAAGAAAAAGACAAAACTTTTTATTTTCACTGAAAAATACCTTTTTGTTCAACCCATGAAGCTTTATGGAAACATCTAGATTGTGATGCATGTCTCACCTGGAAAGTTTTTCAGGTCCAGAATAATATTACTGGAGAGGGGGGGTAGAAAGGTTCTATAATAACTGATAGCTCTAACTCTCCAATATTTTTCTTTTAATTTGCAGGCCACTAGCTACAACAAACTGTGTTTGTTGGTTTGTCTTTGGCAAAATCTTTCAAAACCTTAAAACTCTTCACAAAATGGAATAGTCACCTCAATCCAGCCCTAGTCTCAAGGATGCTGTCAAAAGTTCGATTAAAAAAGGGTATGTTCTAATATTTATAAACACATACTTACAGCCCAGATGACAAGGGATCAGTGCATGTCCTCCTGAATGCTTATAGGCAGGGAAGAATAGCTGTTTTTCTTTCCACAGCCCCATGTGGTAAGAAGCCAGATCATTCCAGCTCATGTTATTGCATTCCTGTACAAAACTGCAGCGCTTCCCCAGCACTAAGTGATAAGGGTTGTAACTCCTTGGCTCGGTCCGGTGAACATTTGTGTGAGTGGATTCAAGTTCTTAAGGGAGCAAATGCTCACTGACAGAAGTATGGACTGCACAGACTGCCTCCAAACAGGGGAAGGCAAACAAATACATGTTCCACAGTTTTCCTCTTTTCTCAGCTGATTCAGGTTCCCAAGGGTAAAACTTGTGTTATCCTTTCCAGTGACTGTGCACTTTGGAAGGCTAAAGAACTATTTTAAGTTCCCATTTATATAGTGTGCTATAAAATAAGGCCCAAGACAGATGAACAGGGCCTCTGTTTTTTAAACAACAGTGTCTTAGAGATTTGCACATCAGCCATCTCTCCTGTAGAGTCAGACAGATTTACAGTGCCTGGAAATGTTTGCCAACAAAGATGTTATTGTAACTCCAGTGCCTGTTCAGGGAAGTTTATGAGGTAGAGTTAGAAACTGTTCATATTGTCTTCCTGCGCTTGATGTATAGGAGAGACAATACGCCAAATGCATTGCTGAGTTAAAAGAGAAGCTACTGCAACATTAGGATTGTATCTAATATCAAGTATCTCACACTCTGCTTTGTTGCCTCCACCTTTCACCTGGAGAAATACAGCCATATTTAACCCACCTTGTGTGACTGTGGGCGACTCAATTAYCTTTTCTGTGTTTCTGCTTGCAAAACTGATAAATAGGAGCGCCATTTATTATCTGGCTCAAATCTTTATGAGAAAGTTGCCTGAACTTACATATTCTGTTCTGTTTTATGATACTATAACTGACTTGTCTCTCTCAAATACCATCTAAGATGTGTCACTAAATGATGGGTCATTTCTATAAGTGGGCATAACTTCACTGGGTTTCACATCAGCTGAACTCTCGTCTGGATATTCTTTTCCCTTCCAAAATATGCTAATGCTATATGTATATTTTTTTTTCATATTGAGCTCTCAGGTTGCCATTTCTGCTTATTCTAAACACCCGTCGGCTGCTAGTAGAGTTATTCAAGACAGCTCATAAATCTTTCTATCTGAAGACAGTTCCATTTGCTAGCTGAGAACAGAAGGTAGCTCTGCTTCTTCTGCTTGTAATTTTTGAAGTGCATGAAAAGTTTCATATATGTTTGTATGTCTATCTTTACTGAATCCCTCCTGTGGCTTTCATACTGAATATTCACTATCTTTTTCATTAGTGAGAATTTAAATAGCTTTGATAAGATAAGTAGACTCCCTAGTAAATAACTACCTTGCCCAGGGATGATCCCCTACCTCACTTCTACACTTTGCACTTATTGTGTTAAGGCTATGCTCAGGAACCAATGCTTTCTTGTAAATACATCACGGACATTAGCTGCACATTCCTTGGATAGCAGCAAAGTATTTGGCTGTCTAGACACAGCCAAATAAGAACACAAAGCTTACTTTGAGCAAATCACTAACAACTTCTGTTGGCCAACAATGGGCAGAAATGTTCTTTTATCCTTTCAGCTGTGGCGCATGGGAGTAAGTCCAGGCTCTAAAGGAACTAAGTCACTGCAACGTTTTCTTCTCCATCATTTCCATTCTCGGAAGAAAAACATGTTTGAGAGAGACTATAAAGAAATGTGGAACACAGCCAGAGTGGTCACTGCTAAATCTCCTATGCTGGTGTCACCATTTTGTAATAGCCCAGGTGTAATGTCAGTGGAATATACAGCAGGCAGATGGTACCTGGCCAGTTGCTCTGTTGTTGGAATGGTTCAGCTTCTCTCATATTACTGTCCAATTCTATGTTTGGAACATTATTTTGTTTAGGCTGAAAATTTATCATTGAATATTTTTTATACCTGTGTTGAAAGCAGATTTTATCTTTTTGATCCGTTTGGATTTAGAAGTAAGGTTTGGGGAGGGGTTGTTTTTTGGCTATATCCTTGGTTTTATGAAACATTTGCCAAGAAAATTGACTCTTTAAAAATAAAGTACCCTAAATCCGGATTTATGCATATGCCCCCTTAGAAAGATTAAGAAAATTATATACACTTCAGGATAGCAGATTAAAATGAGGTGGTGAGAAGGGATTCATTCAATGCTTCAAGAAATTTTCAAGCCTGAATGAAAATTTCATTAACCAAAGCACTAAGTCTATTTCCTGTCATGCTATTTTGGTTTTGTTTATTCTTTAGGAACAAGCACAATCCTACTGAATTGAAGATTCAAAGTCACGACACATGTGGGTCATTTTTCAGTTCTAGGCATAGCAGATTAGACATATMACTCTTGTTGGTATGGCAAACCTGATCATTTAATCCTTTCTGATTCACACAAAAATATTGATATCCAGAGTACTTGCCCTTAATGTCAACTAGAGAAGTTGACCGTGTAAGGTATGTGAGTTTTCTTACCCATTTTTTAAAGGAACCTTTTCTTTTTTTCATTTTTTTCTTTTTAATTTTTTAATGTTCTTACCAGGAAGAAGCCTTGAAATTACCAGTAATATTATTACAAACAGCATCCATCACATTTATTCTACTCTCCATTGTCATTAAGCTCACTGTATCATTCTAATTATATTGGAACCCACAATAAAGACCTAAGTGTTTAGATCGTTGGAGTTATGTTGTAAAGCAGATGCAGGAGATCTCATGAACTGTGTACTTGGTACAAATGGGGCATGTAATTCTTCAGCCCATTCGAAGGTTTTAAGTCATTGAAGACTTRTGAGGAAATGTCAGATAAGAAAATGTTTATATTAAAATATGTCTATTTATATTAAAATATGTCAGAGAAGCAGGAACTAGAGCCAGCAGAATAAATACATTCATTCTGCTTCATGGTGCTTCCACCCATTCTCCTGTTGGTAATACCAAGAAACTGTATTACTTCACTGCTACTTCACTGTTAAAATGTACAAAGCTGTAGGCCTTTTCAATTAGCAGACACATATTTAGGGGGGAAAAAAAAAAGTGCCAAAAGGAGTTTGGAATATTTCTTTCTCTCTCCTTCTTTCTCTCTCTCCACCCAAAATATTTTCTTTAGCCCACCGAGTATATCTAACAGAAGGCCTTCTGGATTTACACATGCTGGTGTTGTCAGCTCTGTCCCCAGACAAACTGTGGATCCAGCCTAAGGGGAAAAGCTTTCCTTTCTCGCATTATGCTATTATTTCAGGATACTGATAAAAGATCTGTGATGCAGCAATGAGTGTTCAGGTCACCTTTTCTGTCCTTCAACATGTATAAACAAATGATTCAGACATAGTAGTGTCAGCACAGTGTGTACCTCTTACCACAGTTCAGGATTTCCTGCATGTAAACCTGAATTACCTGAAATATCACTTGTCTTTCAATTAATCGATCCCCCAAACTGCTCAAAGCATATTGATGGCCCTTTTGCCTGTTTTCAAAAAGCAGATGGTTGATCTAGAAGCAGGTGTCAATGACCACTTAAGAATGTGCTCTTCACACTTCTGCAGTCTCAGTTGACCTTGCAAGGAGTGAAGTTCAAGATCATCAACAACAGATGTTCCAGAACATTGCCATGCTTAGCACAGAAGTGTCACACTTGTCAATCACCTCTGTGAAGCAAACAAGATTTTGATAAATGGCATGTTTTTCCAAAGAGTCCTTGAAACTACTGTTATTTTAGGCAGCCTTGCTTTACTGTCAAATGTGAAGAGCTAAAGCTATTTCATGTCTTCATGTGGTAAAAACTCCAGCTGGATGATGGCACTAGAGTTTTGCTGATAATGAAACTCAATATCTGATATGTGCCTATTCCCCCTGCTCTGCTGGAATACATTGTACACATCATCTTCAAAAGCAATGGGATRGAGTGACAAGGGTATCTCTGTCCAGTTCATTTCACTGAAGGCAGAGTCCTATTCTCCAACAGCTGCATAAGCAGAGCTCACTGGCAATACAAGAAGAAACTTCTCCCCTCAAGCCCAGTGGTGGTTCAAGAACCATGTTGCCCAGCTGCCATCCTTATYTTGTTTTCTCTTTTTCTTTTCTCTGTCTTCTTTTGTATGCTAGATGGTCATCTGATTTTCCCCAAGCAGTCTTCTGTCGTTTTGTTTCAAAGCCTTTATTTTTGCCTGTGCAGGTGCAAAATCCTTCAGCCGTGCTTGTGSGTAGATACCTTGAGAGGTGGAAGATCTGATGAGGAGGGTGACATTTGCCATCAGTGAAGCTTTTTGTCAGCCAGCCAGCCTTTTTCTTTCTCTCAGCTGTAAATATGCAAGGCAGTGACACAAACCCAAAGGAGACACAAGAGAAGAGCCTGAATGTGATAAATTAATAAACTGACAGTGGCCTTTGTCATCTTAATGTGCCTTCACATCTGAAAATTAGGCACTGCATTTTCATTTTAGTATCGTCCTTATTTTCTCCTTGCAGGAACTGGTAGTGTGTCAAGAACAACAAAAACAGTTTAATCCTAACAATAGGGGAGGAAAGTACCTGCATTTCCCATGTTTTGTAACTCTATTCTCTTGTTTTCTAATTTGTTGTAAATACCGGGTTCTTGGAATTTGCTGTGAGTACTGTTTTGTTATTGTTTTTTCTTATACTTATGAGTAGGCTTTAATAGTATTATTATTCAGGTTTTGTTGTACTTTCATAGAGCTCTCTTGACTGGAATCTAACAAAACAGCATATTTTGTTTTCCAGAGTTCTCCAATAATATCAGTGTGATGATTTTCAGCATCCCTTGGCCTAAGCAGCAAGAATTATCTTTGAGCTTTTTCTCAGACAGTTTTCCATCTGTCTTACTCCTCTTGTAAATTAAAGCAAAAAGGTTAACCTCAGCTCAATGTCACCCATAGGCCCACACAGCTTTGACACAATAGACTCTCCAGTGCATCTCATCCCACAACTCCACTCTTTTCAGCATGCTACATTTTCCATTCACTCTGCAAATCCACAGAATATTTGAAAACATATAGACACGGAGAATTCATAAAGATTCCTTTATTTTAGTTAGCATGAGAAATATGCTGTACCAAGCAAAAAGTATACGTATTTCCCTATCTTGGTTTTCTTACATTTTTGAGCATCTGGGGGACATCTTTCCTCTTCCACATTGCTCCTTTTCTCTCTTTATTGTAGATTTCCAGATTCCTGATTCCTTCTGTAGTCTTCAGTGAAAAAGAATTTGATTGATGCATTTTCCTGCTGCAAGAGCACCACCTCCTCTTCCTTTCACATGCCCATATTTCCTATGCCTGTGTGTCCTTGCATTCACCTCTTTACTCATTTGTGTTTTCAAAGGGCTCTACCAACACTTTTGTCTTTAGTTCTGCCTCTGAAGAAATTCTAATGATGTAGACCCCAATGCGTCACAGAGGAGCTTTCTCCTAAGCTTCAGCTGTCCTATTGTTTTTTCTGACCAAGTCTATTCACAAGATAATAACACTTAATGAGTCCCTCTCTCTCTCTTTCCCATATACAGACTTGTAGACGCCACTCTTCTGCTTTTTAGTGTGAGGAGTAGGAAGCAGTCACTACAAAGGCAGGTCTACGCTGCAGGCAGAGCTGTGATTGCATCACCTGCAGACATACTTGATTTAYGTTTGTGCTAGCTAGCTGTGTTACTGGGAGCCATTCTGTCAGCCCCAGAAGCCTGTGCACTTACAAGCGACCCTGATCTGTGCTGAGCTACAACCTCCTCCAGCTCCGTTTCCATTTGTAGCTGAGTTCCCCCAAATATATTCCCACAGTTATATATCCAGCACACCATTTTCTGGATTGTAAATATTTTGCAACACCATCAAATACCCAAATAATACCAACAGTTCATAAAATTAAGCTGGAATCCATGTAATTATCACAGCAGTTTTCTATGCAGACTCATGTTAAAAAACAGGCTTCTACAGTGCCTGGTTAGAGATGTTGTATTATAGGAAAGTATTTTCTGAATAAGTCACTTTGACCAAGTTTACACTAAGAGCATCATTCCAACATAGCAGTAAAAAGCTCTTAGTAGACTTATAGCTATACTCTCACAGCTACTTTTGATGTCAGGATAGTATGGCCAGATGCCTACTTATGCAGTGGCAAAGGGCACTGTAGTTTCACTGGGGCAGCCATCGCACATGGGCACTGCTGGGCATCTTCCATACCTTGAATAAAACTACTCTCTCAATACACCTCACATCTGTAAAATGTATGGAGCAGGCAGTGATCTATTTTCACTAAGATTTGTCCATCTGGGGTCTCCCTGATCATYGTTTCCTTCCCCACCTCGTGGTCATAAATGTGCTGGCAGAACCTGATGCAAGTGGCCTTGCAGGACACTTGACTTTCTTCTCTCAGGAGAGCCCTCATTTTCAGCTCTTGTGATGGATTTCTCACCTCAGCTGCTGAGTGGTGAGCAGCTGCCTTCCCCTATCTTTTCCTCCTTGTTTTCCTACATCTGGCCAAGATCCTTGAGGAGCACTTCCTTCCTGGTTTTTGAGACAAGAGGGCTTTTGCAGACAGCTGTTCCCCCGCAGATGCCAGACAAATGATGAACCTTCTCTGTCCTGCTCTGCAGTTAAGTTCCATTTTGCCATTCCCCTCACTGCATTTCCTACTGGAGGTTAAATCATYTGGATTTTTTAAAAATCCCTTTGCTTTGTGTGTGAGCAGCTACTGCTGTATTAGTTTTTGCACATATCTGCTTTATCTGAAGCTGTATTTGCAGATTGATGAGATCCACAATTTTCAAATTACACGTAAAAAAAATATGGGAACATGAAAGCAGTGGCAGGTTCTGGCAGCTGTCAGCATGATCTGCAGATGTGAGTTTCAGTTTGGGAAAATTAGCCCTGAATCTTGAAGGCTGAATATCAAGTTTGTTATGACACTGTAGGTCTTACTTTTGTATCCTATATCTGATTGCACCAAGAGTGCCAGTTGGTTACCTTTTTCATATAAACCAAATGTAGATATATTACTTTTTCTTACAAATCAAACCTGCATAGCAATTTTAATTAAGATTTTTTAAAAGTATCAGGGATTATTTTAGATCAAGATCTTCGCCAGTAAAATACCTAGAGTAACAGTTATGTTTTTATTAAGAGTTCCTTGATACCATTCGTAATATTAACATTGAGCTGCTAGTGTTGCTGGCTTGCTGAACACTAGCTCTTTTGTTACATTTTATGATCTTTAATTTCCTTACTAATAAGCTATGGGTCCTCAGTGTATTTAACACGTTGGCTGCAACCTTGCCAAACAGCGATCCATCTGTTCTTTGAGTAGGATGCAAAAGAATCTGACAATGCACAGAGGTTGCCTAAAGCAATTCGTTCTGCAATGAATTCAGCTGCACAAATGTGAGTCAATGCCTGCCCCTCTCTTTAAAACTAATTGTCCAGAACACCTCACTCAACCAGTGTTTAAAACTCTGCCTATGCAAAGAACTCACTTACAGCATTTGACTTGTTTTTGCTACCTTGTGCCAAGTATTCTCAGACTACTCCTGCAGGATGAACCCCTGCTCCAAGGACACCTTTCACCTCCCCACTGAAACCACTGAGACCTTTGCCATTGATTTCAGTGGTATGCAGAGAATGTGATCATCCCTGTACAGATACTAGTCCTCCAGACCAGTCCTCTTCCCACCATTTATGGTCCTCCATCCACATATCCACCCTGGATTATCCCTCCTCCTGTTAAGAAAAAGTGAAAAAAAAGTAAACCCCATCTTCTGAGGTAATCTAAAAATTGGAAGCAAGAGGGCCTAAATCAGGAAACAAGCTTGCTACTAAAAAAAAGAGGTCGTTGCATATACTGCAGGAAGATAAGCTCTGTGCTTCTGTGTGTACTGTCAGATCTATGCCAAGAACATCCATATGATTATTAATACGGTAAGAATGTATGTCAGTGCTCACAGGTGGGACAGCTCAGATGATCAGCTCCATGTTTATGTGAACATGCYGATTCCTTACTGAGAAGATAGCAAAACTCATGAACTTTGGTCAGAGAAGTTAGCAAGTGCCAAAGAGGAGTAATAAATATGAGAGAAAAGACTGTTGTATGAAAGAGGAACAAAAAAAAGGAAGGATGTGCTGGTAGACATTTGGGAGAATATGGAAAGAAATAAAGACATATGGAAAATAGTCAAGGAGCTTTATATATCTCAGCATAACTTCAGTCACCACTGTAACCTCTTCCTTCCTCTTCATTTTTTTGTACTTCAGCTTATCTCTCCAGTTCACACAAATTAGTTTTTACTAATCACAGATCTTTTTAACTATTAGTATATTTTGCAATTCACCCACCTATCAGCTAATTATATCAATATCTCCTCTCTGTGTCCAGGACCTTTGTATTTTAAATTTACATCCCTTTTCCAGTTTTTCAGCTTTTACATTCAGAATCTGTCCTCAAAGCTTCTTGACCTTCTGTCRTCCACAACTTCTTTGCTGCTCAATTCAGTGAAAATGTCTCATCCAGCAACTTTTATATCTGCTTTTCCAAAATCTGTTCATATTGTTCCCACCAAAAATGGGTCCAAAGATTGTGCAAAGAAGAGCAGAAATTTTCTTTAAAAGGAAAACTCAGGAAAAGAGTTTTGATGAATATGCAAACATATTGTGAAGTTCGCGGAAGTAACAAAYATATATTTCCTTTTCAAAAATTCCCTTAATATTAAATTTTAATAGTGTCACTTTGAAATACATTATTACAATACAAAAAAATGAAAATAAATATTGAAATTGTCATCACATTCTCAAAAAACAGCATATATTGGATGTTTCAAAAGATGGGGAATTTTCTTCAGAATTTCCCTTCATTAAGGATACCAAAGTTGGAGAGGGCTACTTTGGTTTACAATAATTAAATACTTTGAAATCATGATATCAATTGCAAAACTCTTTCCTCTGCACAGCTTTAAATAAAGTAGCTTCCAGTGTACTGAACACAGCCAAACCACTTTAAAAAGTTCAGGAAAAAAAATTATGTGGGAATATTTGGGAGAATTCTGTTTCACAACTATTCTAGATTGATGGTTAGGATATTACAACAACATTTTGAGTTTCTTACAGGTAAGAGCACCTCAAATATCCAATCCAACATTTTTTTAAAGAGTTGCTGCCAATTTCCGATTGCAAATGAAGAAAAAACCTCATGATTTGAAACATTTCCAACTCAAAGCAATCACACTCTAAATGTTCCTTCTTAGCATGCCAAGACTATATACTCTTGAAAATTCTTTACCAGCATGTACTGTCATCAAAGGATAATATAAAATTATATGTAATGTCTGCCTTGAAAAACATGGCAGTATTGCATTTTAAATACAAAAAAATATAACTTGATTCCACTGAGAGTGTTATTAAAATCTTCTACATAAAGATGAAATTGTACCTTATTTTAAGATGTATTCCAGCCCATTTCTGTAACTGATTGAAAATAGGTTTGTGTGAATTCTTCAACAAACCAATTCTTTCCTAAGTAAAGATAATATTACAAAATCAGGTTATATTTCACTACAATAAAAGTGTTTTGGCATTATTCATGGGCCAAATTTTGAAGGAAAGCAGAGAAGTTATTATCTCTTCCATGACACATTTGAGTAGCCACTTCAAAGTAGTTCCAGCTTTGAAATCTGAAGAATTTCCAGCCATGAAAAGCAATAAATTGTATTTTTGCTCCAACTGTCACCTATAACTATACATTAGTGAGAAAAAAATCTCATCACAGAAACTATTGAATACATGAACTTTTTAAAATAAATGTTTGGCTTTCCATGTGATACAAATCCCAACTTGATAAGACTTACATAAATGAGCAAGAAATGAAGCATTTGAATTTACCAGATACAGCCTTCAGAATAACTTCTACTATGATTTTTAAAAATGTTTTAGAATTAGATTTTTCTATTAAATCTCTAGATCACTTTTGCCAAGAAGGTCACTTTCCTCAGCTACACTTTATTCTCAACTAATGGCAATTCTTCTACAAATATAATACACTGATAAACCGTATTGTGAGCTAGTATATCAAGCCCGTGTGAAACTGTACAGTCCTTAAAAAAAAAAAAAAAAAAAAAGAAAAAAGATAAGTGATTGTGCATTCTTTGAGGTTAATACACTGATAGGAGAGAAAAAATTCTAAATCTACAGTATCAATAAATTACATAGATGGGAAAGTCACATATTAATCCCATTACTGGAAAAGAATAATGAAACAGTGGAGCATCAGAGTTAAGGCAGATATTTTCCTTAACCTCGTCAGAACGTGATACTGGATAAAAGGTGGGATAGTGCAGACACATTTGAACAAACTGCATCCAGATGTGCCTCATGGGCCTGATCCAAGCTGACTGTGACTGAGAGAAAGACAGTGGTTTCAGTGCGGCTTGGATCTGGCTCTCGGGAAAGTGACTTGTCAGGGGAGTGCCACATCATCAGGGCAGTGGGCACTGCAATGACAAACACTCCTCCTCCTGTAGCAAACTGCCTGTCAGGCTTTTGTATCATGTTTCTGATTGTTTATGTTGCAGCACCCCTAGGAAGGAACGGGAAAGCAGATGGAAAACTAACAACAAAATAAGCCCGTAGATGTGACTTCATTGGAGAGGGAGAGAGAGAAAGAGAGAGAGAAAACAACTGGGAGAGATCAGACAGAAATTTTTGCCAACATGTGTGAGTAAATGACATCAGGCATTTATGGAGGTTAAAGCAGTCACAGCCAAATTTCTCTCAACCTTGAGAGAACCCGCTAAAGGCTCTGAAGCAGAGTGAAAGGAAGGGCAATCTGTCTAGTATGCCTGCTTGACGTATGTGCGTGTCTTGAACATTGTCTGTGTATAAGCCTCCAAAACCACAACACTTCAGCTTGGAAACTCTTCTTGTGTACAGAGTCAATACATGCATCTCCTCAATTGCCTTTGAGGGGACCATTAGCTGTTTTTCCAAATATTTCCAAAAAGATTGTATACCTTCACTGGTCTGGAGAGAAAATATCCATGCCATCTAATGAAAGGAACAGATGGTTTCCTGCTCAAACTCTCAGCTTCTGTTGAAATCTAAATATGAAACTAACCACAAAGTTGTGGCCAGACTGTCCCTGTGTCAAATAGCCAAACTCCATCAAAATTCAYAGAGTTGAACAGCCTACAGTTCTTCCCAACGCTTCCGTGCCTTTTTGGGTTTTGTGCCCACCTCAACGTTTTTGAACTAATGTCTAACTCAATTTTCCAGTATAGATCAATGTATGGATCTTTTACCCATGGCTAGGCGCTTCTTTGTAGTTGGCTGCAGTAGATCACCGTGGACCAGCCAGTAGAGGGTGCTACTTGAACTAGGGAGTAAAACATATCAACAACCTTTAAGAATAATCAGATTTCTATGAGTTCATGCAGATCACAGCGGGTTGGCCCCCCTCTGCCATCAATACTAAGGACACAGAAYGAGGGTGTATTTTTTGCTCTTTCATTGAAACGCCTGCTTGGACTGACTGTAGGCACTAGATACTACTGTTGAGAAATAAGCATTGAATTCACAGCCAAATACTCTTAGTTTACTTTGGTATACTTCTCGTTTTATTTTCTCTTCATAGATGCGTTGGAAGTTAGATTTCCACTCCAAGTCAGAATTTTTACCTCTTCTTTGCCTTTTACCAGACCAACCCAATCTGCCTGAAATTTCATAAGCATGTTATTCTGYCAAAGTAGAAGTTTAGCATAAAGTTTGAGGTAAATTCAACAAGATGTTTGGGAGACATGAGGGCTCAAAAAAGGAAGCAGTTTCACCTCTTGAAAATTTTCCTAACATTTTTTTTGGCTTATAATAACTGCAAAATGGCTTGGCTGAGAAACTAGAAATTTGTTTTAATCTTTTGTAGATGGTGATTTCTGTTTCCTTTGGCTTCTTTTGGGGTGCTTCAGGGGGCAATTATTTAGTTGCTAAAAGACATTTAGGCAAACATTTAGGGTTCCTAAATCTGCATGTCAGCTTTTATAGGGCTTATGAAATCCACAATAGTGGAATGCAGTCTTCCCAGACTGTGCAGAATTTTTCACAGCGTAACTCTTGTGAGCAGGGCAGGGCAAACATAATTTCAGAAAAGACTTTAGTAGGTTTCAGTTGACCTGTGAGAAGCTCTGAAGGGTCCCACCCACAGAAATGTCAGGTCCCCTGAGACCTGCTAGAGGCAAAGGCTGTTCTCGTAAAAGCATTTTGCTTCCTTTTTGTCTCTGTATCTACATATAGCTCTTCTACTTGGCTTTATTATCTCTGTGCATGTCTTTTGGCAGGATTTGAGGGAGAAGGTATTCTTCATCACACATCTGAACTGGTTCTGTAAGCAATGACACTCCCAGTGCATGACCAGAGGCAGACCTATATGTAAAGATTTATATTGAGGATAAAATTTGTAAAATTTGCCAATATTGAGAAAAAAAATCTACTTTTAAATTCTCACTGGTTAGTCAAATGTCCTGCATTGGCTTTGAGGATTACACCTTTAAGTGTAGTTAACGGCACTTTAGCAGTTAACAAAACTTTCCATGACAAGGCTTGAAGGTGACCTGAACTTTCACAGTGTGCGATTTGTTGCTCCTATTGGCCCAGTCTACTGAGTGAAGCAATTTACTGGCAGCATTGTATGTAGAATAATATTAAGAAAACACAGAGGTTCCCAAGTGATTTATGAACAGAATATGGTTAGGCTTAGCACCAACCTGGTGAAGATATTGTTCCATTTTTGAGATTTTTGTGCTGCTCTCAACTTTTTGGATTTACTATGAAGTATATTKTTTTCAATCCAAAAATACAAAAATAAGGAAGTAGGATCCAAAAATATAACTCAGGAAGAATCCACGGAAGTTTGGGAAACTTGAAACCAGACTATCAGAAAGGAATGAGTGAGGTATRCAAAAAATATAAAAGAATGAATATTACACCTGCAGGCAGAACTCTCTTCCAAAATAAAAAACTTTTTCTGAAAATACTTTAGCACTACTGAAATGTTGATTAGAAGGAACAATGTTGCATTGTATTTCAGTGAGATGTCCTTCTGTCACCAAATTTTCTTCTTCTCTGTTGCCTATTTCTTCCTATCCCCCCCCACTCAACTTTATTGTGGAATCTATGCTATCAAGGGAAAATATATTTTAAAGAAAGGCAGCTCTGTTCATAGACACATATGAGCCTGCTATGCATCCAGTTACTGGTCCAGAGTTTTATGTGTAAATAAGAGGGCTGGTAGTGCTACAGAAGTCAAAAAAAAAAAAGACTCCTTAAAAGAAAATGTGTTAAATTTGCATTGGTTACCCTCATAAAATCCTGGTGAGTTCAAAGAGGAGTGGAGAGGGGCGCTAACAAAATGAAGAATGAAGTGGAAGTGGTGGCTACATCAAAATGAGCTTAGAAGCAAAAAATAAAGACAACATCTAAAATCTGTGGAGAAAAGGGGGTTCTCAAAGGTTTGTTTCTGGAGGGCTGCTTAGGGGAAGAGAAAACAAGAAAAAATCCTTCTTAATCCAAAGCCTCTTTATGTTTAATAAAATGGCTACAATTTAAAAATATGTATCCTGCTTGCAAAGATTTTGTGGGCTTCACTTTGCTAACCTCCTTTACAGGAGGAAGTTGTTCACTGAATGATTTTCAACCTATTTTTTGTGGGTCTTCCAACAAAAAATATATTGAGAAAACACTGATGAATAAAAAAGAGGACCAGAAATGGAGAAGAACAGATCAGAAAAAGAGCAATGGTAGGACACTTCAAGAACAACCCTGAATGTTGTCCTTCTTCAGATGCTTTCTCAGGAAGAAACATTTTTCATCCTGCCAGTAATCACAAGGACCAGCTATCATCTAAAGGAAATTTCTTCATAAAAATCAATTTGTCTTGTGTAATTGCTCTGCTTGCAATTATGTGGGATTGTTTTTCATCAAAGTCCATCACCTTTCCCATACTTGAAAGAGAAACTCTAACAAAGACTGCTTGCAGGTTCATCATTCGGTTCGGATATTTGCCAGATGTGAGTGAGGTTGTGTTTTGGCTAGTCTGGATGTCCTAATGTAATTTTAATCCAAATAAAAAATTAAATGGGGTCCAAGTGCAGACCTGCAGCTAAGAGAAGCGCTTAATGAAAAAGGGAAATTTCCTGGAATTTTCTCTTCACTGTTGAGTTAATCTAAATTATTTATGTCAATAACATAAACTGACCTCAATGTTCTGTTATAAATATGACAAAAATAAACTATTTTTTCTATCCAGTTCATCTCCAGCAACACCTGCCCTCTTTTACCTTCAAGACAATACTGCAGTGTCTGGAAGGATTGCTTGTAAGGGATTCTGACCTCTGTTTCCAATGCTCCTCCTGAGAATTTCAGGCTGTCTGAAGACCTGATTTCCCTGTGTCCTGATTTATAATCACATCAAGAAATTTATTCTGCCAAACATCCTTAAATGCTAAAATTGCTGTTTCTGGCAGTTGACAAAAATATCTGAGTTATTAACTCATCCACAACTGCCAAATGGCAACTTAGCTGCTGGTAAAGTTACAGCCTGATTGCAAATTACATAAAATCAAAAGTATTGTTGTATGAAACATTTCATAATTGAATTATTTTTTCTCTGTGTGCCAAACGATGTTTTTGGAAGGTTGATACCATGTTTATCTTGGTGACTCCAAAGTCAGCTTGCAAGATTAGTCGGCGTCTTCCCTCTTTGCTGTTGCTATATTTTTGAAAATGTACAGTATATGATTTTATGACTATGTATTCAGCTGTTGTATAAAATAAGTATCATAAAACCCTACCCTCAAGAAAAAAAAACATGAAATACATTTTTAGACAAATTCTACATGAGGAAGCTGGGAGACAAATTTTCCAATTACGGTGTCACTTGATCTAGAGATCTCTGAGACAAAGTCTGTTCTTTACTGAAGGATGTGCTTTTAGTGTCAGTCTGCAGCTAATGCAAATGTAGTATGATAATATTGTTGAAAATGTTCTGTCTTCATTTATTGTTTGCAATGCTGGGTACACATGGTTCCACAAAATACCTTGTTTTTTTGGAAGATCCTGTTTGACTTGATTGACCTCAACATCTAGCCTCTATTCTCTACTAGATACAACTCTTTCATCAGAATTTTTCTAAAATCTAATATAGACTGTATAGGCCTACAGAAGACTGTTACAAATRCTAGTAATTGTGGGGAGCTTTTGATGAGGTATAATAATCATCACTATGACTTATATTCATCATAACATACTCTGTTGTATTATGTAGTAAGTTGTAGGTAAGCTTCATAGATGTGTTTATCATTATTTTTGACACCTTAAACTATTGTCATCCTATTAAGTAGTCTGCTGTGCAGATGAAATCCCAACCTCTTTTAAAAATTCACGTTTTCCTAAGACAGACAAAATTAAGTCAGGATGACGCAGATTCTGGRCCTATACTCTAAATGAGCTAGTGGAGAAAGTGGGGTCACAATGTGCTTTCCTGGATGTCTTTTAGAGAAGTGATACATGCTAGCTTTCTTAAAACAAACTGCATACACTGCTACCTTCAGGAGATGCTTCAAGGGGTTTCTTYTGATAGCTTTCTGTTGTGTAAGGTGCCCCAGTTCATTGCAGGATTTAAGAGAGGGCTTTAACTGCCATGTTTCTCTATTGACTACATACCAGCTTTGTAGTGGGTGTAGTCCTGCCTCGTGGGTCCAACTTTACTGATTTTCCAGGTCAAGGATGCAGCTACAGCACACCATTGATCTTTTCCAGTTTGCATGTACTGGCCTCCTTCCCACAGAAATTAAAGTCCAGGGGGCTCTGATGCCTGCCCTCTGGGGCATGGCAATGTGCCAACATTGGGTTGGGACATGACCAGAACATGAGCGCAGGGAACATGGAAGCACTGTTCAGGCACAGCTGCCTATTAGCAAGTTTTGTAGAGATCATTTTGAAGGACTTAATTCTCCACATTTATTCTGTGTGTGGCCTTGGCACTTAGGGTAAASTTGGAATTCTGTTGTAAGGATCAGGAATCTAAAAGTCAGGCGTTGCAACACCCCCAGCAGCAGTCTCTTAATCCCTTGTGGAGCAAGTGTAGGTCTGCCACAGTGCCTGATATCAGTTAGGAACCAGGATGTTATATGAATCTTGAGGAGCACAGATACTTGTGCAAATTGGTTCTGGCTTGTACGTTGGAGAGATACAAAAATTACCCTTATAAATTGTCTGAAAACTCTCTAAATTATCCCTAAAATAGGATCTGTTCGATTTCTTGGGACTAGTCTGGGATGATTTGCATTATTCACATGCAACCCATCATCCATGACTGACTGATCCATGACATGATGGACTGATCGTCCATATGTGATTAGCACAGCCATCTTCAACAAATTCTGATAAAAACTTGATGCTACATCACACCATGACAGCATTAATTTCTTTCTTTCTCTGTCTCTATATATGTATTGACAAAAATAAATTGGCGAATAAATAGGATGGTAACTAGGATTTCATCTGTATATGTGTATACACACAAACATATATAAATATTCATGAATGAAATGCAAAAGAAAGATTTATGCATGACCTGGAAAATAAAAGAGTGGGACCTTTTGGTGTATATATGACAAAGAGCTAAAATTTATACAAGCTAAATTTCTACTTACCTGTATTTGTCCTCAACCACACAAATATGTGCATAWATRTATGTATATATGAATGCCAGCACTTAGAGAGGAACAAAATGGTGTAAACTAATATCTRTTTGAAGCCTTATAATATTTGAATCTCTTCTTAGAGCAAACTAACAGAATGATGTTGAGACAGGCCTTTTGTTTAAAAGGTCTTTTTAGCTGTTTGAAACTCGACCAAGGGAAGGTTCAGGCCTGTCTGGCTTTGTAACACTTTGCCCTAGCGCCTCCATAGTTAATGAGTGTAGCAAAGCTTTGTGAAAACCATGGCTGAAATAGCTGTTCTTAGCAGAAATAAATTATACAAAAGTTATTACTTACATTTCAAAGCAGCCATRATTAACCATAAAAAATAAGCTTCGTAATTTTTGCAAACATGAATAACTTAAAATCCCTCTAGCTAGAACTAAACTGTGATCAAATTAAGGCCATTCGATACAAACTTCTAACTTGGCAACAATCTGTTTGTTTGGAAATCAAGCTATAGTAGCTAGAAATTACTCTGAGTTTAAGCAAAACAGAGCCTTCATTCATTGCAGTTAATCTTTATTTGCCTTCCCCAGGGAAAGTAGATTGCCATGTCATTATTAGCTCTCCTCCCTCTGCCTCCCTTCCCCTTCCCTCAGGTTGCTTCCATTTYGATGGTAGGAAATTTGGCGAAACAAAGACCATCCTTAACTTCCTTGAAGCAGAAACTCAAGAAGTCTTTCAAAACATATATTCCAAAGAGGAAATTATTATCTTTATATAAAAAAGTATTCAGCAAAGAAGGATTTGGTTTTCATTTGTTCTTCTCCTTGAGCTAAATTTAAGGATGTGTGAATACATTAAAGAGACTTTCCATATATCTCCAAGGCCTTGGAGATGCAAGAGTTTGCTGCCTAGACTTCTTGTTACATTTACTCTCATGCTTGTCAAGAAAGCTGTTGTCCGCACTGGACTAGGGGTAAAATTCACACCCCTGAATTTTGCCTACGCTATAACCACTTTGCTATAGAGTCAGGCTCCTGCTGGTTTGCTCTGCCTTCATGAGTCTTGTGCCTCCAAGCTTTCAGCTTTCAGCTCACAGGTGAAAGATGCCTCTACCTCAGAACACCCTACAAAACAGGTATCTCCTAATTTAAATTAGTGTCATCTTCTGATAAGTGGAAACTACATGGTCCAACCTGCTGAGGCAGATCTAAAATCCAGGTTTCCCAGTCTCAGGGTTTACTCTAAACTTTAGGCTCTTATTCAAAAAGTGGGCATCAACTACTTTTTTCCAGTGAAGGTGCCTACAGCTAGTGAGCACAATTCTATCAGGAAGTGTTACCTGCTCTCTGAGCAAAGATATAACTAAGGATAGCTTGTAAATAATTTCCAAATGGAACTAAGTGGAAACTAGCCACCTAATCGTCTCAGGTGAACAGCCACACTTCTAGACATATACTTTCAGAAAGTTAGGTATCTCAGGTAGCTTTCATCATAAAATGTTTGTGCCTATGCTTTCTCAGGTACTTAGATGCATAAGAACATGAGACTGGATTACTGGGTCACACCATAGGTCCATCCAGCCCAGTGTCCTATTCTCAAAAGAGGCCAAAAGAGGATGCCAAGGGAAGAGTGTGAGTGATGCTTCTCAAGAATATTCATCCAACATCCAACCATTTGTGTCTCATCGTCTTCTTGAACCAGAGATGTCTTATATAGAATAATTCTCAATGTATATTCTTCCATGAATTTATCTAGCTGCCTTTTAGAATCACGTGAATTTTTAGCATCTGAAACATCCTGTTAAGACATTCCACAGTTTAACTATTATTACACAAAATAATAGGAACATGCAGTGCTGTAAGTATGAATTAGACAACCTGTGGTTGACTTTTGCATCATATAAACATACTAGTTAGTCCAATGATGAAAACAGAGCCAGGAATTTTGTAACCAGCTTCCCCTTGTCCTGACTCCTGAAGTGCCTTAATATAAAGAACCCATACGGAACTACTCATGTGAGTAAGGCAAACTGCCAGAGTGAGCCATATATTGTGAGTAATAATATATTAGCTAGAAATTGAGAGTATAAATCTATGAAGCATGATTAAAGCCGAATTCAATTAGATTTTTTATTGGGTTTGTTGGCTTTGAATCACAACATGAAAGGAAGAAATGCTTAAAGTATGATTAAAAATTATACATACAATTACATCATTATTAGTTATGCTACCAATACCTTGTATCTTTTGAGTGACGGTCTAATAGAGATTTCCTGATATTGCACTCAATAATTCTCAAGATGGGAAATTTTCCTCTAAAAATCTGTGAAATTTCAAGCATATTTGAGTGCCAACAATATATCAAGGTTGTTTTTTTCCCCCCRGCACAGTGTGGATAAATAATTAGGGAAATGATCATCCTGCTTACTAGTTTAGTTCAAGTGTTGGCAACAGACATTGGACTTTCTTCATTAGAACATGAATCCATAAACACTCAGTATTATTTATTTCCTGGTTACTGGTGACCTAGAAACAAGTAACATCATTTTGATGGAGTGCCACTCACTTTCTCCATTTACTCAGGTGGCCCCTTCTGGTTTCAGTCCTATAACCATGATATTAACATTCAAGTCATGGACATCTCTCCAAATTTCATTAATACCAACTAAGTCAAATTAAGCCCATAAAATAAGCAGTTTCTATTTCTCTTGTTTATTACTTTGGAATCTAGCACAGACAGATAATTAAAGACATTTCTTTTTTTCATGATCCTTGGTGTCTTGATTAAGGCTGTTCTCAACATTCTGTCGAGACGCTAAATGCGTGTCCTCTATCCTTTTCCCTTTTGCTGTTAATTTAACAGTCCTCTAATGAGGTCAGAGGGCTGGTGAGGTCTGAGTCCATTTGCCTTCTGTACGCCCTTCTCTGCTTAGAAGGTGAATCATATCACCTTCCACAAAAGACAGTTTCTGCAAAGAAAAAACCCTTTACCACACTTATCTTGCCATAACTTCTGCCTRCTTCTTCCTTTTATGACTAGGAAACAGCAGGAATGGGAGGTGCAGCCCAGCAGCAGGGAGATATCCATGAAGCTTACTACTAGGTTTCCTAGCAGTGCTACAGGTCATGGACAGCCCAAGAAATCAGCCTTAATCTACATAGTTCCTTGATTATTTAAGTTAGCTTAGGGATCTTTCATACTCCTGGAGAATCCAGTTGTCAGGATGGCCAGCCATCCAGTAATTTCCCTCTAGGCATGTAATTCTGCATTCTTAGAAGTTTAGAAGAGAGTATGATTATCTTTGAGCTCTAAATCATTACAATACTTGGAGTCTGTGTGAAGCTCACAGTTTCTCACAGTCTTTTACAGCACCGAAATGCTATAAAAGCATAAGACACGCATATATATGGATGGATTACTGTTTGGATTACTATTTTGCATCCATTTTAAAGGTCATTCCAAGAAAAAGTCATATCAATATAATGACTAATTGATCTCCCATCAAATTGGGATTGCTGTGAGGCAAAACATAATTTTAGAATAGAGAATTCTTTCATTTGTTTTCATTTGCTCAGCAAATCAGGTAAATTGGCAAGTGAACCAAATCAACAAAATAGCCCATGCTATGCCCTTGCAAAGTGACATGCAAGAGTTCTTCAATACAAATGCAGCTCTGAGTGTACAGTCACTACATACAGCTACCTCAGAGATGTCTTTGCAACATAATATGTTTTATGCTTAATAGCCCATGTTTTATTTCAAATGTGATTAGGGAAAGTAATGGGCACCAGCAGTATAAATAAGCAGCAATTAAACTACTTTTCTATATATTAAACATTGACTGAGTCTTTGGTCACAATGATATAGCTTTGATTAATTTCTGAGAGAATTGCAAAATAACATAGACTCACTCTCAACAGTTTGCTAAATAATCTAAATCTACATTTGATGAATATGGCTAACCAGATTAACATGCATTAAGTCAACCAGAACTAAAAGCCATTTAAATACAGTTTTTTTGCTGTCCAAAAATTCCAGAGAAATACTTCTGCCCACCAGCAGACATGTACATGGAAAAAGTGCTTCTGAAATCCTAACATTTTCCTTTTAGTAAGTATAAATGTCCTTAATGTAAATACCTGATCCTCTAATAAATTAGAGACTATGTAAACTCTGCAAAATGCTTTTTATAGACAAGATTAGTTCTGAGGAAAAGCTTCTGTGACTAGGTTTACTTTCATCTATATCTTTTCCTCAATCAGATATTTCACCTTTCCTTCGCTCTAGGAAAGAGTCCCTGGCACCTTCATTGAAAAGTAGGAATTAAAGGGCCTGGTAACTTGAAGAGACATTTGTTTTTAAAAGTATGGTTTATGTACAGGTATGCTGTCTCAGTTAGTCCAAACTTGTTTCAGGATGGTTAGTATCTATGTGTTTTCCAGGAGGTAGGCAAGGGTTTCATATTTGCTAGTCAAAGCACAGTCAACCTTGTTATATCAAAGGGAGCAGCCTCAGACAAACAGAACACATAACTTCTGAGAAAAGTGATACTAGTACTCTCCTTGGACCTCTTTGACTTGATCTTGAACTTGTACTTGGATTAGATAGTAAAAGAATTCAGGTGTAGAATGCTACCTTTACAGCCTAATTTCGTAATTCCTTGCTATACTCCTTATTCACAGAAGCCAGCTAGTCAGCAGCAGTAATGGGAGTATTCCCTTGATTAAAGTCTTGTCTGACTTCTGATTGATGAAGATTCAGAGACATTATTAAAGATTATTTCTTACTTTCAAATCTGGCTCTTCAAGAATAAGAGGTGGACAAAAAGTTCTCATTACAACTGAAAATATGCTAACATAGTAAATGTACAGGCAGAAATGAGTTTCCTCTGTCTGTATTTCAAGTATACAAGAACTTATGTTGTTCCACTATAAGCTGGAAAGAAATTGTGTGAACATGGGTAAATGCAGTGCTGAACCTGAGCTAATAAGACTTGCTGAGCAAGCAAATGTGTTCCCTGAGAACTAAGGCAGCTCCCCACATGTTCACACAGCTTCCACGCAGATTTATTGTGCAGATATGAGCTTCAGTCTTTCTGGACTGTATCTTTCTCTTTCCCAATGTGTTCTGAGGATGGACAAGCTACAGAGAGTCTGCACTATCCAAAATGGAGCATGGTGTAAATAATACTGGAGCAGACAGCCTGTCCAGCAAAGGCACTCCGTACCTGAGGGTTGCAAACCCAGCTCTACTTCAGTGTGCCATATGGCTTATGCTCAAGCACTGTGGTGCTTCTGAAGCAGGTTTCCTACATAGGATCTGGAATAAATACGAGTGGAGTCTGATCATGTCTGTCCTTTTGTAGTGACACAAAGATTCCCAGAGGCGTCTGGTCCCAAAGAGAGACTCTAGCAGCCTCAGGTTTTCTTTACATTGCCTCAGTCAAGCAGCCTACCCAAAGTCTGTATAGCAGAACAAGGATTTGGGGGAGAAGGATGGAAAACTAGAACAGACAATTCTGCATGTTAGCTGCTGGACAGGCAGATGATCTGGATAAACTGGCTTCTGCCTAATTTGCATTGCTTTAGCTCTATTTCTACATCTATCTTCGCTTCCTTAATGTCTTCTCACACTGAGTTCCCATCCAGAAGTTTGAGGAGCTTTATGTTAAACAGTTTGGGAACTTATTGCAAAAAGAATTTGCATAAGTAATCAGACAAATGTTTAGAAAAAAATGATTCTGCACATCCCTTTCTCTTCATACTTTATGGGAAGCTAAGACAACAATTTACTGTCAGAGATTTTTGGTAGATGTAAAATCTGAATTACAGGCTGGTAGTCAATAATAGCATGCAGAATATGAATTCCAAAACAGGAACCTGAATCTTAGCATAGACTACAGCCAGTCAGAAGGGAAGTGTACTACATGACCTATTTCTTCCACCTCACATAATCAAAACAACTCAAACTTCTCTTTTTGGATATGTGACAGTCAAAACACACTAATTGCAAATAATCTGCAGGCCAAGAATTATTCAGAACAATTACACAGTAGAGTTTCCAAAATCTGCGTATTTGGGAAAGTTCCCATTTGTAGCTTTTAAACTGCAAAAGTAGAGAGGCTAGAAAACATGATGCTGCACAAACATCCACCCAAGCCTTCACATTAGTTTCCGGCTTGTTGTGTAATTTCCTTTTTTTTTTCTTTTTTCTTTTCTCTCTTTTTTTATTAAGAGAGTGAGAGAAAGAGAGACTTGATAGAAAGTGCTGTCAGTGAGCATTCAAGAGAATGGGTTCAAATCCTTGCTCTCCATACAGGTTATGAGGTTGATCCTAGATGTCTTACTTCCTAGGCAGGCAACGTATGTTATAATTTGGATTAATTTTCATTTTAATAATAAATCACACACTGTGGACCTGAAAAACACTTTTTTGTGGAAAACACATTGTCCAAAGTTCCCAGCCAGTTCTAATTGTAACCTTGTTTCTAGAAGAGGAAAAAATGAAAGGGAGGAAATATAACCATATTTGTTGGGCAAAGCACATGCTAAACRCATCTTTCTGGCAGGAACAATCAGACGGGGAATGACAGGCAGAGTGATCCAGTAAACCAGGTTCTGAGTTGGCAGGCAAGAAACTATGTTCTAGTCCTGGCTCTGTCACTGACCTGATTCGGGATTATTTTCCAGTTCTCTGCCTTATGTATCCTTTCTGTGTCTTGCCCATTTAAGTGATAAAACCTTTGGCCTAGCAGCTTTCTCTTAAAATCTGTAGTTGTTCAGTGAAGCTCTGGCCACTCTCAGTGGCCCCTCAGTGGCCACTCTCAGTACACACTCAGTGTACTGCCACATTAGCAATGACCAGCCCTGGAAGTGGGACTTCTCAGCCTAGATCTGAGTAGGCACAGGTAGGAAGAGTTGCTGGCAGCAATAGGAATCTTGCTTCTTCAGAGCAGTTTTTAACAACTGATTCTACCAAATGGGGATGAGCTGCTTCCAGCACAGCTCTGAGCCTCTGGTTGCAAATGCAGTCCTACTATTCATCTCCATTGTCCAGGGACTTCTCTGTCTGGTTGCATAAATTTAGAGCTTCAATGTGAAAAGGATGGGGCTTTTCTCATCTTCAGGAACTTTTCCAGTTAGGGCCTGATACTATTACTTCTTACAGCCAAAGAACTTCTTTTGATGCCACAGAGAGATACCAACAGAAGCCAAGGTCAATGTCATAAAATTAGCCGCAAGAGCGAAAAATGGTTGGGGCTTTTTTCCACATGGCTGTATGGAGCTTTGTCAAATTCTGCTATCACACTTTTGTGAGTCTAGAAGTCAGCTGGCTCTAGCATTATGCCCACAACACATATCAATAGACATATTGTGCATATTACTGCATACCTAATTCATTCTCAGTGTTAAAATGACACACRGAATCTTTATAAAACTAGAAATAATTGTTCTTCAGTAATAAAGGCTATGTGAGTGTTTTACAGTATCTTCCTTTGAGTAAAAAGGGCTGTTAGGTTCTGACCCCAGGTTTTATTTCTTCCTCTTTTTTTCATTTCATTTTCAGCCATCTAGGAGTTCTTCTATTTTTAGTTGCCTTGACTCAGGCTTGAATTTACTAAATTACTCTTCTCAAACGTTCACAGGGACAGTCTTTTGAATTAATGGATAAAACTAAACTCACTCCCATTCTGCAATTAAATTAGTATATTACATGTAATTATTTATGATTCATCCAAACTGGCTTCCCACAGCTCCATAAATCTTATAGAGTCAGAACACTGTGGCATCATCTCTGCTGATAGTTTTCATTCTTTTGCCAGCCATAATACTTCTTGAACTAGAGAAAAACTGCTCCTACTCAGCAAGGATCAGTTACACTGCTGGCATCAGGAAATTTAGGGAATTGAGTTCAGCCTGACAGAAAGAATATAAGAATTTCCAATGGGACTAAACACCTAAGTCTAATACTGCAGCATTCAAAATTCCTGCTTATTTATTGCCACACCCTGGAGGTGCCTAAACTCCACAGGCGCCAGCTTTTCACATTAAAATTCCCCGGCCTCTGAAATTCTGCTGCGGGCATGTCCAGAAATGCTTCTTATTTAATGGAACCAAGTTAGCTCATGCCTAAGCACCATCAGATCCAATAAACGCAGCATTCCTGCACCTATCTTGCCTGGGGGATGGGTCTGGTGAAAAAACATTTCTCCATTCAGAGGCAGTTCTCTGCAAAATGCAATAGCAGCAGTTGCTGCCCTCCTCTGTTGCGTTCAAAAGTTCCTTGGTCAGAGCTTTTACCCTAGATGTGGGAAGCCTGGGTTTTACACCCTGCGTTGCCTGAGGGGGTTCAAACCCACGCCCTAGCCAAGGAGGCCACAGGCTGCTCTGGGTGAAAGTACTCTCCACCCTGTCTTTTGAAGCTGTTCCACTGCACATAAAAGAAGCAAAGACTCATATTGGCCACAGAGAACATGAGCAGGCATGACTCTCCTAGGGATTACAGCCCTCATGCAAGAAGGCAGGGGAGGTTTTGGTGCCGTTTTCCTTCTCTAAGGAATTTCTGGGTATTGTGTCCTAGGTCAAAATCCAAATGGTCTTTTGGAGCACATATAGGAATGAGCTTCCCCAGTGCTGTTCAGTAGAGTGCCAAGGACACTGACAGCAGTGTCTTCCACCCGGCGCCTGAGTCATTCCTCACCAGTCAACATTGTCACTGGAGCCTCTAAACAACTAGTTCTGACCAGCTCTCCTGAGAGCCTCTTGAAGGTAGAGTTTCTCAACATCTTCTTTCCCCAGAGAAACAAAACGATAACAATGAACAACCCAATGCAGAACTTCAACTATATATAATGTCTGTTATACTTCATCTCCAAGCTGCCCTGCAGTCCCACAKGTAGCTGCAGAAGGTCTGCCAAACACCAGCAGGCATCCTGCATTCCCACAGCAGCCCGGCTGAGAGGCAGTAGTAACTCTATTTGTCCTCGTTACCCATCGTCCAAGAGCTCAGCCATTGCAGTCTTCTGAAGCTATTGTCTATTTGACAAATGGCTTGAGGAAAATGGTGAATTCAGTTCTGTTTCTTCTTTCTGGGGTTTTGGAGAATGAGCTGCATATTTCTCTCTAATATGTATCTATCTGTGCGACAACCTTGTCAGCCCTGGGCTGCCCACTTTTGTTAGCAACCATTGTTCCCCAGTGTAATTTTCGTGAAGTGGTGGCAGCCTCTGGGACCCCAGTTCATACTGAGCTTTTTATTTTGCCTTTATTATTGGAAGTCTCCAGTGACTCTCCAGTTTCTATCAGTGAAGTCATTTGCGATACTCAAGTGTCCTTCAGTATGTGCCCTTCTACGTGTACGAGTTTGAATTCTTTGGCCCACAGAGTCAAACCACTACCTCACTTCATAAGCTTGAGTAAGTCCTTTGGCTCGCAAATTCAAATTGCATTGTTTGAAGATTAATTTCTGATCTTCACTGTACCTCTCTGACTTTCTTAGGCTTATTTCTGGTGGAAGCAAAAATTATGAGATCAGTCTCTCTGCATATCTGTGCCATCCATGTTGTATTTTGCCTCCATTGTCTGAAGTCAAACAAATCTGACAGGGGTATACAGGTTTGACAGGAGAGATGGGGCCCAAGCACTTGCAAGGTCTCCCCAACAGGTATTGTCAGCTGATTTCTGTAGTCAAATATGGGTATACATGATATATGATACATATATGTCATTGCCAAAATGCTCTGCAGGAGGAGGTTAAAGACACACAAAGATAAAACAAAATTTCATAAAAATCAGTTGGTCAGCTGACAGACAGAAACATGTAGGAAAGCAGGCTTCATTACTGTCTGTATTCAGAGACCTAATTATTGTACAGCTAGTGACAGAACTGGGGTTAGTGCTYGGGAGAGTATGCACTGTACAAACAAGTTTATGAATGCATCTTGTGCAGCTTACCAGATGAGGGTAAGGGCTGGACCTGGCTGGAGGCAGTAGCTTCAGGAGTGGTTAGGGTATATTACTAATGCCAGGGATTCRTACCCACCCCATAAATAACTATGTAACTTTGCTTGTGGAATTCATTTTGATCTGGTCTTTTATAAGGGACATGTTTATCTACCTTCAACCTTTATGCCTCCAAAGAAACTGCAAGGTTGTCTCTCCAACTTTGGCACTCTCTGTATGAATATAACAATCAGACATGTTTTGTTTTTTCCCATGGTTTACAGTATTCCTGAAATTTTTGTGTTATAAAACCTGATTACACTCTAACCACTATGAAATACTTCCCCTGACAATGATAAACCAGCCTGTGCTGAAMTTTGGGCTCCTATGGCAGCTGCCCCTTATACTTCCAGAGCATTTCAGTCTTGGCGGGGTTTTAGCAGCTCCAGCCCATCACTCTGCAGCTCTTCTTCATTCTACTCCTGGTCCCTTATGTTGTTCAGTAATCACTCAGAGCCAAGAAGCATGACCAGGTTGTTTCACTTCATGCCTGATTCCGGATGGTCAGCCCTGAGAGCACCGTCCTTGCAGGATCCCGTCACATGGAGACAATGGCCTGAAAAAGCCCAGGTCATCGTCTCCATGCTGTGGCTGACGCGGCTCACGAAGCTGTCCGAACTACGCTTCTTTATGTATTACCCAGCTGCGCTTCTGCTGTCTTCAAGCACTGAACACCCGCACTTCTCAAGCTAGAGGGCCGTGTTGATTTGTAGCTATTTACGGATAGTAATAAAAGCACTGAATGGCTTTTCAATTGAAAGAGAATCTCCCCGCTCGTATATCAGCAAAGAAAGTCCAGAAGATCCCATTGTTGTCATGTGACTTTAGAGCATGGGAAATATTTTTCGGAAGAAAATGATCTAACTGCACCAACAGGGAAGTAGTGCCTTGTAAGGCTTTAAACTAGGTTTGTTGTTATGCCATTCATTTGATATTTAGCAGYTCTTGTAAGAGTGACTCGCATACTAGCTTTGGTAGCGACTGAGTAAAATTACTGTCTGCTTTCCTCCCACAAGATTATAGACCAACTGATTTTGGTAACATACTTCATGACATCAAATCTTGGGAGGTGTAATTTGATGCCRAAGTTCAACACACAACTATAAATAAAACAGAAATACTGCTAAAGAGACCAAAATGGCATCCAGAAGCTTTGTGAGGAGTTAACTAGAAACACTGTTTGAATAATGTTGCATCATACAGTAGTGAGATATATTGTCCCTTTAATTTTAGGAAGCACTGTATTTGCACGAGAAGAACACATTTTCAATGGCATTTGAAAAACTTGGGATTTTGACTAAGGAAATATTATAGTTTCCAAACTAATTCTATTTTCATGAAATTTCCATCAGAAAATAGGACCACATTTGGTCTTTTAAACAAAGTTTTTTCACTTCTGCACATGTTAGAACATATATCACTCTCTCTGACACAAGATCCTTTGGGGCAGGATCTTAGGCAAGCATCAATCAACAAGCCTCTACCAAAGCCAGCAGAGCTACAATGAATGGCTTACATCAGTTCAGAATATGGCCTATAAAAGTGTATAAAAGTGCTCTTTGTGAATGATAAAGCTATAAAATATAGGGTCAGATCCTCAGCTGAAGTAAAGCAGCATTCTTTTGTTAATTAATTAACATGTACAAACTACTACTGGAGGCTAAATGATCCTTGTACACAGAAAAGAATATACAGCAGTTTTACAGTGTGCTGAAAATTTTACATAATAACTTCTCCCTGTAGGACTGTTTTTTGACAATTTTCAGGCACAGTGACAGCAGACTTAGACCTTACATATATGCTACATACCCAACAATATAAATAAAGCGATTTGAGCCTGGCTTAATGAGAGATATATTCACAGTAGAAGTGTGAATTTGTGGACAGTCCCTGTTTTATCCTGCAAGAATGCACAAATAATTTAAAAAGGAAGATCTACCTAAGTGTCAGTTTTGATCCCCACTCCTTTCCCAGAGGGCACATTAAGGCTAGCTCTAGGAAAGCACCGGCCTCCCATCGTTCAGGTCAGGGAGTGAAACCTTCACCACCGTACAGGCATTTGGTACCTTCRGAGGAGAGCCAGGCACCTTTGAATGAGATCCAAAACAGCCAGCATGCTAAGCTTGGACCTGCCTAAAACCAGTACACTCAGCAGGCAGCTGCCTAAGCCTACTTATTAGGGAGTGCTGAGAGCAGGGGCCAGTCTGAAAACCTTGGCTGACATAGAGCTGCAGGTAATCACCTCTGCCTATTTGTGCTGCCCAGCCTGGAAATATCCCTTTGGAAAGCCGAGGGCTGAAACTCTTTCAAAGAACCAAACAGCTCTCCTTGCAACCACCTTTAAGAAATGAACACTACCCACCACACCTTTTTCTTTTTCTTTTTCTTTCTTTTTTTTTTTTTTTTAAGTATACTATCCAAAGGGTAAGGGACTGGAATTAATTACCCTCTCAGCCCGAGGGGTTCAAACACCCTGCTCGCAGAAGAGTAACTCTGCATATCAGGTTGTGGGACAGGAATAAAACTTTCTACCCACCCACCCTGCTGAAACCGAGCTGCAGTGCAGCAAAAAATTCAAGAGTCACTGGCTCCGAGGTGCTCGTTCCTGTCGATACTAGGGCAGCTCTGGGCATGCACGGAGGAGGCCCGTGCTCTGCACGTACCAAGGCACAGCCCCAGGGCCCTGAGGAATGCTAAAATTAAAAGTGTCGTCTAAAGGGGAAAAGTTCCTCCGGGATTTTGCAGCTGAAAGGATCACAGCCTTGTGCTTTCAGGCTTATGTCGGATCGTCCTTCTGCACCTCTCACCCACAACACCATTACTTGAGCTCTGAGATGCACAACTTCACACTGCTGTACAATTTACAATAAATCACCTCTCTCTGCCCAGTCTCTGCCTTTATGACCTCTTAGAAACTGTCTTTGAGGATACCCCCATCACTATTTATCTGTTACCTCTGAACTATATTAAGTCTTCATAGTGCTGCTATAATGTGAATAATAAAATGAAATGTAGGCCCTGCTTGTACTGCTGAAGTCAGTGAAGCTGAATCTATTTACGGCAGCTGAGAAATGGCACAAATTTATTTGTTTTTCCTTCTTCGGTCTAGAAATCTGAACCATTCATTTTCTGTTGCATGAAAAGACACCACATAATGATTATTTTGGTGGATCACTTCCCATCTGCTCTGGGTTGTCCTTTTTTCTTTCTGAGTTTATAGTGAAGCCTGGACAAAAACTCTTTTAAAAATGCTGTATTTGCCTGTGAGCTTCATCCTGACAAAAAGAAAAAAAACTACAACTTTTTATTTAACAAAAAGAGTTCTCAGGTCTGTCTTGGAGAGGAGTAAGAAACAGATTCCAGGACCATCATAACGGCATGTCTGTATAAACTTGTACAGGATATTTCATCAGTATTTGATAGCTTCTTGTTTTTAACTTGGTGTCTAAACAAAACTACAATAAGTCTGAGATAACAGAAAAATTTTGGATGTTTGAATTCCTTGGAAACAGAGGCGCATAGGCTGAAATAAATCAGCTTTGGTGCACGTACACAGAAGGCTATAATACTGATACAACACACAGGATATTAGAGACCTAATTAGTCACTGCCCAGTACAGTGATTCAGAGATTCATCCTGTTCAGAAAGTACTTAAGTGTGTGCTTCTATGAACCTAAATATATCCTTCTGTATTTTTCAAGCAAGGRGCCATATTTTCAAAAAAGTGATGTGGTAACATCTTATATCTAGTTTACACTACTTTAGAACAACTGTAAATCATAGCACAATAAAATATCAGACCCAGAAACTCAGCGGTCTGAACAGGCTACCCTATTTACATAAACTGGGTGTTAATGCTGACATTTAAATTGCTCTCTAAAGTTGCCTCAACTGATACCCTACTGCTCATTATTTTAGCAGTTACATTTGGCTACTGTGTTTACCTAGAAACCAAAACCACCTCCTAAACTGTCCAGTTTCCCAAACTTGCAATTCCTTGCTCCCTGTTCTTCCACCCCCAGTCTCTTATCAGTCTCTTATCAGTACTTAATGAATTGTCAATATTAAAATGTTTGTAGCATAAGACAAGTTTAATATGAAACATTAGTAATGTGGAGGCTCCTAAGCTCTTTGAAGAACAGATCTTCCCCCACAGAATTAATTTTAATTCTGTATTTGCGATTTGAAAATGTACCTATTGTCAACCTCCAACCTMCAGGTACCCCTTTCAATATTTAAACTAACACAATATTCAACAAATGCATTTAACCATTGAAGTCTATTGTTGACTATCTGTATAATCAGAGGCATATAATTCCATAACAATGCAAATATGAACTGCCCTCCCACGTCTTTTTCTAGCTGTCATCTTCTCCCATCTAAAAAAAGGCCATTAATTAAAGAAGATATTGCAGAACATCCAGAAAATTAACACGTCTGGACCCTGAAAGGCTGCAGAAAACAGCCTATGAGAACTGTTTTTCTCCATAGAATCTCTACCAGCAGATTCACTTCTTCTATATTAATTGCTAGCATGAATGCTTTGGATACCGTGAAAAAAGTCTCCTACCTGAATAGGACCAAACCATGAAAAGTTTGAGATTAAGACTTTTGATTAAGCTTTATATTGATTCTACTATTGACTGGTTCCATGGGAACAGTTTGACCAAGGATGAGCCCTTTGAAATTCATTGCATAGGTCAGGGCTGTTATTTAGAATACTTAGAAAAATTGAAAGGCAGACATTGTGGTTTACAGGATGGAAAACAAAAAAAACTTAAAAAGAATAAATTATATGAAACTCCATTAGAATTTTGAAAGCACCAATCTTGTGTTACATAAGTCAGGGACAGATTTTAAGCCCAAATAGTACAGAGTATGCAGGGCCTTATGACACTTTGCGCCATTTATAAATTTCTCTGATGACTACACTTCTAAACCTCATCATTAAAAACATGTATAATGAACTTTCTTCTGTTGTTATTTTGGATGTCTAACTTTTCAGAGAAAAAGTTGTCTTACAGAGTAGAAGCAAGTGTAATCTTTAAAACTGATCTCAGCTTCCTCAACTTCTCATTCTACAAAAACTTTGTTGTSAAACATAAACATAGCTCCCCAATTGTTTGCAGGGCGGCATTTTGCCATTTCTAAACTATAATCAAATGTGAATTTTTTTTTCACCCCAAACAATACACTGTTTTTGAACAGGGCATTTTCATAAAGTTATGAATAACTCTGCCTCACACAGATTTTTGGGAGCAAATATATCATTATCTCCATCGAAGGTCAACCGCAGATTATAACCCTCTTTTTGCCTGTTATGATGAATGGCTTTTGTATAGACAATGATAAGATATGGCAACAAATGTGTGAGAACAGAATCTTAAGAGGAATGCATTGCCTTCAGTCCAAGAACCTTTTTCCATTTTAGGCTACTTGTTCATGTTGCATTATGTTAGTTATCTAATATTGAATTACCGCACTCCAAATTAATTCATTTCACCTCTTTTTCTTTCAGAGGCAGCTAGAGAAGTACTCTGCATCATTTAAAGATGATGGATGCTGATCCTCAGCTTCTGCAAATTCCAAGGCACTCAGACAAATATCAAGGGATGAGGATTACAAGAAATACCTACAGAAAACTGGAGAAAACAGAACCTAAGAACCAGCCACACTGATTTGAGGTTTCCAGGACCCAGATACAGAGCAGCCTTTGCTGAAATAGATATAGGTTTAGAACCCAAAATGCAGCTGGTAACATTACTTGAGATAGAAACTGATCTCTCAGCTACATGGACACTGTAGAGCAGGAGCAAATCCACGTCACAAAAATTTGGAAAATATAATAATTTTCTCCTACCATAGCAAAATATAGGGAATGGCTCTGAGGGGAAAACAGACCGGACTGGAATTGAATAAACTGAAGGAGTCATTAACTGAAGTACTCTCTCACCAGACCTGAGCTCATCACCCTTAATAGTCAAGTGTTACCTCAGACAGCCTTAACTCCCACTTCATATTTTGTAACTTGTTTCTACAGTGCTACAAAACACAGCTCACATCCAGCAGCCAGTATAACTGCATATGCTATTGTGAAGTTACAATCAAGGGAGTGCAGGAGCATTGGGGCTGGATCCATAGAAACAGAGATCCACAGACTCAGGCCTATAGTGGGCAAGCAGAAGGGAATGTTAGGCTTCTGCGGGTCTTTTATTAGAGCAGATATTATTGAACGTCGTAATTTTTAAGACCAAGGTAAACATATGTTAAAGAAAAAATGAAAGACAAAATTCAACCTCTCTCACACATGCACCTATATAATATGTGCACCAGATTCTTGGGATTACAGTATTTGCCAGTGAGTTTTCTTCATTGATTAGTCCCTCTTCATATACTTTCATACATGAAGGTAGCACACAAGTCATTAACATTCAGACCAGTCTGTATATAAAAATATATTTTCATTTGTGAAAAAAGAAAATAGTCGGGTCTCAATTAGTTGAATCATACAATCAGTTTGTTCTGACTTTTTATAAAACAGATCCGCAGTAGATGAAGAAAGAACTGCACAGTCGTCACACAGGAAAACTCCCCAAAACAATACAGAAAATCTGCCCCAAAGGAAAAAAAAATATTTTCCACAGGGTTAGCAGCAAAAGCATTATTTTGCAGTAGCCACTTAGTATTATAGACAAAAGCTACAGTCCTGCTGCATAACATGGCCATGTGGAGATTCTGATATCCTAACTTGAAAATAAATTCCACAATTTGTCCCTTTTGCTACATTTCACCTGCTTCGTGAGACCCTGCAACTCCACTGCCATTATCTATTTATTGATTATCCTGTAAGAAGGATCCCAGCACAGCAAGGAAAACACTTTTTACTATTCAGTTTGTCTGTATGTGCATGGGGGTAGCTGAAGAGAGTAGGAGGGCACTGTGGAATGTCTCCACCTGCACTGATATTAATAAGACTGATGATGTTTCTCCCACTAAGAAGAACTGGATTCTTGAAAAAGAAAAAAAAGGCAACTTATCATTGGTTGGAGAGAGGCTGAGCCAGTCACAGTGCCATGGCATGATTGATTTGTTTATGCTAACACAGCCTGCACAGTATCAATGAGTTGAGAACACCCAGATCAAGGGAGGAGGATTAGGTAATAGGGATTGAATTTCCCCACATTTCTGCTTTTTCTCCCCAAAAACATTTTCTTTGGAATAAAACACATTTTTCAGATTATACAAAAGGGAATACATTTTCCCGGTAGAGAGGATGTTCTTGTGGTTAAAGCATGAGCCTGGTAATGGAGGTTTTCTCTTCTGTTCTCAGGTATTTGTTACATAAGGCCAAATTCATCTCTGGCTATCACAGCAGCTCCCACTGGCTTCAAGGGGAGCTATATCTCTTTATGCAAGGTGTGTTATGACTTGCCATTTCTGTCTGGAAATGGCACAGATATTACTTAATCACTCTCTTTCTCTTTGTGCGTTTATGAAGATACCCCTCACTCACATCTTTCAGTCTTCTGAGGTGCTACTGTAACATAGATGATTTTTATTATTTACCATGAAGTTACAACTGTAGATTATACAGTCCAAAAGGCTCAGATGGCATCAGACATTTTAATGTTTGATTTTATTAGTGGGCCATCCTAATGCTTCATCATAAAMCTTCACTTATCTGGTGCCTGGGTTCCTTCTCCAGTAGACCTAAAAGAATGCTGGGGAGACTTTGTTCCTCTAGCCTTAMAAAGTAATGATTAAATATGTTCCCAGGACTGAACAATTTTAAGAAGCTACAGGAGATTAAATCCATCTTTCTCTCTCCATGCTAACTCAGGTCTGCCTGATTCTGGATCCCCCTCGGAAGCAGTAGCTTAGGTTTTTCCATGCAGCAATTTTTCTCAGAGCTTCCTTTAAAGAAGGCGACTTCATGCTATTATTACTGATCTTCTGAATCTTCTGTTCCTCATACTTAAAAACATCCAGTTCCTTCACTTTTTCCTTATAGTCTTCTTTTCTAGAAGACTTATTTTCCCTGCTGTACTCCAGAGATTAGCAGATCTCCAGGAATTGTTCTCCTCTGAAACGGTCCACAACTTTCTTAAACATAGTGATTAAAAATGGAAGCCACAAGAAGTGCTGAGTATAGCTCATTGAGTTGTAGGTATGTATGCATGGCAAGGTGGAGGGTTTAAAGGCTTGGAGTAATAGAGCCAATAAGGCCAATATYGGATTCTGCCATTTTGGATGTTAGACTGGCCTGCTACCCCAGGTGATTTTTGTATTGATGGTAGGTATACGTATATATATAATGTGTGTGTGTGTGTGTGTGCGCACGTGCATATACATATATATATATAGCCTTTTGTCTTTATTTCATCCTTCATTACCTCTTACCACTCTTAATATTGATTTAGAGGACTGGCTTGAGCTCACTCTGAAACACTCAACCCATTAACAGGTGCAAAAATGGACTGAATTTACTTAGAGCTCATTTTGAGATGCTTTTACCATTGTTCTGCAGCCTTAATTCAAGCTGCCTGAAATTGTGGTGAATGCAGATTGCCATCTGAGGGCCCAGTTCTGCTAATATTCTCCAGCACATGACATTATGGAGAAAATTTCAAATACCATAAAAGACAGAGAAAAGAAAAAAAAAAAACGCTCTGTAATTCTGTGTTCAAGGACTAGTGTGATTTGTTTATTCCATTCTTCAAAGCATTACCTTGCTAGTAAAATGAGAATTTGATAAGGTGGACAAGGTCATGGGAAACATAAGTCATATTTTGGAGGCACTCACTCAACACAATCATTTAAGCACTATTATTATTCAGCAAAACACTTGTGCTTACATCTTCTTATCATCTGCTTAAACAGGCAGGCTGGAAAAATATCCATGCCACAGAGATTTCTACTAAAGTTAGCAGCCATGCATGAGTATCTCTGAACTGGGTTGAACACAGGACCAGCCATTTTTATCCTGTAGCAATCTCTTCAGAAGACTTATGATTACTGTTATGTATGTATGAATAGCTTAATTCACCTAAAGATGCTGAGAGCCATCCTCACATTGCACAGAATAAGAAAATAGACCATATTAAAGAAGAACCCTAATTGCCTTAGTGCCTTGAGTGCCGAGAGCAAGCTCCTGCCTGGAGCAGGCCCTACATCTCAGCATTCCCCAGTTATTCGCCAAACCCTGGTCACCTTAGAGTTTCCAAACCCTCCGTGACAAGCTGGGTTCGGCCTCTCTGGTAAATGGACAGCTCTGATGCCGCCTTTGTAATCGTGTGAGTGCGCTGTACAATTTAATGGTGCACCCTCTCTCCTCTGAGGATTTAAAGAGTGTTTCAGAAAGTGAGGCTTCATTAACAAAGCAGCAGCCCTAACCTCACCAGCAGCCTAATTGCCGATTAATCATGCAGGTCGAAGACTTCATAATGCTAGTCAGTAAGAAATAAACCGTAACGGTGTGGTCAATTCAAGAAGTGAAATAGGAATACGTAAAGCACTGAAAATTACTCCTAGAAAAAAAGATAGATTAGTGAACACAGAAAATGACCCCAGACTCTTCTTTACACTGATTTCATTAAATCTTTGCAAACTACTTCCTAAAGAGCACTATATGCTGTACACGTGAAACTGATTAGGAAGAAAATTAACCAGTTTCTCTACTGCTTAGAACACATTAAGTAAAGTGTCTTGATGATAGTGCTCTACACTGATTGAAAATAAAGCTTTGTGTAGAAACTGCAGTCTGCTTGCTTTGGCAACAAGAAATGCACCTATGCTTAGTGCTTTCCCTGCCCACCTAAGGGAGGGAGCATAGATGGCTACCTGTGTTTCTCTTGGCTCATTACTCACATTGAATAGTCCCTGGAGCTCCACAGGTAGCCTCCTCCACTTCAGGGGGAAGTGCACACCAGCTTATCCAAACTGACCGAGGGACCCATGATCTACTGAAAATCAGTGAGATTTATGCTTCTGAATCTTTTTGTCTTGTTTTTGATTTTTTTTTAAAAGCCCATCCTGAATGTGGAACAAGGCATTAACTGTGGAAATATCAGAATACTTAGTTATTTTTGCCTYATCAAGCTGATGTCAGTGAAGAAGCAACACACAACTACAGCATTTAGCATAAATCACTGTATACTRTAGTTGAAAATTCCCAATATCACTCTCCTGCATTTGGCCTAAGTCCCACCTGGTGAAAGTGCAATGTCATAGAAATAAAGTTATCATGCCACTGCCAGTATTTGCATAACAAATGATCATTAAAGGAAGGCTGAAGGACATTTCTATAGAAACAGTTATTAGTTATGGAACATAAGCCTCAGGGGAGGATAGCCACTCTGGCCAGTGGCATATAARCACTTGAAAACAGAAATGACTGATGAACAGTACGTGAATCTACCTGCTTTGTTTGTAATTTTGATTTCTTTTTCACTTTATTAGATCCTCGTCCTGATTTAGGATGAACTACTTCCAAATATAAAATATGGTTCTCAAACACTGAAAAGACAATACAAGATCCTCCTGCAGACTAATCTGTCAACCCAAGAGAAGTGGCATTACATGCAATGCAGCATAAAGCAAGTAAATTCATACAAAGCCACTCAGCTACACAGATTTTGAATTAGATCATCACAAATCTAGCGTATGGCTTGGTGTGGCCACCTCATAGGGCTCCCCACATACCAGCTTTATAACAATGCTTTGACTAGCTTAATCGGTCTGCCCAAGAGGCTTTATATAATGCCTCAGATGACAGCATAATGAAATGATCAAAAGCAGAGCAGTCCTCTGTTCTTCACCATAAACTCATGTATCAGTGGTGAATTATGTCATTCACAGCACACTGGGAAAGTTCCAGGATATGATAACATCTCTCTTACCTTCAGATCAAGTGCTAAGAAGAAACAAGATGTAAGAAAGGATATTAAACTGGAAAGAGCACATGCTAAAAAAAGAGTTTGTTACTACTTGTATTAAGCTGTTTAGTCCAATACTTCTTTGACCTGATTTCATGGTATCCCTCTGCAGTGCCGTCATAACACAGTGCCTCAGCTGCTACATACTATCATAGCAAAATCCATTTCAGTGATCACATTAATTCATGCCAGCTGAAGACCTCAGTGAAGCTGACTGACTTCAGTGGGGTCACTATGTTGAACTTGGGTCTTCACAATGTCTGTAATCAACAATGTTGTCCATTTTATACTTCAGGTGATAAGAAAGATGCCACAGCCAATATCCTTATGCAGAAAGTGTCCCAGACTGGGCTTTGACTTTCATAGCGATAACATGCTCTAGAAAAATGCCTATTTCCTTTTTAAGTAAATATTTTTTCAGGAATCTGAAAAAGGTTGTGGCCATCTTTTATGGCACATGAGTATATTTTATATTTTATCAGATCAACACTTCATTGTTTGCCCCAGTAGTGAAGGGAGATATAAGACTCATATGAAATGTGTTTACCATTAGTAATGTAAATAACAGAAAAAGATCAGCAGTGGAAGATAAATATGTCTGTCAACATTTTTAAAACCAAATACTACTTTGTATCTGTGAAGGATAGCTTAGATAGAAACTGAATTCTTTTTTAATTTTTCATTGATAGGCTCTTACAAATGATTGCATGAGATTTCCCTATCAATTGAATTCTAAAATTAACTTTCAAAGTAATATGTTAAGTGAAAGATTAGGTACATTAAGCTGTTAGCAATGAGATTTTACTATTTAGATTTATTGTGATTATTTAAATATATGCATATTGCTGTACGAGAACAGAGCTATAGGAATTCTAAACAAATTATATTTCTGAGTAAAGTGTTCTTTGCTGTAGTTTATACATATGTAGCTTTTAATGTAAATATACTGCAATAAAAATCATAAGAAAACTTGGCATTCAAACTTTCCTTAAGTAGTTGAAAAATTCTTAGCTTGAAATTGCCATTTATCTGCCATTTTTGAAAGGTCGTTACATCCATAATATAAACCACAATGTTAAAAATAAAGACACTAAACATTTATAATAGAATATGCAGTCCCTCTTTACATTAATCATAGTGTTCATGTGCATGTTTTAGACTGTAATTCTTTTTAGCTTTGCTTATAATTATTTCATCTTAATTGTTTCATTAATTATTAAAATTACTCCACTTTTCTTGTCTTTTTTTTTTATATTTCTCTGGTATTTTCTTGCACATTTGCTTTAAGGCATCTAGTACAAAGATTCTGCTCTCTAAAATAGCTTGTAAAGGCTTTCCCTTACAGAAGTTCCTTCAGTACGTGATTCTGATCAGCTAACATCTTTACCACGTGTGATCTTCTGCTATTTAGTTCATTTAAATAAATAAAAATAACAACTGGAAAGTGTATGTTCTCTTCTAATGTTTTACCAACAGATTAGAAGTGAATCTGAGTTTCAGACTGGCTCAGGCGTTGTCTTTTCAGGGGAGGATGCCATCTGAAAAGGTGTTTTTGACAAATACGCACCACAAATATGCTCATTCAGATAATGAGCACCAAACATCTCCCACTAGGCTACTGCCAGATGGCAAGTAATGACTTTGGTAGTGCCAGACATGGCTGAATTCATTGGTATGAAGGAGTCTTTCAAACACTATCCTTCCCTATTTCTGTACTGAGGCCTCAGTGCTGTTTGCTCTTTTAACATTTCTTTAACATTTGTGACAGACTTGGAGCAAACCAAGTTCTCCAAATGCTTTTTTTTCCCCACCTCTGGAGCAGTTCCACTTCTCCAACTCCTATACCCTGGCCTTCATACCCAATATCATCATTCTCACCAAACTCAGAGGCAAATCATTCATTTAGTTTTGAGGACAAACCTACATTATCTGTCCTTTGCTTCTAATTAGTGCCACATGCTTAATGTAAAGCAGTTTCTCTTCTCTCCTTCCTCTTTATTTAACTGTCAAAAATGCTTTTGCTATGGTTTCAGTTTTCTTTGCCAAGTTGAACTTAGCTCAGCTTTTAGCAATCCTCACTTTTTCCTTCACACTTCTTAACCTTTAAAACACCAGATTTTTTTGCAGATAAAACCTTTTGCCACTGCTTTCTTTATCTCTAATATCCTTCTTGAGGTGGTTCTTCAATCAGTTAGGTTCAGAACTTTTCTCCGTAAGCTTTTCTCCCCAGCATGGAATATTGAAGCAACACAGTTTCTAGTCTGTCTAATTTAAAGAAATTCCAGGCTGCTCACGCACTGAAGTCCTTGAGCTCTTCAGTTCAGCTGATGTCACTAACCAACTCACATTTTTGCAAAGCTGAGCTTATTAGAGTTTCCACATAAGCACCAAATGATGAACACTTCTCATGCGGGTTACCACATCACATATATTATTGCTTGTTTAGCATATTTCTTACCCTTGGCCTTTATATTTTCTGGAAATTTTTCCAGACTTGCTTACATGTCATAGGCTCAATGCTTTTTTTTTTTCTCTTTTTTTTGGGCCTTTCTTTGCATTTGTTTTCTAATAGCTGTATGACATAGGAAAATTGTTTTGAAAATGTCAAGTCAGCCAGTGAGTAGACTTTTACCTTCTCTTTTTTACAGCTCAGCTCCTAATCATGGCTGGTTTTGAATCAAGAACCTGCTTTAAAATGCCAAAAGATGGCTTTTAAAAATTCCGTTTCCCTCAAAAAAACAAACAAACAAAAAAACCCTCACTATCCTCAAGTCCTTGCTATCTTCTTTTGTCTCTGCATTAAGTAAAAAATACATCTTTCATATCTCTTTTTCTTCTATGACTGCAAGAACCCTCTGGCTCTTTCACTGCTTCTTCAAAGCTTTTTCTTCCCATTTTATTACCCTGAGTATGAAATCTTCTGTGTCTGCCCAGTGCTTCCGTACCAAACCACTATCCCAAATAGTGCCATTTTTAGTTCATACTCACATCTGTGGATTTCCTGTACAGTTAAAATTGCTGTTTGAAACTTTTTCCAGGGCTGCAAATATAAAATGAAACTGCCACCAGTGCATTTGGGTTCCACTAACATTTGTGCCAGTAAAACTCAACCACTAGAGTACTCATGAAAAGCGATCTTGAAAAGGATGCAAGACCAGTCTTCTAGTTTAATGAGCACATAGTGTCTGTCTCTAAAAAATTATAAGGCATTACTATCCTTATTCTTTTAAAAGAGCTCTCTGTTGAGTCACAAGATTAGGCCTGGGGCTTTTGAGATCCCAACACTGAGTCCAAGTAACAACAAAAATAAGTAAACTCATGAGTTTATCTTTTAAAATGAGCAAAAGTTTGTAGATATATTTTGCACAGCTCATCCAGCACTAACAATTTTTCTAGCAGGTTTGACAATCTTTCCCCCTTTTAGAGCAAAAAGTAAAGTCAGAAAAAGAATCTCTATTATTTTCTCAACAAATGGTTCACACACTACAATTCTATCTACAGAATGTCATGCCAATTAAGAGTCCAGAAGAGGCCAAATCCTAACCCACCTCACTTGTGTTTAGTTTCCTTCCTCAGTCAAACTGTCCTTCAGGCCTTGGTAGTGAAACCTCAGTGAAGTATTTGGGGATTTGACCAACAAATAAAAAGTTCCAKAATTTCATAATTCCAGGGTAATTCTTCTGATTTCCCATGAAGTCCAGTCTTGTATGTAGTAACGAAAATTCTCATCTTCTGTCCTAGCCACAAGCTACCAGTGTGACTCACCAAGTACACTCTTTTCTGACTTCTGTTTTTTTTCATCTGTGTGCCATAGTGTTAAAGTGCCAACTGTGGTTTCTGCSTGGCCCTCCTTTTCATTTGCTACTGACTGCACATGTACTTATATCTTAATAAATGAAAAGACTTCTTACAAAGAACCCTTAATAAGAGTTTACACAGTATTGCACAGAGCAGGTACATCGCAGGTGAAGGACCTTCATTCCAGCTGAAGACATTGGACTTCAAAGCATGTTGTCATGCATCAGCCATCTGGCAAAACGAGTGTAGCAACAAGGTCTCCAGTGCTGCTGCTGGCACAAATGCTGTTGCAGCAACTCTTTCTAGGGTGGATGTCCCTCCTTCCAAAGTACAGCAAGCTGCAGTAAATATGCTGAAAGTTGCTGGAAGTCCCAGCAGTGGGGAAGTTGCTGTGACCACATTGCCAGACAGGTAGCTGTAGCATTTTTGCCACTCACCAATATGAACAATGTGCTTCAAATCCATAAAGATGATAACTAGAGCTGGTTATTTGATAGAGCTCCCCCCAGTGGGAAATGCTGTGGCTGGTTCTGCTGAATATTTTCCATTTCCTATAAGTATTGCTTCTATTTTGCTCACTATGGGTTTAGCCATATGACCTTTATGCATGTATTAATTTCAGGCAGGCGCTTAGGCCACTGGATTATCAGCACTAGGAATGAAGAAGGTACACAGCTGATAGTATCTGCATACTGTTGACCTTCTAGATGTTTCATGATTTCCTCCAGGGTGTTCAAATAATAGTTGAATAAGATAAGTAAAAGACATACTGGGTTCATTCTAACTACAGGGTCATCAATTCGAGTAAAAAAGAACAGCACTAGCATTCTGCAGTGCATTCTCTGTAGATGAATAGAAAGCTGGGAAAACCATAAACATCTCTGTTATTCTTGGCAGAGGGTTTTTACAGCCATTAGAGGTTACCACAGACTCCAGTGAGCTTCTCTGTGAAATAGGTGGGCAAAACATCTGAGCCTATAATGCTCTTCAGGATTAGTGTAAATCAGTCATGACTGATGATCTGATTTACTGGGCTGAAAAGTTTTGGCAATATAATTTAGACATGGAAAAATGACCAGATGGGATGAACTATGATTCAGGGACTATCTGTTGAAGAAGATAAAAAAATTGAGAAAGAAAAAAAAAATAGAAAGCCTTAGGCAGTGCTTAAAAGGCATATATTTAGAATGACTGAACTGATAAGGAAATGAGGGCTGGATTTGCCAGTGTAAGAAGAAAATGAAGGGAGAAATGCCTAATGATACCAGAATCCAASTTTGAGAGTAACTGTGTTTGTTGTTCTTACTGTTAAATATTTATATAACATATATGTTGCAATGGAATGTAGAGGCCTTGAGATGCTAATGATGACTATATTACTTGTCTGTGAGTTCCAGGCATTGACCAAGACCTTACTGTGTTGGACGGGGAAAGAAAAGGGTAGTCCATATCCCAATGAATTTGCAACCTAAAAAAAGTGAGAGCAGATTGATATAGGCAGTATAAAAGAAAGTGCAAGGAAATTATTAAAAACATTTATCAACATTACCAACACATCAGCAGTTGACTTGCTGGGGTAGCAAAATTTGATTTTGCCTACTCTGCTGAGAAGCCCTGAGCTGGGAATGTGCGAGTACATGTCTGGAAATCTCAGATGTGGGTGGTGAAGGCTGGCCAATAGAGAACAGAACTGGCTGCTCTTAGGTAGGGTGGCAAGAAGCCATGAAGCACCCTGAGAGGAGCAATGGGTCTTTTGATGTGGTAGAGAAGGAGGAGCCAGTGGAGGAGTAGAGAGAAAGAGATAGCCATAAGAACAGGCAAATGAGCATTGCAGAAGCATTCTGTAAAGGTAGCAGTAGGGAAGTGTTACATTAGCCAAAGAAAGAGAAATGAATGTTGCATTATAAAGGTTCACAGTGCATTAATAAAGACCCCAGGTGAGAACTCTGGACTKCCAGGAAAGTTTTCTCTTAAAGGTGTTAAAAATAAGCATTTAGACACAGCCTGAAAGCAAAGAACTAAAGGAGGCAGTGTGGGTAATGCTTAGATTACAAATCTAAATGACAGGCAAGAGGGTGGTGTATGAGGCACTGTACAGACATTGGGTAAACTCTGACCTGAAAAGTTTGCAATCTTAAACACAAGGAGGGTATTTAAGACAAGCAGTGGCCAGTTAAAGTGGAGGGGTGAAATGTGCTTAWAATGCTTAGCAGAGCTGTAGCAACAACCACAACTCACGATTTACATAAGATGTTATTGCACAGCAGGTTCCTTTTATGCATTACAGCACAGATGTGTTTTAAAGTGCCATTTGAAATAAGATGAGTTGAGACACTGGCATGTCCTGACATGTGGAAAGCAGCTAAGACTTTGCTTCTCTGCTAGTACCTAGATCTAGAATCAGGAAAGGACTGAAGGGAACTAAATCTTCTGGTTATACATATGGTTTTTGGTTGCACAAGATTTCTCGACTCCCCTACTATTAAACAGTCAGCTAAATCTTTACTAGCTTTCATTATCACAACTGGACTAATGTCAATATTTTTGTTTTAAACTGCTATCAGTATATTGCATACTCCTAAATGTGAGAATATTTTTTCATAATACATAAAATGGGAATTTGGGCAATAAACCCAAATTAAGGGGATGATAGTAAAATATGTGTTGCCACGAGATTTTGGGAGCAGTTTGGGCAAGAACTGAGGACACTTAAATCATGGAAATTGGGTAGATATGTCCTCTAAAGCTCAGGAAATTACTGGTAGGACACAAAAATTCTATGTCGCTAGTTCAATTCCAGTTGGTATGTCTTTTCTCTTAAGAAGCTGAATTACAGAAAGCACACAGATCTGTAAAACAAATGTTCTCTCCCCTGCTCTGAGACAGAATCAGTCCCTCTGACTATCCTTGACAGACGTTTAACCTGTTCTCAAGACTGTCTTATGAAGTAGATTTCACGAGCTCTATTGGTAGCATATTCCATCACTTAAATGTCTTTCAATTTACAATGTTTTTCCCAATAGCCAATCAAAACCTTTTTGTTCCAAATTAAATCAACACCTTCTTGTCTCCCCCTGTGGGCACACAGAATAGCTAACACTGTGAACTGGAAGGCTGCTGTCACGTTGTTCTTGTCTTCTCTTTATAGACTAAATAGAATCATTTCTCTTGACCTTTCCCCATGAGACATGTTTTCCATACCACTTATCATTCTTGTGCTTCTCCTCTGGACTCTCTCCAGTTTGTCTCTATCATTTTTAAAGTGTGGTGCCCAAAACAGGACAAAGTACTCAAGCTGAGTCTCCCCAGTGCCAAGCAGAGTGAAATAGAACAATTATCCAYGTCTTACATAGATACTTTTGCTAATACATATCACAATGAGATTTTTTTTTTCTGAACATATAATACAGTTCACTCTTATGCAGTTTATGGGCCATGTAGTCTTCAGATTTGTTTCCTGTCCTACAGCCCACATAAATAGTTCCCATTGTCTATCCCCGCAGTTGATAGTTCCTTCCCCAGTGTAGCAAATTACACTTGTCTGTTTTTCTGAATTCACACTACTCATTTCAGATCATATCTCCAAGCTCTAATATTGTCCTGCAAAATGCTGGCAGTCCCTTCTGCTGGTATAACTTGAAGATGTACTGCTTCATCTTCCAAGTCATTTATGAAAATATTGAATAGAAGTAGGCCGAGAAGCGCCACCTGATCCATACATAYATTATGGTGACTTCATCTATACTGTATTTTCCTAGTTTGCTTGTAAGAAAAGCGTGTAGGACTGAGTGAAAAGCCTTCTTAAAATCAAGATCTAGCAAGTTTATCTCTCCCTCCTTATCCCCTAGGCCAATTGCTCTGTCAAAGAAAACTAGATGTATTTGGTCTTGACAATTTAATGGAAGTGCTCACAAACTGATAATATACTATAGTATTGTAGGATTTGTCTGGATATCAGGATTATCTTTCTAGGTATCTACAGTATATTAGGCCCCCATTTTTACAGCTAGGTATCATATCAAACTTCCTCTCATCCTCCAGCACCTTCTCTGTATTCCATATTTTCTTTAATATACATGTTAATGGTTCAGTGACTGATTTTGGTTAGCTCACTAAATGTTGCAAGATGTATGTGCCTGCCTGTACCTGTTAACAATAAACAGTATTTGTGTTCGATGACATTATGGTTTGATATACTTTACTAGAAGACGTATCACACACCAAGAACTGGAACCTCTGAAGACTTGAAGGAATACAGTAACATGAGAAACAATCTATATTTTCCAATCCTTACTAATGAACTTTTCTGGTTCACCCAGAAAAGAACGGAGGATATTTACTAAGTGAATGTGAGGAAACTTGCAGCTGCAACAGTGGAGAGGGAAGGGGAGTCCTGTTTCAAGGGTTCAATAGTCACTTTGGTTATGTTAGGACTAATGTTAGCAAACATGAGAGTGAATTTTTAGGGGTGTGTAAGATAACCAGCAGTTAATTATATCTGACAACAAGAATATCTTAATCTATTTTCCTTTCCCTCCCTCATATTTTCTTTGATCATTTGACATAATATAACATCTAAAGCTGTGATCATAGTTTATCTTGCTTGTTAGTTTAAAGATTAGCAGTATTTCCTTTCTTTATCCCACCTCTCTCATTGTAATATCATATGTCCATCTATCTCAGATAGATTGAGAAGAGCAAAGTCTTTAATAAATGCTATCATTTATTAAATTATGCATTATCATTTCTGCCTCTTGAAGTAACAAAAAACATTGCTTTGGGTTGAATATTCCTGCTCACTTGCCTTAAAGGTTAGTCACTTGAAACAAGAACAAAAGAAGAATGTCCCTACTCTAGCTAAATGTAAAATGCTGGCCTAAAAATGGTGATAAAATCTTCTACTTTGATGTGAGAATGCTCACATCCATCTCACAAACAAGTTAGTGAAAATCTTCCTCTAGAGCGTGGAGGGAACCTGACTAAATCAGTGAAAACATATTGTTGCATCATTTCTGAGCACCTCCTACTGGCTGAGAGACTCATGGAGACTTTCATTGGTGTGAGAGCTAGCTGAGCCTAGCTGGCCCATAAAAACATGCACACAAGGCTGAGTGATACTTTGTCACCACTCATAATGCCAAGAGTTTCTGTAGAATTATCAGTAGCCATGGTAAAATAGAAAGAACAAATTCATACAGGAGCAGGGAAAAACTAAAAATCTGGGCAAGCAAGAAAAACCTTAATTCTCCAGGCCTGATTCTTTGTATATCTCTGTTTATCAAGAATAACACCACAGAGGTTGTCAGAATTATATCAAAGTGAAAGATATGAAGGGGCAATAAATATCAGCCACAAAACAGCATCAATAAAAATGTCTTGCTGTAAAATACAAATGTGTTACACTGAAATGATGTATATGAGGGTCCTTGGTTTTTTTGTTTTTTTGTTATCCATTTCAAACATATAGTGGGGCAAGGGAAATAGTACATTGGAGTACAAAGTCTTTAAAATTAGCTTTACTGTAACCCCAAAGTGTGGCTTAGTATCTGAGGATGTGTATAGAGTGAGTATCAAAATAAACTACTGGTGTTAACCTTCTGCATCTATTCAAAATGAAAATTTCGGGGAAATTTGCCAGCTATAAAAAAATAAACATTGCTGGTTAATGTTCCTGGACCAGAACAAGCTCAGCGTGAACAGATTTTATTTACATAAGTGCAGAAGCAGGTTCCATTTGCTATTAGATCTTCTAAGGTAAACTTTCTTATGTAAACTATGGAATCTCCCACTAAAATAGTACCGTGAAAGAAAGCCAAAATTTGGGGTTAAAATACAAAGGCAGTATTTATTCTCTGAAACACATACACAAAAAAATCATACTTTTGCTGTTCTGTTCATCCAAGGATCACAAGGCAACAATCAGTTATAACAATGTCTATGCCTACATTCACATATGCTATGGCACAAAAGGAATGGATCTGTAGAGCAAAACAGCTGGTACTGAGGACGCAATGTCCTCATTATTAAACATTTGGGGGGATTTACTTTGGACTAGTTTTAATCCAGTCCTSTGGACTGGACCACATTAGATGTGCAGCTGCAGTGTGTCCTCCAGCTAACCACAAGAAAGGACCCACTTATCACGTGGTGAGACTGCTCCATGATGCGAACCAAAGCGCAATAATTGGGGAGGATGAAGAGGTCCACTTCAAAAGCATGCCATAATCYGAAATAAAGCACCAATGTAGACACACCTGGGGAATTAAGCCCTTCCCAGCAGCCTGGTGTGCTAGGCAAATTTCATTAACCCCATTCCATAGATGGTAGACAGAGGCACAGCAGATTTACATAAAAAGGAAGTGGCCAAACAGTGACTAGGCTGAATAACTCACTGTCCAGAGACATGAGGCTTTGTGGGGCATTATGTCTGCTGCAGAAGGATAAGACACAACGGTGGAGTAATGAGATAATGCACATGATCAGTATCAATAAAAATAAAGTACAAACAAGAATTAGAGGGTTCAGCTTGATTAAATGGTCTATGAATGTTCTTATTCAGCCTTACCAGTATCAGTGATAAGGAGAATGGCAACTAGATTACCTGTGACAAGCAGCAATTTAAAAGTGGATTGTGAGAAGCAGATTTAAGAGAGAAGTATGAGAGCAAAAGAGGCTGCAGTCCCTAGCTTGGCGTAGTCAGATGTAGCACATGCTCTTAGTCCTTGGATGGGGAAAAGGTCACCTCACTGGCAGCCCATCCACCTCTGTCATGGCTACAGCCAGGAATGGCTATATTCAAGTCTACAGCTCCAGTTGAATAAACAGAACCCAGTTATTAGGACTCCATTGCTTCCAGTTCACTGACTTCACTACCACGGAAATGTGTATGTTATTTTAACCAGGAGTAAGAGCTAATAATGTCTTATTTTGTGTGATGTCTTCCATGGTTATCATATAAAGCAGAGCTTGGCATTGCTATTTTTGTATGTTTTCCTGCTATTTAATATCTGATAAAACAGCTATCCAGAGTAGATAGGCTATCAGCTAGATATTAATTATTATGTGGCTGTTCTGGAAAGTCATGCCAGAAAATAYAGACACCCCAGATGTGCCAGTGTTGGTTTTGGGTTTAGCCTGCATATTTTACCAGTGAAGAACTTTCATAAGTATATTAAAGATGTAATTCTGCAAGACTCTAAAGCAGAGACTTACCACAGAAAAATGGGGCACAGAGACTGACCCTATTCATTGATAAGTTCATAAGAAGGGAAGCAGCCCATGTAAAGAAAAAGCTCTCAGATACCCCTCTAAGTGACTGAGGTTTGATAGATGGGTAGGAGGTTTGGGTGGTTTCAGGGCTGCCAGGCAGGACACAGCTCAAGTGGAATCTTCCCCTGACAAAACCAATTCACTGCAAAAGTCTATACAGTGGTTAGCCYGGGTCAGTTCATCAAGCAAGGGGCAGAGGGACATTCAGCAGGCCAGCAGCAACAGGGAAGCCTTGCTCGCAGCAGAAGGCAGCAGCAGAGAACAGTCAAGCCCCAATAGCCGTCACTCCAAAGCAATCATTCAGTAGAGGTAAAAATATCTGTGAATAAAAAGTCTTGCCTTTCTCTCCTTTTCGTGAATCCAAATGTTCTGCACCTAGAGGCTTCAAAGTTTCAGTAAAAGATCTTATTTTTCCTCTCCAAAGTGATTTTAGAAGGAAGAAACTTTGAATGCTGTATCTCTATCTGTTCCTCTAAGCTTACATTTAAAATACTTTGATCGTTATATTAAGACAGTTTTCATAAAGTTAAAAGGACTTTGAATATGAGAGTTAATTTTTTGAAAATATTATATAATGGTCCTTTAAAATATCAGCATCTGATATTTGCCAAAAAGTTGTTCTGAATCTATTGCTGATCTGTACAAAAAAACCCTCTTAGGTTCCTCCCTTCCCACTTCCCTTCCTACCAAAGTTCATTTATAATTGCTACTCTGTCCAAAAGGAACATGAGATGTTATTGTTTCAAAAGTCGCATAGATTCTGCTCACGGAGTGGAGTAGGCAAACCATGGGGAGGTGGTGCAATTTCTTTGGCTCCTTCACTTCATTTCTCTGCTGGAGGTCCAGTGTGTGATGCTCTCAAGTCACAAATACTCAAGCAAACAAAATCTGAAACTGTATCAAGAAGTTGCACTTACTGGATTTGTGGTCTGACTATAAATTAATCATTCCCTTTCTGATATTTCTCTAATATTGTTTCATAACTCTTATCACATTCTTTTGGGAGATGCTTCATTTTAAAGACTTCAATAGAGTCTGAACTTGAGGTACAAAGACAAATTTCCAAACTAATGTACAACAATAAATACAGACCGAATGGTACGGTTCAAACTAAGGTATCAAGAAGAAGGTAAGTTAGTGAAGTTGCAGAACCTTGTCACAAACMCTGGGAGCATGTCCTACAATATTTTAGAAGATGGGACAGAAAATTGTTCAAGGTTACCATGGTAAACCTAATTAGAAGAGCTTTCAGCAGTGCCATTTTCCTTTTATTCTATTCTCTATTCATATTCACAGCTGGCTGAAAGAAGTTTAGCATAAGGAAACCAGCAGTCTTCTGTCAGCTTCTAAATGGTTTGTCATCTTGAGACTCCCACCTACCTGTCATCTTCTGATGATTATACAGCTTATTCAGGAGTCACTTTGGCTTCATATACAGTGTCACACTGCATGTAGACCGTGCCTTTGTAAATAACAATGATGTCTAGTTCCAGCAAGGTTTAAATTCAGAATGTTTTTTTCTAATTAGCTAGACTTTGCAGTTAACAAGATCATAAACATAGTCATTCAGTACCTTTCTGCCCTTTGTCTCAATTTCTTATCCTGGAGAATTAGAACAGCTGATACATACTTTATTTGCTTATGTACAGAGTCTAGTTTTTAAGAACTTAAGAAATTTCCTCCTACATTAGCTTAGTTGCTTTGTACCTAGAGTCAGGACAAAGTTTGGGACCTGCACTACCTACAGACTCCCAAATAATATCATATTGTCTTCCTACAATATTTCTGTAAGGTTTAATAYCTTTCAAAGCCATTTGTCTGTTGTCAGACTTGCATAGCATTGCTGCACATTGCTAGGATACAGTAAATGTTTTTAAAAGTGAAAGACCTCCCCTTTTTCTTATTGCTGTCTAGCAAATAAGGCCAGATTTTACCCTCTGATATGTGAATGCAACTCCCAGTGGAGTAAATGGAGTCCTATAGATGTGTGGAAGGATAGAATTTGCCCTTGAAGATTTATAGAGCTATAAAAAGTCAAATAGATAGCTTAGAAGACATTTTCTGGAACTTAGGATTGAACCAACATCCCTAACTAAAGTTTCATCTTAAAATAACATTAGTATCCCTTGCAATATAATTTTAGATTATTATTCTTACATTAGGTCTTCAGCTTCATTTGACCTTCAGTCTCATCTGTCAAAGGTAACATTTACATTTTCACAGTGAGTCAGCATGGGGGGGGGGTTCCTTTCCCTCTCCTTCCCTTTCCTATCATTTGGATTCAAGGGTGGGGCAATGCAGGGGAGAAGTCAGGAGCAGAAATGCTGCACCAGCTGCCTCAACATCTCCTGGAAGCTGCAATAGCTATTCTCCCACTGTCCAGGAGAAGGGAGGTGAGCTGGGAGGGGAGCCATATGGTTTGGAAGTACACTGGAGGCAGTGACCTAGAAACCTCACGTAGGAGGAAAATAGCGCAGACTGTGCGTTGCAATAGTAAATTACTCAGGCTTTGCGCAAGGAGGGTGAATCTCATTCTTTTTCTGACTTGTCTTTGTGTCTCAGAATATACTTACCTGTTCTTTCATTGTTGAAAATAATTTTGCTCTCTCCTAGGTACTCACTGAGGAGCCATCCTTTGGCCTTTTGAGTACTATGTACCATAACATATTTATTGTAGGCCTCCTTTTTATTTACAGTTTGTTTTTTCCATTCTCAGAACAGAATTATTCCGAAATAAACACCAGAAAATGAGAACCAAAAGCACTTGTAATAGCCATGCCATTTCGTAACTTCTTGTTACATCTTTGTTTGGCACACTGGACTCTGTTTAGCAGAAACATGGTGGTATCACAGGGTCAGAGTCTCCACAACTTAATCCATTCCTAACAAAGGCTGGAATTCAAATGACACAGACTTCTGAAGAAAAGAGTTTCAACTGAATTTAAAAATAAATCCTCTCAAAATGGTGAAGAAAGGGTATGCAGTTAGTAATAAAGAGAGGAAAAAAAACCCTGGAACTTCCCCTCTCCCCAGTCTCCTGAATAAGTTCATGGTTTTTTACAAAATGAACACCTTCATATCTGCAAGATGTGGTTACTTTGTTCTCTTGGCTAGATGCCACATCACTTCAGACTGTGATTGTGCCAGATCTCACAAACCAAGCAGAGCTAAGCCTGCTCAGTGAAGTGACTCAATGGGGAGTGCTCCAAGAGAAGCACAGGTGCTTGCAGGGCTTGCAAGCCTGCTTTAACAAGGGAAGCAGCACTCTTCTCACTGTAGTTTCTCTCTGTATGCTGGATCTTAGGAAGAACCGTTCTACTGGGGAAGGTGACTGCAACTGGTATCTGAAACAGGTGGTGGAGAATGATGCTACTGTAACTCACATAGAGGTGCACACATACAGGTATGTATGGATCAGCTGGAAAATTGAACTTGGGAGAAAATCACACTTGTGTCCATATGATGCTCATCTTGCTATTTTGTGAAGCAAATCTCACCCTAGCCTCCCCCCCCATAGCTCAGTGCTACCCAAACCTCCCCCAACAACTCTTTCAGATTAATAGTATGCATCRAACCAATGCTCTAGAAACCTAATCTCCCCTCTAAATCTCACTGTGACCCTGGGCCATTCAAGACCTATAGCATGCTTTTCCAAGAAGAGTAATTCCTTCACTTTCAGGCACTTACTCTTCACTTCAGCTGCACAAAATCCAACTGACTTGTCACCAAAAGTACAAGAAGAGACTCTAAGTAGCATGAACATGTTCTCTTAAATAGCCCTGGGGAAGTTCTTCCCAGCTCTGTGTCTCCTTCTTCTTTCCTAATGTTATTTGTGTTGCAAGACCAAGAGATGTTCTAATGGGAATTACATGTCTCTTGACAGTGGGAATTCGTACTCTAAATCTACCCTAGCAAATGAAAACATTTAGGAATCATTCTCTGACTTTAAGAGTGAATGTCAGCTCATGATTTGCAAGCTTTCTGTTGGGCTTCCTCCGGTTCCCTGCCACCTCAGGGCACGGTAGCATCAGCCATATGGTTTATGGGCAGCAGTCAATATTTGACAATTGGCCATGCAGTTTCCCAAATTGTGTCTTGGAAATGTCTGAGGGGCAAGGGCCAAAACCATGCTAGAAAGTGGGTTAACAACTAAACAATATGGGCAGTCATGGGAGAGTAATCAAGCCTGTGTCCTGTATATTGTAGTATAGATGCAATGTATGGGTCTCTCCAAAAAGAGCAGGTGGCACTGTGACCTGCCATGTGTCCTTTGCAATTAGGATATTACTGATGGGAAAACAAGAGGTGTCATTATTAATACTTTAATCACAATGAACAAGTCAATTTTCTTTCCAATTAGCTTAGTAATGCCAGGCACTAAGGCTAAACTTGTAATGACTGACATATGCAATAGCAACAGACTGTAACTTGATCAGCAGTGTCCCTTACACCTATGCCCAAGTGATGCCATCAACTTGAAACTTAGCAGAAAAAGTAGAGTTTAAGCTAGTATACTTATCTCTTGTCTGTCATCACCACACCATGAAGTGTTCACAATTACATTTTAAAGTTGTATTTTATTTTTTAATGCTTCCTTCTTATTTTGCTTTGGCTGCTGTATTAAAAGAAGAGTGGTAAATAGCTAAGTTGGGCCTGTACAACAGATATGCCACAAAACAATTCCTTTGTTTGCTCTAAGTGAGAGTGATGCTGATAGTTGGCCCCCTTGGAGGCTAAGAGGCAACACATTGCCCCAAAGCCACCAGTCAAAAGGCATGTCTTCCTGACTGGGAAAGCAACCAGTCATGTGTATGTGTGTACACTTCTGACTGAGCCTAGAAGACATATGCACGCTGGCCTGCTTGATGGAGGTAAGAGCTAAAGACTGCTTTTCAAGATCTCAAGCAGGCTAAACAGGATGTGCCTACTTCCCAGTGCAACTGGTTCGGTATTAGTAATAACTATTGCTGGGGAAGAGGAAGAGAGAAAGTCAGGTATTTGTAACAGGAAGGAGACTTGTGGGTAGGTGGGGTTATGGTAGGAGAAGGAGAGAGATATGCTGTAAAGTTAATAAAATATTACTGGTCTTTACTGGTTTATCCGCTCATTTGTTTTGGGGGCACCTGATCCACAAAGAATGAAACTGGGCTACTAATAAGTTACATCAAATACATGAACTCAGCTCCTGTTTTCCCTGTTTAAAWATTTTTCATTTGCGGTAATTTTAAGAGTTACTTGAAACTAGGTAGTGTCACTGGACAATTGAATGCCTGAAGGATATTTTTTAATGACATTGACCAAGCCAACTCACACTAAGAGTTAAGTGAATGTGCCGTACTCATTAGCATAGATAACTTCATTTTCATTCAGAGTTGGTGATAGCTGGCTGCTCTTCAAACCAGACACACCAGATTTGTTTTTAATCATTATTACAAAATTTTTAGTTGTATTCTCCTACACTGCAGGACATTTCTCTGATGAGCATACAAAAATATTTGTTCAACACAGGTCCCAGAGCAACAGCTCATAATATCTCACTCTACATGCAGCATTGAACTGGGATATGGGAAGCTCAGATTAAAGAAAACACAGACATTTGCATTTCAATAGCACTTTCTATTGAACCACTTTAAAGCATTGGTAGCCTGATCCTACTTCCATTGAAGCGAATGGCAAAACTCTTACTGAGGTCAGTGGGAGGCTTGATCTGACCCTAATTCATGAATGGCCAGATTCTGGTACTCTGAGCCTTGCTGAATAGCTGTTCAGTCTGTGCGATTGCACTTAACTTCTTATTTTTGAAGCAGAGTACTATTCACTCTCAGTGTCTGCCCCAAAACTCATAACACTCCTTTGATGTTCATCAGTAAAGTCACGGATCTATTCATAGCAAAGAAAATGTATTGGTAATGTATACCATCTATCTGTTCTCCAAATAGTTGTGAAACATTTCTGATAATACTTCTGTAATTTATGTATCCAACTAATAGGGTTTTTTTGAGAAAAAAACTTAATTTTTATGTTTTTATGACCTGAGCATCAACTCTTCATTATTTCTTTTGTGAGATTAGCCAGGTAAGTCACATGTATAGTTATCTTTGCTGACTAGATGCTAACTTTTTAAACACAGTTCCCAAGAAATGGTAAAGAATAAGTTTTTCGTATGACTCTTCATAATGTTTGCTGAAATCTGTGTAACTACCTTCCTGAGTAGCTGTGAATCATCCAAATACTCTGAATAGGCTGAATAAGCGCCTGTAAACAGAATTCAAGTTTTTTTGCACAAAAATAACTGCATTGCATTTTGCTCTCTGGATGATACAGAGGAGAGTATTTTGAAAGCATAAGGGCAAATTTGCGCTTGACTACCAGTGAAGGTCACTAAGAATTGAAAACTAAACATATTTTTCTCCATATATTCCTTTATATGGAACTGTTGTACAGAGCGTCAAATGAATTTTCAAGGCTGGGGAAGTTAGCTGTAGATAAGAAAATGCTCTCCTCTCTCTAAATTGTATATTGTCATCTCTTTGTTCTTTCTCTGATAATGGACGTATGTCCCCTTCTGGCTCCATCTGGTCTCCTGAAGAGGTTAGGGAGCAGTGGCAAAAGTAAAGCATCTAGAAAGTTCAGAAATCCTCCATTAGGACATTGTAACAGCCAGAGAGGGAGAGGAAATGGTGACTGAGACTGAATTACATTCAGCATACATGATGCTGCTAGAGGATGGATGTTCACAGTCCCTGTTCCTTTGTATAGTCATACATGCCTAAACTGGATCTTTCTGAAGGCTCCTAACAAAATAGCTATGATTTTTTTTAATTTTAAGTAAGAAGTCAGAATGACAAACAATGTCCGAGAAAAAGGCTTGTCTGTATTGTCATAATAAACAACAGAAGTGAAAGAATTCTCATGAGATTGCCCAGGTTTACAATACAAAAAAAAGTTCAGATAACCCAAAGAACCTTGTGGATGTTTGAAAACTTGCATGAGCAAAAGCCAGACTCAAAATTTCAGGTATCATCTATCACTAGCGTTAATAAAAGATGTTCAATTGTCTTATTATTACAGATGTAGGCCTATAATATCATGGTGAACTGAAGAGACTAGAATAAACTAGAATTTTTTCCCTGACAGCTGTGAATATGTGGACAGTTAAGTAACTTTCTGGTTAAAGCTCAACAGGAATTACTTTACTCTCAGCAAATATTGATAATAAGTACAGAATCAGCAGGGACTGGAAAACAATTTACTCCAACAGTCCTTTCACAATCAATTAATTTTAATAAAACTACCAAGATTTGCTCAAGCTTGAAAGCAAATACAAAATTTGTTGAAGCTTAAACAACAAATGCCAGGTTTTATTCTTACTCTCAGCATTGTAGTCATCACAGTTGCACAGGACAGTGTGTCAAATGCATCAGAATCAATGGGATTTAAGGCCCAAAGTCACTTCAGTTCTGCAGTTTCATTAAGATTCTTGCTTTCTCTTTATGTTTTTATCTGCTTTATTTTTGTGCTGCAGTAGTTATACCAGCATAAGTCCTCAGYCTGGCCTTGACTGCGATAAAGGGCTACTGAGATTAAATTGCAGTTAAGTTGTGCTCTCCTAGGGCTACAATCTTCTAAAGAGGAAGCAGGTTTCAAATGGATAATGGATCTAGCTGGGAGCATCTGTGTCCCTGGATTGTAATTCTGAAGGCAATAGCCTTCAAGCAGAATGTGAAGTACTGGTAATAGTTAAACTCTTACATGACCTGAGACAGGCTAGCCAAAGGGGATATCTTTTATCCCATGTTATACCTGCAGGCTGTAGCAGTACTCCGCCTTGCTCCTAGAGAAAAACAGCTGACAGGCCAGGTTCAGTTCAGGTACTGGCATTTGCTTTTCATTCCCATGTGTAAAACAGACCAAACATAATGATCCCTCTAACATTCTGTAAGACTTCTATGTGAGAATCTCTAGAGCTTTTTTCTCCTAGATGATGAAGAGCTGGAAAAGATTTTGGGACATGGTGGCTGAGTTCCTGCTGAGGGRGTCATAACACAACTGCTGAGATGTGATTGTAGAGTCAACAGCTTGCTAGCGCACCTGCACCATGAATAGGTGTGCTAGTTACTGTTAAAATCTAAACCAGTGCTACATATTAGCTAATGTGTGGTAACAATCACACACCAAAATCCTAGGCCATATCTCCGTCAAACTGCAAATCCAGTTTTAGGATTCCTGATAGGGTTTCGTCTGATCCAAAACACTTATCTGGTATCAATTTACAGCACCAGATCAAACATGTTCAAAAATATTGACCAATCAGCTTCATGCTGTTAGGTATTGTACTGATTCAATTATCATGTGCTGACCTCCCTGTGGTACTCCACCAACTCCTTTACCTGCCTTAATCTATCTCCTTTACATTAGCTATGTCCAAAAGTCATTGTCCCCAGATGTCCCTACATCACATCACAGCTGTCGAGATGTGATTGCCCTATTTTATGCAGTGCCTTGACATGTAAAAGTGCAAGCTTCCTCTGTCTAACTAGTACATGGTAAAATGACTTCCAGCTTCAAAGGAAAAAACACCTTTAATTTTACTATGGATAGTGGATGCAAATACATAGTACCTTATTTCTGTAGAATTTAGTTTTTTTAAGTATATAGGAAAAGCCAACATATGAAGACTTTTTAGATAAACAGCCTTGACTCTGAAAGAGCACTTTAAAACACTTAAAAACACTTTAAAAATCAGGTCTTAGATACCTCAAATCAGGCACACAAGATTAGAGATTATTGTAGCCTAATCTGGCCATGATCTGGTTCCTCATTTGTAAATGGAAATAAATCCAGTTTATTTCACAGCAGTCTCACAAAGATAAGTGGTAGTTAGTTTCTGAAGCTCTCTAATACCACCACAAGCACCACAGCAAAGTCTATGAGGAAATTAATGATTCTGATTTCAGAAGGGAATGCAGTAAATAAGGCACCCAGTCACACATTGAACAAGAAGAATGCAGCTGAAGATTGGTTAGTATGTTACGTGAGCACAGCCCATCAGAGGCCCTGAATCAGGCAAGGATCCTCTTAAAAAGCTGATATGTGATCATATAATAAAAAATCAAATTATAATACCTATGATGTAAGATAACTGAATTAATTCAGCCTCATTTCCTAGCATGAGTGTCTAATTTTTCAACCTTTGTCATGTACCTGTTTTAATGTAGGTTTTGTTTTTAATCACTGATGCACTGCTCCTCTAGAAAGTTTTTCCCCTAAAGGACTCCAGAACTGTTCAAGAACTGAAGCCAAAAGGTAGTATGATTACCATTTGAGCTTTACCCTGTATACTGCCAGAGCTCTAAAATGTTTAACAAAGCTATGATAGATGTTTCTAGGTGTTGCAGAGAGGACAAGAGGAGATTATTTAACCCCGTGTTGTATCCCTCTGCCATATCTCTGTTGTGCAAGTTGGAACAAATTGAGGGGATGGTATCAAGAGACAGATCTTCAACAGAAGGAGTCAGGCAGGGTAAAAAGGAGAAGGCTGAGGCTGGCCTAGGGAGCACCCGCCTATCACACAGTCAGTAATGAAAGCCTCTTGATACTCCTCTCCACCTGGTTTGAGAGAGAATGGCACCCCCCTTATCAAGCCAGTTTCAATCAATGTACATTGGAAGGCTTTAATTCCTACCTGGTAGAAGAGGTAAAAGCAASGGATAACCATTAGCAGTCATTTGTCATGCATGACTGATAGAAGTTGCAGAAGACTCCAAGCTCCTTGCCCCATGTACCAGCTTCCTCTCCTTGCTCCACTTTGACTGCCCACAGATAGGAAGCTCCCAGTTACAGCACATCTTCCTCTTGCCATGGTTAATCAGAGGCAGCCTTTGGCCATGTTCTTATTTTAGCATTGGAAAACTATGATATAAATTGTAAAGGGGACTTGTTATACTACTTCTTGCATGATGATTTTCTGTGTTGAAGTAAAATGCTTTTCCACAAATTCAGTGCTATTGTGTTTGCATCCAGTTGAATGTTGCCTCAAATCTTGCAAACCCAAGTCAAGCCAAATGCAATCATATGGTATAGTCTCATAGTGATGAATACAGTACAGAAAACTGGACTTTGCTTTAAAAGAATAGGACTTACAGAAGTCCTCTGCATACACTTGTACCATTGTCATAGGAGTATACTGACCATCAAGCAGATGGCTGTTTGAAAAATGTTCTCCAGCCTTTAAAAAAAACATTCCACCTGCACACACCTTTCAACATTTTCCTGGCTCTGAAACAACTGTGTTGTTTTCCTGTTGCTGCCCCTGCTGAACACAAAATCACAGAATAGTTGGAGTTGGAAGGGGCCTCTGGAGATAATCTGGTCAAGCAGGGTCAGCTAGAGCAGGTTGCCCAGGACCATGTCCAGTCAGGTTTTGAATATCTTGAAGTGTGGAGACTCCACAACCTCTCTGGGCAACCTGTTCCTTTGTTCAATCACCCTAACAGCAAATAAATGTTTTCTTGCATTCAGCTGGAATTTCCTGTGTTTCAGTTTGTGCCCATTGACTCCCATCCTGTCACTGGGAACCACTGAGAAGAGTCTGGCTCTATCTTCTTTACTCATCCCTATCAGATATTTGAAAGCATTGATAAGATATCCCCTTGAGCTTTCTCTTCTCCAGGCTGAGGAGTCTCAGTTTTCTCAGTTTCTCCTCATATGAAAGAAGCTCCAGTCCCTCAAYCATCTCTAGTGGCCTTTGCTGGGCCTGATTGAGAGTGTCCATGTCTTTCTTGTTCCACGAACTGAGAATTGGACACAGCACTCTACATGTGGTCTCACCAGKGCAGAGTAGAGGGGAAGGATCACCTCCCTCACCTGACCTGCTGGCAAYGCTCTGCCTAATGCAGCCCAGGATACTGTTGGCATTATTTTTGGAATTTGGGCGGGAATTTGCATTTCCCTTTGTTGAACTTCATGAGGTTCCTCTCTGCCCATTTCTCCAGTCTGTTGAGGTCTCTTTGAATGGCAGCAAACCATCACTCCTCCCAGTTTGTATCATCTCCAAAYTTGCTGAGAGAGCACTCTTTCCCATCATCCAGGTCATTGATGAAGTTGTTAAACAGTATTGGATCCCGTATCAACCCCTCAAGGTCATCACTAGTGACTGGCATCCTGCTGGACTTTGTGCTGCTGATTACAACCTTCTGAGCCAAGGTGTTCAGCCAGTTTTCAGGCTGCCTCACTGTCCACTTATCTAGCCCATCAGCTTGTCTATGAGGTTGTTATGGAAGAAAGTGTCAGAAGCCTTACTAAAGTCAAGATAAACAACATCCACTGCTCTCCCCTTAACAACCAAGCTAGTCGTCTCATCATAGAAGCTATCAGGTTGGTTAAACATGATTTCACCTTCGTGAATCCATGATGACTACTTCTTGTCCTTCACATGTCTGGAAATGGTTTCCAGGATTATTTGCTCCATCACCTTCCCAGGGATCAAGCTGAGGCTGACTGGCCTGTAGTTTCCTAGATCCTCCTTCTTGCCCTTCTTGAAGAGAGGGGTGACATTTGCTGTCTTCCAGTCCTCAGGAACCTCTCCCAATCACCATGACCTTTTGAAGATAACTGAGAGTGGCCTCACAGTGACATTGGCCAGCTCCCTCAGCACTCRTGGGTGCATCCATCGGGTCACAGTTTGTTTAAGTGCTCCCTAACCTGATCCTCCTCCACCAAAGGTAAGACTTCATTGCTCCAGACTTTCCCTCTGGTCTCAGAGACCTGGGATTGCTGGTGGCTGGTCTCACCAGTAAAGACTGAGGCAAAGGTGACATTCTGTATCTCTGCCTTTTCTATGTTCTTTATCACCAGGTCCCCTGCTCCATTTAGCAGCACACTCACATTTTCCCTAGCCTTCCTTGTGTTGATTAGGCTGCTTAGGTAGAAGCCTTTGTTGTTGCCCTTCATGTCCATCACCATATTCAACTCCGGGTGGCTTTGGCTTTCCTAACCCCGTCCCTGCATGCTTGGACAGAGTCTCTATAACCCTCCTCACTCACTTGTCCCTCCTTCCACCTCTTGTACACTTTGTCTTTATGTCTGAGTTTTGTCAGGAGCTCCTTGTTCATCCATGCAGGCATCCTGCCACCTTTGCTTGATTTCCTGCTTGTTGAGATGGACCATTCTTGAGCTTGGAGGAGGTGATCCTTGAATATCAACCAGCTCTGCTGGATCCCTCTTCTCTCCAGGGCTGTATCCCATTGGATTCTTCTAGCAGATCTCTGTARAGGCCAAAATCTGCTCTCCTGAAGYCCAGGATTGTGATCCTGCTCTATGCCCTGCTCTCTCCTCACATGATSCTGAATTYCACCATCTCATGATTGCTGCAGCCAAGGCTGCCCCYGATTTTCATGTTCCTGGCCAGTCCTTCCTTGTTTGTAAGAATGAGGTCCAGCAGAGCATCTCCCCTTTTTATCTCCTTGGTCACCTGTGTCAGGAAATTGTCATCAATGCACTCCAGAAACCTCCTATTGCCCTTCCAGCAAATATCAGGGTGGTTAAAGTCCACCATGAGGACCAGGGCCTGTAAAAAGTGAAACTTCTTCCAGTTGTCTAAAGAAGGCCTCATCTACTTCTCCTTCCTGATCAGGYGATCTATAGCATACACCCACGAACATTACTCACATTGGTCTGAGTGCTAATCCTGACCTGTAAGCTCTCAGCTGTCCCCTCACCCATCCCCTGGCAGCGCCCCAGGCACTTGCCCTGCTCTCTCGCATACATGGCCACTCCCCTTTCTCGCTGTCCCAGCCTGTCCTTCCTAAAGACCCTGTATCCATCCATGGCAGCACTTCAGCCATGTAAGCTATCCCACCACATCTCCGTGATCCCAATGTGACTGTAGCCCTGTAGCTGCACACAGACTTCCAGTTCCTCCTATTTGTTCCTCTTGCTGCATGCACCATCTTTACAATACCTGTTTCCATGAAGGATTTTATTTCAGGGGGAGATTTTCTAGATCACAAATTATATAACAAAACAGATGATTTTTTAAAAAATTTGAATGTTCAAATATGGTCCATTCCAAGAACTTGATTCAACAAAGAACTTAACTATGTTGCTAGTCTCATCATCCAAACTCCAACCTAAGATCAGATCATTTATTGTAAATGAGAAATGCTATCTTTGATAGACATGAAATACATAAATTCAGAAATATCATACTAAGATAAAGAGTGGATAAATTCCATTTTCAGAGGAGGATTGCCTGTAACTTTTTGAAATGTTTTTAATGCTTTTTCTGCCTAATGTAAGGTGTCCCCACTATTGACTAAAAGCAAAGACTTTTTTTCTGTTAAATAGCAGGTTTGCCTTATTATTGCAGAATTTGAGCTTGGTAATGTGGACTCTTCAACACTTTGTATTTGAAAATAAAAGATCTACAAAAGGAGGGAAATTATTTTTCTGCCCAGCATGTCACTGAATGTAGGAATTTTGCCTGCATTAGAAGTAGGATGGCTAACTAGGAGGAATAAAAGATAAATCAACTYTTATGTTGTTATGCTATGGCAACTTTTCTGCCTTCTTCCTACCTCAACTAACCCCATTCCAGACAGAATTTCTGTGGGATAGTTTGTCACTGTGCAGAGCTCCCTCTGCAAACATCATCCTTAAAACTCACAAGGACAGCACATTGTCATAGGTGTCCCTGTGCGGTACTGTCTGTCACTCCTGGGCTTCTAAGGTACTTTACATCTGCCAGCTGTAAATCATTGAGCATCAGTTAGATGTAGATCATCCCATGACTTCCTTGGAGTTTTCCTGCTCCCATTATCCGGACTCTGCAAGTCTCTATTGCTCCGCCCATTTACCATTCAATAATACACTCCAGGTGTAGTTTACTGAAATCCGTAGGTAAGTTCTCTTTTTCYGTCCTTTTCCTCCTTCACCCCACAGACCCCATGTCAGTGTCTGCTGCCCCTCAGACCCTAGGTAGGTTACTGTAYGGATGAGTGTCTCTGGTTTCCTCTCAGGAGAGACTTCAACCCTAAGAATTTCCCACAAGAGGACTGCGCTGCCTTCATCCCCTGGGACAGCTAATGGCATTTTTAAATAATCTTTGCAGATACCTTAGTATTCCTTACTTCCCTTTAATTATTGTCACCAAGCACCCTGTCCTTCTGTACAGGTCTAGCAGGAGCACCCTTGCTTCATCACAGGGAAAACTGCATGAACCTTCCCTATTAGGGCCAATAACAATGTTTCAACTTCTTCCAAAAAAATCTCTGAATTCAGTATGAATCTTTTCATACACTTTGATGGACTGTTTGATCAGGAAAAAAAACAGCAAAAGTCTGACTAATAACAGTAGAATATTGAAAAAAAATGGAAAATTCAAACTGAAACTTTTCACAGTGTCTACAGGCTCAGATATAGGTCTCCATTTGCTTGAATATTGTATGTCCTCTAGCAAATATCAGTTTAATAGAGAAATTGTGTTCCCATACTACTATAGGTGAAATACAGAGATAAAGGTGAAAGGAAAAAAAAATTTTTTTTTTGCTTTTTTTCTCAACCCTAAAATATATAACAAACTTGAACTACAGAAGCAGAATAACTAACTAGCTGGTAAGAGCATGAAAACTGCCCCAAAATTCCTCGGTACCTACCTGTCCCCTGAGGACTGTGGTGCTATCAGGTTTTCTGTCCTGTATGTGACAGAGGTTTTATTGTTTCTCTGATCTGCTCCAGTCTGTAGGGAACAGTGTGATTAAGATACTACGCTTAGTGGACAACTTTCTGAGTCATATTGTTAACGCTGGAAAAGTGCTCTGAGATAGAGGGAGAGACGGTAAAGGGGGAGGCTGTTGTACATTTTTATTGTTTTTTTTTTCTTTTTTTTTTAATATATAAGGCATTTTAATTAGTTAGTTGGCTGTATTGGCTGAGCATCTGCCAAAGGACATGCATGTCATTTATTATGCAACATGGGGACTACCATCCTTTGCTGTTGAACACATTGAAAAATGCCATGTATGATATAGGATAAATAAATAAATCAAAGTTATCTATTCTTTCACCAGCTCCAGCTCATACTATGTCATTGTACTGTGGTTTGGGGAGCTAAAATTTCATTTTATTAATTGCCCTGGGAAAAGAGAGGATAGTATTTTTTCCCAGTCTAGGTTACTAGAAGGTTAGCACATGCTGTACTCCAGAGCTTGAGTACACACTAAATGCTCTGCTTCCTGTTCCATCACCTGGTCCCCTGATAACAGAATAAACAGGACTGTGAAAACAGGAAAAAAATAACATAATACACACACACGCATATTATAAATGTACTCATGCACACGTGTACATATAAGTAAGTATACATAAATATATATACATATTAATGCACACTCTTATGATGCAAAGAAAGAATGGATGCAGATTCAAATAGCCAGACACACAGTTCATTAGCTTTATAAAATAGCCAAATATATAATTTACTAATTTTCCTCATTAATATTCAGATGTTATATTTTCCATATGATCTTCCACAAGCTCCCKTAAAGGACATGCTGTTGATGTACTATCTGCCTTTTCCATCTGCTCTTTTCCTTACCATTTAGAGTTATATTTGGGGCGATTGCTGATAAGGAGTTGTATGAAGAATGCACAGTGATAATATTGTGGTAATGATTGCTGCTTGACTTAAAAAAAAGAGGAGCAGCCTTTTAAGGTCAACATCAGTTCCATGTTTGGATTGTTTCTACTCTTTGGAAGTGGTTGACATGTTTTAAATTACTAAGTAATGTGAAAATACATTACTAGTACAAGAGTGTTGTCTATGTAAATATTTTATGGGTAGACTCACCAGCCATTGGTTAATAAGGTAACAGATTCAAAGTTATTTATGTTGACTCATATTTTTAAGATGAGGAATTTAAAAACAAGAAAATGTGGCAAAGTTGAACAGGACGTAAGACAGTGGCTCAGAGACAGATTGTTTGTGTCTTTCATTTTATGAACAGCTCTTTTAAATTACTTGTTGAAAAGAAATGTAACATTGTCCATGTGAAATATATTAAATGCATAACACAATGAGTCACCTAATGAACCTAAGTTAAATAGCTATAACCCATTGGTTTTGCAGAAATGCAAGAAAAATATCCTGATAGGCTTCTCCCGGGTCAAGTTTTCTTATAAGGGAGCTATCATYTCCCATGTGTAAATGACATTAAATACAATAGGAAATACACATCCACTGGTGCAAAAGTATACAAGAATGGTTTTACCTGGGCTTACAGCATGATTAGGGAGTGAGTGCAGCTCATGGGCTCAACCTGCAATAGCTTCCCCCTTGCAACTCCCCAGTCCACCTTCTTTCACAAGGAGGCTCAAAGCCTCCGCACTAAATTGCTCTGTTTGGATCTATTTGCTGCCTATGCTGGTACAGGTGGTTTTTCTCTTGGCTCTTGCCTCATCTTCATGTAATGAGACTAAGCAGAAGGGCAGCTCCAGGAAATGCTCACACTGTCCCACTGCAGGAGGGTCCCACRGTCCTTGAGAGAAGGGAGGATGGGGCATAGGCAATGCTGGGCAACAGCTCCAGCACGTCAGCCTGCCTCGCGCAGAGTCCACCAGCAATATGTCCTGGCACCTGGAGGCTGGCAGGCTGCAGGCAGCCTTCTTCCTCCACATGCGCTTGCCTCAAGGGAGATAGGTCYTATGACACCCTTTCCTCTGGGCAATGCCTCACAAGCCTGTCTTGGTCTTTTGCAAGGAAATTGGGGATAAGCAAACATGTGCAGGCATTGCAGCTGATTCTACAAAGCTGCACAGCAATGAGCTCTGGTGTGTCATCCCAGGGCAAGACAGAGTCTTCTGAGTTTATTGTAAGGTAAACATTTCCACCGACTGATCACAAACTTCATCAAGGCTGTGAAAGCTTTGTTCTAAAGTCTCTCCTGAACACTCTGGCCAACCAAAATACTTGCCTTTGTTTAAATATTGGACCATATGGCCCAATTAATATGCATTCTAAAGTGTCTGTAACTCAGCTAATTCTAGGGAGGTCCTCAGGCAGCATTTTAATTTCATTTTACAAGTCAGTCTCCTGCAGTTTTACTGTGTTTCATTACTTTTTTGGACAAAAAGATCTTCTGTTCAGCATACATTGTGTGTACTAAGGCAGGGTGAGAGCTGTTCTAGAAGAAGCTGCCTCATATTATTAACTGATTCACAGTGGTAAGTGTACAGGGGCAGATAATAATCATGTTTAGAAGTCTGCATAATCTGGCAAACCCATATATACCAGGATTTAAGCCACAGGATATCAAGGCATCATCCAAACCTGGAGCAGAACTAGAAGCTCCTGTTCTTCTACCACTGGGAATTCATATTTGAAAGTCCTCACTCCTATATATCTGGTACCAAGCAGATTTGCCAGTACTGGCAGGGGCCTAGAGTAGTTCCTCCAGCCCTGGATTACAGCAAGAAAAACATTTTTAGTATTGAGGCACTTAAAATACACTTATCATTCAAATTAAATAGTTAACTCTATATCTTTAGGTGGCCCTTCTAGCAGGCTCTATCATTCATCAATACCCACATACAGAGCCAAAGTATTATCTTGCTATTCTTAGAAAAACTGGAGGGTGTGAAGGATGGTCATAATGAATTTGAAAGAAGGTGGCTRTAAAGCCACATTTCCACTCTGGAAGATATATACAAGCAAGAGTTGTGGAGAGCCAAAAACTCGGTGGAAATACAAGAGAGCAATTACACTGGAAAGGCTTCTCAATCTGCAAAGAAGGAGAGACAACCTATGTTTTCCTGAGATGCCAGGGTAGGCCATGGGCAATGTCCCTGCTGACCTGTTCCTAGGAAGAGAAATCAGAGAGGCGTTAGATGTCTGGCTGTGCTGAGTAGCACCATGTGTCACTCTGTAGGCCAGGTCAGACCTGCATAAGCAGTGAAACTATTTTCATTAAAGTTTAGGCAGACAGTCTGGCATTTACGTTAGGCATCCTCACACCCTCACACATGACTATCACACACGCACACAGTTGCAGAGGCAGAGTCACACCMACCTACCCCAAAACATTTGAAGATGAAAAGAAGAAATCCAAACAAAAAAACCCAACCACCCTTATGTTCACAATTTGGTGCTGTGAAACCTCACATGGGAATGATCTGTTTCTGAGCTGCTAAAATAAAATCCCTGAGAAATGAAGTTTACGATGTGCAAAGTAAAGTACATGAACAACACCCCCTTACCTTCCCCCCACTCCTCAAAATAACCCCATGCTCCACATGCACATCCAGTCGATCTTCCTTTCTGAGGCTGCAGCCCAGTGGAGCCTCATCCTTTCCATCCTTCCTTCCCCCCTGCTTCAGTTTATGCAATAGATTATATGCAATGCATGATATTTGGAAGCCACATCCTTCTGTAGGCAGGGCTGGTTGTACTCCCTAACACAACACTTGGGGATGACTCTGCTTTCAGCAAGTGGAGCCGATGTGCTGGACGTGGTTTAATTGGTGCCAGCTTTGTCCTCTTAACAAGTGTCAGCTTTCTGCGTTTGGTGCATCAGGCAGTGATGTTCTGCAGGTTATAGCACCCTTATGCATTAAAGCCCTTTGTATACACTGCTGCCTGATTAGACAGGAAATAGTGCATGGCACCAGGGGAAAATTCATGTGAGTAAAGTTATTTGCATGCATATGTATGTGCAAAGCTGGGGCTCCAGATGCGAAATACATCTTTTTCTAATCCCTGAGCTATTCACTATATGTATGTCTATATACACATTGCATGCTTATTACTTTTTATTACTTGTAAAGCTTAAAAATAAAATTGGCGTGAATTTAGTTTGAGGACTGGCAACAATCCAGGACAATTCTTGTTTTAACTGAAACAGTTTGCCCACTGCTAATTTTAACATAAGCTATTTATTTTATTAACATTGATGCAAATGGTAAGCGCACTCTCCCTGCCTACCAGGCTCTAGTACTGAGTCTTGGAAGCAGTAGTATCACAGATCTGGAGAGAAGCTCTCTTTGTCTGGGAAAAAGTGTTTTTGAAAAATGCCTAATTTTCATACCTGTCTTTGCTACCTRTGCAGGAGGAAGGCAGCTATAAGCATTGCACTCTAGATACCTGCAAGGAAATAACTGAGTGAGACACTGGGTGTAATTATCCAAAGCCTTTCATTCCCTTTATCTTCAGTGCACGTATAGGGGGCTGGGCTCCATTATGGCAGACAGTGAGACTGTAAGCAGGACACCTTCAACTAGGAGGGGAAAAAAAGCAATGGGCAATTGCTGTGTGTAGACAGTGCAGTCAGAGCTTTAACAAAGCTGTTTATCTTTTCTTAAAGTTTTTGCAGTCTATGAAGGAGTGACTCTGTTATTCCTCACCRAGCTTCGGCACATGACCCAGCTTTTTCTACCATTCAAGGAATGTAATTTAAACTAGATTTAGAAACCTCTGCATGGCTGAGTGTGATGCCCGCTGGAATGTTCAGCTTATGCAGAACTGTTGGTTTGGTTTAAATAAATAAATAAATAGCATTAAAATCTAATCATGGAAAGTGTTGCTGTTAAAAATAGACTGAGGTAGCACTCACCCAAAGCTTTCAAAATAAAGGTATGCATAGGAGGGATTCTGAGAACTGATTTGTCAAGTGCAGGACTAACCAAACACCCAAAGCTGGCTAGATTTCAGGCACGTAAGCATCACTGCGGAGGCTCCCCACCCTGCAGCAGGAGTTCCCAGCAGCAGTTAGACCTGTTTCCTTTTTCAGCACTTCAGCCACTTGCTTTCCCTTCAATCAGATCCTCCAGGGGACACAAGAACCTCATCAAGCTACCTGTGGCGAGCCTGGCACCCAGCATGAAAAGCACCAGGTACCAATATATCTCCACTTGTGAAGCAGCTGTTTAAAAATGAAGCAATACTAGAGGGGATTTCATGGTTTTCTGCTTGTACCTTTTGATCCTGAGGGTTTTTTTGTCTGTGCCGCAGTAAAACCTAAGCACCTCAGTATGCAAAAGATGTCCCGTATCCCACTGGCAAAGACAATTTCTGTCTCGAATTGTTTAAGCTCATGCCCCTTTCTGCTCACTTTCAGCCAAAACAAAACTGTTATCATTCTTGATTAGGACATTTAAGTTAATTAGAGCATTTAATGAAAAAACAGTTACAAGACTTTTTACATAAGATCAAGATCCATGATCAGGTTTGGTTTTGCATATTTATGAATATTCATGAACAGAAAAGAATATTTCCTCTGGTGCAACATATTTGGGGTTTCCAGGGAAACACAACAAGAGGGCTGACCACAGTGCATCATGGCATTTTTAAAATAACCCGAAATACGGGTAGGGAAGCCTAGTTTAAACAACAACTACTATGAAGACTTGAGGTAGCTTTTCCAAAAATGAATCCCCCCTTTCTACATTCTCAGCTGGAATTTTCAGATTCTGCTTTCTTTTTTCTCCTGCAAAACTAAATGCATGTGGAAAACAGAAGACCTTCTGACCAGCTTTACTCAAGTGCACCAGATTTTCTTGGTAGCCAAATTTCTTTCTATATGATTTTGACAGACAAACAATGGTGGCATCGGTTGGGATGGAAGACAAGGTAGCTGCCCAGCTGTCTGCTCCACCTACATTGCACAGAGAGCAGATCTATTCATGAATCTGCTCCTGACCCACCTGGTTACAGTGAGACTCAATTTAAATTATTACTGCATGGAATCTGCCTTAGAATAGTGATTTGCAAATGAAATCTGTCTAGGAGCTGACTGATAAGTGGGCCAGATGTTCCTGCAGTGGCGATAAGGTGGACAGCTGAGAGCAGTGGTCRTATCCTCTCTCTGAAGGTGAGCTGTCCATGCTTCTCAGCTAAGTCTAGCCCTACATAAACTAATCATGCCCTTTTCCCCAAAGCTTACAATTTCCGTATATAAGGCAGACAAAGGATAGGAGGACAATAACAATTTTTCAGAAAGGAAGTTCAGTACTCAAGGTCACTCAGTCACAACATGGAGATGTACTGAGTCTTCTTCTAGTGCCCTATGCAAGGGAAGTCATTGCTTTTGGCTTAAACAAGGCCTAGTTCAGACGTTCAAATGTCACGTGAGACACTATGTGTTGATGGCAACTTCACTAAATACGACTTTAGAAAAGATWTGACAATTTTGAATTTTTCGGGAGTGAATCAAGGAAGCTAAAAATCCATGGGATTGGGAAGTAAAAGGTATACATTCATCACAAATATTGCCTACATAAGACTTTCAGTTCATTCTCTTGTACATTCATTGAAGGACCCAAAAGCATGCAGTTGCCATAGGAATGATTTTTCTGATACTTTAGTTCTAAAAACCTACAAAACGGAGCTTTCCGCTTTGTCTAATACCTCTCACTATTAACAGATCAGTTCTTTATATGCTGCTACAAATGAACTATTTACATTAGACTTGGACATTTGGTGAACGGAATCCCTGCCTGAAAAGCTCACACTTTGAAAGGCTTGTCTAAGTATGGTCCAGAGCAATGGAAAACAGCACTAAGAAAAGAAGAGCTAATGGCTTTTAAAGTGAAATGCCACAGGGTGCAGATGGGATCCAAGAGTATAAGTAAAAACTAAGACAAGGAGCAGCATGGAAGAAGGCACAGGCAGGTGGGAAGATGTAGCTTTACAAATGGTTTTGAAAATGAGAAATCTGAATCTGCAAAAAAAATGAGAATTAATTTCATCCTCACTCCCTTGGACTTCACTGCACCCATCACATCCAGCTGTATGCTGCTCAGCAGAATTCTGAAGTGAACCACTGTTCTCTGCTGAGAGACTGGATATTTATTCAGCATGTATTTCAAAGGAATGCACTGTCAGGCCAGAGGAACCCCATGAGTTTCTGAAGACTTAAGCTTTGAGATTCTCACCTCCAACACTTTTAACACTGTAATCCCAAATTCAAAATTCCATTTTTGTTGCATATGCAGAGATCACAGAACACCTACTGTATTGCAACCCTTTCTTTTTGGACATCCGTTTCCCATTTGTCAACTTTTTTCCTACACCACCTCCCACAGTGCCTAGTCACTCCCTTTCCTTCCTCCTGCTCTGAGATGGGCAGCTCCACCATTGTACAGCTGGCATGGGATGCAAACTTCTTTTGATAGACAACTGAGGCAGCTGTGGTTGCTCAAAACATGGAAGGAGTGCCCAGATGATTCATCTTGCTGCTTGTCCCCAGCCTAACTCTTGCTTTGCTGCTTTTCCAGGACAGCATTTCCTATTTGCAGATGGCTGGTTGYTGTGGCTTTGCTGACGAAACTGTCCTGATGCACCATGGGAAAGAGAAAGAAAGCTTTCGGATGTACCTCTGACATGCTTGAGGTCGTCTGCTGACTTTTCCTTAAGCAGTCTAGCAACAGCTAAAAATATGCTGAATATAACATACAGAGAGAATATATTTCACCTAAAGCAAATGAAAAAGCAATAAAAATAAAAGTGGAGAGGCTGAGTCCAAACCATCACTCATCACCAAAAACCTCATTCTGACATATGGTTATGTTTATGGGTTTGTGTAATATTTAAATATAACAGGGAAAAACACCATTTTTTTAAAAAAATACTGATCCTAAAATGGAGAAAAAATCAAAGCATGCGGATGCATGTGTTCATTAACTTCATGGGAAGTACTATTACTTCTGCATGATCACACCTTTTGAAATCTAGGCTTAAAATTACTCCTCAAATGACTGTTAACATGTACTATGGCTTAAAAGGGCATACAGCTGCCCTGTTAAATCTGTATAAGAAAAGATTATTTGAAAAAAGCAAATAAAGCACATAAGTTTTTATGCTGAGAAAACATATGCTATCTAGCATAAGAGTTTGGGGAAGATAGAAATGATGAAAGTTCAGCATTACTCCAAGTTTCCTTTGTCCAAAATGTTCTGTTCCTCTGCACTGTAATATTCCCCAGATTGAATGGGTTGCTACTGCTCTTTTTTCTTCTCTTTTGTTAATGACAGCATTTTGGAAAAGACTGTTTGTATACTCATGTTGGGAAGTTAATCTCCAGCAAATGCTCAGCTGGTTTAAAGAGCAAACTCCCGGATATACAAAAGGAATTGTTGCACACATGCTGGAAACGCTTGGAAAATATTATAACCTTTAAGCTGTGCTCAACTGGTTTGTCAGTCTCTGACGGTGTACTCAGAATAAACTGCTCCCCTGGACATTCCACTAAAGTCGGTAGAAACACATTTAATATTTGTTATGTTTACACGATCTTTTTGGCTCCTTCAAATTAAAGCTTTTTTAATAAAAAAAAAAAAGAGGGATGCGTTCAAGTCGCATAAGGATGAAGACTACATGTAATGAGATAATCTACCTGTGATCTGCTGCCAGCTTGACTGAGGCATAGTTCAAGGTAAAATGTGTTTAGAGATCTGAAGTGGTAGATTACTAGCAAAGAAAACTTTCCTGTTTCCTTATCTTAGGGAGACTGGCTTCCTGCTACTTGTGGATCCTYCTCTTGCATGAAATACTAAAATACCCTTGCTCAGCATTTTCCATTTAATCTTGTGATAATAGAGGTTATGTATAATCTCTGTGGCTGTTCAGATTCCCTTTTTGGCTCTCATGGTGGGTAGCACTGGTGTTCATGGTGTAACATAAGAGATGACTCCATAGCACACTAATTACACGGTGTTTTCAAAGTGCTTTGAAGATGAAAAGTGCTGTATCAGTGGAACTCTAGGTATTATTATTATTTATATGGTATACATCATCATTAGTAGAAGCCTACCTTTAAGTTGCTTTGGGACTAAGGTGGGAGGAAAGTTTGGACAAATTCCATGTCCTCGCACTTTCACTGCATCTGCGCAGCATGGTAAGGTAGATAACTAGCACCCTGAGTTCCTCTGCTGTCTTCCTTAATTATAAAGTACTATAAAAAAGAAAGTGATTGAAACAAGTGCGGACTACTGTAAGGAGAAATACAAAAGGTTTTCTAAGCTGTCCAGCCAAAAGTTAATTATGATAGTTAATACCTGTGAAATTCATTCCAAATGAAATGCTGCAATTTGAGAAGTACCAGCTTGTTAATTAATATATATTTAATAGAACAGAATGTTCTAAGATATTTGAATTCTCCTTACCACATGATGCAAGGAAAAATAATCACGGCAGAAAGCATTTTCAGTGCAAAACATTAAACACCCATTGCATAAGTGACATGCAGATAAGAAGTGGGTGGCGGGAGAAGGCGACTGTCTCAGCTAGACTTTTCAGGCCAAGGAACAGTGGGTGGCTCTTTTGCCTAGAGTTTCTTTAGAATCCTACAGGAAATAATCCAGACTCACTTCCTCTGCACACACACCCCTTGACAGCACTAACTGAACATCCACCCTACTACTGAGTCTTTGAGGTCTACAGACACTGCAAGGGCCACAGAGCTAGGGGAACCAACAAAAAAAATGGAGGCAAAGAAGTTTCAGGGATTGTCCTAGACCTCAGCAAGCTACACAAGGCCGTGGTTCATGTTTGTATCCTGTATGTGCACCTGCATTAAAATTGCAGAGACTTGAATAGAAGAAGAAAGTAAAGCAGTAGAACAGAGAAATATGATTGGGAGTCCGGCTTTATAAATATCATCTTCTTTCATAATTCTGATTTACTAAATAAAGCTTGGAGCAGGGTTTTCATCTCACATCACTCAGCAAAAGTGTCTTGGCCTCAACAGGATGAAGCCAGGTCAGACCAGTTAAGATTCTTCATAAGTAATACTTTTTTTGCCTGCACACACAAAACCTAGGCGACAATCTGATATTTGGCTTTATGTTCAGGTTTCAAAYGACTATGATGAGACTCCCAAAACACATGACCTATAAATACATACTGCTACTTGAAAGCTTTCTAGAATACTTGCAGCAAAACACTTTGAAGTAATGACGCAAGGACAAAAATTAAGAAAATTCAACGTATAAGTAGAGCCTGTGTTTTGAAGAGGCCTTCCTGTGGAGAGTGTCCACCTATATGTAAATGCCACTGAGAAGAGTATGCACATACAGTTATTAGTGAAGGTTTGTACTTTTCCAGAACAGCTTCAATTTTGAGCCAAGCTACTTCAGTCTTCAAAGGCAGTAAACTCTATGACTCAGCAGAAGCTGAGACTGAAAATGCCTGCTTCAGCAAGGATTGGTGGTTTTAAGATCCTAAAGTGTCCAGAGGCTTTTCTAATCCCTTAAGATATTTTCCATGCTGTTTTCCTATTCAGTAAGTTGCAGACATTCCAGAGAGCACTACTGAGTTCCAGTCTGTATATTCCATGTTTGCACTATTTTGCTATCTAATGTCATTATATTCCCCCAGCCTTACATATTTGGGGCTTGCTTATGGTTTCCCCTTACACAGCTTATATTTACAGATGGAAAAAAAAAAGGAGGAAGAGGGGGATACAAAGACTCCCACCCAAGCACAGCTCACAGAAGAGCTAGCGAGAACAACAGAGTCTGTATTCAGCAGCGTGGAAGAACTGCTCAGCTGTTTGGAATATGAACAGCTTTCTAACAAGGGTTAAGAGAGGCAAAAAGAGGCAAAATGAAGATTTTGTTCCGCAGCTGCCCAACCCAGTATAGCTAAAGACGCCTGTTATATAGCACTCTACATCCACTTATGTAGTTCCTGTGTAGATTTAACATGGACATCATATACGGGCATTTCACTACATCTACAGAGTTCGTATCTGTTTGTAACAAAACAAACCTTAGATTATTTTTCATAAACTTGCCTCTACGTTGAGTTACAGCAGAAAAAAAAGTTGTGAGTAGATAGTGTGACTACCTATATTCAAGTGGTTACAATTCAAGACTTTAATAGCTTATCCTCATAAGCTTTCCCTTTGCAGTTTTATTAATGAAAATTAGATGTCATACTACCTCTTTATGGATCTAAACAGTTTATGTCTGAAATTGAAATGAACTTTTACATTGATTTAAATGAGAGAAAACCAGGAACTCATGTGAATATTTTCTTCACTGTCCTGTCAGTTCCAACGGGAAGTATGCAGCTGTGGTCTAGGCTTGTTTCAAAGAGCAATTTAAATGTCTGAACATTTTTCCTTTTATACTAGTCTTAGCTCACATGTCTATTTTGTTATTCACTTCTCCTCAATATAGCAGTAAAGACTCAGCCTTTTTAAATGGTGGGAGAGTCCATAGCACCAGAAAGCCATTAATGTTGATCAGATGACTGCATTTACTGTATCCTACTAACCCAGTATAGCCTGTCCCAGAATCTTGGCCTCTAGCTTCTTGTGTTATGCTTCTTAAACACTTAAAAGGAGTTAACACAAAATGATCACTGTAAAAACATGTTTGTCTTTGCATTGCAAAGTCCAGCATGTCTGTAAACTGGATGCAGGATTTTGGCAACCGTGAGGAAAGACTGAGGGTAGCCCTTCTGGAGGTAGTTGGTAAAAATTGAGCAGTTGTATCTATTTAAACAGTCTGTAGGCACAGTACCACTAGCTAATGATTAGCAGGTACACATGCACAATGCCACACAGAGTCACATATTGCCTCACAGAGTCTCCATTGGTAGTGCTGTACATTAGGAAGTACTAAAGACAAGTTTAAGAAAAGCATTCTTTCTTGTATCTATCAGAATAGCTTTTGAATAAGTACAAGAACCAATAGGCTCTTCCTGTTTTAATCTAGTGATGCATTTGCATCATGTAATTTTCATCTGACACAGTTTCCAGGACTGACAGAGTCTGGGTGTGAATATGTCCTCAGGCACAGTCAAAAAGCACGTGGTTTAAGTCAGGGAAAGGTAGTCATCTGTTTGTAGAGCTGATCTTATAGTCCCATGTTTCTGGAGCCATTGTGTGCAGAACTAGTCTTGATCATAAATTAGAATAAAATGGAGGCCCCTCAAACACTTCCAAGGGACTGTGCCAGAGAAAGCCTCTAGGCAGTGGTTTCTCAGGCATGGCTTATGCTTGTGACCTTATCTTCTGCGTTGTCAGTAGGAAGGAAAGTAATGCAGGAGTTGCTTCACCAGCTTTGTGCCATGAGATTACTTGTTTTGCTGGAGAAATCCTCAGGGGTCATATGCACCATGTCCATGGTCAGAATCCTCCAGGAGATCTAACTGCAAATGACTGGAGTGACTAGCATGAGAAGGAAAGGAGAACGTCTTAAAGGAGGTTATGGCCAAACTGAGCGTTTGTGTAATATGTTGCATTCAAAAAAATTGTATTTCAGAGTTAGTTCCTCAGCTCAGTAGAAAGCCTAGTCCTACCAGGTTTGGATTAGCAGTAACTAGAGGAAAAAAATTCTGCAGAGTCAGGTAAATCCCATGTTCTGCCATATTTTGTTTTAATCCTGGAAAATGGAGGACTGGGAATCACTGAGGAATTACAACAAGAATTAGAAGAAGTGGACCTGACTCCGTGAGGTAGAAAAAGCCACCATCAAAACTGGTGGATGTTTTGGTCTGACATATCCATTACTCCACATTAACCACTCCAAGTAACTTCAGATTTGGATCTACTCCCAGGTCTGAGTTCAGAAACTCTAACCCTTACATTACTACTTTTTTTTGTTGAAAAGATACCAAGTTGCAGAGAAATTATGAGGGAAACACCAACTTGGTGATGGGCAAGTGTACCAGTGGAACACAGCAGCATTGCAGACAGCCTTTTTTCTGAAAGAATAAATGAGTACATAGTTTAAAAATGACCGATTTCAGAGGGTGTGACCTTTGTAGCAGGTACACTCACAAAGTTTGTTCTGGTTCTCAAGCTATTACTACAGCCCATACTAATTTCCATTTTAAATATGGAAATATCATTTCTAAATTAGGAAAAGAACTTTCATTGTGTGCTCCATGTATTTAAAATATCTTGAAATTACATGATCTGCAAATAGATGTTAGGTTGGTTTTAACTTTTGTTCTTTTAGCTTTACTCTTTACAGACTTTTCAAGTCATGGCTGGGGGAGGTGGTAGTTTAGGATAAATTAGCCTTTTTTCAAAATACCTCTAAGCAAAACACCAACACCATTTTTTAAATACACAACAGATTTTGATTTTTTTTGTCTTCTTGTTGTTGCTTTGTTTGTGACTCTTCTTTCCCTTTAATAATCTTCAAGAATGTGTGTTTTCACAATATCTATCTTATATCCTTCTAGAGATGTTTAAACATATGCATTAACAACTATAACTTCGCATTTTCCTCAAAATGTACAGAAAACTGAAAGGGAAATTTAGACTTAATCCCCTTATTTCCACATAGATAAGGTGGGAGAAAGCATATAAACAGTAGGATGAATGGCACACACAATTTTATCATTGTGACGATTTTGGAAGTGTGGAAGATGCCACGGATATGAATCCAGGTGAGAGAAATGGCCCATTGTCTTTACTGAGCAATGGAGTGAGTTTCATGTCTTTGCCCTCTACACATATACACATACCATCACCATCAAAAGAGAAGAGCCTTGGAACTGAAGTAGTAATTTACATCAATTGTCCAAGATGTCCTAAGGAAATGAGTCTCTAGCTTGGGATGTACCTGACAATCAGCCTGTCTAAGAGACACTAAATTCTGTCTCAGGGTAAGCCCTTCTATGGATGCTTCTGTACCCACCTTTTCAAAGGGAAGATCCTCACAAAATGCTTGGAATGTTCTTCCCTTTGTAYAGACAAACTAGGACAAGCCAGCCTTAAAACTATGACTCATTGTTATTATTTAAGAAACACTTCAAGGAGTCATTCCTTGTGTTGGTGCTTGTGTAGTATCTCAAACAGCTGTAAATTCACTAGTAATGTCCTGCTTAAATTTTCCCCTCTTTACTAGTAGGAGGGAAAAGAAGTTTGGACTTAAAATACCAAACAGATTTGAAAGTAGAAAGCAATATGACAACTGCATGATCTTTTTTTTTTTTGGACTTTTCAGATGAAAAAGAAGTTGAACCACCTTTTTTCAGAGTCCAATGCTGGAAAGTCAGGCATTGTAGGTCTTCATTAGGGATAGGTACCTATAAAGTGAAGCAGTAGGCAGTGTGTGAAATCCCAGCCTTAGCAAAATCAATAGCATACTCTCTTTGACTCTAAAGGAACCAGGATTTCATTCCAGAAATTGAAAACAATGTCAATCAAACAATCTGATTATATGGGGAAATGTATACTAGAAGCAATGATTTCATAAGGTAGGATCCAGGCTGTATGTAAGAAGTGCTTTAAAAATTATGTGATAGTATCTTACTATTATCTTCTTTGTAATAGTTTGCCAATAAACATATACTTATATTCTGAGGCTCAGGGCAAGATCTATATTACAGTAGCTCATGCTGAGTGCTATTTTTTTGCAGGAATGGCATGAATGGTTCTTGTTTTTCCAGTGGTGTGAGGGTATCTAAATCTAGCCCTGTAAAATTCAATTCAAAGTAAATCCAGATGGATCAAATCAAGAATATTGCAGAAATACAGTGTGACTGGGGAAAATGAAGAGGGAAGGAAGGAGCCTGGATTATAATACTGAAACAAAAGATATGTGGACTTATAAAACAGTAAATGACAATTAGAAAATATATTTATACTAAATTAAAAGTTTATTGACTAATGTTCTCCAGACAACATGATCTGATGGACTATGGTTGCATACATGCAATGAAGTTGAACGCAACAGTAGTTTAACATGGAATGTCAAACACATTAATATACTGTATTATATGAAACCATTTATCTGTGTTGCTGCAAAATGAAACCAAGCTATGTATTTCCTTGGTCAATTTGTGTTGAACTAAGAGGCAACGCATTTGAAGAAACTGGTAGATTTCTTTTGAGCATATATTTCAAATAAATTAGCTAGAATTGTACTCTTTAAAAATCCTTTCAGCTTTCACTTGCATTTCAAACAAAATCTAAGTGTAAACACCAAGGTTGCTAGAGCCATCTAGAAAGTCCTGTCAAACTTGGACTGGACATTACAGTTCAGTAAATGTGAATAYGTAGTACAAGAAAAATACCAGTTACTGCAAAAGTCATGTAGGCATATTTTATTATTAAACAAGCACAAAGCATTTCTTCTAAGTTTCTCACATAAAAGACTAAAGCTTGCTTACAGTACTACAACTTCTATCATTCAAGCATCATTATTACCTATCAGRGAGATTGGCTAGGTGACCTAATGGGTCTTTTCCATCCCTAACTTCTATCTAAGAAAATCACTCATGCCAGCAAGAACATGGTTCACTATATCTTGGGCTTGATCCTGTAGACTTCATTCAGGCAAAACTCCCACTGAATTAAAAGGGAGATTTTGCAGAGAAAGATATCCAGGATTGGGCCCTTTTTATTTTTTTTAAAGCATCCATTTAGGATACATGGAAAATATTATATAGAATTAAAAAAAAAATATGACGTGTTTCACTTGCATTGAAGGAATCAGAGAATGTAAACACCATTGTGGCCCACATCTTCACAATATCCATGAGAAAGTGTCAACTGCAAGTATTCTGTGTGAGTATGTTCCTCAATGTATGCTTCTGAGGGTGTTTTGTGTATACATTTACCTCCTCAACCATGTTCACACACATATGTACATTCCTAATATACACAGAGGTGTGAAAAAATCAACTAAAGGCAGTTGACTGCCTAAGTTAATACTTAAATCTGCAAGTGGTAGCAAACTGTTTTTTATATGATGCTAATTACACAGTACGTGAGCAGCAGGACATGAATATTGCTGTAGGCAAGAGAGTGTGGATGCTAGTTCTACAAGTGTGGATCCGTCCACTTACGCACATAATAAAATCTACCTGCATGAAGGTTTGGAAAAGCAGGTGACCAAAGTATTTTTTGGTGGGCCATGTCTGAAATTTGAGTTGATTGATTCAAAGGCTGTAGATTATCCTCACAGAAGCCTTTCAACAACCTGGAGGACCATATAGGAAAGTTTACCTTCAAAGTGCACTTTTAAAGAATGGAATGTTCTTGACAGGGAAATTATCAGAGGCAATCCTGGACTTTTTGCTTGTTGAATAGGAAAAATGTTTTCATCTTCAGGCAGCACTTCACCCTGACAAATGTGAGTTCAGTTATTATTGGGTTTCAGTATTACAGAAGATACTTTAGAAACAAACACAATAGTACACACATACACATACACTCAGATATTTACAGCCTTTCTAGAAAAAACAACCCTCTACCTTAGTAATGACTACTTATCTTTTTTCTTTTTTTCTTTTTTTTTAGTATTTAAATTCTTTAAACCAGCTACATTAAATACCAAAGCGTATTGTACCACCCCACACCAACCCCACGTCCCCCCCAAAACAGCAAGTATTTTAAAAGTTTGTTTGCTTTTTTGTTTGTTTTTATGATTGTTAAAATCTCCTGCTTGAGACTGTTAAGTACCACCTCCACTGGAACAAGATCAACACTGACTGCATCTTCCAATGCACGTCGTTTCATAGTTGAGCAAGTACTGCAGCTAGAAGCTTAGATCTCCAGGTCATCAGGTCGAGGCCTGCTGCTGGCTCGGCTGCTGGCTCTGCTGGGAGGCCTTTGGTCCACAATGGTGAGGGGTTGCAGCTCATGTCCCGACRCCAGTTTTTTAGTGTTCTGCTGCTCATCAGGGAAATCGAAGGGCTGGGCATGTGAGTTGGAGATGGTGCTGCCAGCCTGCCCCATCCTGTTCTGCTCTGCACTGTAATTGGCCCAGTTTTGCTCGCTGGCTTGCTTATTGTAGTTACGACAGGAGGAATTGTTCCTGTCTCCGGTAACAAGCTTGTACCCAGGGGGAGACATGGGAGACAAGGGRGCAGTTGGTGAGGAACAGCCATTGTAATAAGCATATTTGGGGGAGCCACAGTCCTTGGAAGGGCTCATGGTACCGCTGTGAGAGTAAGGGTCGGTTTTCCCTTTCACGCGATCCTTGACGCCCTTGAAGAACACATAGAAAAGCTCAATAATGTTCAAGGCAAGAGACACCAAAGACACCACCAGCATGAAGAGAATGAAGATGGTTTTCTCAGTTGGACGGGAGAGGAAACAGTCCACTCTGTGTGGGCATGGGTCTCGCTCACAGGTGTAAATGGCATTCAGGCTAAACCCATAAATGTACCACTGTATCAGCAAGAAAGCCACCTCAAAGACAGATTTGAAGAGGATGCTGATGATGTAAGTACGGAGCAGTCCCCCACGCATTTTCACTTTGCCATGTTCTTCAATCCCATACTTGAATTTCTTAATTTCTATTTGTTTGAGGTGCATATCCACATTCACACCATCATTTTGGACCACTTTGAGCTCTTCTTCTCTTTTGTTCAGCTTCTCTTCTTTCCTCATCACATAGAACACGTGTGCCAGGTACAAGAGGGTAGGTACAGACACAAATATGATCTGCAGAACCCAGAAGCGCACATGGGAGATGGGAAAGGACTTGTCATAGCAGACATTCTCACAACCAGGCTGTTGAGTGTTGCACCGGAAAGCAGACTGTTCATCTCCCCAAGCAGATTCGACTGCTGTCCCTAATAGCAAGATTCGGAAAATAAAGAGGACAGAGAGCCACACTTTCCCTCCTGCAGTAGAATAAGCTTGAACCTTGTCAAGAAGTTTTCCCAAGGCACTCCAGTCACCCATCTTCACAGGATGCTGGCTAAAGAAGGACAAAAAGAGAAACAAATAGTGATGGTCAAGACAGATCTTCGATACTGTTTTGTTGCACTGAATCACAGATCAATGCGAATAGTACAGTGGTGCCAGCTTTGTTTTAATTTGTGTATGTTAGTCTGCAGGTGGAGTGGGAAGTTAAGGAAACTGAAAAGAGAAATGTCATATGGTGTCTCAGAGCGCAGCAAAAAAAGAGCTTTCCAATTTTACTCCTGTTTTCAAGAAGTCCATGAGGACCATTGGTTGCCACCACTGTTTGCTCAGCCCAGGTTCCCTGATGGCAATCTTATTTCAATGACCAACAACACCTGGCTGATGTAGAAAACAGCCGTAACACACTGCTGATCAGGATGTGGAAGTACTTATTGGCTCTGCCTGAATATCCTAGGAATAAGTGAAAGATTTCTCTCTCTTGAGTGTGGATCACTCATGATAAATTTTATGTTCACTCTTTAAGAGAAAAAGAAAGCAAAACATAGCATAGTTTCAATACAAAAAGTTATATCAAGTTAATGTTGGGGTTGCATACCTAAAATTGCATCATCATAAAACATATGCTAAATTTCCTACAGTAGTGTTAAACTGAGCTCCTGCATACCAGTACATGGTAATACATTTAAGAGTATAGTTCCTAATGTTGCAAAGTTTTTACCATGCTTAACTTCAGATAAAACTTGCTGTCTAAATTAAATTTATACATTAATGTTTGCAGCACAGTAGCCAATATTAGTATTCTTTGTCTATCCTTTTAAAAAGGAACAGTACATGTTAAATACACGAAACAGCTAAGCTCTTGTTACCATATTGGAGGAACTGGTTTCCTGGTTATCTGTGGCTTTCTTAAATTTTTGTATTTTCAGCTTTGTAACTGTGTCTTTTTACATTTAAATTCCTTTGTTTTGTTATGAAAGGAAAAAGATTTAGCAAGAAACAAAGGGAAATGTGCTCTTTCTGTTTTAAAAGCAACTCCTGGTTGCCTTCAATAAATGCACTACTCATGCAGTGTGCATTCCAAGGGTTGAACACTGCAAGTTTAAATCATCTCTCCCCAGTTACAGTATACAGTGTGCATTTCTGGGACCCATGCAGCTTCTCAGGTATATCTGCAAATACACAGGGTAACATAAAAGAAACGAAATATTTTACTTAATTTTCTTGATTCCTAAGAAAAACAAGGATTGCTATAGGATTTTTTTTGATTGGAGCATGGTAATCTTATCTGCATACAAATTTACATTCTAACTTGCACCATATGAACAAGCATGTGAAATCAGGCACCTAAGAGAAACAATAAGCACAAAGCTTCCCTTTTAAAGTAGGTACTGCTGGGTAGAGAGATTTATCCTGCGCATGCTGAGTAATCTCTTCCTGGTATTTATAGTTTTGATAATGTCCAAATGATTTCCTTCCCATTGCATCATGGATCTATTCCCTAGTGAAGGTCATTTATTAAAAAAAAAAAAAAGGGGTAATTCGTAAAATAGGAAATTTTAGCACCAAAGAGATTTTCTTTCAAGAAGTAATGAGTCACTGGAAACATAGGATTATAAATTTGACAAGTTTAATTATAACAATAGATGTCAAACAAAAAACTACCATCCTTTCTTTTTTTCCCATAGGAAAGAGTCTGCAAGGATAATGGGAGGTACTTGCTCTGATAGCTCTGAAATGTCAATTATCTTTGAAGCCCTAAAAAATATCTTAGGGCCATTTCCTCAGCCCACTTAGTCAGCTTGCTCTCAYGTGTAGAGGAAGTTTACCTATTGTTGCCTTCAGACCCTTCCTCACATAATGAGTTCTTCACATGAATGTAGTCCCATCAAAGGATCAGCCCTACTTTAGACTTTTAAATCTGGAAGCTTCAGCTGGGAGGGATATATGGTGTGTTTGTCTCTGACATATCCTTTTAGTCATTCGGAGGTTTAGTCATTCCAAGGAAAGATTTGTTTGTCTTTATTGGTTCAGGTTAGTGAAAAGAGGCAGGCACATTAGCTTGGAGGTCTCTGAAAAGGCTGGAATGCAATGTTACAGCGTTCCTTCTCAAACTGAGATTGTTAAAACAGAGAACAGTCTGTAACTACACAATATGTGAAGTTTCTTCTAAAGGCAAGCTATTTTCTCCATGTCCTCGAAGTGGAAGTGGACAGAAGAAGCCTTTTTCAAGTAATAACTTGATTTAATTAGTCAGCTTTCTGATGACTTGAAACTACTGAATTAACAGACTTTCCTCAGATTCAACGTATTTTTTTACTGTCTAAATATTATTTCAGATTGAAAGTTTGATTAAGAAAACAGAGGACGTGTTATTTCTAGGCAGTTATATTTTGTTTGTTTTTTAATTACACTCCACTCTGGTCCAATAATGTAAGATGATTTACTTCAGTTTTGACCTACTTAATCCCACACCTGCAATATTTTGAGAATTTAGAACCTATTTTTTAATTTGCTTCAGCATGCAAAATTGCTAAGTTTCATTTATATCCTCTGGCAATATAAACTCCAGGAGGAAACATTCCATGCTTGAATTACTCATACATAGTTTTGAAAAGCAACTTTTTTTTTAAAGAGATCGGTTACACACTACCATTTGCCAGTGATAAAAACCCCACATCAATTCATAACATTGTACTGTTAATCAGATAACCTTGTGGTGGCACAAATATATTATTCCTTTGCTTAAGTGGATTCTATTGTTTTGTGAAACACAGTACTTTGTTTTGTTGTAGAGAAAATTCATTCATCAGATCTAACTGCTTACTTTCAGGACACAGAAAGAATTTTTATTAATTTATTACAATATTTATTTGCTTGCTATAAATAAGGTTTTTGTATCAAACAGTTATTTAAGTTTTCTAGCATTGTAAATAGTTTTAAATGGATGGAAGATTACCTCTAGAAATATTTCTTCAGCATTTTGGATGTAAACTTCTCTTAACATTTCCAAACTCCTTAAATGAGTTCACCGAAAAATACAGATTGATCTGATAGATTGGTACCATTTCAGTACTTCAGGAATTTAAGGATATACCTGATTATGAGTAGGTGAGTTTCACAAGTTCTTACTGATTATTACTTTATAGCATTATATCCTTTTGGAGATGGACTAATATAGGCCTAGCAACTCTTTAAAAGATGGATTTCTTTCAGGTTCTACTGTGTGTGGGTAAAGACAGGAAAAAAGCCATAGAGCAGCAGGAGATATGACAGCATTTATCTGCATCATTTTTGGATGACCACATATATAAGAAATTTGATTTGTAAACCACAGTTAAGAAATTCTAGAGCTATTTTTTATGGACATTTTATGGCATTCATCATGTCATCTGGTTCATATTTTCCAGGGAAAATAATGCAAACTCAGTGCTGTGGTAATGTGCTCAGGTCTGACTACAGTGTTAGAAGGTCACATACTAGTGGATGGAAGAGCAATAAGGGTTAGAGTGTGATCTAAAATGGGGTTGTGCAGCTGAAGCAGTTGGGAAATAGGCCAAACCTTTGATTTTGCTACAAAAGCTTGTGCTTGAAATACACATAAAAATAAATAGCCAAAAAAGAGAAGATTCTGTACCTTGAATRTCAATCAACTTGAGCATTTCCCAAAAGCAGCCAGCATTGCAGAGAAAGCAGGTGAGATGTACAACTGATACAGTTTAAGTGGGTTGGAAGAGGGAAAGCTAATTTTATGAAATCTTATGAACATTAAGAGAATGTTTTTCAGATATTCCTCTGGAAAAATGTAACTCATTTGTAGGTCTGCAGATGAACTTGCGTTCACTTCATCCACTGGACAAAGATTACACACTAAACGGTTGCAGTAACTGGAATTTAAAGTGTCACAACAGTTTGCTTTTTTGACTGTCTGATGGCAGTCACTCACTAGTGGATCTTCCCCCAGAGTTTTTGCCTGTTACATGTTGCACTCCCTCTACCTAAGTTAATTCTAAAGCATAGTTCTAAAAGGTCCAAAAGCAACCATAAGCGCTTCCTTTGACATTCTGTTGTTGTACGTCAGGTGCACCACTTATGTTATTGCCCAAATTCATCCCTCTCCTAACAGAGCGCAACTCACTTTGAAACTAAGAGAAGAAACTGAATTACTTGAGGGCGACTCAGGCCTTCTGCAGTTAATGCTTGCAGACTTTGAAATCTGGAATTCTGAAAAGTGCATGTGGTATAAACCATGGGCCAGGTGCCTCCATATGAGSTGCATTTGGTGGGTAGCATCTGGCAGGATACCAGAGACCAGGGGAAGGATAGCAATGTACCTGATGAAACAGATATATTGCTCAATGTCATCTAATCATCCTCATGCCCACAGGAATCCCTTAGCCTGAACTAATGTTCATTTCAGAGACAAATACAATTAATCTTTCAGGCTTGCATTATATGAGAGCTGCGATAACTTTACAATGTTTAATCTGTTTGTGTCTCTGAGTGTATAAGCATTCAGAGTTATGTCACAAATCAAATCCCTTGTGTCGCTCTCTGCCTTCTGAACTCAGCCTGCTGCTCACCCTTCTCCCATTTGTATGCTTGTTAGGTATTGTGGGTCAGTGCCAGTGTTTGGCTTTGAAGTTTTTGAAGGAAACACTTCAGTAAACATCTCAAAGACTAGAGGCTTGAATTCTACAGTGTAGTGTGCTGTCCAGATGTTAAAAAAGCAGGATGAAAGCTTCACGCAAGTCCTCCAACTTTCTCCCTGTATGCGCACAAACGCACAAACAGAAGTCAGACAGAAGGTGTTCCTTAGCTCATTTTTGTTACCATTACCATGGGCTTTCATGAATTTCATATGCTAAAATCTAAAATGAATCCTTCATAAGAATTATGTCATTTGACAAGGCTCACTGGTTATCTTAAGGCAAAATGTGAGGACACACATAAGCACGTAATATTCTTGTTTAATAGGAGAACGTGCTACTTGATAAGATAGATTCTGTGCTTCTTATTTCARTTGAAGGTTCTTTTTCCTGCGTCCTCATGTTGTTCTTTAACTACTGGCAAGTGGCAGGCAACAAYAGCAATAAGGAATCATTCCAAGTCTTGCGACTTAAAAAGTTTTTTAGTTCTCCAAAAGATGTTGCTCAAGCATTCCTTTCCTCCACATTTTGGTATTAGAGTCTTCAAGGTAACGTAAAGGGAATATGTCATATTGGAAGTATGACACATATTGAGAATATTCTTGCAAAGTTCTTCCTAGAAAACTTTCATTTATATCCACCCAAGACTTACACAGACATTGCCAACGTGGTAAGGCATATCATGATATCTCACATTCCTTTGCTAAAATCCTTTACTGAGGTTGCTAAAACAGAGTAACTATATACAAACTAGGTTAAAAGTCCTTAGCCCACGTCTGGATTTTATCACATCTATTTTAAAAGAAGGGGGAAAATTATCAGGAAGACCACGTGAAAATCACTTCAGTAGCTGCAGCATTTAACAAAGCACCTAATTAAGAACCTTGTTCTGCACAAACTATTAGGCATCAATCAGGATTTCCATATGAAAGCAAAACGTGTGGGGCACAAATGGGACACACTCAGGAGAAGGGCTCACTGTTATGAACTTCAGAGGCAATTTCAGTGCAACAGAAGAGACTGAAGCGCACCTAGATTTTTTCTTTAAAGTGGTTCATTTAGTGTTAGATAAGTATACGGAATAGCAATTTTACCAACACGTTAGCAACAAGTCTACAACCCAGCTTTGCAGTCAGAATTTCACCAGTTTCTTTCTTAACGGAACAAGGTTAGAACTTGAAAAACTGTAAATTTGAAAAAAAGTATAAACATATTGCAAAAGAAAAAAAAATACCTAGGCGCTTAAAGTTAACACTTTAGGAGAACTTACTCCTTTTTTTTTTTTTTTTTTTTAAGCTAGGCTTCAAACATATTCAACCATGAGCGAAACAACACAAAATTTTTGCGGGGGGGAAGAAGTGTTTTTAGGAAAAAAAGTATACACAAAAAGAAGAAAAAGTAAAGATGAAAAAGGAAAACTTGCAACTTACCCTTGCTGATCAGCAGTGAAACTGGATAAGAAAACTTCTATGGAGGGTTAGAGTAAAATGGAAGAGCACGTTCAGGCACTCAGACCTGTCTATTTAAACTTTAAAAGTCTACTGCTGTTTTGTATTTTTCATCCTTCCTTCCCCACTAATGAAAGAAAAGTGCTGATACCTCGTAAAAGTTTTTTCTAACCTGGAACACTGGGAGAGCTTTTAACAAGTTTTCAAGCCTCTGACTGTGAAAGAGGAGGGGAAAAGGAGGGGTAGGAGCCCAGGAGGAGGGGCACTGCAAATGGAGAGGAGGAAGGTGGGGGAGGAGGAAAAGAACTGAAGGCGCAGCAAAAAAGAGTACGGGAAAGAGGAGAGAGTGAATGCATCAAGGTCCACTGTTGCTGATGTAGTAAAACGAATGAAAGGGCACTCAGTAGACACCTACCACAGACGCTGAGGGCACYGGAGTAGCGCTTTAGCCGGAGCTGGACTTGCCTGGGACAGATGAAATAGCTTAGCGTACTGCTGTGCATTAGGAGTTTCAATATAAGGGAAGACTAAAAGGCATGAAAGGCATTAACTGGTAACCAGTGTGAACGTCCTGGGTGCTGGGAATAGAACTGGGCTACACAGCTGCTATCTCCATTCCCCTCCTTGCCCTTACATGAGAGAGGAAGTCGTCTCAAGTCCTCTCAACTTTTTGTTGTTAATATAGCTTTGTTTACTTGGTTCCATTTCCTTTACGTGCGCACATGAAAGCACACGCAAGTAGCAGTGTGTTTGTTTCTTCAGGAGATACCCATCACACTTTTTTTTAATTATTATTTGTGTGTGTGTGTGTGTGTGCGCGCGTGTGTGTGTATACGCACATCCTATGGGAGAAATGAAGAAATGATCTCACATTCCAGGAAACTCTTTCCAGGAAACTTCAGAAAATAAAGAATAGTACAGAGGTACAATCTTAAATAGTGAGTAGAAACGCTTCTAATAATTTTCAGGTCATTTTACTGGATAAAGGCATGCTTCAAAACTGATCTATTCAATTAGAACAAAACTTCTTTGGTTTTGCTACTGACCAGCTCCTAATCAAACACTCCCATGAAAATTGCCTCTTCTGTAGAGCAGACAGGAATTTATTTCTCTGTCTGTGTTAAGTTCCTTAGATGTGGAGTCCAAATGACATTAGGAATTGGTCTTGCATTTGCTCATGTCATGGGGTATTAGCTCCTCAGTGGGACTGCTTAACAGCTGCTCTAGAGGTGTTCGGTGGTTAGATAGTCCTCAAGGAAGTTTCACATTTTTGGTTGTACCAGGCTCATTTGGATTTCAGTTCTCATTATTCTTATGGGCTATTTCTAGACTCATCCATGCTCAGCAGCTTCTTTTTCTCTTGAAAGGCTATAAAAGAGGGAAGAAGTCAGGTAATGGCCATTCAGAGGTTCCCAAATAAAGTTCCTCTGTACAATTTCTTCTTGAAATGATGAACATTACACTCAACAACAATACATGCATATTACTTTTCTTTTTCTTTTTCATAGCCTTTACCTACTGCTTTTTCTCTAGATAAGAAAATTAAGACAAAGGTCCTTGTAGAAGGGTACTCAGTGGTTAGCTTTGAAGCTGTGGAAGAAACCAAGGATCCTGATTCTTGCTTTGGAGTTCTTTGTAGCAGACCACACTGCCTCCTGTTTGAGAAAAAGAGCTAGTACACCAGAAGTGCACACCTTCCATTCTTATTCCTCTGGCTGAGATGACTAGTTCCTCTAATTTTCCTCCTTTCCATTGATACTGGCTGTTAGTTTTGACAATTTTTTTTTTTTTTACAGTTGTCCAAGTCATGTGGCAAAAAGAAACTTTTTGTTGTTGTTGTTGTTCTCTGAGTGTTGTTGGAAGCTTGCTTTCTCTTTACAGCTTGAGGAAAAGAAAAGCAGCAGGGAAGAAATGGAGCTTTGTGTTTAACAGTCTCTGGGCCCTTGCTGAGAGTTAAAAAAACTATAATATACAAGCCATAGTGCTTCACTGCCTTCATGTCTATGGTATAGATAGTGAGTGGAGTACATATAATACTCCTGCTACTGCTCTATAAAGCACTGRTTATTCTAGTGCAAAGTACAAAATGCTGATCAGGTGGCTATGTGTGCGCTGATGCTGAAACGATGAGATTTGGAATATCATACGTGCTGGTGCTGAAAAAGCTGCCCCTTCGGAAAACAGCTATAATACAAGAAGAAAAGAAAAAAAAMCTTAAATTCTAGCATGCTAGCATGAAGTGCTACCGTATCCTGTCAAAACCAGCAAGGTCACAGAGTTCATCTTGACAGATCTTGCACTTTCCCCTGTGTCTTTCTTTATAGGCTTTGCAATTTTTCAAGCATTCTGTTTTCAGAAGAAAGACCAAGAAGTATTTCTCCACTTAAATAAACAAACAGTATTTGTGAGAAGCCCAACACTCATAAAATCCACTTTGCAAAAGTAAAAAGTGTATGTTAGCAACAAGGGAAGAATAATTTTGCAGTAGTAATAAGTGTAATATTTGGTTCTGATACAGCATTATCCACATGAAAAAGGAAAGTATTTCAAGCTTTCACCATGACACAATGTAGAATTAAGAAGAATTATTATTATTCCTATTAAAAATGCCTTGAAAATGTCTTTTAGAGTTTGGAAATATATGTCTCCAYGATCACATTTCACAGCCTATTACCAGAACATTCAGCTTGAGATGTTGCAGTGATCTACCATTTCACAAGGTGACCAAAAGTCTCACACTCATTTGCATCGCAAATGGAAATAACCTTTTCAGACTGAACAAATGCCTTCACACACGACCCCTCCGCAGCAGAAGCTGTGTTCAGTGGGAGAGCATGAAGATGTCAGATCTGAGATATTTCGAAGTCTGTTCTTAATTAAGGACTAAGAGGCAGGTGAAGAGATCACGCTTAGATGTGAAGCCTTACACTTTGTGGAACACAGACCCTTTTTACACCACAGAACTGAAGATTTTGGAGCCCTGAGCTCTTTGGAACCAATATTGCCATCACTGACATTTTGCCTTGTGAAGCGATCTTTCAGCATGGTAATGCTGTGACTGTATAACCYGTTTGTGTTTGGGCTGGCAGGCTGCAAGGCAATCAGTAGGGTCAAGTTTGGATCGCTACCTGGACGCAGTGCTGAAGCATGGATTCTCCGGGCTGAGTCTCGGAGGTGATTTCCACAAGATTTCTTTCCATTCTCTAATGAATCCTCAGTTGAATCAATGAAATAGTTCACAGTATCATTGCTGCTTTTCTACACAGACTTACCAAAAGAAGCTATAAATTCCAATGGGTTATTTAGGATTTACAGCCTTTGACACAGATTCACTGTTAATACAGAACTTGGTCCATGTTTTCTTTCTATTTATTATCCAAACATAAATACAGAATTCTATAGAGAAACTTTTTCCTCAGAGTTGAAATATGTTAGTAAGCTGATTCACCAGGAAAACCCTAGCAAATGAGTTTCATTTGATATACTCTCCAGTTCTATGACCATTACAAAATTTTCCATTCATACCAGTGGGGTTATGCACTTCATGGTCCACTCCCAGTTAAGGATGTCTGTGATTTACGGAGCTCTTAAGACACAGAGCATGTCTTCACTTGTTTGCATTTTGTTTGCAAAATTCACTTCCCAGTACTCCCATGCACAGCACCATCCTCATCCTGCGTAATTTGGGAGAGGAGTCCGTGGAACGTAAATTAAACCAAGATGAGTACACTCATGCAATACAGATTTTCTTGGGTGCCTTTCAAGGCAGCTGTGCAGTCACCCACATCCCTGGATGGCACGTAAGCTTCAGCATGTTTTCACTGATATCCCTTCTCACGCATTTGGCTTTAAAGACGGACTTGTGATTAATGCGTGGCCCTGCTTCATGTTTTACTGAGGTAAAGCTTCTCAGAATGCCCAAGGAACAATAATGTGGTATTTCTTGATTACCTAAGCACATAAATGTGCAGACTAATGATTTTTTTCAGAGCAGCCAGTGGTTTTTGTTTGTTTAAGGAATTTATATCATCTAGAAATATAATATAGCTTTGAAGTTGTTGGCCGCAGCGCCTGCACGTTCTGTGAGCTGGAGCTACGGGGCTGGGGGCCACTGGAAGCTGTTGTGGCCCCACACAGCTGCGTTGCATCCAGTCTGCAGAATGGAGCCTCCCCCCTGAATTTCAAAGGGTCATAGCTTGTTGAAAGCAAAGTTAAGTGCCAGCCCTTAAGGCAGTAGCTGCCTCCACTTGGGTTGCACAGCACATRGCATGTAAGAGAATATTGTTGGATAACAGCAATAATAACAACTGTAATAGCAGTACTAGTAATAGTAATAATAGTAATAAAAATAGAAAGTAATAATAGCAATAGCAGTAATAGTGATAAAAAGTAGGATAATCAAAAGATTTTCTCTTGGTGAGCACACTTGCTGTTCATTGTCAAAACTGGTCTCTCTTATTCACTGTCTATTAAAAAAACATGTTCACCAGGGGAAAAGGACGCTTACTCAGCACAAGACAGATTCTGCTCTTACTGATCTACCCTCAAAATAAATAAATGCTGTTTTAAAAGAGACCCTTCTGGAAACAAATAAAGGCTAAATCACCTCAGATGAAACTGTGGAGAAGTTCTCAGTGAGAGATGCCATCAAATCAGAGTCCAGTGTACAGCACTAAGCCTAGCAAATACTCACTGTTCTCTCATAATATTTTGCACTGTTGCACAGTCATCTGTCTAGAATCTCAGAATGCTGAAATGCTGTATAAATATTAACATAAAATGAATTAAGTTATATTAACCTCTTTTACAGATAGGGGAAGTTTGTCATGGAAAATGTCAGCAGCTTGCCTGAGTCACAGACAGCTAATGGCAAAACCAGAACTAGGATCCAAAATTTTTAATGTCTCGTCCTATCCTTTAAGCACAACATTATTCTGCCCTGTTCTCTGGTTTCTTTTTGAAATATCAGTTGATAGTGAAAACAGCTAAATAGAAGGTTTTTTTTTTTTAATTTATGGGAATCACAGAGATGAAAAATATAGAGTGTTTAGAGTTTGGGGTGATTGTCTCCTTTCTGTTCTTTGGTTTTAAAAGGGTTTATTCTAACTTTGTAACTGGTTCTAATCAGTATCTCCTCAGGGCCAGCTGCCCCTTTTATAAAACTGCAYTGTATGCTTAAAAAGACAGTAGAAAACCATTCAAACAAAAAATGAAGTATGAGCTCACAGATACTTATGAATTTGGCTCCACCTTCTGTACACAGTGAAAATAAACATGAGTTATATTCTATCTGGAATGTCAATTAAGCTTTTTGTTTATTTTATCTTCCATTTAACTTTCAAAAGTCCTCCACTGAGATGTTCTCATGGTATTTTGTGAGTTTTTATTACTCAATATTGGTGTTGAGATTTTCCAGTCGTTTGGTTCCAAAAGATGGGAGTTTTTAAAACAATTTTGGCTATTTCAGGTTGTCAAAGTTATCACAGACTTTGAAACTGCCGAAGGTAATGTAGTCTTTCATGAAACAGTCTTTTAAATTACTTTGGGGGATTGCAATGGTTGAATACATTTACATTGAAAAAAACCCCAAAATTATAGAATATGTATTGACATACTCTGCCATTTAGTCTGGTGACTCATCTCACTGGATTCAACAAGTCTACACAGGTTAACTAGTACCCAGCAGTGTGAATAAGGGCTATACAGTGAAACTCCAAAAAGAAACCTGTATAAATAAAAGAAAAAGCGAATGGGTAATGTCTCCAAAATTCTTACCTAGCTGRAGATACTTTTTCACCTGTATTGATGAAAACCATTTTCACTGTTACTTAAAAGGAAAATCAGTTGTGCAATAATCATGGTGCTTCTGATGTTTAGAAAAAAGGGCGTGGTTTTGACATAAATTCTAATACTTTTTATCTAGGCTTTAGAAATTCCAACTGACTTTATGTAGTAGCCTTTTGAAATAGTGTAGAGATTGATGAGTTCTTCCCATCTGGCTGAACTGAGGGACAGAACATTTGGGTACTTTGCCCATGTGGGAATAGCATGTAGGAATAACAGAGAGGGGGGATGCCCTCTTCCGAAGAAATTGTGACCTTCTCCATCCTGCCCTCAGAATTTCCTCAGGTTTGGTTTTGTTTGGATTTTTGATCTTCCCATTCAAATTGCCCCAGTGTTTCACTCAGCATTTGAAGGAATGTGTTAATGGGGGGCATGGTGTTTTAGTCACAGAGTCATATTTTATGTTTATTGGGCAACATCATTGGTTACAATGAAATAAATGGAGCTACATTGATACTTAAATAAATATTGAGGTCTAACCAAAAGTATTTTTTATCCATAAGATCAAAATGAACGTTTCAATTATGGTGGTCTACAAATGGCTTAATATATGGAAATAAGTCCCTTTTTCTACCATTTTCTAAACAGAAAATGGAGAACTAGGAACAATTATTAATAGGCTCTCATTTGTTATTCCATCCACTTGAAGAATATTTGTTAATCAAATTGTCCATGTAATTTTAATTTTTTATTCCTCTCAAGATTAGCGAATGCTTGTGGACAGCCTTTTTCTGTAGATGAAGTAATTTTCAGATTGATTAGTTCATTCATATTTAGCAGAGTGATTAGTTCTTTCACATTTAGCATTKTGAGTGTGTTCACTCACCTGAAGATGGTATATATTGGTCATTTTAATTTCTTCCTGCACAGCTGCTGTGGAAACAGAGAGGATTGGATATACTTTCACTTTAAGTTTTTCGGGCTGCAAACAAGAGAAATTTAATGTGATCTAAGAGAATGGAACTGAAATACACTATTTCAGAAGATTTTTGATTGATGGAGACAGGGTACTTGGGATGTTCCTGGCTGAAAGGCAGAAGCACACTTGGTGAATTTCTTGACAGTATTATAAGGGTGTCTGAGGATATGAACACTTCAAGGCTTCCCCTCTCATCTTTCTTGCCCCACTCTCTAAAGTTTCTCAGAAATTTTAAAGCTAACTGAACTGCAAAAAAAAAAAAAAAAGAAAGAAAGAAAGAAAGAAAGAAAAAGTAGTCAAGTTACACAGTGTATCAGTAATTTAATGGCATGAACAAACTAGACATAAAGAATAAAAAAATCTCTGACTGCACAATTCAGCCTAGGAACTGTTCATTAACTATTGTTAACACAAAGAAAGAAAGAAAGAAAAAGTAGTCAAGTTACACAGTGTATCAGTAATTTAATGGCATGAACAAACTAGACATAAAGAATAAAAAAATCTCTGACTGCACAATTCAGCCTAGGAACTGTTCATTAACTATTGTTAACACTGTTTAGCAAGCGTGAACAGTGCGCAAGAGAAAACCTCACATAAGAGATAACAATGTCTTTCAGCCATTAAAGTTTAATATAAACTACATTATATCAAAAACATTCTAAAAGCATATAAAATAAAATCAATTCAATAAAGTGAGAAAACCAGGTGTAATCTATTGAACATTAAACTAAGGGTTAACTTTCACACGTAAACTTTGAAAAAGGAAAACATTAACTTTACACCTTGCTAAGGCTGCTTTCGGAAGAAACAACTTTCAATACCAGCCCTCAAAACTAATACTGGTATATTATCCATAAGCGTAGTTGGTGTAAACTTGATTACAACAAAAACAAAGCAGGTAACAATAATTTCAGACTRTTTTGCATTTACAGAATATATTTAGAGGTGAGGAATGCAAGACTTCAGTGTTCTCTGTAGTCAACCAAGGTTATATCTTGCAAATTAATTGGTTATATTGTGCAAATTAATCCGTATAAAACCTAAGCACAAATCCTTAGGCAAAGCCAATCAGATGTTAACTCCTATGAAAAAGTGCCAGTATATGAATAAGTGCTTCTTAAGCGTGGTGAAGTTTACACCTTAAAGTACAGATTGAATTTAGGTCCTAGTACAGGCCACATGCAAAACGGAGGCACGTGAGTCCTAATTTTTGGTCCAGCAGCCTTCCTTCAGTGACTACCGACCTCCAAAAAAGTGTATACTTGCTTAAATTTCACACAGTACCCGTGGTTCTCCTTTCGGCAGGCCCAAAACTATTCCAGATAGTGCTGCTCCGAGCCTACCTCCTGTCCTCTTTCTGGTCACAAAGTAGAAACACCTAGAAACTGGAAACACTGCCACCTTCCTCGCTAGCGAGGCCTGATTTTGTGGCACGTCCTGGGGACAAGCCGAGTGCACGTGGACCAGACGGGCTCCCYGCCTAACATGCTTCTTCCCCACAGGGGCCTCCTGGGGCTCCACTCCTGCCATGGCTGATGTTTTTGCTAATTATTCAGTGATCAGAACATTTGCCCCCAAAGCAGTAAGCCTGCTTGCAAGCCCTGCTGTGACTGTAAGCATCAAAACTGTGGCTTTAGCTTTCCAGCCCACTGCTTTAATTAGCATGATGGAGGAGCGCTGAAATAAAGAAGCATGCACCTTTCATCCCTGTAGAGGAAGCTGCATGATTTTGCCGAAAGAACTGAAACGTTCACAGACCTGAGAAATAATTCAGAAGAAAATGAATGTGAGAATATTTACAGAAAGTTAACAGGCTGCTGCTTGAACCAAAGCTTGAGCCCTATGCTGTGAAGTTAAATCTCCCATTTTAATTCTCATTTTTTTGACCATGCCCAGAGACTGACTCTAGGAGGGGAATGTCATCTCTCGTGGTGGAACCTGAGCTCCCTCCTTCATGCAAAGACAATGACAAGTCAAAGAAACTCTGTCTAATGACTGAGCTGGCATTGTACTACTGCCACTAGCAGTTTAATAGCACACACAGAAACAATCCCCGTGGAAGAAACAAGATCTCTGAAGTCTCTTTACCAGCTTAGCACTCAAACCACTAAGATAGAAAGTGAGGTTTTCACCTTGCAAGCCTCCTTTTTTCACTGTTTTCAGTAACTCTGAAATTCACTGCAGAATCTCACAGTTTCAGGAAGAAAAGATTACATGTACATATATCTATTTTTATTTTTTGGAGCTCTATATTAGGAACTTATTTTGTGATCAATGCACACTTCACATTGTAACAATTTGCCAGTATAATTTTATGACCTTGGGAAAATATTGATCTTTTTCAGTTTTATGCTTTTGGAACACATTAAAAAAAAGAGGTGTGAAACAGCAAGTTTTTTCTCTTGACTACTTCACAAAAGGTTTGGAGGATAAAATTTGACTGTTCATCTCTCTGTTCATACAGAACAACATGCATGTTTTCCAAGCCATATAATATTGTAAGCAAGGACTGCCTTTCTTCACATACTGGATTATCATAAGTTCCTTGTCTCCACTCAGTGAATAATAGCAACAACAATAGTAATACTTAAATAATAAATAGATAATCACTTAAATAAATAAATATAATAAATAATAAATAAATAATAAAATTTGAGGAAATTTGCATCATCAGTGCAAAATATTTTAAAATATTCCATTTCACTGACTGAAACATACAATATAGAAATCCAGAAACTTTCACAGTACATTCTGTCCTAAACCTGTTCTTACGTTTTCAGCAGCTTAGAATCCAGAACACTGCCAACTTGGCTGTTTTTAACATCTTTTTTTAAAAATACTTTTAGAAATGGGATAAATATTCATAGCAAGGTGTTTGAAAAATGGATATTTACCTCTGACAATTTCAGGTGGGCACAGAACAAGTTGGTACAATCCACATAATCCCAAGAATGCCTTTTGCCATCCATTGCGTACTAGATTTGGAAATCATGAGTGCTTACCACATTTCAGATTAAGTTTTTTAATCACTGTTTATATTCCCCTAGGTAAATTCCTTTTTTGAAACCTAGAAAGTAATTGCAGATATGAAGCCAGTTAGGCTGATAAGTATAGAAGAAAACTGCCAGAAATATTTACTGATAAAGGAAAAAAGATCATGCTGTTCAGCCAAATAAGCTAGAAAAAGAGGGCTGATCTAAGGTACTGAAAAGTGAAAACAAACAATAACAACTGCAAGTACAATGCTAAAATAAAAGTAAAATCTCTTTGGATTATTTCATTAAACTCCTATACAAGCCATAGATAATTCTATGAATTCATGTTCCAAGTAGAGTTGACGGATACTGATGCACCTGCAGGTTTTTTTCTTTTCTTTCCAATTCACATAAATAGATCTTTGTTACATATTCAACTTCTGTTCCATGCTCTCAATACCATTTGATTTCAGTAGGAATTCCAAATCAGGAACAAATAGGGTCTCTACCAGCGTTTGAAATGGAAATGAAGACTTCTCAGTGTGAAATTGTAAAAGTTCTTGATATGCAATCTGTTTGACCTCCAGACTACATCTGGAAAGTGCTGGCATATGTGTTGGAAGCCCTGGTATTATACAGCATCATAAAACAGCTCACCCCTTCCATGGGTCAGGTCTTTGCTATAACAATTCACCAGGAACTTTAAAAGAATGTGTTTTGTTCTGATTGTGGATAAATGTACATTTAACAAAGGATAGGCAATTGAGAAATAAGTATATATTGCATATAATTACCCTGAATATCCATGAAATCTGGGGAAACGTATTTAAGACAACACTATGCACTGAAAAATGTGTGAAGCTTTGTTTTGGCTCCTCTGCAAAATCCCCAAAGCAGGACTCATAATCAAAAAGAATATGCTTCTTTTATTCTATAAATTGCCTTGAGGAAGGTTTATTCCCATATATCGGAGACTGGTTGCCAGTCTTTCCAATTTAAGGCAGAAACAAAAAAACAAAAGCAACAGAAGAATGAACAATAAATGCATCACCATTGTCTGTCTCATTCTTGAAGATACTAAGAATATCCAGACAAGCGGGATAGTGATGAGCTTTGGTGATCAGATCTGTAAAAGGATCCTAACACTACAACGATAATCAACATGAGCATGCTGATGATCACCACAAAAATAACCTGTTTGAATTCTTGTTTTAATTTAGAAGGATTCTTTCCCTGCACACACACCCCACGTACCCAGGCATCTGGCCGCTCCATGCTCTCAAGACTTGCATACTTGCAGGCATTCCTAGAAGGAAGTAATAAAGGGACTGCTCAGAAAATTAGGTGCCTCCAGATAAGGCAACTGCTGACTTGGAGCTTTCAGACTATTACAATGTTACCCAAATACCTAAAATAGAATTCAGCATCAGCAATGTGGTGTGTCTGTAAGCAAAAAAATCTTTCTCTTAATTCTATGTGTTTATGCTTAAATATAATCTTTCTTTATGTCACTGTTAATTAGCCCAAGTTGGCATTTCTAGGCAGCTCTGCAAATAGAGGTTGCAGATGAATATTAGTCACAATTTTCAGATTGTGCCTAGAGGAAAAAATGCTACTAGGAGGAAAGCCTGATGCATTGTTTAACATCCTAATCCTAACCAGGGTTTGAAGTATTAGTGGCTAGAAAAAGTATCAACTGCAAACAGAGCAAATTAACCTACAAGAGACTGAAGAAGAGCATATATGAACTTCTGTATTGTCCTTATTCAGATTTGCACAACATCTACATATAACAGAAGCTCTATACTTGGGAAACAGATAAAAGCATAATTTAATTCACTAATAAAATGTTCAAAAGTTAGGTTTTTTTATATTTTATAAGTATTAACACTGGCCTTATTATTCTGAGTCAGTTAAGGATTACCTACACTATGTGATTTGATTCAAGAGTAAGGCTTAAAAAGATAAAGGTTTGATAAAAGACATGAAGTTCACAAAATTGAGGGTCTTGAAAGAGCCATAGATGTTAAAATTTCACATCAGGTCCCACTAGGGGGAGATGTTAGATAAAGGAGGTCTTTTGTGATCCAGGATGCTGGCATGGCCAGCACTTATACTGATGCCAGTACCACTGCTGTAAATATGCTTCCTAAGTGAAGGTTAAAAACAATCACACTTGGCATTCAGGGGACTGATTTAGTGGGGGTGAAGGAAACCTGTGAGTCAAAGAAGGGTGTGGAGCGGTATTAGCAGCGCCTATGGTGGTGCACCCATCATGGCTGTAATAGTGAAACCACCGAATCTTAATCCACATCATCATCAGAGAGGCATCTGTGCAAGCAGATCTCCACAGATTTTCAGTTTTATTGACTCCTTATTTTTATACCTCCCTCAGCCTATATAGGTGCCCATGTATGCACACACAAACACATATAAACATTTCTTCTAATGCACATTTAAAACAAAATATATTTTTGTGGATCTACCAACAGAAATGAAGACGTTACCGAATGCAACCTTTAACTGCATTAAAGAATTTCACTCAAACATCAAGAGTTTTAGTTCTTCTGGCCACTCTTCTCTTATTTCAGGAACTAAAATCTGCCAATTTGAAACTAGTGAATTTTGAAGGGTTTCCATCTGAAACAGTAATCGTTCTTGAAATATTTTTCAAGCTGTCTTATATCACTGTCTATAACATATATTTGCCATAAGATTTTCAAGCTTTGACAACTGGACAACAGTTTAGGTCTATTTTTAATTTTTCAGTGAAAGTCAAGATAAGTTGCAGGAATATTCATTTAGCTCTAAAATCAATCAGCTTGGGACATCTGCAAAATCAATCAGCTTTCATCAAGAGCAAGTGTATGTCAAAATGTCTGTCTTTATTTTGTGTTTTGTACCAGAATTACTGCATGATATATGAAATATAAAAAGTACATAATGTAGTGGTTTGGCTTGCACCCAAGATCTTTCAAGGTCTATTAGTACAAATAATTATTTGTCATTAATTTTCCTCCAGGTTCTTTACTATCATTCATACTAATCTATTCAAATGTTCTGGCTCTTATGTGAGCAGTATGTTGTATTCTTTTGTCAGTAAACCTACAATATACAGACATTTTTCATTAAAGGTGTCAAAGAGCTGTATATAAATGACCCTGTATTTGATTACTTGTAATTGATTTGGTCAACCCCTTCTGGGTAATATTATAGAACAATTGTTTTAACAACAATTTCAATTTCAGAAAATGTGTGTCAAGCCTTAATGTTTCCATCTGGGGATTGTGTACATCTGCTTCAAAAGAAATACTTTGTAAGGTAAATAAATCATAGATAATATGTGGAGTCACTGGTAGATGTGAGTAGCAGGAATGCAACCCCTTTCTTATAACTATATATAGTATAATTAAATCATAAGCATCTGTCCAGTTCCGCCGTAGATAGAAGTTAATGTTAAAGGAAACAAATTAGGAAAAATCAGGAGTATTATCACACTATCAGTTGTAAGTTGCTGTATCAGTCATGCAATGTTGACTGCAAAACTCATAGTAAATAGAATATTTAATTAATTTAGACTTTTTCTATCTTCACAAGGTATTTGCAAATGGAGTTTGATAATTATAAATGCACTTAGTATTCAAAATTATCCACTTAAATGTTTATGTTAAAGTATTTTAGCTTCAGGAATGCTCCTGATGGTATTCATCATTCCAATTCTTATTTCTAATACAAGGTACCTGTAGCCTATAGTTTGTGCTGTAGGAATCAAAGTATTTTTTCTGCTGCTTGACTGATTTCATTTTAAACCCGCAAGGGACTTTTCAGGAGATAATGTGAACTCCTCTGGGCCACCTCYAATAAAAAGATATGTACAATAACACATTCACTTGATTCTAATATTTGTCTTTCAGCAAGCATCCCTGCAAATAAGGTTTATGCTGCATGACTGTGCTTAAAAATCTGTAGAATACTGTGGATATGCTGTAGCCAGATCTGAGTTATTTGGCTCAGCACAAAGGTATAAGGATACAAAACCAAAAAAAGTAGCATAACTGATTGCAGTGCATAAGAGGTCAAGATAATCTAATGATCTCTCATGGCCATAAGCTTTATGACTCTACTGATGATATTGAAGCAGATACAGATTTTAATTAAAAAACACATCTTCACAGAATTTRTCCTGCAGACGTTATTTGTATCTATGACAAATCTTCTGATGCTGGCTGCATCTGAATTATACACAGAYGAACCGAGACAATAGRCAATTTACAATTCAAACCAGTAACATACAGATTGAAAACAAAGTGGGTAAGGATGAAGTTTTGGGGTATTTTCCTGCTTGTGTGATTATTTGGTTTTCTGCAGGCAAGGAGAGAAAGTACAAGWATTAAAACAGAAGACAAACTACTAAAGATACTCCAGCATGAAGGAAAATCTTTTGCAACTATCAGGGAGTTCAGACTAAAAATTCATGCTGGGAGAAGTAAGTTGTTCTCTGCCTCATCAGTCTTTGTACGGCCTGAGTTGTTTATGACTAAACTGGACAAAGCCCTTGAAAGACAGCAATTCTTAAAGGGCAAAACCACAGATGAGGCTACCYAATAAATGCTTTTTACAGCTCTAAATCTTCTGAGTTTGTAGTTCAACAAATGAAGTCCGCTCCTTCATTATAGTGGGGGAAGCTGAAATATAGTCATAGGAAAATCGGAGAAGGCTGCTTCTTGCATCCTCTTTGAAGGTTGTGGAGTTTAATCTCCATGAAGGGAACAGTGTAAAGAGATATTTCCTAAGTCATGGGTGATTTTTAAACATCCAAACAGAGATGATGAAACAATCCAAAAAGAAACCTATTACATAAAGATGAAAATCCCTTATTGAAAGCCATTCTCTGCATGATGGATAGGTACAAATTTATTCAAAGCACACTTTTTCATAGAAATTTCTAGTAAACTATTATCTTTCAGAAAAGATGTCATGATATTTCAGAATTTTCAGTAGTTGGAAAGATCTATAAACACAGAATCACACTTAATAGTGGTGCATCCTACAGGCTTGTGAGTGATTTTTCACAAAAGATCCTTTAAAAATACACCTAAGCCTGTATGAGATGTTAATGAGATAAACTAGACAGTGACATAACGGTTCAGTGTGGATTATACTTCCATAATTGTAGTCTGATTTTGTGCTCTSTACAACCAGATTGATGTTTTTGCTTCATTGTGGTCATTACATTGACTTAGATTTTTCATTTGCTTTTGTTTGTTTTTTTTTTCCTTTGGTTTGTTCTCTGGTTTGAGCATAAGCAGTATTCCCTACTCAGCATTAAGAACTTGAACTTCACCAGTTTCTTTTAAAGAACAGAAGTCACATTGTTCGGTGATGGTCCCTTTTCTGGATTAACATAATTCTTAAAAGTCAGGTGAAGTATCCAAATAGCTTGAACTTTGAGTCACAGCTCAGAGTGAAAAAGCGGATAGATGTAGGGAACAGGAATTACCTTGGCAGTATGGACTTGCTTCAAAAGATAATTCCTAAAAGCATCTGGTTCATGTGAGAWTTAGTGGTTGGATGTAATCAGTGGGAAATGTAGCTCCATTATGAATTTTATGCAAAATCATGGCTTGTACATATGCAGTTCTAATTATTCATGCTTTGAGTAGATTTTGTTCTTGCTCATTTAATTGCCTTTGTTCACAGGTTTGGGGAAATATTCTCCTGTTTCAAGCAGGTTTACATCCTACATAAACCACTTCTGACAATGTATGGAAGGAAGATGCAGGTATGAAAGTGGTTGAATTAAATAACAAATTCAGCTTTTTTCAACATAAGTTTTCCATGCAAAAAATATATATTTTGTATCTGGTACAGGTATCCTGCCATATAATTCACAATTAGAATAATTAGAATAATTAGTATCTGGTAACAAGGTGCAAACATTTATCTGGACTGAAGTGAAAGTAGAATGAGAAATCCACTCAGGGACTGTTATAGGTAAACAGGGAAGGATATTCAAGTCTATAGGGACCCTATAAGTCTCAATGCCTTCCCCCAAAGCTCACGGTTCATCAGTCTTCCAGTTATCTCCTGATCTAGTTTCTCCTGCAGACTAGCCCTTCCCTTCACATAAGGCTCCCCAGCTTGTTACTCAAGGCATTGCTGCCTAAGACTGAGCCTTTGAACAGATTAATGTGTTAACCTCCTGATATTTGCCGAATATTGATGAAGCTCTCTGGAAGGCAAAGAGCTGTTGTCTGAAACCAATCCTGCCTCATGAGCAGGAATATTTCCTGAGACTGCTACAGCAGGCAATCAGGTGTCCCATGGCACATAATGCACTTTACTTTCACCAGGCAATGAATGTGGATGTTAGATTTCAGGTGACTGCCCCAGTAAGAGACGACATCCCTGTCTGACCTGTGGGACAATCAACTAACGCTGGATGTAGCCAAGATATGGTCACTCAAAGGTAACTGTCCTTCTCCTTCTTTTAGCTATGCTTGCTGACAATCAACAGGTGACAGTATTATTCCCATATCTTAGTTCCAATAGTTTAAAATCAAAAACCTTTTACTTTACAAGAGCAATTGTAAGTAAAATTCCCTTTTCACAGAGACAGGGATTCTCCTAGCAATTTAGCTCAATCTCTACCAGATTGTAGGAGCTGGTCACCTTACTCATAATTTTTTCCTGAGCTGTAAAAACAAATAGGGGCATATGAATTCCCCTCAGATGGTTTTCAAAATAAACTTGGCTATCAGATTAACATACACTTTCTGTTCCTTAGTGTTCTTCCCTCCACAGCATAGTTTGCCAAAGGGTAAAACTGATGAATTTTCATTCTAYTTTGAATCTGGGCATGAGAAAACAGCTGGCTTACACATATTCTTCACTTTGGAGTTTCATTACTAATATTTTCAAGACTGCCACAATTTTGAATGTTGCTGAATTATTAAATAATGCTGCAGGGTAATGCAGCAGTTCTTGGTCTGCTCATTTAAAAACATGATGGCAATTTTATCAGCATTTTTAATAGAAATTCTTATGGAGAAACAAGTAGCCAGCTACTAATCAGAACAATTCCTGTCAAAATGAGGCAGAAATATTGATAGCTATGTATTTGTCAGAGTACAGAAAAAAATAAGATTGAAACCATTTTAATAAAGGGCACTTTTTCCCCTTCAGCAAGATTTTAGTTGAAGTTTATTTCTATTATTTATTTGAATCATTTAATAATCTGCTGGAGTCCAATTAAAAAGTTAGATTGGATGGAAACCATTTTTGGAAGGATAGGGCATATCAGTTTCTACTGCTGTCAAAATTCTGTTAATTAGCACTGAAATTTGCAGTCCCTACCTTTCCACCTAAATAACTGTAGCCAGCTAAAATGCAACATTCCTCACTATCTGTAAAAATGTTCAAGAGGATCAGGAAGAAGTGATCTGTGCCTTAGCTCAGAGTTCTCAAATTCTCCTACATATCTAGATCACAAAGGAAATCTTTACCAGTATCAAAGAAGCAGATCACAGACCTGGCAATACATTCATATTTGCTCCAAAGCAATGAAGCTATTCAATAATTAAGGTGAGCTGAATCCATTACTATCTTGTTCTGAAAGCAAAACTATTATTTTAATGTTCAGTGTGTTCAGCAGAGCCAGGCTGGGGTGTTTGTGTGAGAAAGAATGAGAGAAAGAATCACTAAATACAAAAACATTAAGGCCCATATGTTCCCAACAGCTGCACACGCTGGAAAATTGTCAGAAGCTGGGCAATATCGGTCTAACAATGTCATCCGCCTGAGTGCCCAGAGTGCATGGTTTTAATGTCACAGTCAAATTGCTGCATATGCTGCCATCTTGATAATAGTTATGGATCCTTATCCTAATCCACAAGTACCTTCATCTTCTAAACAATTTTGGTGAAATGAATAGCATTGTTCTGTCCAGGAACTCTTACTGGGTTTCARTGGGACAACTTCCAGGGTAAGAGACTGCCCGACTGCGAAAGATTGGCAGAATTCGGGATAAAAAGGAGAGAAGTACCAAAGGATAACATACTACTCCTTGTAAAATAAAATTGTCTTTGTCTGTTCTATAAGTTGTCATCATGAATAGTTAGAACTCCTACCTGGGCCCCGAGAATTTAAGTAAGGGCAAAGCTGTATCAAGRCACTTTGTTGCCAGAGCAATATGGTCTTATATTGGACATAGCTGCCTCCTAGTCTGATCCTTCTAGCCAACATTACCTTTCCCTGTTGACCCTACCTCTTCTGGAGTGGCAGCCTCAGCCTCAGGGCATGGGCATACTGTTCTTATTGAATACCTCTTGTGGCCCACCCTTGATACAGCTCAGACACCTCAGTGGAAGGAGTATGATTCCCAGTTTTTAAGCACCAGTCACTCCCTGATTCATAATGACAGTCAAATTTACTTAAGTACAACATGGAACTAAATTAATTCCTAATCTACTGCTAGAATATTACCAGATTTTTTCCACTGATACCTCTTAAAGCTCTGGCCCAGATTTGTCCTTGAGAGGACTGAACTAAGTTCTGTGTTTCCACTATGAAACTCCCACCATTTTGATATGCATTAAACCAGAGCTCTTTCTAGAGCTGGGTAAAGAGTTCTTCAAGGTGAGCTGAACTGTGCAGCTTTGAAATATGCTTTTGTATTAGGAACCTGGCAAGTATTACATTTCTACCTTGTGCATTCATTCTTTGAAATATAACTACAGTCAGCTTCTAATATGCCAAACACCTAAGCCTCTTTTTCCTGTCATCTATGAAGGATTATTTGCTTGACATAGAAAAGTAGCTGCTTTTTTTTGGCTTCCTTGGAAAACAAAAACTATGGATTCTAATTTGAGTGATAACATCACTTCAAAATGATGAATTGCTGCTATACCTGGGAAAATTTAAAATTGCTAAGAATAACATACTCCAATAAAGCTGTAACTTTGAGAAAAACGTCTGTKACAAAAGGTTTTTTTCTGTGCTAAAAAAGCATGTTAAATAAGACACTAGCAAGGCTAACCTGATCATCCCATAATCATAAAGCTCATGCATTTTGTTTTAACCATAAGAAAAGGAGTTGATTGTTTTTAATTTTTATTCATTTAACTTCTGTATTCATGGCTCTGATCCCACATTAGAATTCATTTCCACACAAGGTGCCTTAAAATTAAGAGCATGAGAGATATTAGTGAAAAGCAAATAGACTGAACTAACATATTAGATTAAATGACCAGAAACTGTTTCTTACCCAGGACTTAGGAGCCTAAATAGGAATTATGTAGATATTAAGGATGCAAATTTAATTGCATGAATTGCAGGTGGTGAAACCATCTATATTTATAGGTGGCTAGTGCCATTTGAAACACTTAGGATATCCAAGACCTCTCCATAGGACTGGGAGAAGATCATACAACTATAAGAAATGCTCAGCCCTCTGGCAAGACTTGCCTGTAAGTTCTCCTTACATTCATCTTAAACCTCACCTTCAGTTTAGGGTCACCTAAAAGAAACACACAGAGGCCCCAAACAGGCATCTAGTGCTATTTGAGATGCCCTGGGGCATTTAAGACATGCACATGTGTTGGACAGATGTGACGCAGGACATAGAGGATGCCTACACCTTTCTGGAGCAGCTGGATACCACAGAGTTGTCCAAGGTCATTTCAGATGGCACTAAATGCCATTTTTAGACAACTGAATTTGCCCCTTATTGACTGGTCAGCTCATTTACTCTCTAGGAACCATTGGTTGTATTGGCTTGCTCATTATGGAAAAATACAGGAATTTAAGATACCTAAGATGCATTTAGACACCAACATGTGCATCTAAATGTAGATTTCTTAATGTGAAACTCACCCTTAAAGCTTGATTCAACTGCACACGTTTGGGTACCCACCTCAGGTCCAGGTGCTACCCCAGAAAAACATGGATCTTACACAGATCCTGTGACATATCTACCCATCTCATTACCAAGTATGTACCAAGCTCTCTAGCATGTTTCAAATGCACTAGATATCTGTGTTTGTGCAGCCAGATCAAACTCTACAAGTCTATAGTTCAAAACTGTCATTAAAAAAAAGTGCATATAGCGGATTCCTAAACTCAGCAAGTACCCCTGAGTTTGATCTAGAATTCCCAAGCATCTACATTGTGGCTCCTGTGAACTTTCYGTACCTGTTCCAGTAAAGTTTAGTGCTATATGTCCTATTTTGTGTGTGTGTGTGTGTGGCTATAGAGGACATGGAAACGCCCCACCTGGAAAAAAGAATTTTTAAAAACCCTTAGCCACAATAATATATTGCATTATAGCAAAAGAAGACTATACTTCAATGGGAATTTTTAGTTAAATTGCTCCAGAATAAAAGCTGGATTTTATTAACAGGCAGATTATTTTTCCATCATTATCTTAATATTGTTCCAGAGCATGTTCAGTACATCTGCAGGGTACTTTACAGTCCTCATTGCCAATGAAAACTCACAAATACCAAGCAAGATGGCTTTGCATTGCACAGTTCTGCACAGCACTGTTTCACATAGCCAACAGAGTAATGCTTGCCGATACTCCATCACTAAGAGCCCAGATAAGGCAGGAAGCAATTTTATGAGACTCTACTCATCCCTACAAAGTTGTCACTAAACAGAACGCTCTTATTAATTGCTGATTGTACTCTCTTTCTCAATGCTGGTGATATGGAAACGAATGACCTCAATGTAGTTGGAGCTGAAAGTGAAGGCTAGTGATTGCTGCAAGAGCCTCCGTGGCAGGGTGGGAAGAGCTGCAGGTCCTGAGAAGAAGTAGGGTCTCTAGTGCCAAAAGAGTGGATAAGAAGAGGGGGGCTGCGAGTGTGAGGATTCATTTCTTCTTCTTGGCAAAGCTCCTGGGAGGAACCACTGGAAGTCAAAGATTAAAAACAGTTACTGAATACTCAGACATAGGGCTCCTGTTTGAGTTATGCATCCATGTGTGGGTGCACTTGTGTCCCAGAGAGTCTGTCGGGGAGAAAGGGCAAAGCAGTTACACACCGAAAGAGGTCTAGCAGAAAAACTACATAACATAGTCTACAAATCCATGACTTAATATGGACCACACCCTAGTTAATTCAGTTTGTGTTTTCTTTTGGCTCCTGGGTATGTGACTCATAATTGTTGGGATTTCTGAATGTTTATTTTAGCCTGATTCTCCCATCAGTTACCATATTACAAATGGAGGATGACTTCCAAAGGACTAACTTACTAGTGTAAAATAAGGAAAAAAAAAGGAAAAAATCAAATAATTTTAGATTGTCCACATGCCTTCTAACCATTTACCTGGGTATTACCAATCTTTCCCATCTAATATCTTGTGAATCTGTTTTGCTTATTATTCTAGTTAGCAGTTTCTCCAGTAAAGAATGTAATTTTCCTCATTTTCTTATTCCCAGAGTCCCAGAATCATCTTAAAGAAACAACTTCAATATTTTATAAAATAGCAATTCTGTACCCTACTTCCATTTAGCAGTTTTCATTAATGTAAATGCTTTTAAACAAGTTAAGTGTTATGCCTTTATTAGGCTTGAGATTTACAGTTCTAAATGCCTTAAGATTTACTTTGCAGGATACTTAGCAATCATGGCATGTTAGCAGGATAAAAGAATAGTAACAAGTGCAAGGATGCAAATCAGTGAGTTTATAGAGTTAAAAGGCAAATTAATGAACCTTAAGCATTGAGAAAGTTGTGGGAAAATATTAAACTGAAAAAGATCAGTATTGACAGTCTGACATTTTTGAAGAGATGTGCTAAGTGTATACAAACATTTCAAGGGTAAAATACCAGCTATGGAAAAAACTGTTTTTGAGCAGTGCCAAGCTAAACAACATAGGACAAAGCCTGTGAGAGTATGGGTACAAAGAATTCCTCATAGAGAGATCCAGCTATGGAAAAAAATCAGAAGAGATTAGAATCTGACCTTTAGGAAACACAGCAAAACCTTAAATAGAGAGGATGTTCTATTCTCTCTAGGAAGGACCCCTCCTTGCACTGAGAAATATCAATCCCTTCCCCCCCACCCCTCCCAAACCCTTGCAGGAATCTGAAAAAAATAATAAAACAAATTATTAGGATATAAAAAGGTAAAAATCACACACGTTAGGCCAAGCAAAGATCTACAATGACAAAGAAAACTGTCAGAGTCTCTTTGAATTCCTCTAGGGACGTCAGTGCTGCTATTGTTTAGCATGAAAGATGATGGGATACTATGATATTGAATTGGAGAATAAAACTCTGTTGRGAGTTATTTTCAAGACAGGATCAGTGAGACTGGCTAAACAAAATGTAAATCTGATTATCTGTCCTCTCCCAAAGGTTGCTGTTTCTGCTGCATCAAAAACAAAATAAAACAAGCACAGACTAGAAAAAGCTCCTGAAATATCCCATAGGGGAAAAATCCTTGACAAGCATGAGGACAGCGGATATGACCTCAAGGGCCAGCTTTCAAAGGGCTTTCAGCTTTGATTGTAAATTGAGTATGCAGTCTGCAGGCACAAACAGGATCTAGGCTTGCAGATAAGATTCTGCRATGTTCTCAGATCACTGCTGGGTCAGTCACTCATTTACATGCAGTGGATTTATATAGAGTTTAATGTCCTCTTGTAAGGTTGGTATGACGGGTCATTTCCTTCTCTAATTCTACAGCAGCAGATGTTAATCTATGCACAACTTACAACATTAACATACAAAAGAATGTTCCACACTCTATACCCAGCAAGACAAGGTTTCCATCAACAAGTGTAGATGGCACTAAACAATAAATTTACTTATTGTTTCTGAACTCTGTCAGTGGGATCACAACTTTGAGTGCACTACCAGGGAAAAAGTATCCGATTATTTATTTATAATGCTAACTTTAATTTCATTGTAGCCTGTCTTATTTCAGCTTACTTCTTTCTTTGTAGCCCTGCCAAACCTTTTTCTCTTTTTCTCTTGGTCTTTCATGCTGATCTTTCTGTCTCTCTTTCCTCCCTCCTACTCCAGCAAAAAGCATCTGTTCTGAGTCTGCAAGAGGCTGCAGGTTTTACTGTGTTTTCTGGCATGTCTAAAGCTGTGGCTTTATTTTCAAAAAAGTTCAACTGGAAGAATGAAAACTTATTATGCAGCTTCCTTAAATAGAAATTTCAACTTTCAATTTGCTGCTGTAACAGACAAGCACCACAGGATATACTGGCACACTCAGAAAACAGATGCCATTAGTTGGAGAGGAATGGTATTAAAAAGAGTTGGAGAGTTTTAGCCATAAAGCATGTTTTTCTTGTGATGCTACAATGGCTCTTTTAATTGCTTATTTTTGCAAGGCTTCCCTCATCACTTGGAGCTGATGCCAGTATCAGTGACTGCAAACATATAGCCTGAGATTTTCAAAAGTGATTGGAGGTGATGTGTGCAAAGGAAATACTCAGCAAGTTGCAGGGCATGAATGCATAGTACTTCTTAATAAGCAGGCCTCACCAAATTTTCCTGAAAAATGCTTCAGCACCCCTAAAATGAAGTATATTTTCGGAAAACTATGGCTTAGCATTTTATTGTCCTCACACTGTGTCACTCTGGAGTGACACATTACCCTTTCTCATGCTGAGTAGAAAGTTGTCTAACACATGATGTCACTGAACTTCTCAAGTCATTTATAACATGATCATAGTGAGCAGGAGAATCACAGTGTGGCTTGTTACATTTAAAAGGCTACCCCATCACTTTAAATAACCTAGATCATCTGGGGTTTTATTTTATGCCCCTGGTTTCCTTCAGCAGCCACCGCAAAATCAGCATGGCAGGAATGATCTYTCCATTTCAACAAAAGTCCAGCCTCTCGGCCCTTCCACTATCTTGGATGCGACCACCACTGTCCTGTCACTCAGGCCATAGACCGAATTTTCTTCACATCCAGGCTTGTCATTAAAATGTATTGAGACATCACTGTGTATACATAATTCATTTTTTGTTCTCCCTTCCATCCAAAGACATTGTCAGGGCACAGCGAGGGCCATCTGCTCCCTAAGGGATACAATTGCACTGAACAACACAGGAAGCTCAGAATTAAGGGAAAATCTTAGCTACAAGTGACATGCAAAATGAGGTCAGTGTAGAAAAGACCATCAAGAAGCTGTGCTGGAGAAGGCCAAACAATAAATGCAGTGTCTGTACAGTTTTTTTTTGAATTAACAGGGAAAAGGTATTTTCTTGCAATTTGTTTTATTATGCCTAACAAGTTTGTAATACCCTGGTGGTTTTTAAAAGCAAACACACAGCCTCATCAATTTTTCATACTTCCCTTTTATTTATATTGTTACAATGGAAGTTTTGCTATGAGACAGAAAAGCAGCCTCAGTGGAGAGAGGCAAAGACACCATGACTTTTTACAAAATCCATTACAAAGACGTAGCAAACATAGTAAGCTTATCTCAGTATGATACTTTACAGTCAGTGCTTAATATACTCAGTTGCTGAACCCACCAAACCAGAATGTGGCACTGGCTAAGTGTCATCTCTGGTGGGAGAAGCGGGAGCTTTATGGTCAGCTCATGCTTTCAGTCTTTTTCCCTGATCTGGCGGAAGTTTATTTTGATCTCTGCATCCTATGCAGCTGCCTACTTGTTTTCTTCAATGGACCATGGTTTTCTTTTCTTCATACCAATTCAGGTGTAAGCCGAACATTTCATAGAGGGGGAGGGTTCTACATTAATGGTGTAAGCGTTATTTCTACCACAAGTAATGGAAAGTTAAAATGTTTGTGGTATATTTACGTAATGTGTGACTAGGAATACGGGGCAGTAGTATGGTACCATGCTGAAGGAAAAGCCTGAAGCAATGATAACACTTGTTTGCTCCTAAGTATTTCCACCAACATCACAGCATTATATATAGATATAGAGATACATAGAGAGCAACTGCTGTTTGCTCTCTCGAGTAATCTACTGAACGCATGCACAGTCAGATGGGCCTAGTGATGACTGCCTGTGCTCACGTCAKGGCCACAGGCCCTGGTATGAGCAAGGAAGACTGTATGAGGTTAGCTGCACAGTGCATGTAATTAGGCACAGCACCACATTACCAAGAGAAAAATCCCCCAGCCCTGCTGATTCAGTGGGGATCAGGCTGCTGATGCCCAGGGATCAGGTTTCCTCCGCAGGCACCTTGTGTTCAGAAGGGAACACATTTAGAATTTAAATTGTGTATGGCTTCATTTTTGTAAAATAATCTTCTTTTTCCTTTGAATGAAGAAGTTTAGCAGCTTAAGATAGACTCACAATGTCAACTCTTTGGATTTTTTCCCACAAAAAATATCAAAGAAAGGAACCTGTACTGAACTGTCACCCATACTGAAACGGAGCTCAGCTATCACTGCAGCACTATCTCCCCAGCCCCATTAGACTTGCTAAGTGCTATCTGCAGTTTTGCACCTGCCCAGGAACACTGAGAAAATAAGATTTTATTACTATCTGGTCCCACTAAAAATAACTGAAAAAGATTTTATAGCCTAGAAAAAACTGTAGGAATATGAATGAAGTTAACTCTATCTTGTCCATCAGTTGTTTAGTATTTTGAAGAATAAGAATTTCTTTCAAGGTTCTCCACTGTCCCACCAAAGTCTCAACCAAATATTCAGTAGCTAAATAACTGATGCTTATATTTACTGTTTTGTCCGGAAGATCTGGGCAAATTTAGGTTTTGATGGTTTTTGTTTTTTTCCCCGCTACATTGCAAAGCCTGTGCACAGCCTGCACAGCCAAACTTTTTCAATGCAGTTTCAACTTTTTAAGGAGTTACAATCAGTGAGGCAACCTGGTTCTACATGACAACCCTCTTGCTGTTCACTGCCTTGCAAACACATCTGTCTTGCTGATTTCATGCTTCCCTGTTCTCCCTCACTTTAGTAGACCACCAGACCACAACCACAGGCACAGTGGGGAAATGTTCCTGTGATGTGGTTTCTGAAATTTGGCTTGTTTTTTTTTCACTTGGCAAAGCTTTACTCATTTCTATGCTCTGAGCCAATCCTGTTCCCAATCAATGATAGCTCTGTGCATGCATTTCAGTGCTGAATTTGGCTTTTTATGTTCAGCTGGTTTCACAATGAATTTTTCTGACTCAGTGCACATTCTGGGAAATTAATTTATTTTTTAGTAAGTAGTATTGACATTTAGCAATTTTAGTAAACAGGTCTATTCCTACTTCAATTTGATTTTTTATTTTTTCTTAAGTAAAAAAAAAATCAAAGCCTCATTTCTAAAACTGTTCAGAGCCCACAGTAGATTAAATTTTCAGGTGAAGTAACACATATTACTTAACCTTAGTAGATTTCAGTGATGTCTGATATCTCAGGTGAATAGTTTAAGAGTTATTTACATGGTAGGAAAAGCCTTTCAAATSAAACAACTAGCATCATTTCTAAATATTTCCATTTCAGAATGCAGCCATTGCCAATGATATACCAGAAAAATGCTTCAAAAATCACCAAAGACTGGATGAGGAAAAAGCAGTTAAGTCCTGTGGGCTGCGACATCTTATATGCAGTTCAGGACTAGCCATAGACCCAGCATTTCATTAGAAATCTCAACAAAAAATATCTAATCACAGAGTCATAAATAATTCAGGCTGACAGGGAGCTCAGGAGGTCTCCGATGCAGCCCCTGCTCAAGGTGGCTCAGCTGCACAGTCAGACCCGGCTGCTCAGGGCTGTGTCCAGTTGTGTCTGAAAAACCTCCAAGGACAGAGCTGGCACAACCTCTAGGGGCAACTGACTCCACTGCTGGCCTGTCCCCAAGGGGAAAAGGCTTGTCCATACATCCTGTCTGAACCCCTCTCATTTCAGCTTCTGCCCATTGTCCCCCTGGCTCTGCTGTCCTGACCCCTCCCCGCAGCACTGGGTGCACAGTGCCCCTGCAGTCATCTCTCCCCCCAGCTGMCCCAGCCCCAGCCCCTTGGCCTCCTCGCACAGGGCCAGGGCTCCAGGCCCAACCAGTGCGGTGGTCCCCGTTGAACTCGCTCCGATTTACTGATGTCTCCCCCTGGACTGGGGGGTCCAAGACCAGACACAGCACTGAGATGAGGTTTAATGAGCGTCACGTATGTGGGATGCTCCCTTCCCTCGATGGCCTGGCCATGCCCCTGCTTGTACAGCCCCAGGCACTGCTGGCTCCTGTGCAGTTCGCTGGGTACTGGAGCCCCAGGGCTTCCCGCAGAGCTGCTCCATCCTTGAACCCATTGACTGGTCCCTCCAGTTTGCTGTCATCTGCAAGCTTGACAAGAGYGCAGTCCATCACCTTCTCCAGGTCATTGACAATGATATTAAACAGAACAGATCCCCAGGTAGACCCCTGTGGTACTCCACTGTTATAAGCCTCCAGACAGAGTACAATTATCCATTGTATCCAGAGTCCATTATCCTCTCTCCTTTGAGCCTGACCATCCAACCAGTTTATTTTTTTACACATCTAGTTGTACATCCATCCAGACAGCACTGTCCCAACTTACTTACAAAAATATTGTGGGAGACACTGTTAGAAGCTTTGCTAAAGTCAAGGTAAGTGACATCCGCTGTTAAACATGAAAAAGTTGGGAAATTATGCTTACAATTGCTTGTGCACCCATTTGTGTATTAAGCCTGTGTTTGGGGTATAAGGCCAGTCCTAGTATACATGAACACCCACTGAGATGTCTGGAAGATGGTTTTACAGGCAACGTTCATTTGACATTTCCAAATTTCAAGGGTTCAATTTCAACTCAGAAAATATTTTTTCAGCATCTGGCTTCTTGCTTGCAACTATTATTTTTATGCTCYGATTGTAGACTGTGACAGGCTCTGTCTTTCTGTTCTGTGTGTAGACAATACCTAGAGCAATACAGTCCTTGTGAATGTCTGAGGCTCCTAGCAGCAGCAAAAGGGAGGAATAGAGAGCAGGTATATAGCTGCTAAGTTTTACTCCTAGATTCAGTGTCACAGCCCAAACTGATTTTGCCATAACTTTCCTTTCTCCCTTCCCTTCCCCCTACTCACATAGCTCTATATGATGAAAATGGGGATAGTAATTATCTCTTCTGCCCATACAGGGGCCTGGGGATAGTTAAGAAGAAGTTGGATTTTCTTCTCCTCCTCCCTCTCTATATCATACTGCAGGGGAATGGAGGAGTTTTCAGGGGTTCCTGCAGCAGATTTGGAGGTGGAACTCCCTCCAYTGTTTCAACAATGTATTTTGGCATCACACATGGATTGCATTAGAAAGAAAAACTGTTTCTGCTTTGGTTTCTGAATCAGTCAAGCTATGGAACTTCGTGGTTTGTGAATATCTGGCCTGCTGCCATAATTTTTTCCTGTGAGTATCRAACATTTACATCTCAGCAGAAGCAAGAAAGAATTTAACAGGACAAAGAAGAGATATTTCTTTAACCACTCCTTCCCCTTAAATCCTCCTGCAAATAACATGAAATGAAAATGTCTCCTAGAAAGAGCTGCAAGAATGTTAATAAGGGAAAGTGTTAAGCAACCAAGATATATAATCCCCACTTCACTGGGTTTCCTCCCAGTGATAAGAGGAGTAGAACCCTAATACTCCGGAGTTAGGAAGATTAAATTAAGTGCCAATATAGGAAAACAGGAGTAAAATAATTTTCATTCTTAAAAATGTTTCTGAAGGCTACTTATAACTGTGCAACCCAACACAAATAAGGATATAGTTTCTAAGGAATCGAGCCCTTAACTTTTTCTTTCAAGACTTCTATAAACACCTTAACAKTTGCCCAGCAAGACTGCATTCATTGAAGAACAGACTTCATTTGGCTTGAAGTCCAACAGGAATAAATATGTAATTCATGAATGAGCCACCAGGTCAAATTCAATGCCTGGAATAATTTTATTGAGTCAAATTCAATGGTGTGGTCTCCAAAGGCACATTTRCTCAACTACTTTTGAAACAAAGTGGACAAAACTGCAAAAAAATGCTGTTTTGTAGCATTTTATTTAAAATCAGTTGTGCTCCTAGGAACACCGATAATCTCTGGAGCACCAAACAAGTCAAATCAGCAGATATCTCTACAGAAAATATTTGTTTTAAATCCCAGATGAAAACTTTAATTTTCCATTCAGTTCAAACCTTCATTCCTCCATTTTTTTTCCATGCAATCTATTCAATATTTTTCAAGAAGATTGCTTTTAACAAAAAACACAGACAAAAAATTCCTGCATATCCCTTTACTTTTGCTTGTAGGTAAATCACCTAGTTTGATCATTTAGGATGCTTAGCTTTTTAACAACTCCTGCCTTTCATGGCCTTGAAACAATTTTTATTTTCTCCTTTGTATGTTTCAGTGGTGTTTCTCTCTCTCTCTAATAAAACTGCTGCACACCATCACACGTGTGGTCAGAATATTTGCAGTCCAAGAAAGATGGTAATTTAATTTTCCCTGCTTTTAAAGTTTTATATTTAGTAGGGACCCTTTCTTCAAATGTTGGTCCTCAGAGTCATATCCAAACCCAAAGCTACTACTGCAAACATATCCAGCAGGGACCTGGACTAACAGATGAATAAATTAATAAATAATAATGGGAGACTGCTAAGTAAACTCCTTACTCATGAAGGAATTTCTGAAGTGAAGTTCCCATAAATTAAGAAAGGCAAATTGGTGATGGGGAAGGAAAAGAAGGATCCTTCCTCCCATTTGTAAATCAAGATCTAGCACCTCATGTTCTACCCACTATTCTTATCAAGCCATTGCACAAAGCTTGGAGACACTGCAAGATGATACATGAAAGAATCGGAGATGTCAGTTGCTAAAATCTGTAGGATTTATTTTACACCTTTCATAGGCAGGGAGAGTGATAGTAGAAAGATTTTAGGGAATCCGTTCTTATCCTGTTAATCTGATCTAAGCTACAGTAAGATGTTTGCCAACATTTAGAAAGGCACTCTTGCTTAAGAAACATCCAAATGAACAATCTTKTTATTGACACATAGCATCCTCCAGACAGAAAGCATCATGTCAATGGCTTCTCCTCATGAGACTAAGGAAAGGAGACCAGATTCAACTCCAGAGAAATGTAGATGGAGTCAGTGGAACAAGTGGTCTCTTTTCTATTAGATTCCATACTGTTGGTTTCTTACTTGGTATATGATGACCATGAACAACCTCTGTGATTGTTATTTCTCAGCTTTCCATGACACAGGTCTGAGTAGGTCTTAAAGCAAGACAGTTTTTTATATGTWAGACCTGCAGGAATCCCCTCCAAGCCTGAAACTGAGAGGCAGATGGGWCAATTCACCATTTGCTTGCCTGAATGTCTGATCATCTTCTTAGTTTCATCCTCTCTCCAGTTCTTTTGGACTCATGAATCTCATAAATCTTGGATCTCATGAATCAGATATGATAAATTATTTAAGGACTTGGTTTTGACATGAATGGTTTTGTTTTCTCTCCTGGCTTCAATTCACAGTTAGCATTGAACAAACTGCTTATCTGACTCACATTATGATTCTTTGACTGTGTCTTCCGGCTGTCTAAAACTGTAAAATTATCGTTGTTGCAGCCACCCTTTTTCTCCTTATGAAGGATGATGCTGGATTTTTTTTCTAAATCAAATTMTTTTTAACATATCAGTTGGCAGAGATACAGAAGAAGAAAAATTACAGAGTCGAGAAATCTTAACAAAACAAGAGAGAGTAAAAGATTATAAATACCAACCAACAAAACCTCATCTGTGGATCAGCTTGCATAGATTTTATACATTATTCATTTGATATAACTTTAAAGCACAGACCCAGTGCATCACACACCCAAGAATTTAAAAAACATACTGAATTCTAGTTATTAGAAAGAAGTAAAGGACCCCAGAGAATTTTCTGCTTTAGTCTTAAAGCCTGGAAAAATGGCAAAATTGCATCTTCAGGTGAAAAGTAACTGGCGAAACACATTTACAGAGCAAAGAGCTTTTTCTGAAAGCTAAGTCAACAACTCATGAAATTAGGAGCTCTAAGCTTTGCAAAGTAATTTCTTCAGTAGTTCATTAAAAACATAAATATCCCACAGATATTTATGGGCATCCCACAGATGCCCCCATTGCTGAATCAATTTATCAGTCAAATATTGAAATTTGAATGTGACAATTTGGTTAATAGGTTTAGTTTTAAAATTAATTTCAACATTATCAAATGAAGAAGAGGTTCAGTGAAGAGTAACTGGAAGGGTCAGAGGGCTGGTACTAATTATTAACAAGAATTGAGAGTGCTAAATATATCAAGCTTAGCAAAATGTTGACTAAGGGGTAATGTAACCACAGCCACAGATATTTTAAAAATGTGGACCTCAATATAACACGGATATAAAGTAATGCTGGAAAGAATTGGTTAAATATCAGAAAAAAAGGTGAAAATGAGATTTTTTTAGAGGAAAAAATAAAGAAAGTTGCATAGGGAACATTTGGTGCATGAGGCATCCCTGTAAATTTGCTCTAAGAAGCCTTCATTTGGGGACAGATGGACTGTATGAATGAGYTGGCCACTGTCTTCATTAAAAAAATAGTTTTTTGTGAAAAGGTAGCAAAATTTCTTAATATCACCATCACTGAAAAGGTAATTAGATTTTAAATGGCTCAAGACGAGAGTCAAGAAAGAGCTCCTCATTGCAGCTCTAGCTACCACTAACTCTAACAGCATACAAATGTTCTGGGGAATTATGGTGAGTTTTTACATTCCTTAGGATTGCTGGATATGGTTACTACAGTGTACAGAAAGAAATTCTGACCAGTGCAGCTAGTCCTGTGGTCTCACAGACACTATCCAAACTTCTCTGAAATCATCAGGAGTCTTTCCCCTGACTTAAATAGGCTCTGGCCTTCCCTCACAATGAAATGAAGCTGCGGCTAGCACCCAAAGTTCAGGGAGGCCCAGAGGACAAGACACTGACCTCTCTATACCTAACCAGGGGAGAAGCACATTAGGTAAGGGAGCTAGGCAGGCCTTGTAAAGAAGAAAAGCAACTACTGGGTTTTCTTCCCTGAGGTAAATCTAAGGTAGTGATGCATGCTGGGGCCCTGTTCCAAATTGACAGGGCTAAGGGAAGGGAAAGGGATTGTAGGAGGCTGAGCCAAGGAATAAGAAGGACAGGATAAGAGAGGACTGCACAGCAGAGGGGAATGAAAAATGCAGGGGCAGCACTTCCACAGAACTCCGATTAGAGCTGCATGGATTTAAGATCCGCATGGATTTAAGATCCGCTACGTACCTTATGAATTTCTCTCTGTTTTCCTTTCACTAGGTTCATATTACAAATTCAATGAAAACTATACAGCAGAGGTAACCCAGAGAAAAGAAAATCATTTTCTTTCTTAAGGACTTTCCACCTATCCTTTGTTTGGTGGCAGAGGAAATAAGCAGGCTAATTCTGAGAAAAACAATAATGCAAATTATAGACATATAAAAAGCAGTATATCGTATAATAGTATATACTATAATACTGTGAGCTTCAAGATTGTTAAGAACCCCGAACTTCTCTGAACTACATACAACCTGGAATGTTCTGGAGATGTATATGACAAAATAAATGAGGAAAAGACTGATACAGTCTCATGTTTGATCTTTTTCAGTAGATAATGACATTTGCTTCTTTTTCTCATTTAAGCACTGAAAGCAGTTACCACAGGGTGTCAAAAAGAGATGTATTCCTGGCTTTTTGCCCCAGCAGCCTGTTTAAAAGCTGCTCAGTACATTATTAAGGGAAAGGAGTTTAAGGCTTTCAGCTCCCTCTCTTAGAGGCTATTGTTCCAAACACAGCAAGACTTGTATTCATATCAGCTGAACAGAGTTCATGGCTTGGCTTTTCCTGAGAAATGCTGTAAGGACTAAATAAGCTTACAAAGGAGAACCCCCCCACTGCAGTACTGATTTAAAAGGACCCAGGACAGCAGAGATCACCTGTGTTACACCTACCCACAATTCACCTGCTCGGAGACACTGCAAGAGCATCAGAACGCTGCTTAATCTCGGAGTTACAGAATCACAACATCGAGAATAAGAGATTAATGGAAAACTGTGTGCATGCAGTGGAAATTTACTGTGTGGAGTCAAAAGGATGACAGTCCGCTCCCTCCTTTCATCACTACCTCAAGTGACACATACTCAGCGGCATATAACCATCCAGAAGGGTCCCACCTCAGAATGGCAGCTTTATGGGCCTCAACACTTGCTACCAATTTCAAGTGGCAGAAATGAAAATCTGAAGCATGTGTCATAGTTTCTGTACTTCTATTAAATTTAGAGATTTTAATATAGATTCCTGGCAAGGGGCTTAGGCCCAATATAAGCGGAGACAGAAGTTTGCAGCTGATCCTGCCATTGAAATATCGGGTATAACCTCCCACATGCCCTCAAACGTATTGTACAGTTAAAGCCATAGAGCAACCACAAACTATAAGCATTGCCGGTTAGCTCAGTAAAATTATTCTTCCCCTTCTGTGGGATATAGATATTTATAAGTTAAATTTCTTTTCCCACTCATATCTATCTATCTACCTAGCTACCTATTAGATTAAATGAGGGGAATACTTGCCATCCCTCTACCAAACAAATTTATCCAGCAGAAAGTGAAAAGCTAAGACAATTTTGTTAGAGCTTGATGAAATCAGAAAATATTGCTATATTTATTAATAGCTATTCTACACAGCATAACTATACCTGAAGATACTTACAGCTTAACAAGGAAGAGAAGGTTTCTGCTCAGCAAAGCTTTGCAGTTGAAGATACATAATCAGAAAAGATGATTAAATATGGCACAGAATAAATGGCTCCTTTCAATAAAGGGCTACATTACTGCGTGCAGAGCAGAATGGCTGGTCTGAGAAAGGGATTATGAGAACAGATGGGAAGAAATAGAACATGCGCATCAGAAGTCTGTTGACATCAATAATAATAATAGTAATGTAGTCACATAAAGGAAGCAGCATAATACACRGCTAGACTGATATTGTAGATTCTTCAGCTCATGGAGCTAACATGAATCTACACTACAGTTATAAACTGAAGGATAACCAAGGGAACAGGTATATCTACAAATACTCTGTTGCATCTCAGCTTCCTTTTATTACTCATGCTCTATTCAGTTTGTTATATTTGATAGAAACTATTAGAGAGAAAGTGACTTAACCTACTATTTTATTACAAAACCAGCAAGGAATCTATAAGACTGTGATTAGCTGCAACTGTGCCAAACATTTCAAAGCTTCCTTCAGCAGAAGGAAGCCATATATATATCTCTGAAACTATCCATCTATACCAGGCTATGAAATCCTTAGGGAAATGTCAGCTACTCTGTTGTTAGAAAGTTCTTAAAAGTCAGAATGACTATTAATACATTCAAAAAAATCTTCCATGTACTCCACTAATGTGTTATTTACAGCATGGAATGTATTGACAGCTCTTTTTCTGAGCTGCAGCTTGTGTTAACAGCATTTTAACTTAAGAGTTAATCAGCATCTCCCTTCCATTGCACAAAAGCAGCCTTAAAATTTGTCTTCTGGGAGGCTGCAAGGCTTGTCGGTCACAGACTAACTGTGTAACTACTGCCGAGGGGACTGTCCCTCATCAGGGTAGGCATTGCATTTGGCCAGTAGTGACTTTAGGGGAAGATTTTTGTCTGCCTCCCACTGCCAGCCAGTTTTGTACAAATATTTACTCAAATGGGATAAATAGTAGAAATAAACCAAATTTCTGTTTCTTCCAAAAATTATTAGGACTGTGGAAACATAGTGCCAGACATTTAAAAGTATAATCAAGCCACTTAAATCCAGCCATAACATTTGGATTCTATTTAATCCTAAACTATTTTTGTAACTTATTTTTGATGAATCAGCCTTTTAAAAAAATCTTTACGTAAACTGTATTTTGGATATATATGCAAATACTACCCTTTGTGAATGTTGAAATATATTCTTACCACTCCTCGCTGATAACTTAGTACAGTTTACAAGTAGCCTAAATATTTACCTTTCAGATTCTTTCTGGATCTTTTGATGGTAAATAGCATCCAAAGTAAGGAAAGTGCTACCTTTTAGTACATCAATAAAATAAACAAGCTTGGGGACCACAAAGGTCCCTCTGCTAACACACAGGCAAGGAGGCTAATATAAACAAGACTTGTTAAGTTGATTTTATTCAGATTATTTACTTAGTATGTGTAATAAGAAAAGATTGAACAATTATCTGTATTACAAATGAGCTACTTCAAAGACAGCTAAAATATGTCAAAAGTCATTGTCCCTTTTGATGTTCCTAGCTGATCAAAATGGAAGTTTTTCTGAAGTTGCATGGAAAGTAGAATTAGAGAATCTGCTAGTTATTCTGGAGGTTCCCAGAAAAGAGTGGTACTCTTGAGACTGAAACTGAAGTGAAATTTCTGAATCACATCAAATTCAAAATGAATAAAAAAGCAATCTCATAAAGACCTGTTAAGCTTCTCTACCAGGCCAAATATGTTCAGAGAAAAATAAGACTGGGAAAGGGACTGTGGGCATCTGTCTGCTTACAAAAGAATTATTTCCTATTCTCTTCTGTCCTACATAAGGGCAAAGAACCTTCCATCCTCTTATATACCATATGCTACTCCTGAAGTAATTGATTTTAAGTCAGGTTATATTGAGACTGGTTTCTACCTCCTCTTGTGCAAGTTTCCACACTTACACAAGTGCTCTTGTGCTAAGGATATCTTCATCCCTGTCCAGTAGCCTCAAATGATCCAAAGAGTCAGTAAGACTACGGAAAAGTAAACTTGCAGTCGGAGTTAATGGAGTGAGATAAGAACTGAGCATGGCTATAGCCTTACACATATTAAATGGCTAGTTATAGTGAAAAGTCCTTGTGCTCACCTTTTAAGAGGAGCAGAGATTCAAACTCTAGTTTGTGTTGCTTCAGACTTCCAGGATGTCTTTCCACACCCTGGATGGCAGTTAATGGTCAGAGCTATTATTTGACTGAAATATCTGCAACATCCATACTGCTTTTTGGTGTGGTCTATAATTAAGTACCTCTTTGCTCATATCGAGGATGTCAGGTACAGTCAGCATTTATGGATTGCTCACAGCAAGAATTCACAAGACACTCCCACTGAGGAAAAACATTTGCCTAACATGCAGAAAAATATAAAACCCCTACAGCAACACATTTTTACATTATACTCACTATAATGCCCTAGCATCAACTCACACCATTTGCTGTTAGCACATCCTGTACAAAAACTTGTAAGCAAAGCATTTTAAATGAAAACACACAGAATAAGACATAGTAGAATAATACAGTGCTATAACACATAGACAAAACACTATTTTCTTTTTCTCAGCATCAAATCAAGTCTTATTTAAAGAGATACTAACAATATTTAAGTGTCAAGGACTTAGATGTTTTAAAGAACTAAGACAAAGTTCTATACAATACTAAAAAGTCTAGTAAATGTAACAAGGTTTACCTGGGGAGAGGTTTAGCTTGTTCCCACAGGTCTTTTTTTTTAAATCTGCTTTATTCCTTGGTGGTGCTGAAGCAAATTAGCAACATGGGGAAAGTACTAGGGGAAAACAGAAGGTGTACATTAATTTCACACCTGATTATTAATTAACTTGCTCAGGCTGTGCTGGAATAATCAGCACTTCAACAGCTTCGCTTGTTCCCAATGAGCCGCTGCAGTCGCTCTGTTTAAAATTCCGTGGGGGTCACAGTTGCAGCAGGCTGAATAGTAATGATTGCAGAGTGCCTCCGCTGGCCTTCCTTTCATGCAATCTGCCCCACGCTCACTTTTAAAGCACCAGGCATGATTATGTCTCTAACACCAAGGTAGATAGATGTGATTTCTTTCTGATAGTTGAGTTATACTAGCACAAACCCAGAGAAAAAGTGAATTTAGGTGAAGTAGCTCAATTTGTCTCATGTTGCTATTAAATCATGAGTGTCAAGACAAAGCCAGCATTATTGACATTGGAAAAATTATCCACAACAAGTGAATTTGCATAATGTATTATGAACAGAGCTTTGGTGCTCTGATACAAGCAATGCAGTGTTAGGAGATGACCGGTTCTGCTAACTTCTTAAATAACACACAAATCATCTTTGACAGACAGATGATATAAAAGGCTGGCTGAAAATTTCCATCACGCAGCCTCTTTCAGATAAAACTTCTAAAATACAGCACATATAAGCAGTTTCTTATACATTTGATCCAGTTTGCCTTTCACTCCCTTCTGTACACCATGTGGGTTGTAATTTGCTACAACATCTGTCTGATGAAAAGCCTTTCATTTATGCAAAATAAGTGGCAACTTGAAAAAGAGCACTGTGCTCATATAAAGATATGATACATCCTTAACATCCTATCCTTATTATAATATCCTTGGTATCGGAACATGGTGTAAGAACTGCTATTGACTTTCAGTAGAGAAACAAGCACATGTGCAAAATGGAAAATACGTAAGACAACATTTAAAAAGGAACTCTGGTATAAACAGGACTAGGTGAACTGTATACTCCAAATTAAAAATTAGGATGCACCCTCCTCTTTGACTATAAAGATCCCAAATGCTGCACATCTCTTTCTGCTTCAGTCCCACAGAGTTCACTGATATTATTTAGCTCAGTCCTATAAACTGGGAATCCAGTACAAATAAACGTGCTCCCAGGAGGGTGTTATGGTTGGTGAGGAGTATGCTCAAATGAGCAGGACTTTCTTCTTCTCCTGCTGAGATTTTGCCAAGGAGATCAAGATCCTCCCATGAGGAAGGGAAAAATCAACAAGAGGGAGCTTGACTGCAGAATCACTAAGACACTTCGTTAGGAGTGAAGTGATGGGATCGAGTCTCTAGCGTTAGTGTTATGCATCTTATATTAAATACTCACTGGATTTAGGAGTAGCAACAGTAAAAATACTGACACTCTGACATCAGTGCTTAACCTCTATGCTGCAAAATCAAGCTCCATCCTGGTATGCCTGTGGCTGTTCACTTGATTCCTGCTCAGGCTTTGAGCATAACATGTGGCTCATGCTAAGGCCTGGTGTATGCTGGGAGCAGCACCATTAAGCTAAAGCAAGAGCCACACGTACRCCAGACACTCAAGGACAGAAAGAACAAGGTCTGCTATCCTTGTAGTTTTACAAGTAAACACTTTTTAACTCCTCATGAGACTGAAACTCTTCAGAATTAAGCAAGATTTTGCCCAGTAACTGAAACAACCATAGGGATGGTATAGACCAAAAGGCCRAGCTGGAAGGTGCAAATACATCAGCTCACCCAAACAGCCTTTGAAGTGGATCCATCAGCAGCTGGACTGTGGAGGCTTTTATACTTCCTGGTGTAGATCAGGGGATGCCCACGTTGTGATACAGGAGGAAGGATGAGCACTCTTGCCATCGGCTAGCTAAACTATTTTGCTCATAAGCGCGTGAATTAGTGAATTAATGAAGTAAAGAATTACAGAATTAAGAATTTAGGCTAGTCTATTGAAAAGGGATTGAGCCTTGTTTGCTTTCTACCTAATGAGCTCATGAAATAAAGTTTCATTCATGCAGTATGTTGTCCTGTAAATCTGAGAGATGCAAACAAATGCCCTCTTCAGCTTCAGGTTATTTATACTCTATTGCACATAATAGTACTGTGTTGGGCAACTTCCTTCCTCTCCCTGTCATGTTCAGATTAAAGACTGCTGACAGGGACATTCTGCTGGGAGAAGAAGGTTTGGGGTCCCTCAAGTCAGAGGATTTATAATACATGGATCTTCCACTGTCAATCTCTCCTCATACAGAGCTAGGGTGCACTCTGAAAGGACATGAGGAGCTTTGCCAAGTTTATTCAAGAAATCTTCATGGGCACTTACCCTCAGCAGAGAAAGTGGACTCTGAATACCGAGCAGATAGAGGCACATGCCTGCAGTCCTAAATATGGCACTAAAGCTCCAGAGTGGAGCAGGATTTCAGGCACACTACCTCACTTTTGATTTCCTACCTGCAGCTGGTTTGCTTGGCATGTTGGGGGAAGACAAAAGAGCAAACAGCAATAAGCTGAGGGCCTTGGGTCACTGAACCTTCCTATACATTGCCTAAGAAATGTATTTCATGGTCCCTTTTTTGATACCAGGTCCCATTTTGGAATCAGGTGCATAAAAAGAGAGCCTTGGAGCATATTTTTTTCTTGATCCAACACTAAATAATTACAATCATCTGCAGAGGACAACACACCTCAGTAAACTCAGCCAGGTATTTGAATCTCTGTGAAATGGGAATTGGAATGTTCTGGTTAAATTGTATAAATGTTATACRTGGGTAAATAAGAGAAAGAATAAATGGTTCAGTTTTGCAAAATGAGATTCTTGGCATTCATTACCTTCAAAAACAACCGAGAATGTGCAATAACCCTAAGGAATGATCTCCAAGCAACCTCTGAGGCAGAGCATTACAAGGATAAGCTAATTTTAAAAATCAGGTGTAAAAGCCATAAAATTCTAGCAGAGCTTATTTCCTACTTTATACCAAGATCTATGTTTGTATAAAATTTCATGAAAATTGCACCTAATTTACCATGGGTTATTTCTTGAATAAAAAGTAGGAAGAAAGGGAATAATAATTTGCCTATATTTTTATATTATTTTCATCACAGTAGGCAACCTACCTGTAATAAAAACAATGCAGCAACTCTGATTTTGCAATATGTTTATTGTATTGAGTTATATACAATATAATATACATCAATACCATATGGTGCAYAGACAGTAAAATAAAAGAGTATGAAACACAATAGCATTACAATTATTTAGTGCTATAAACACTATAAAGCATCAAAGAAGCTAGTGAAATTATGCTGAAAACTAAGCAGGATTTTTTTTWAAAAAACTTTTTAAAAAGCTTTTTGAGAACTTTGCCAAGGACTACTCAACAGTAAGTACATCCTCCTTAAAACTGAGGGTGGATTTTCCACTGGTGAAAATTGCCATAGCTCTATCAGCATGAATCAAAGTAATCAACATACACCAGCTTATAGTCTATACCCACACAGATTCTTCTTTTCTGGGATCTCATTATTTTCCAGTACAAGCCAGGCAACAGTGCTGAGCAAAAAGAGCACACTGAAAGGGGAAAAGACTTTAAAATATTGACACATTATGAGCACACTGCATTGCTACCATAGCTCTCATCCAAGAATTTCAAAGAGATTAATCAGTCTTCAATCATGTCATAAGTTCACAAAACCCATTTTACAGATGAGATGCTCCTTATATGAAAGAACTGAAGATTAGATTCATCCTTATCAAATCAAAATGTGCTTGTATGTCCTTTGACTGTAAAGACAGGTTATGAAGCTCCTGTCACCATTAGCTGACATTCCCATCCCAGAATCACAGCTCTCTTTCTCCTCAGTGGTACTGATCTGTACACTGCAAGTCTGGTGCAGTAAACAAGAGGACTCACAAGCTTGGAAAAAAGATACCTCCTGAATCAACAAAGCTGATTCCCACCTGGTGGGTTTAAATAAACTTCTGACACAGGAGAACAGGGAGTAGGTGTATGTTTTTTCAGGTAGTTGTCCCAAATTGGCATGCACAAATAAATTTCCTAGATGAAGGTTAACCRAATTGAAGAGATGAGTTTTCTGTTTTCTGACCTTAAGAGGAAGCAGAGGGGGACATATAGATATTATTTGAAAGCTGCCCAATTTTATTAGTTTAGAGATAGATAGAGATTAAAAAAAAAATCAAGAGATGCTATGTTAGACTGGCTGTAATGCTCAATGTCCTGGTTGGCAGGATGCAAGATCTGTCTACCTGAATGTGCATTTGCACTCTTTTGCATCCTAAATTACTGGCAGAAAGCACTACTAATCTTATGCCTGCTCTGTAGATAGATTACTTAATTTTGCTGAAAGCCATGTAGCTTCCATGAAAATTACATTTTTTTCCTCAGAGTACTAAAATAAAGTAAAAYATGGCTAATATTTTATTTTCTTGCCAATACCTCTCTGGGACAATGATTTAGTCTGGGATAATATATGCATACAAAATCTGTAATAGTTGCTGAGAAGGTGTATCAAGAAATGAAAGTTTGTTTTATTCCTTGCTGAAATGAGTTTGACTGATAAATCCATGTCTCTTTGGACTTCTACTCTTGCTATGAGAGCACTAGAATAAATGTCAATGAAAATATTAAGTATTCTGTTTGTTACTTGGAGATTATGTTATTATTCATGACAGAGAAATATATYTTCAGACTTACTGAATTAAATTCATCCTTAACATAATTCCACTAAAATTCACTGGAATTATACCACAGATGAGTCTGGCCTGTTAACACGAACAAATATAAAACTGTAACACATAACTTTTTACTTCTCTAAGGAAATAGAGTTGTTTGTGTGTTACCAGTTAGATTCTGTCATCCAATAGATTCTGTTAACAACAATCTTAAAATCAGTTTTCATTAAAAGACCAGAATTTTTTTGTGCAAAGGCATTCAGGACTGGTGTTTTTCTTCATCGATCTTTCTTTACTTCAGGCACTGCATTTGTTTAGAGAAGCTCCATAAACTTTTCTCAGATGTAATATTAGGTAGAACCCCAGATATAATCTAATTGAAAGAAAACAAAGAGTAAAAAAAAGTAAAAGCAGATCTTCCCTGAATTTAAATAAACAGTGTTGTTACCAACCATTGCTTTTAATTTTTATTTAAAGCATCACTTTGATGGGTGAAACGGTCACAATTTGCCATGATGTAAAATATTTGAAATATAAAGCACTCATTACTGTATGTACACAGAGGAACACAGCATGGCAAACTAAGGGCCAAATTCTGTCCTCCTAGGCAAACATTAATAAAATGCTCTGAGAGCATTATTAAAATGCTGCTCTGAGAGCAGAGTTTTGTTACTTTGCAATCATTTTAAATCATTCCAGAAATGAAGAGAACAAAGATTTGTAAGCATCATATTTGGTTAGATTAATCTGTGTTCCTAGGAAAAAAAAAAAAACTTAAAAACAAGACTATAAATTAATTTATATTAACAATCTAATATAAAATAAACATTAAGCAGCAAATATCTGAAGTTTGACTCTGCAAACATTTGGATTACAGAAGGCACTCTGTGGGGTGCTCCAGAGAGGAAATTATATTTTGTTTGATACTGGTATTCAGAACTATACCAGGGGCAAGTAAAGTTCTAGTATTTCTTGATGGATACAATTTTGATATGAAAGATGGYGAGCAGAGGATAGAGAAGGTGTGGTTGCTCTACAGAAAATCATTTATACAGGCTTTAGAGTACAGATGGGTTAATGGGCTAATAAAGGAAGTGATAGCAACAACACTTTTTAGGTAAACTGAAGATAGATAGAAATCTGGTAGGCGTCTGCAGCAGAACACCACATCAGCAGCTCAGAAGAGCTGATGAATGAGTTCTGAAACATCAGTGGCAGGTGCAGGAATTAATGCTAAGCTTTGGAGAAAAACTGAAGCAAGTTACTATTGATCAGGGATATTGTTAAAAAGATGAACATAAAATTAGGCAATTATAAAAATATTCAGCTTCAAGATGATATTGGAAGTACCATATCGCAAGGCAGTATGGACAGTAATTGGAGAGGACAAGACAAAAGACAGACGATTCTAACACATGGGAGTCCTTATGTACAGATACAACAAAAGCTTGTATCAACCAGGTTTGCTGAGCAGATGCTTTAGGAAGCACAGTGTAATAAGAACACACTTAACATTGTAGCTTTCCTGTTCCATGCGCTTTTATGTGGGGAATCACTCACATAGGAACTTACATTTAAAAACAGTAGAGTTCCTTCCTTACTTTCCCTCAGGATGAGACATTCAGCTCCCAAAGTAAAAGAGGATTCTGGAAGTGCATTTGAACCCATGAAGACACACAGAAAAGCCTCTGCACCTGTTCTGCACCTCTTTTGGCAACATGGCCATTAGAGGCCACGCAATTCCCTTCCTCAGAGGTGGCCTTTCTGGGACAATAGTACCAAAACTAGCAGCACCTGTGCTGGATGGATTGTGAAAGCAGATCTGGAACTGAAAGCAGACTTGCAGGCATAAAAGTCTGAGATCTATCTAACATTATGCAGTTCTGAGGTGAAAGATGAAGACAGAGGAGAGCCAGGCTGCAGAGGTGCCACCACCGGCCTCTGTGATTCTCCACTCCGACTCTGGCTGGGATCTGTAACTCCCAAATCAGGCCACTGTTAGCAGAAACAAAGGAGAACGGAGTTCTCTAGATGGGAAATACAATTGTTTGGTATTTCTAATGCGGATATAATTGACTTGCCTCAGTAAAAAAAATATTTCACAATAACACAAAGCATATTGAGTCTAAAGCAAAAGCAGAAGCAGGGAAACAGTGTYAACAATGATTTTTGAATTAAAATACTGTGATGCTGCTGTGAGATACAGGTGGCCTGAGTGACTCTAATAGTGGTTAGTAATGACTAAGATCAAATGGAGGAATGGAACTGAAAGGAATCCTATAGACTGGCTGTAATCTTCCCTCAGTGATCCTAGATAATTTTACAGTGTTTTGAAGTGCTAATGTAGTGTCCACACATTAACTGAACAATTTACTTCAGAAAAAATGTACATGATCCAAAGTTCACTGAAGTCAATGGAATGGGCAATTTTAATTGCAAGCAAGAGTAAAATGTTAATTAAAAACATTTAATACTTTAGGAATATTCCTCTAGCCGCTGATTTTTTTTACCAGACAGAAGAACAAATAACACCTCCACCCAAGTCAACRTACTTTCTTCGTATTCTATGTTGATATTGCACATTGTATGTGCACAACTATAATATCTGTGCAATCAAATTTTGATTTTAGTATACTATAAATAACAATAAATAGTCATCTACTTATATGCTGTTTTTCTTATATATTAATTTAGATGATTATAAATAAGTATCAAAAAGTCCTGTTAGGCTGCTCTTCTATATATTTGCATTTAAACAAATGCAATATTCCATGCCAATAGGTTTAAAAGTCAGACCTGCAAACAACTGTTGAGTATTGCTGCCACCTTCAGGAAACCCATGATAAAAAAAGCCCCCAACACATTAACTAGAAGAGAAATGGCAAATAAATCAGAGATTTGTGATGACACTTGGTTATAGTGTTTCAATTCAAATAGAGACATTAATTTTCATAATGGCATATAAAGCTAATTTTATTATCCTCATTTGCCAGTAAGAAAGTAGGATTCCAATGTTAAGAGATTCGCCTAAGGCCATTATGGGTCAGTGACACATATGTCTCTAGTTTCTTGAAGTTTCACCTAGAAAAATTTGGGGATTGGAAAACCACTTGATTGTCATTTGGAAATTTATATTTTCATTTAAGCTTATTTTGTCTGTGATTCATTGAAGCAGTTACTTAGCATTTCAATGTAGATTTTATCCACTGCACTGAAACTCAGTTCCACTAGTTACTTCTACAAGGAAAATGTAGGTTGCTCAAGCCTTGTTTTTTTTCCTTTTCCAATCATGCACAGAGTATCTACTGCAAACTTCATAAAATATATGTGGAAAAATCAGAGTCTATAAATTCACTATGTCAAATTTTTTCATCAATAAAATTCCAAATTGTTATTGGACAGGATGGTTCTGAGTCAGTGCTTTACAATGTTATGCGAGAGCCCTCTTGATTTCCTGCCACTTTCCAGTCAATTGTTTTCCTCAGAAGTAAGAAATCAGGAATAGCAACGTAAGATCTTCAGTCTTTGTGAAGTATTAGCATAACTACACTAAACACAGAAATTGACCCAACTTCTATTTTTTGTTTCTTAAAAGAGCTTACCTGTGACTTATCTTGGCTTAGCTCTCACTAGTAAGGTACAAACTCATCTGATGTAACTAAGGTCATGATTGTTTTTTTAACTGAACACATGTAAATTCTCTGTACATGTTTTAACACAGGCCTTGTAAGTGCACATGCTTTAACACAGGCCTTCCAAGTAGAGGTGAAAGTACTAAGTGATCCAACCTGATACTCTCATGTCCACTCACCCACTGTTTCCTTATCATTTTTTTAAAGGAAACACATAGCAATGGGTTAATATTTCCCTAGAGTGCATAGGGACAAATGTGTGAAATGGAAAATTTCCTTTGGAGATTATTTAAAAGGACTTTCCCGTCAGCAGTAAGATTTTAAGCAGTTTCCTTTATAATTCTTATGAATAGATTATGATGTAATGAGCAATCAAAACGTGCTCATTGTTCCTCTAAATTTGGGAAACTTAGAAGGGACATCTTAATCAACAAAACAGGGCAGAAGTGGAATCACTGCAAGCATATGCATGAAAACAAAGAAGTGCCTATTGGACAGTGTTATGGAAAAAGCTCTCATGCCCTTCTGGGAAATCAGCGTGCCAGGGTGCCTCTCTGAAGTGCCTGTACAGTAATGCGCACAGCAAGGGGAACAAACAGGAGGAATTAGAAATCTGTGTACAGTTATAGGGCTAYGGTCACATTGGGATCACGGAGACGTGGTGGGATAGCTCACATGGTGGGAGTGCTGCCATGGATGGACACAGGCTCTTTAGGAAGGACAGGCTGGGATGGYGAGGAGGGGGAGTTGTTCTGTATGTGAGAGAGCAGGGGGAGTGCCTGGAGTGCTGCCTGGGGATGGGTGAGGGGACAGCTGAGAGATTATGGGTCAGGACTAGCAGCAGACCAATGTCGGCAACATTGTGTTCGGTATCTGTTTTGGACTACCTAATCAGGAAAAGAAGTTACCTGAAGCCTTCCTCAGACAATTGGAAGAAGCCTCACATTCACAGGCCCTGATCCTCACAGTTAACTTGAGAAGCCTGTGATCTGCTCTGGTATCTGCCGGAGGGACAATATAGCAGGGCACAAGCAACCGAGGAAGTTTCTCCCAGGCACTGATGACAACTTCCTAATACAGGTGATCGAGTTGCTGACAAGGGGTGCTGCTCTGCTGGATCTCTCAAGGAAGKACTAGTCAGGGGTATGAAAGTCAGGGGCAATGTTAGCTGAAGCAACCATGAGACAGTAGAGTTCAGAATCCTGTGAGGAAGAAACAAGACAAAAAGCAGGATCACAACCCTGGACTTCAGGAGAGCAGACTTGTTCAGGGATCTGCTTGGAAGAATCCCATGGGAGACGGTCCTGAAGAGAAGAGGGGTCCAGCAGAGCTGGTTGATATTCAAGGATCACCTCCTCCAAGCTCAAGAATGGTCCATCTCAACAAGCAGGAAATCAAGCAAAGGTGGCAGGATGCCTGCATGGATGAACAAGGAGCTCCTGACAAAACTCAGACATAAAGACAAAGTGTACAAGAGGTGGAAGGAGGGACAAGTGAGTGAGGAGGGTTATAGAGACTCTGTCCAAGCATGCAGGGACGGGGTTAGGAAAGCCAAAGCCACCCGGAGTTGAATATGGTGATGGACATGAAGGGCAACAACAAAGGCTTCTACCTAAGCAGCCTAATCAACACAAGGAAGGCTAGGGAAAATGTGAGTGTGCTGCTAAATGGAGCAGGGGACCTGGTGATAAAGAACATAGAAAAGGCAGAGATACAGAATGTCACCTTTGCCTCAGTCTTTACTGGTGAGACCAGCCACCAGCAATCCCAGGTCTCTGAGACCAGAGGGAAAGTCTGGAGCAATGAAGTCTTACCTTTGGTGGAGGAGGATCAGGTTAGGGAGCACTTAAACAAACTGTGACCCGATGGATGCACCCAYGAGTGCTGAGGGAGCTGGCCAATGTCACTGTGAGGCCACTCTCAGTTATCTTCAAAAGGTCATGGTGATTGGGAGAGGTTCCTGAGGACTGGAAGACAGCAAATGTCACCCCTCTCTTCAAGAAGGGCAAGAAGGAGGATCCACTCCTACCATTAGCTGTAAAGAAGATTCCTCTGTTGTCCATGGATTTCTCCTTCATGAACTCTTACATTGGAGGAATACTTTATACTGACAGAAATTTGGAAGAAACTGGCCCCAAGGTTGGTATTTCAAATTCTGGAGCATGTTCAAGGTAGGAAGAGAGAATCTTCTTATTAATTATCAAGTATGGAAATTCTCTGTAATATTTAAAAGACTAACATCCCTGTAATATTTCACACTTTGAAACTTATGCCTACYGTATACGCTACAAGGTACAGACAGTAGACATTCCAAGAACAAGTACATTCCAAGTACATTTGTTCTTCCCTTAGCTATCCTCTAACTGCTCTATCTAAATTACAGTGGCAGAAGTCAGCACTGTGATGTTCTAAGAACCTTGAAATCCTAAGTGAACGTGTTCATATATCATGTCTTTCTGAGCTAGGGTTAGGAGCCAGGGGAATTCCTGTCTGGACAACTGGGGAGAACATCTGGAATATTTTTGTCATTGAGAAGCATGCCTGGCTATAAAAGACAATGAAATTGCACTAGTATGAAATACACATGAACAATTTCACAGTGATTGCAACTTCTCTCATGTCACTGATGTGCATGTAAAAATAATGCACTTAGAGCAGTGTTGCTCGGTCTGGAGTAGCTCCCTCATAAGACACCTGCCTTTATGCTCTCTAATCACACAGATGTTCAGATGGAACTGTCTGTGTTCCAGTTTGTGCCCATTGCCTCGCATCCTGTCGCTGGGCACCAACTAATGATCATGCCAAATGGCACCTCTGATCTGCCAACTCTACTGAGGAAGAAGGGCTCCAGTTCCTCAGTAGTCGCTAAACATGCGGCAAAAGCAGCTGAATGAAACACAGATGGTGGAAGAGGGTAGAAAGGAATGGAAGGCTTTCAGAAGCACCACACGTACCATGAAAACATCTTGCTATGATACCACTACAATTACAATTCTTTATGGCGCTTCATAAGATAGGAAAGGCATGCTAACATGAAGGATCTTACATTAAGGCCTAGGAACCCTGACTATTATGTTATTGGGCCTATTTATTCCACACTGACCAAAAACCTGAGATGCTGTCACTTCACTCAGCACTTGTAGTAAAACAATAGGTGCAAAGGGAGGAAACAGAAATGTTGTACCACAGTATAGCACTTCTCAGTTGGTACCTGGACAGAAAGAAAGCAAACTTCTCTGTTGCCCTTGAAAGAAGGGGCTGGCATAGGCCAAGAATAAGCTGCTGCAGCTTGTAGCTAGTTCCAAGCAGTGCACTTGGAAGACCTGGAGACTGCAAGACAGAGCTAATAAGACTCTGGTTAGTTTACCGAAGATCCTATTCCTTTGCAAGCTGCAATCAGTGCAGCAATGAAACAGATAATTGTTTTGTGGGTGTCTGAGGGTACTTCCAAGAGCTTTAGAAAACAGTGCTAAAGGTACCAGAGAGGCTCCATGGCAAGGGATCAAAATCTTGTTTCTAAGGAGCTAACAGTAAGACAGTGCATGTTTCAATTCCTGAATCATCACTGTTTTACAGAAGTATTGCATTTTACAAGTTTGGCCACAACTTGCCAGTAGTTCTACTGTGGGAGAATGGATACCTATACTTAAGCAGAGCTCTATTATCTGAAGGGATTACACATTCACTTATAAAAATATTTCATTACAGAAGATCAGCATTACTGACATTATCAAAATCATTAGAAAAATAAAAGTTAAAAATGTACATTAAGTTTCACCTTACATGCAGGCACTGTAAACCATAATCTGTTTGTTATGTATGTTAACTATAACACATCTCTGGCTTGCTATAGCTAAGCTACTAGAAAATGATTTCAAAACCAAATGTTTTCACCATTATCTGTTGCGCATTAATTTGTATGTAGAATGGAAAAAATCTCATTTGGTGTTTTATAGTATTTCCTCCTTGGATAAGAGTTTTCCCCATGGATAAGAGCTAAAGAGCACAGAACAAGATGTTGCCACACATATTTTTATTTATTAAGATATTCTGCTCCCCTGCTGATGTAAATTGAGATTAACGACATTAGTGTATTCCTTTGATTTTAATGGAAAACCTACGCAACACAAAACCATCCAGGCCAGCGGTTTCCCATCTGAATGAGGCTGAACAGGCGTGAGTCCTTACCCGCCGAACTGAAGGTATGTAAAGTTAGCTGTGTCTGAAATAAACACCACGTTTCTCGATAAACGTGTTCCAGCTACCCAAGCCCCGGATTCTCCCGTGGCCGCGGGGACCAGGGCACTTCGTTTTGCCGGAAAAGAGGGGAAAGGGCAGACCCACCCTTTCCGTGGGCCGCGCTATTCCCCTGCTTTACGTAATTCGGCCGGCAACGCAGAAAACACCCAAACACGCCGCCACCGAGGGAAGGGCCGGGGACCTCGAGCGCGGCTCGAACAKCCCCCGTAAGGCAAAGGCGGAGGGCGCCGGCTCCCTGGGGCGGCAGCGGGCCGGGCGGGCAGGGACACGGCAGCCAGCCGCCCGCAGCCGGCGCGGCGCAGCGCGGCGCTCCCCCTCCCGCCCTGGCGGCCTCTCGCGATGTTGCTAGGGGCCCCGCGAGACTCGGCGGCGGCGGTTGCTACGGGCCGCGGCGCGGGGGAGAGGCGCCGGGAGCGCGGGCGAGGAGGGCGGCGGCCGCCGCAAGGTGATTCCCCCCCCCCTTCCCCCCACCGGCGGGCTCCGCGCGGACCGAGTCCCGGCGCTGCCTCAGGGCGGGCCGCGCTCGGGCGGCGCCCCCCGTCCTGCCCTGCCCTGCCCTGCCCTGCCCTCCCCGCGGGGTCTGGCGGGCGGGAGGAGGAGGCAGCGCGGGCCGGGCCAGGCCGGGCCGGGCGGGCTGTGAGGGCGCCGGGAAGCGGGCTCGTCCACGGAGGCCGTAGAGGGGGGCCGCGGGGCGGCCCGGTCGGTGCCGAGGGCGGGAGGCCGGCGGGGCCGGGGCCCGCGGGGGGAGGCTCGTGCCCTCTTCCCGGCCCGTCAGAAAAGAAGAGCTATTTTCGTGCGTGTGTGGGTAAGGAGGTGAAATTATTGGCGATAAAGATTGAGAGAAGTAGGGACCTTTGAACTGTTCATCCTTCTGTTAACTGGAGTCATTAGTGTGTGGCTGAAGTTAACACTTCGTTCTAAACCTCGCCTCCATCAAAACCTCAGTCAAAAGCTTGAGTGAAAATCCTTATCCAAAGAATAAACGCTCTCCTCCAACACGAAACTTGAAGCATCAGCCTATAGTTTTAGGGACAATCTTTCCCTTTTGACTTCTGGGACAGTTTCTGTAAAATAAATTTGAATTAAAAAAGAAAAAGGCTTAGACTGCCCAAAACGAGACTTAGTATAATGCTTCTTGGAGGCAGTTTAAATTTTGTGGGTACACTGAATGGGGAGTGTGCCTGCTGAAAAAACACACCACAAAACCTTTACAAACGAATTTTAAGATAAGTATCTCTGTTGGTGATTATGTAACTCGAATAACATTTCTCACAGCAGCCTAGAGGTGAAACTACAATATTCATGATTTGTGTTTATAAATGATTTGGAATAGTGCTTTGCATTGCTTTCTAGCCGATAGCCAGGTATTTGCACTTTAAAAAAAGTCTGCTTATACCAAAATGCTAAGTGAAGTTTTTTGCAGGGTAATATGGTATCAAGGTCAAAATGTAAGATTTATGAGAGTGATTTATTTAGACCTAAAAGTACACTGACTTTGATTAAATGTCTAGAGACTAGAATTTATAAGAAGGAGGGACTGCAAACCAGAACGTTGAGAGAATATCACAAGGGATTTCATTTTTTATTTTAATGCTATTTCTGGTAAGATGATTGAGTTAATTTTGAATTATGTTTGGTCAAAATAAAATGTTCAGCAACTGTGCTACTTACCATGGAGAACTGCTAAATTAGCTACCCATTACGTTCAATAAAGGGGAACTCCTCCAGTTGGTGCTATATGGCTTTGATTTTTTTTTTGTTAGTTAATAGTATTTAAGTCTGAAGAAGTGATTTATTATATTGTCTCTTCCAAGTGTGCATATCATTTATTCACAGGTGCTTAGAGAGTTTTTGATTGACCTTTTAAAAAAAAAAATCTCTAAATCATTTCTCCTCAAGTAGATTAGAAGTATGTAAGATGTAACTGCCATTGGGGATTGGAAGTATTCCTTGGCATAAGAAAAATTTAAGCCATTAACTTAGGTTAATTATTTAATTAAGATAGAAGTGGAATTTTGATTTTTTTTTTTTTTTTGGAAAACTGTAGAGAATTGAACTGAGAAGACACCCTCTTTTAGACTTGACTGATATTTCTCACTGCTGCTGCTCCCATTTTTTCCCAGCAGTTGTAGTGTTGAACTGGCAGGTTTCTGTCAGGTCACTCCACTGTTGATTACTACAGGGAAATTAAACTACTCTGACAATTTCGCCTGGCCCCTTCCATCATGGACACTGCAGCAGCTCTGAGTGGAGGGATCCAAAAATCAGAACTGGGTAGTAAGAGTATATGAGAAGAAGTTTAGAGACTTTTAGAGGTTTCTTATCAAGATATAGCCATTCCATCTGTATAACCTCCCTTTTAACTTGTTTTCTTTTTCAGTAATTAGAGTGGAGTCTTGTGCCTATTAAGTGAACGTGTCCAAAATATTCAAGATTTTCTTATTGCAGTATGTGGGTTAAGAATATTGTACTATGATAACAGGAGGTCCATTAAAACTGATTTGATTAGTTTGAATCTAGTTTGTCTGGAGATAGGCCCTATCAAAAGAGATGACCACAGACAAAGTATTTGATAGAGAATATAGCCTCATACTGTTCATAACAGGAAAAAAAGTGATAATTTAAGGCTTTGACGTCTTTCTTAGAATCTTAAGGGGAAAAAAACCCTCTGAGAAATATGAAAGCATGTTGTTATTCTTGTAATTTACTTCATACAGATGTCTCACTTTACAAGTGAAGATGAAGCTCTGTTACAGTCTATGCTTAGACAATTGCTGCAGAGTGTGAAGGAAAAAATCACAGGAGCCCCATCAGTGGAATGTGCAGAAGAGATTCTCTTGCATTTGGAGGAGACTGATGAAAATTTTCACAAGTAAACTAATTTTGCTATTTTTAGTGCTTTGAAAGAGGTTAAATGTGTTTAACTATGTTATTTATGGGAAATTGTTACAATTTATATTGATGTGTGTGAATGCATATGTATTTTCATATATAGTTTCCTGTGGCTAATCAACTCTAGAAAGATGTTAATTTAGAGGATAAAGTGAATTTTGCTATTTTTCAAATTTTTTTTTCCTCTTGGTAATATGTTATTTTAACTGTAATGATAACTGAGGAACTGTTTGTGAGAGGGAAACTCACAAAACTAGCTAACTTGGCCAACTCTACTGTACTAAATGCACAGGCAAAAAGAAGCTAGAAGAAATCCTAACTGAACAATGTCAGTCAGTATTTTTAAGACCTGCTAGGCAATATAGTTTTGCTTGTTAGAATAAGGTAAATTTTCAAAAGACTATTTGGCTGCAATCTATAATTGTTCTCTGTGGCCTATATTATCCAATCCTTCTGTATCYTACCACATAGTTGTTATTTTTGCTTTATTCAGAATGTACGTTAAAAATATATGCCCTTCGCTTTTCTGTTAAATCAAGCTTGGCACTGTGATCTCACTGACATGCTCTCTGGAATTTTCTGAGCCTACACCCCTCTTTCCTTTCCATAGTAGTCAAATATATTCCTAAACTCTAAGATGTAGAATTTTTTTTAGTACGTGGGGGATTTTTAGGACAAATCTAAGATATGTCAAGAGAATATCAAGGTAAATGAACTTAAAGACATTTTAATATGGACCTGAGTTCTGTGATCTGACTTCTCTGGAAAAAGCTGGTCAGTTGTTTCAGAAGAGTGGCATTAACTACATTCTTTTAAATTTGTCTAGTTTTTAGCATAGCTCTGTCAGTGGCGAAAGTTAAGTAAAAGTAAACAAGTGAAATGGTGAAATTTTGGACAAACCCTAGTTCTGTCATTTTAACTCTCATATATTGCATCTTCTTGAGATGATAAATGCTTTAGATTTTAGTTCATTTTTAATTTGTATTACATATTGCAGCAGATAACACTTTTAATATGTTGACAATCATTCAGATTTTGAGCACTGGGTTATTGGATAAAAACCATGAGAGTAAAAAAGGCTGGTTGAAAATATATCAAAATTAAAAATGACATGTATTTTTTTTTGAAAGTAACACATCTTCATTTAGATGAAGGCATATACAGTAAAAAAACAAACATCTGTCAATGTCTTTTGAACAGCTACTACGAAAATACCGAATATGAGGGGTCTCTGTTTCCGCAGCTGGTGGAAAAGGTGCATAGCTTCTCCATTTAGAACAGTGAAACCATGGTGTCCATTATTCTATCTAGTATATTATGACATCAGGAATTACAAGGATATTTAGTTTTCATGAGAGAAGTTTTAACTTATGTATAAATTTAAATAAAAGTCCAGTGATGCTTCAGATACCGAATGGGAGTATTACTGTCTGGTGTTGGAATATTTTTGGAAGCATTCTAGTCTTAGCATATTCAGATCTGTGGCAATATAGATTTTTTCATGGAAGCTCAGAGGGGTCAGATGGAGATTTTTTAGTGATGCTAGTAGGAAACTTTCTCCTTGACCCTCACCCTACCTCTCCGGACTGCAAGCTCCTTTATCAGCAGTATGTGCTTTTGCTTTGCGCAATATACCAGTGCAGTTCTGCATTTTCATCAGCACTGTTTCTGTCCCATGGTTATTCTGCCTCAGTAATTCTATCAGATTTTGAGGTCTTTAATCTTTTTTCCTGCCTTGATGTGAAAGAAAGAGGAACATGGGGTCCTCAGCTAATAAAAAGGCAAATTGAATCAAGTTCAAAATTTATGAGCAGTGCTAGAAAATCAGAACTTTTTACTGTGTAAATAGCATGGTTTGTGGGGTTTTTTGTTTGTTTGTTTTCTTAAATACTTAAGGTTTTCTTAGCACTTTTTTTTCCTGGTGCTTCCTTTGTAAGCCCTGCCAGCTCAGTTCGACTTGCTTCTTCATGTAAAGTAGTAGTTCTGTGAATGTTGAGACCCTTATTTTGTTACAAACCATTTTAATGGTGGTAGAATAATTAAAGATCAACACCACCACAGCAAGCAGACAAACTTAGTGGCAAGCTGAGTGATAGTCTTTCCATGCAGGATTGATGATGTGATTGCTGTGTATTTCAGAATGAAGGCAGTCACTGAGAAAATATATACCCTGATGTTACTGTCATAAAACAAATGGGAGAAAGTTTTATGAAAGCTTTCATTCAGCAAAGAGTGATGTGCAATTTCATTATTGCAATAGTAAAAAGCTAGCCTTGAAGACAAATGAAAACACAAAAATAAACATAAGCAGAAGAGTTGCATCTTTTTTGAGATATATTTGTTACCTTCGTTAAGAACAGAAATGGTGTCAGGAGGGAAATGCATAGGAAATGGAAAAAAAAAAAAAGTAGGGCTGTTATATCTGACAGAACTTTGGATAAGAAATCCAGTGAAAAAATATGTATCGTGACACAAAAAAGTGAACATAAATTCGTCTTTTACCTTGAATGTAGTTTGTTTTTTGTAAATATCTGTGAAAGGTAAAAGCTGCTAACTGTTGTAACAGTTGCTTTTATTTACATCTGCGTTTTATAGCATTGGACTTTGTACATACATAATGAACTTTTTTTTTTTAATTTGAGTGTGCTCCCTCTGTGCATTGATGCTAATTCACATAAAGTACTTGCACATATGCACTTGGTATAGTGAAAATATAATGATGCATCTACTGTTTTAATATGATTAGATTTTTATGTGGATTACTGCATGCTTCATCCCTTATACAATTTGGAATATTAACAAAAAAACTGTTTATATGTTCTGGACACTATTTTTAAGCAATTTTTGCTGCTAAGATAGTGTCTAAAGAGTAATCCCCAGTGAACAGCATTCATTATTGAAATTCTTCCCAATTATTCTTTTTAAAAACTGTTACATTTATATAAATATTTAATAGTAAGAAAGTAAAATGCCTTTTTTTAAAAAAAAACCCTTTAAACATGTAGATGTAATCATAGCTAGTTTATCAGTTTGGTTTGGTAAGACCTTCGGCATACTATCGTGACACACAGACTTGCTTAGGCCTTAGACATACTTATCTGCTAGAATAATTTGTAAAGGGAGTTTTCTATGTTTCTTTTCATTTTATATGTAAACCGCACAAATGGTACTTCCAAACAAGTATGCCTTCAGCCAGCACTATGTTCAACATACTCAAATAGATTTTTCTTAGGAATTTTAAATTTGAGACTTAGTGATATTTTATGATTTTTGTCCACAAAACTTTAAATTGTGTTTGGGTAGATTTTTATGTTTAGAAGAAGCACAAAGGGAAATTAGAAACTATTTGGTAGTACTCCTTCATAGAATATGCTGATAATGAATGTATTAAAGAAAATCAAAGTTGATTGTGTTTTTTGCACAACTGAAGCTTGTTTCCCTTTAAGTTGTAAACACTTACRTTACAGTAAGAGATCTGGGAGGAAAAAAAAAGCTATATTAATATAATATTGAAAATGTTTGAAGCTGAGCTCAAGGAAATATGTTACATTTTAATTTTGGGTATTTGTTGCAGCTATGAATTTGTGAAATACCTTAGACAATATATAAATAATACTCTGGGATCTGTGATTGAAGAAGAAACAGAAAAATGTACTTCTGCTCAAAATCAGGGTGAAGTATCTGGCTATGACACTCTTGTCCAGCATGTTACTAAGAAGACCCGTGAATCCAAAGAGTGAGTATATACACATAATTCGCATGTTTGTTTTTTTTTTGGTCTTTGTATTCATTTTTCTTTTCCAGAACTTATTTTGAAAATACAAATTCTCAGCTATAAGGGTTACAAAAGTGATTCTTTTCTTTTAAATATCAATGCTAAGCATTTCAGATTTTCCTAGTCCTTATATTGCAATTCGTCATGCTTGTTCTTACACTGGAAATAAGAGTATGTACTGTTGCATAAAAAGACTGGTAGCAAATCTGTCAAGATACTGCGACATCTAGGATTGGAGTTGGAGGGGTACGATTTGAGAGAGAGGAGTCACTACTTGATGGTACTTTGCTAGCTGCGTGTTAAATTCAATTATGATGTGTAAGCTGGCCTAAAGGAGAATTTTTTTCTCAATTATTACAGTATGGTAATTTCCTTAGATATGAATGGATATTATGCATGACAGTGTTGGTTTRAAAAAAAAAAAAAGTATTAAGATACATGTATTTTTCTAAGATCACTTCTTTGAGATTTAGTCAGGTATCCTGTGAGAGTAGTGTGTTTAGTCAGATCTGCTGTTGTTGACAAGTATTGTCAATACTACAGTAAGTATATTGTAATTTGAACTATCTTGCTTTGGATTTTAGTGTACATACAGTGAGACTCCTGCAGGGCTGTGTGTAGAATTGATAGGTGAACCAACTGTGTGTAATTGTTCAAGATTTTCTGAATGCCTGACTCACAGGCAGATGTCCAGAAATCAATAGGTTGGTGTGGAGAACAGTATGTGAGCATATTGCCAAGTGCCTACAGTCCAGATTCATAGGCTTGGAACACCTTATTTAGTAAAGACGCCTTATATAGAAAACCTTTGTGAACACTAAATCCTTAAATCCTGGAGATCGTCTAAGTCCAACCCCCCTGCTCAAGCAGGGTCACCTACAGCACATTTCACAGGATTGCATCCAGGCATGTTTTGAATATCTCCGGAGAAGGAGACTCTACAACCTCTCTGGGCAACCTGTTCCAGTGCTCTGTCACCCTCACAGTAAAGAAGTTTTTCCTCATATTCAGATGGAACTGTTTGTGTTTCAGTTTGTGCCCGTTGCCTCGCGTCCTGTCACTTGGCACCACTGAAAATAGCCTGGCCCCATCCTCTTGACATTTTCCCTTAAGATATTTGTACACATTAATAAGATCTCCTTTCAGCCTTCTCTTCTCCTGGCTGAAGTCTCCCAGCTCTCTCAGCCTTTCCTCATAGCAGACATGCTCCAGTCCCCTAATCATCTTTGCAGCCATTCTCTGGACTTGTTCCAGCAGTGCCACATCCCTCTTGTACTGGGGAGCCCAGAACTGGACACAGTACTCCAGATGCAGCCTCACCAGGGCTGAATAGAGGGGGAGGATCACCTCCCTGATTGAGTCTCAGTAGGTTTTGCTGTGATAATCTTGATATTATTTCAAGATCATTCAAGGTTCAGTTTTTATGCTTTGTATTTTTTTTTTCTGGTGGTTACGATGTATAAAGGTATTTATGTAGAAAAATGCATTATGGAATTTGACTCCTTAGTGAAACATTCTGTATTTTTTATAATACAGTCACTTATGTTTAGAAAGTAGTTTGTAATCAACCACACCTGGCTTTTATTTTCACCTTCAAAATAGCTATTAAGATGACTGTTTTTCAAATTATGCTCTTTATGTCTTGTGTTTTGATGGTCAGGATCTTAYAGTTCCTGTGCTCATTAAAGTTGATAGTAGAAGCTCCAATGAACTAAATATGTTTCTGTCTTACATCTTTAATTAGAGTTGGAGGATGTTAAAGCACAATACAATAATTCATATTATCTTTAATGACTGTAAAATAAATAATAATAGTCTTAAAGAAAAACTAATTTGAAAGAAAATACCAAAATCTTACAGTGGCATCTTTTTCTGAGGCAAATTTTATTTTGAATTGTTTCCATGTGGAAATTATTATTCAACCTGTGTAACTGAAAAAAATTTGTTTCGTGTGCATGATGTGTACTCTAGAATCTTGAATCAGGAGGTTGTATTCTCTTGTATTGGTTCTGCTCAAGGCTTATATCAGAAGAAAAATTACATGTTGAACTTGAAGCATAAACAGTAGCATGGATCAGAGCTGATCTTTTGTTTTCTCAGGGACAGATTCTCCCTTTAGATGGGTTCATATTGTTCCTTTTTAAGAACCTCTTAGTATAGGATTATGTTAGCAGTGGTTTCATTGAGTGGTTTTAGAAAGGCACAAAGGAGTTTTATTATAATTTTAAAATACAGTTATCTAAAATATCTAAGATATGCATGTTTTGTTGCTGATTTTGTATTTGTATTTGTTTTTCGTTCCTTCCTGCTCATTCAGTGAGTTCAGTTCTAAGTGGCATTATACCTATATTCAGTTATTCAGAATTTCATTTGTGATTTTTTTTTTCTATACTATCTAATATTAAATATCATCTTTACCTTGAAGGTACAGAGAAATGATGCTTGCCTTGAAGAATGTCATGATGGTTGTGGTAGAATCTTTGATTAACAAGTTTGAAGAAGATCGGATGTGTAATAAGGAGCTGGATAGTAAAACTAAGAAAGAATGTCAGAGTGGTTATTATACAGACAACTGCTCTGACAGTGACTCCTCGTTCAACCAAGTACAATGTGTTTTCTATCTATGTTATGAAATAACAAATTTTCAGTTTCATGCTTAAGTTCCTGTGTAGTCAGTGGAGATTGAGAGGCAACCCTAAAAAGTGATTCATCCTCCCTGTCTTTGATACCTTTCCTAAAATGAATGGATTGCCATTCTTCTGCTCTTGAGTACTGAGCTTGTACTAGATGCCTAACCTTTTGGCAATGTGTGCTAGATGGAAGAATTCTGCCCCTATACTCTAAAGTACCTGTTCAACTATTATAAAATAAAAAGACAGAATAATGAGAAGAGCAATACGTTATTTAACTTTTCGTGATTTTCCTGTAGGAGCTAAGAAATGTGCAGTTCGTTTCCAGACTGCTGCACTATACTATGTTACTTACTGAATGAATTATTCTAAGATATTTTATAAAGATAGAGTAAACTTCTAAATAAAACATAAGCAAAATGTATAAAAGAATTCTGTTGCTGTAAATTTAACTTTGGCCAAACCACAGAAAACACTTAGAATGTTGATTTTAATGTTAAATTAGGATAAATGTTAAAATACTAATTATTAAAAGTAAATTAGATATCCAGAAGACTGATGATTTTAATCTTCTGCTGTTCATTTTAATAAGATATACTAATCATAATTTTAAATGCGTATTACAGAGTTACACGTTCATGAATCAAGAACAATTGCAGCTGCTTGCAGAAAGGCTTGATCCTATTCAGCCTAAGGAAGTAAGTTTAAAGGAAGAAATAAAAACTCGTTAATACAAACAAATGTTTATGGTATATTGGAAAACAGAGTGCATGTAAATAACCCTCTTATGTACATAAGTGAAAGCTTGTCTCTGTTGGTTCATGTGTCTTGACTTCAGTGCAGTGAGTATTTCATTATTCATATCTGTCTGGCTCAAAAGCTGTTGTTGCAACAAGTATTTTATTTTTTATGGCGAGTTCATGTATTATAGATAAGCATTCTTTAGTTTGGAAAAGGTTGTATGAAAAATAAAATCCCTGAAGCTTGGCTTCCTGTATGCACGCCCTTTGCCCCTCTTGATAACTTCATGTTGTTCTTTGTGATACCATTATCAGAAAAGAGATATGCTTACTGATTTGCCAGCAAACCGCTGCCAAATGGAATATATAGCATCCAAGTTAGGTTTGTCTTTCTGGCAGTACTAATATGGCTCTCTGACCACTACTCAGCTGCTGATACTTTTGAAGCTTGCAGAAACATCATTATTTTGAGAGCTTTCTCTCTTAGTAAGATTTGCTTGTAATTGCCCAGCAATCGAAGAAGTCATGGCAGTTAAAAATCTGATGCTATTAAATATTGTTTAACTTCCCTACAGTTGATTTCAGTAATATGAACTAAATGAGCAGAGACTACATTTGTCTTTAAGTAGAACAAACCCAGATATTTGAAGTTATTTAAGTTATAAAGCTGATGAAAATTCAACAGTAGAACATGAAGAGTGTCTGGTAACTCATTTTTCCACTTTTCCTTTCTGACTTTTTACAAAACTGCTAGACTCAGTTGTAGCATTTGAATGATAAAAGAAAATGGTTCTTGATGTATTCCCTTATAACAGAATATTTGATTACAAGCAGAATGTAAAACAGGAATAAACATAATCCTTCCATCTAGTATTGAAAACCTAATTGTATAAAATGGTTTTGTTGCTTCTTAAAATGTACTCTTTTTGTTCTTCTCACGGATTTAGTGTTTTGCCCAAATCACCATAAGAACATGGAGATTAAATATTTTGGACCTCCTTATCTGTTCTACAGCCAAGGCTTGTTCCTTCCTTCCTCCAAAGGATATTGTAAGTTACTTATTTGAGAGGTTGCTTTTGACAGATTTGTGTTGTTTATCTGTTTGACTGCTTCAGGTGCGCCAAGAAGCATTGCAGACACTGTGCTCTGCTCCTCCCTCTGATATACTGAACTCTGAGAGTTGGCCCAATCTGCGTAAACATCTAACGATGTCTCTGTCAGATCCTGATGCAACTTTCAGTGTAAGTTCATGTTCTGTATTCAGTTATCAGATGTTTAGCTGTAATAAAGGGTACTGAAGATGGGGGAAAAAAGTTACATGTATATTACGAGTAGTCCAGCAGTATCCTAAGGCTTTTGTTGTTATTTGTGCACATATCAGATAAACTGGTTTTGAAGGAAAAGAACTGTCTGGTTCCAATAGGTCTTGATTTAAAGGTGGCCGCAACAGGACTCTAGAGACACGAGTACTCCTTTACGTGTTTTTAATGGGGAATGAAGAGGTTCGAATGTCTTTTAACAAAGTAAAATTGAAAAAAAAAATATTGACAAACTGTTCTGTAAAACATTTCACGTTAATATTTCCTATTTAAGTCAGGTATGTACTTCATGACAGTAAGAAAATGATGCTAATAATGATGCACAGATTCTGATGAGGGAAAAAATGTGGTAGCTTTTTAAACTACTTTTAGACTGTTTATTCTGCAAGTTAAGCCTTTTTATTTTTTTCCCCACTTCCAATTTTAAAGTACTTCTCAAATAAATATAAAAGCTACCCCAGCTGCTGTCATGTATTTCTGTTTTGTAGTTTAGTAGGTCTACCACTGGTTTCAAAACAGTACTGGTTTAGAAGTCACTGGTGTGTTTAATAACATCAAAAGTAGCATTAATGAAAAAGTGCAGTAATATTTCTGACCTCCTGCTTTGTAGATCAGTGAGGCTTTGCATTGGTGCCATCAGTTGTAGTATTCGAGTAAAATTTCCTTGGGACTATACATTTCCATGGCCCCAAATGATGCATTTTTATAAAATACGCTTCACATCAGTAGAGCTCTCTGAGCAATATGTAATACTAAGAATAACATTGCTATATATTAGTGATTGTGCCATACGCTGCACATGTATGTGCATTATGTATGTGTTAATATAATACATTGCTTGCTGACTCTTTTTCTCCCTTAGGAGAAAATTTTGAGGTTCTATGCAAAAACCTTTTCTTCTTCTCCATTTAATATGACAAGAGAAGTATATACAAGTTTAGGTATGTGCACTAAATTACATTGAAGACTTCATGATTCATATACTTCCTGAAAATCAGTTACATTTTACTATGAAACAGTCTAATACAGTCTGTTTTGCCACTATTGTCATGGAGTTTGGTTATTTTTTCTTCTTTTTTAGCAAAACACTTGGAGTTGTATTTTCTTTCTGGAGAATATTATCTTCCTATTTCCGCTGGTCTGGATGTATCTAATACAGACATAAATCGCTTACTTAAAAAGGTATGAATGAGCTTTCCATACCTTCTATCATTTTTGTCATAACTGAAACACCATGCATTATTTATTTTTTAATTAAAACCCTTACGTTAACAGGTGCGCCTTTTAAATGAGTACCAAAAGGAAGCTCCATCCTTCTGGATCCGTCATCCTGAAAAGTATGTCGCCTTCAATAATGTATTACTGTTTCTAAATTTAATGTTTTTGTTAAAATTATATGTATCCATTATATGTTCAAAAGAAGGGTGACAGGGTATGCAGATGACTGGTTGGTGTTAAGGAGGAAAACAGAAATAGGGGGGAAAGTGGAATAGGGAAGTTGCATAGGAGTAGTCATGAATCATATTAAGCTTGCTTTTAAAGTGTTTTGAATGCTTTATTACAAAAAATAATTTAGATGTTTTACAAAGTAATAAGTATAATATTTAGCACTTAAAAATATGCAATCATTTTGGAGAATACTAGCATGGTGCTATTAAGTTTATTCCTGGTAACACAACAAGCATTAATAACCTTATAAGATCAAATTAAAGATAACATGGTTGATATTTACTATTTATCTGAACAATAAGAGGTTTACAGTAAATTTATTTCTGAATATTACTGTCGGAAAGCTTTAACTAATTTTTTTTTTGTTCTTTTTTTTCCTGTTTGTGTCAAAAGATACATGGAAGAAATAGTGGAGTGTACCTTGTCACTGTTGTCAGTAAAATGTGAGCCTGGTCCTCTTGCCTCTCCAGAGTTTTTGAGTCCAGTGTATTTCTTGGCTCTGCTAGATATCAAAGCTGTTTGGTTCAAAAAATGGACGGTAAGCAAAAAACAAACAAAAAAAATGCTTGTTGATGTCAGACATGCATCTTGAAAAGTTGATTTATGAATATTAGTATCATAGACCTATAGTGGCCTGATAATGGCCTGTAATGAGCACTGTAGTTAAGTCTGGTTTCTTAGGGATGTATGTCCTTTGCCCTTTAACTCTACTCTCTCCTTCCCTTACTCTTCAGGTACCAGTTTTTATAAAATTTCTGGGAAGTTTATGCTCTTTAAGACTTAAATCCCTTTGTCATAATTGACTGAAGTCCACCAAAAGATGCAAATGTTTCTGTGGAATAAATGATGAGCAAGAGAGGCATGAAAGTATGGTTACATATGCTACAATATATGCAACTTGCTAATTCCTGGTGGACATAGGGCATTCTGCAGCCTACCATGTATAACCTTATAATTCATGATTTACACAATGTCGTATATACATGTAGTCTAAAATTTCAGCATGGTTATTGTTTTTCTGTTTTACAGCATGTTCCACTACACATTGCACACATTTTCCTAATAGGATATATTTTTTTTTAATTGTCACCTTACTGTAGTGCAAACGAAAGGCCCAGTTGAGTGAAATACTGGTTTACACTTGCTGGAGTTTAATTCATCAAGTATGTTGCTGTGCACAGGATCTCTAATGGAACAGAACTGGAGATAATTTTAATTTTTGTATTCAAAGTTAAAGCTATTTTTGAAGTTTACATTAGTTCTTCTTTGTAATTTTAGCATGCATATTACAGCAGAACAGTGGTGCTTAGACTTTTGGAAAAGAAGTATAAATCTTTGGTAAGTCTATAATTATGGTTGTCACATTCTACCTGGAACTTGTTTTTGCTTTGTATGTTGGGCTTTGAACTTTTTTCCTCTTTTTTTCCTTTTGTTAGAGCTGTTCCCTCTTCTTTATCTAGATGAGTCCAGATTGATTTAATTATTATATAATTTTTGTTTTCATTAAATAAATCATTGTTAAATGCAAAGAAGGGTATGTGACCTGATCTGAGTAAGGGGAAATTTGTATGCCTTATAGCAGGTGTTTATTATTTGTTAAGTCTTTATGTTGCATTCATATTGCATTCATATTTAGAATTATTTCTATAAATGTAGGAAAAAATAGCATAAGGTGCGTAAAAATTGTCATAAAAGCTATACACTGAATTTAGATTTTTGTTGGGAAGAAACTCAAACCATCATAGTCTTTAAGTTGTGATATGAAGCATTAAGGATTTGAAGTGACAGCAAAATGTATCAAATTGGAAAATGTATGGTAATGTAGATGCTAATGCTATCATATGTTCTGTATGGGAAGATCTCTCCACTAGGATGGAAATTTCATCGATTTCAGTGAAACTAATATAGATATGAGGTCCATTTATTATAGAACAGGACTTTTTGTAAAATCTTATACAAATTAATAAATGTGAAATGCATATGACTGATAAAACCTTAAAATGGGAAATAAGGATGAGAAACTATAAAAGATGGGTGTGTTTGATTTGTTTATTTGTATGCATAGCACAGAGCATAGAATAAGGCATGGTTGTGCAGCAAAAACTATAGATGGGAAGTGCATTATAACAAGGCGATCTAATATAATTTATAAGCATAGGTAAGCTTACAATTAATTTTTTTTATTTAGTACGTATGTCTATTTATTTTATTTCAGCTTTTTCAATGTGCACATATTACTCTGCCCATATGTGGAAAAATATCTTAGCAGCTCCAAAATATAATAGTTGTAAGCTTACATCTTTGGTCATATGCTATATTTGTGATTAATTTTTAAATCTGTGCTGATAAAATTAAAACTTTTTATGTACAATGATTAGGCAATAGTGATACGATAACGATACATCAGTTTTGCAAAAACAGTAGTAGCACTGGCAGAACCCAAAAACCAACTTCCAGAGTTTCCTAATGTAAATATATTCTAGACAAATTTTTTCTCATGTGGATACTGACAAGTTTCCATATTAATGATAATATAGCAACCAAATATAGATTATCATTAATTTCTCAAAATACTTGCATGTTCTTTTTACTCTTTTTCATAGATTAGTCTTAGCGCTTATAGAACTGAAATTTCTGATGATGCATTTTAGTAGCGCCATAAAATTTTATCTCCTTTTGATTTGCCTCTTCATGCAAACCACTGAAACGTGAGCTGTTGTTGCAGTGATGTGAATATTTAGATTCTTGCATTAAGAGGTAGTACTTGGATACGAAAAAAACAAATTTATTGTAAAATGACAGACATTTTATTATTTTGTGGGGTTTTTTGACAGATTAATGCAGCTGTCCAGCAATGTCTTGACTACTTTGAGTTTTGCAAGTCAGCAGTTGACAGAACTTCTAGAGTYGGCGTTTTTTCCCAGCAGCGCTGTAGTAAGTAACTTTGCATGTATTGCATTATATGCATGTGCATCTGCATTCTCTAGGTCTTTGAGTGCACTATATCAAAAGGAAGACAAGCTATCTGTTGGTTTTCACCAAAAAACATTTTATCTAAGTCTTTTGAGAGCTGTAATAGCAGCGGTCACTTATGCTGTATGTCTTTATACTCAAAATGATCCATGTATATTGTAGTAGTTGTTCAAATGGGCATTCTAATTTTTTGGTTTTATTGTTAAAGGCGATAAGCAGAAGTTTGCTTATACTGGACCAGAATTGCAGTACATCTATTTTGTGCATTCACTATGCCTTTTAGGAAGATTGTTGATCTATAAGCAAGGCCGAAATCTCTTTCCAGTACAGCTGAAAAACAGGAAAGGTAAGGGGAGGGCTGAGAAAAATGTAACCTGTTGAGTAACAGTATATCTGTCAATATTGTGGATTTATAGGACAATACTCTGTTCAGCAATTCTTTACCTGGAAACCTTTGTTAAAAGATGACATAGGTAATCTTGAGCATCAGCACCATTTTTTAAATCTTTGACAGAAATGATTGAATAGTTCACTTTTGTCCTTACAGTTCATATATGAATTTCATGTTGAAGGAGAATTGCATCAATATATGTGTGATTCAGTGTTTCTAGGTATGGATAATATCTTTTGTTAAATCAGTTGTTATAATCAGTTGAAAAAGAGACAGATGTTCAGGGTCAAAACTGTTTTTCAGATGTGAAACAAAACCAGTATTTCAGGCTAAATACAGATGGAAAACAATTGCTCTGAGTTTAACTTATTAATGTAATTGTTAAGCCATTGTAGAGGAGAAGATTGGTACCTGTGGAGCAGAGGTATTAATAAGGAGAGAAGAGATGAGATGGTAAAGCCCTCTAAAGCCCAGAGAAATCTGCGTACAGTGGTGCATTGTTCAGGGCTGGCAAATACAGGTGTGTGAGGAAAAAAGTAGTGTGCCATTACATGAATATCTCTGCTAGTTCAATATAAATTGCGTAGTATTTCTGGATACTAGTTCTGAGACTTGTCTTTTGAAGGTATTTTGTACCTCTAGTTTGAGGATCAGAACTTGAGAGGTCCAGTATGAAGTGGTTGTCTTTTCAGGAAGAAACATCCGCCACCAATTGAGTCTTTTTGTCATTTGCGGATTGGCTGTATATTCCACTCAAGCAGTGATCCATTGATGATGTTTACCTTTTTCCTCTCCCCTACAAAAGCTAATGATCTTACCATCTATCCTCTTAATAGAGTCCTTCTCAGTTTCACAGATGACGACCCTTTCCTCACAAATTGCCTGATTTATTAACATAATTACATTAAACTCAGAGAAGTAGTTCCTAACCTGCATTTAGCTGAACATTTGTTGTTTTTGTTTCAGACCTGAAAAAGAGTTTGTGTGTCTGACAGTTTCTCTCTCTTCCAGCTGTATCACTTAATCTAATAGAAGGGTAATGCTTTTTCCTACAACCATGTATCCAGCATTCTCAAACTTTGGCTGCCATCTATTTCAGTGGAAGACATGGTAAGATTGCAGTTGGCTAAGTTGGGAGCAAGATCAAGCTTTATAAATTGAACCTGAAGTACTGTGGTAGAGTCCCTGGGAGATGCATGTCCTTTACTTTATCAGTTGTATATAATGTTGATGTTCTCAGTAAAAGAAAGCATTGCTTATGTATATTTACAAAATCCACTTCATTTGTAAGATTAAAGCCGCATGTTAATTTCCAGATTACGTTTTTCTTTCTTTTTTTTCTTTTTTTTTCTTTTTTTTTTTTTTTTAGATCGCATATCGCTAACAGATCTGTTGGTGTTATTTACTCAGCTTATTTATTACTCTCCGAGTTACCCAAAGACAGCTTTGACAGTGCATACAGGTATATGTTTATTTAATATATACTAATATATTCTATAATAATGAGTCATTTGATAACTTTTATATTTTATAATTTTTAATTTGGGTAAGCATATAATAGCATATAAGTAAGGGTAAGCAAATAATAGCAGTATTTGTGCAAATTTTTCCTTCCTGCCTCCTTTTTCCTTCCTGCCTCTAATTGTATTAAATCAGTGCTTAATGAAGTTATGGTTCAGAAGTATTTACATAAGCTGTACAGATATATTGATGTATATGTAAGTTAAAAATACAAATAAATATTTCTTGTGTTTGCCAGACAATTATTCTCCTGCGAGTCTTGTTATAGAGATTCTGCAAGTTTTTTGTGACCAAACGGGATGTGCTGCTGAATGTTTATACACTGATGCAGTGATAGATGCCCTACTTCATCCTATTCAAAATTTACTGAGTGGCACAGAGGTTTGTAGTAGTCTTTCAAATAATATTTAAACCTATATAGGATCATCATGCTATATATTTGCTATATAGAAGATGTATGTAGTTATGTRGTTTCACATCTGCCTTTTTTTTTTGTTTTAATCCACAAGACACATGAAAACAGGATATTTTCTTTCATGGGTGCTTCTCTACTCTGCCTGTTACTTAAAAGGAAACGCACTTTTATTTTTTAAATTCAGCTTGCAACTTGAAGTGTTCTCAAAGCATAGACTAGGTAAGACATATAATGCTTCAGAGAAAATTATTGTTTTTTAAATTAGAAGAAGGGAGAGAGGRTTTTTTTTAGCATCCCCATGAGATGTAAAAACTTTGAAGTATTATCTACGCTTAGGTACTTGAAAGCCTAATTATACTTGTATGGCAAAGTGCTTTAAGTTTCAGCCCATCCCATTACTTTTTGTTTTAACTGTTAAAATTTCACTGATCTAGGTGACAGTAAGTCTCTGGACAGAGACATGAGTATGAGGGCCCTAAATGCACATGGAGTGTATTGGGAGACTGAACTGTCCTATATAGAGAGTCTTTGAGAGAAATTAATAGCCAAGATACTTTGAATTGATCTCCTGAGATTATAAAGGCAGCCCAGGATCCTAACTTATGTACCTTATTTAGATTCTTAAAGTTAAATTGTGTCAATACCCTCCTAATTATTTCTTTTACTATGGTTTATTTTTCAGAAAAGATCATATTCTTCATATTGATTCTTGTAAATATTCTTATCTAGTTTTTTTAAACATTGAAATATTTTTGTAAATGTAAATAATTGGTTTCAAAAAAAATTTTTAAATAGATATTTCTATAGTGCTTAAAACCATGGTCATGCCAGACTTGATCACATCAATAGTTTAGATCTTTTGTGAGTACCTGCACTGAGTATAGTAGCATTATTTATATATACATTATACATATTAGAAGGATATATGCACACACTTTTGCAGGATCAACACTTCAAGTTGTCATGTTATTATTTTACACTGCAAAGATTTAATGCAGATATTTTAAATGACAAAAAAGACTGAACCTGTAAATATTTTGGACACTGATAGGTGAATTTAAAAATAGTACTAAATCAGTACTTCATTGATTTGCTGTGACTGAGGCCTCTGTAATCCCTCAAGCAGTCTCTGTAGTCACATTGTATTATAAAGCATATATAACTGTCTCTGTTCTTTATTGTACATTAGTAAATTATTACTATTTTAAAAAATAATTATCTCAACCTTTAACAGTTCCTCCCTTTCGTTTTTCTTTCTGCTGTGCCCAGCTGTCACTCATAGGTAGCCGATCTCTTATGAACTGTAAGCCCTCCTACACTTTAGTATAGGCTTGTTTGGAAAAAAAACAGGTCATAGTCAGGAATATTTAATGTATGCATGAAAATCTGATATGTTTGCACAGTGGCTGTTGTAGGCCCAGATCTGTATATGGTTTGTAAATGTCGAATGTGACTTTAGTTGTTCTAATGAAGCTGCTGCACAAGTGCAGATTGATTTGTATTGCATCTGGCAAGTGGATACTTGGAAAAGTCAGGGTGACCCTCTTTTTCCTTTACAAGAATTGGGACTGTTTATCTGCTTCCCAACCAGACCATTGCCACTTCTTAAACACCCTGAAATCCTGCAACCCCATGCAGGATGTGGTGTTTGTCTCTATATTGCTGGACTGTGCTTTTGTGATTTATCTCAAATGGAAAGCTGGACTGAAATATGGTAAGAAATAGTGGTGCTGAAAATTTTGGTCACCTGGCCGCACATGTTTATTAATTTTGGGAGGAGGAAGGGAACGCATTGGAGCTGCCTGCAGTGGTCTCTCCTCAGTTGCACAGTGGGCCTAATGAGCAAACACGGTACTGTTGCTTGGTCTGTAAATCCACTAGTGCAGGGCTTACTTGCCTTTTAAGCAGAGTAATATTGCTAATCTGTCCTATAGAGGGGTGGAGAAGCTTGGTGGCTGTGAGCAGGAGTCATCAGATTTTGTGGGCAGCAGTAGTGACCTTTTAGGCTCTGCAGGCTCTGAATTGCTGCTCAAGCATAGCTGGTGTAGAACATTTTATTCACTTTTTAAATAAACAAAGTACTATCTTTTCTTTGTCTTGCACAGGGAAAGTAAAATAAAAGTACTTCACAAAGAAACAGTGACAGCACAGTACACTCCTTTCTTGGAATCCTGAATGATGTCTCCCAGCAACCTAAAAATAAAAGTTCAGAGAGAGACAGCTTTTTAACCCTCTGTATTACTGAAAATTTTAACTGAAAAACAAAGTCCTAATCATATTTTCTCTTAAGTTCCTTAGTCCACAGGTATTAATAGTAAATGCCTTAAGTTTTAAAGTAATAAGACCGTTTATTTTTCCTCAGTGCACCATATAGAATATAGAGCTACCTCTAAGAGAAGAAACAGGAGATGAATTGTACAGCAGTTTAAAATCCTGTCTCCCATGAATCCTGCTGTCCTTAATGGACAAATGAGAAAGATTTGAGCAGCGGACTTTAACTTTAGGATGGAGGTGCTTATTCCCCACTTTGACATACTAGGTATTTAACAACCATTACTGGGAAACAATAATCCTCCTTACCTTCAGCTCTCTCTAGAAACTTCCCTAAAATTCCTCTCACTGTTGATTCCTTTCTGTTTTCCCTGGTGTGGATAGGTGGAAGTTACCAAAGGGAATTTCTCTCTTTGAAAACTGTGTAATTCTTCTTTGTGAGTACATCATTTATGTAGAAGTCCTGGGAATTGGGAGTGTTTCCCAGTTCCTGGGTTTTAAGGTAYACTCTAGTTATCTCACGACTGTACACTGAGAAGGGAGCTGGATGTGCACTATTTTCTGAGGCATGTGAACAGAAACAGAGTTTTGGTGAGCATCTTTAGGACGCTTGGAACAAGACCTGCAGAACTGCAACTGCTGGATACAGGCCCTGGGCACATCTTCCCCCTTCTTCTGCTCCCTCAGGGTTTGGCTRCCTAGGCTCAGGGCCAACTTAGGTAATGGTGCTGGTGTGCAGCCAAAGTGATCTCTGGGCTGTGTCTGACCCTGATTACTGCCTCTGCACCTGATCCTGACCCTAACTCAGCTTTGTGGCTTGATCTTGAACTTGCCTCACCTCCATGGGGTTTTCTGGGGTTTTGGACTGTTGGCTGAACCTTGCTACCATGACTGGACCAGGTCTGCTTCCCTTGCATGAGTAGTGTGGAAATGCCTGCCCATTTGATGGGGAGGCCTCTGCCTCTATCCGTCTGCCTTGTAACACGCCTGGCTCCCCTCCCCGTGCAGAGCAGCCTGCTCTTGCTGCTACCTGAGAGGGTCTTCGTGGAGCACTGTGTTCTGCTTGTCCACCGTTGGCATACTCGGTTCACTTACTAATGAGCAATGGCCAACTCAGCATTTATTCAGGTAGGACATTCACCAGTGAGTGTACTGGACAGAGCAGTCTGAATCCCAATGTTAAATGTTCAGGCCCTGTTGATTACAGCCCAGTTGTGCCTACATGGTGTCTGATGTGTGTAAAGAGTTGACAGATTGCTGGTTTGCTCCAATGGGGAAGATTTCCCTCCTAATTTCAAAGCAAATGACTGTTTAGGCCTACCTCATCCTAGAAAGAAACATGCTTGTGCTGTGACTTTGGGAAAGGAGGGAGAAATAAGCAAGAGCAAGATTTTGAAGAGAGAATTTAAGTGAGGTGGACAAACAAGATCTTGTGAAATTAATTTTCCAGTTCTAGCCAAAGGGTTGGTCATTCATACGAAGCAAAAAGGGAGTTGCCATGTTTCTCATCTTGATTAAGATATTGTTTTTATACCCTTAGCAGGCTTATCAGGAGTCTTTCCACATTGATTGTGGGGGAAAAAGGAGTTAAGAAATGTCTGTTTTCGATATCTGTGCAGTCTGTGGACTTGTGCCATAATCATTAAAAGTGGTAATTATTGCCATTTGTGATGAAGATTTGAATGTAGCCTGCTTGCTTACTTTGTTGAACCATTAAGAAGTCATTAGAAAAATTACCTTCAGGTTCTGCATACACAAGCCAGACTTGAATAAACAGATGTCACAAAAGCATTGAATTTTAAACTTTTTTTTTTTTTTGGCTTCTAAACAGATGTGTATAAATTGTCTTGAAACCACTTTAATTCACGTAGCAGATATTTTGGCAAGGATTGCTGCTGTAGAAGATGGTCTTTCTCTTCTTCTTTATGGAGGAAATGAAAACTCTGCCAAAGAAGATAAGTAAGAGTACATTAATGAATTGCATTAGTCATATAAAATGAGACTTGCTTTCCCTTTTTTCATTTATTTATAACACGCTATATGTTTTGTTTATGCTTTGAGTAACAGTATCTGATTATCAGGTAAGATAGGAAGTGTTTTAGAGAATGTATTGTGGAGACAGTTGTGTGACTAGCTGGGGAAATGGCACTTTTAAGAAATACTTTTTGTTAAAGGAGACTTCCATGGCTTATGTGCTTTTATTATCCATATGAGAGAGGGAGCTTTCTTGTCTCTGAATGTAGTTCCAGTCTACTCATTGTGTTACTGTTCAGGCCAAGGCCTCTATTCTGTGTGTTTTCTTTGAAATAAATATTAAAAATCAACCTTTTTCATTGGAAGAATAGACTGAAGGTACCATTTGGATCAGCAGTTAAGAGACATACTGTTTAATACAGCAAGAGAGACAGATCTCTCATCAGAAGTTGGCATACATAACAGCATATTTAACTTAGGAGCCTGCATGATCCAATGGATAGCATATTGTTAGATGATGCTAAACAGGGCAGTAAAATTGAGAGTAACCTTTAAAAGTAACTAAGCTGCAGGTCATGAAATAAGCTGAAAAGCCACAGCTGTCAGTTATGTGGAACGTGTGGGGGAAGCTGGAGGTGTTGGAAGTAAAAGATAGTGATTTGCAGAAAAAGGTGTCCTTTGTGTTACTAACCTAGAAGACTTCAGAAGCAGATCTCAGATAGGGGAAAAGAAGAACAAGAACAAATTTTGTCCCCTTATGTCAAGAATGGTAGTACTGATTAAGCAAAAGCTAAAATGACTGTCTTGTTCTTCCTGGCTGGACTCTTTATAGAAAGATACACCCTATGTATCCTGTGGCCGTGTGGGCTAGATGGAAGGCAGTGGATCCATTTTTGTTTTATGTGGACCTGTAGCCAGAGTAAAATCACTTGCCCTACATTTTCTTCTCTTCTGAATGGTGTTCCAGGGATTAACATAGTGGGCCAGAGTTTCTTTCCTTTACTCCTATAAAAGTTTTTATAAGCTTATGCAAAGGATTTGTTTCAAACTTTATTGGTGACTACAAAACAACATTTTAAAAGTGTTATTTTACTTCTAGTCCTACAGCTGTTCATGTAATTGTTGAGTTTACAAAGAAGCTTCTTCATGACGACGTTTCTCTTTTGTCTGGATCTGAGCGTTTGCCAGTTGTTAAAGGAGCTTTCATTTTTGTATGTCGTCAGATGTACAGAACTTGTGAAGGCCTGCAGGTGCTTTTTCCTTATGGCTTGCATGAATCTATTGCAGAGGCTTGGAAGAAGGTAAATCTCATTTGGGATTGGGAAGATTAGCCAAAATTTACTGTAAGAGTTTCGGTTTATGTAATAGTTGTTCTTTGGTTTAGGTTGTTTATATTTAAGTAGTGAGATAAGAATTCTTGGAAATTCATTCTTGCTCTAAAAATTAAGTTCTGTTTTTCAGAATTTTCCTTCTGTATGTGAACTTGGCAGGCACTTAGTTTAAGACTTCTGTGTTTTAATGTGAAACCAGGAACTCTGAAGATGTGTAGGTAGATCTGTCATTCGTAGATTAACTTCTTTCTAACCGTTGTCCTTGATAGAGGTCATCTGATATCATAATAGCCAGTGTCCACCACAGACCTGGTCTTCACTCTTTGTTTTGGATATATGGAAAGAAAAACTTCCTAGATGTGGTCTTAGTAATTTTTAGGATAAACTAATTAGTTTTGAGGGGAAATAGGAGGAAAAATAAATTCTAAATGTTTGATTTATTTGGTTAGATGCCATTGAAATACTCTCAAGAGACCTTATGAGTTGTACAGGCAGGAGTTCTTCTCTCATTTGCATCCTTGAATATCTTACCAAAATGTTGAAAGCGTAACTTCAGTCTGATTGCTAGTCTAATACTCTTTCTGCCTGAAATAACTTGAGCCCAGCAGTTCTGCTGCATATTGTGCATGTATTGAACATGCTTCATTTGCTAAACTTTTCTGGTTTTGTTGTTCCGATAGCCATATACAGCATGAAAGTTCTTACCTGTAATTATAACCATATAGTTGACATGGAAAAATGTCTCTGGATGCAGCAATAGCAGTTTTCAATAAGTTCACAGTGAAATAAAATTCAAACAAACGTTTGAATCATTAGCATTAGATAAGGATAGTATACAAAACTTCAGCTTTGAGTTCCAGCTTAACTTAATGTGTATTTAAAGTATAGGTATTAAAAGTTTTAATGGAAAAACAAAATAATGGTTTGACTAAAAAGTGGAATCATCTTTTTTATTTCCTCCAGTGACTGTAAAATATTTGCTTAGAGGCAAAGGATCAGACCAAGCTAGAAAAAAAAWTGACTAAACGAGTAAAGAAAGAGAGAGAGAGAGATTTGAATACAAGGGGAGCAGAATGGAACAATTATTCTTCCCGTAAATTCTTCCCCACAATTATTTTCTGATATCATTTAAATTACTGTCCCCATCAAATATAAATATAAATGTGTGTGGAGATGTGTGTGTGTGTGGATATATGTTTTTTTGACAGAAGTATGTAGTAAATTTGCTACTGAGAAATGGTTTATACCTGAGGAAAAAGTGCAAAATAAGCTTTTGTGGATAAAGAATGGAATGCAATGGTATATTCTCTACGAAAGGCTAGATTAGAACGTGGTCACTCCCCTTTTTGCTTTTTTTTTTTTTTCCCCCTTTAACAAGAACTAGGGAGATCTAGTGTTTAAAAATGATGTAAATGAACTGTAAGTTTGGTTGTTTTTTTGTTTTTTAATTTCACAGACGAGTTTGCTTTCAGAAAGAATTCCTACTCCTGTAACTGGTGCAAACTCCCCCTCGTCAATAAGTCAAGAGTCAAAAAACGTGTAAGTGTTGRTGCTTAATTTAGGCACATGCACAAGTATGAGCATGCACTGCTACTTTACTGACGTTTGAGGTCTCTTATAACACTGTGTTTTCTTAGCCTTTTGCCAGAAACATACTGGTAGGTAGACAGAGCAACGTCATCCTAGCATAGGTCTCTGTAGAGTTACAAAATTGTTCGTTCAGCACCTTGTTTTCAGAAATTCTGGACCAGTTTCTAGCAGAACCCTTTTTCTCCTCAAACACGTGTAAAAATAGTTCTAATAATTTGTGAGTTTTTATTAGTTGCTCACAATGTTTTTCCATTGGTGAGAAATTCTGTGCCTACTTTGCCAATTTGTAACTTCCACATTAATGCCTTAGAAGATTTGTCCAGACTCAGATAGTAAGTCATCAGTACATTTAAGGGTGGTACAAGTCTTTTGGTTCCTGAAGGAATTATCTATATTTTATGTGCTTCTCTCTCATCATTGAACCTTAGTTTTGCCAGCTCAGGTTTGGATGTATGTACAAAATAGTCTAATATATATTGTAATTTTCCCAAATACTTCTTTTACTAACATAACACAGCCATAGTCCAGTGAACAAGGCATTTTTGTTTTTCAAAGCTACAAATTGTAGTGTTTTTATTTTCTTTCTATGCTTTTTTCAAATCTTTTAATGACGGTTTTGCTACTCTTACAGTTCGTTATCGGAAGAGACTTTGTTAGATGCCTTACTAAATTTTTCTGCCACACCAAAAGGACTATTTCTGCTTCATAGTACAGGAGCCATGAATGACTGTGTGACTTTTATGTTCAGCAGTATATCAAAAAGAAAACAGGTAAACATTACAGAGTATGTACAGTAGTTGGGTTTTTTTCATTACTCTAATAAAATAAGAGAAAGAAGAAAATAAGAAGCAAATAAAACCATAAAACATTTTTATTTAATTTTTGCAAAAAAAATCTAATAGGTAGCTTATCAACCTTGATGCTTGCCACATAGATTTAATTTTGTTGCATGTCGCTCATCTTCAGAATGCCAGACATATATTCAGCTATGATGACTTTTTACTGTTAAGTTTGAAATGAAAAGCAAAAGTGTTTTCTTTGTTTTTTTTGTTTTTTTTTTCCTCTTCTTCTAAGTTCAAGTTTTTGTAAGCCAGGCTGGTAGGTGGTGATAAAATCTAGGTATGATATGCAGTATTTAAAGTGTTAACATGTAAAACACCAAAAATATATGTTTTAAGGTGGAAAAACAGATAATGATATGGAAGTTCTACTGAATGGTACAATGAACATTATAATATTAAAGTTTTTATTCTTTGCTGATGCTGCATGTCCCAGATAACATAGTATTTGTCATTTCTACTTTGATAAAATACTTTACTTGATAAAGATATTTGGGTTGTAATCTGACCATGGCAAATCTGTAGAGGATAATTTTTATGAACTCTCCAAATCTAATGATACAGTGGATTAAATTCTGTAAACAAGTATAGGAAAGATCAATATTTAAGAGATCATTTAAGAGTTCCATGCACTCTGATATCACTAACAATTTGCTCTTTATGTTTGTTGCTAACAGACAAGTGAATGTGAAGAGTTTGGTAATGGAGTGATTGTTACACAAATGGCAACAACACCAACAGGTGCAGTAGCTCTACAGAGTTCAGGTAATTAGAAGAGCAATTTTATTATGAATAGTTACTTGCTGTGGTCTCCAACATTAGAAAAAGATTGTGAGAACGATGTTAAAAAAGATGAACTGACTGGAATAATTGTGTAGTATTAGCAAATGTCTTGATTTCTTCTTGTTAGGAATTTATTCTTTCAAATTCTTAAGTCATTCACTTATCTTGATGCAGTTATTTTGTTTCTTACAGTATACATGGTTGGGTTTCCAGAAATTTTCTGTATGTGCATAAATGCATTTATGACTGTTAAGAATAAGCTGCTAACAAGTTGCAAGTGATCATTGATCCACAGATGAGAATTAATAAGTGTTGATTTCTGTAACTGGTATGCAGTTTTCCATGGCTACTGACTGCTCAAAGAGTGAGAGAATGCACAGACCTGAATGTCATTGGTTCTTATATACAATAGTGAGATGGAGTTGAGATTTTTCTGAATTCTTAAATGCCAGCCCATGGCAAAAAGTCCCTTCAAATTCATTCTCAGATAACTCAACTCAACCTTTGTCATACCATACAGGAGCCTACATAGTCAGTATGTTAACAAGAATCTTACCAATAAAGTAAAGCAGCATCTTAAGTTGTTAAGGAAGTCCATGAGGTACAGAAGGTGCAAATGTTCTCTCTCAAAATTTAGAAGTGGTTGGTGTGTAATTAAAATGCTTGACTGAAAGACTGTCATAAAGGCAGGCAAATTCTGCCAGTCAAGGAAACTGGTCGTTAATTGTTTGTTATTTATGCTTCTGGGATCTTTCTGAAATTAAGGAGTACATGTACTTGAGTAACTCCATCTGTCCTGTTTAAGATTCTCAGCCAAGTCACTTGTTGTGGCCTTTGGCATCAAAGACAAATGGTAGACCAGAAATAATCAATGTCAAGTTCAACATTGATTTTTTTCAACCCTGAGAGGAGGTTGTATAGTGTCTGTAAAGTCGTTACTAATAGCCGTTTACATCTGGAGATTTCTGAGTTAGATGGCTCTCTTTCTCCTTCTTTTTTTGTTTAGTATTTAACATTTTAGATTCAGTTAATAGTATTTTTCTTAAAAAAAAGATTTTCAGTGCTTTTGAAACTTATCATTTGGGATGTTTTTATTTACTGGTGAAATAAAGTAAATTTTGTGTTTTTAAAGCCATGGGGCCAACACTACAGAAGCACTGATCTGTAGGAGCTAACTTGTTAAGGAAGGCTAGCAGCTTATTTACATTGAAAGATGCAATATATATAAATATCATCCTACTCTTATAAAGTATTCTTTGCAAACTGCTGCTGTAGATTTTAGGCTGAATATAAGAAGAACACTATAGAAAGGTAGGTTGACTGAAGGATTGTGCATAGGGGAAATAATATGACTTTTTTTCTGGTATTCTTGCCATTCTTGTGATTAGAACAAAAATTTGTTTTAGGCTTTATAAAAGCACTTGTAACTGAACTATGGGCTCTTCTGGAATGTGGAAAAGACGATGTTAGGATAACTCAACCCAGATCTACTCCTGTCGATCCTATTGACCAAAGCTGTCAAAAGGTGAGAAGTTACTTGAGGGAGGAGAGAATAATTTAGTGATATTTTTCTAGAAATAGAAAACAGGCATAGAAAACAGCATTATATTTTATCTAGGATGTTTACATATCTTTCTAATTTTTTTTTTTTAATCACAGCTATACTTGCTTCTAGGCATGTGGGGCAAAATTGGTGAAATTCAATAAGTCATTATTTGGCTAGTGTAAGAGTTCTTGTTTTGCACGGAGGGTCACAATGCCAAAGATCCATTAAAGTCAGTATAAAATAATAAATAGCAATCACGACAGAAGTGAAAGTCTTAAAATATTGTCCACTAGTTTAAGTCTCTGAATATTGTAGAAAGATCAGTTATCCCTGTGTTTTAGAATATGCTCTGTGCCTCTGAATTTTACAACTACGCAATAAAGAAAGTATTACGGCTTTCAAAAGAATTCTGAAGTCATTTCCAGAATTATATTTCATTTACACCAGTGGAAAAAAACCTCAGCTTTTACTAAGCCATCTGCTTGTGTAATTTGACAGTTTATACATATTTCACAGATATTGCTGCCCTTTTAGATTGTAGATATACCTGCTGGGTTTGCAGCATTATTTTGGGCAGCTCTATGCATGTCAAGTTCAGCCTACATAGAAGATAACAAACTTGAATTAAATGCCAAGTATTTTTTTAAATATGTTTGGTTATACTTACTTGATTAATAACCTCTTTCYTCCATCCATTCTTTTTTTCCTTTTTTCCTTCACTAGTCTTTTCTGTCTCTGATAAACTTGCTCACCTATCCTGCAGTTTTTGAACTCCTGAGTAAACAAGATATGCCAAATAAACCAGTGTATTCACTCCGTGAAATTCCTACAGATATAATTGTAAGTATACTTTTTCTTTTGAAAGAAAAATAAATAATTCTGTAAAGATATTTTTTCCTGAGAAGATAATTACTCTGATAATAAAATAAATTATTTCTTATTATTACTGAAAGATGTTGAAGTTTTCTGCATTTTGTATTATATACAGCATGAGGGCAGTATATGCACATATCACTTCATGTTAATCTAAATTTTCATTTTGAAGTCCTAAAGATAGTATAAAATTTGTTGTCCAATTTAAAGATCTTTCCTAGCTTGTATTAGAAATGTGTTTTTCCAGGAAAAAGTGACTTACGAATATCTGTGTATGTGCATGCAATTGCATGCCTATACATATATTTTATATAATATTGTTTTATCACTAATATTGTTTTATCACACTATCTGTGGATTCAAACAAAATGTTAGAAAGTCAGTCTTTCTTAATACCTCAGACCATTCACACAAACATAAAATCACTAATAGGAAAATTATTGATTAAGGCATATTTCAGTCTTAAATAAAATAGTATTACTATTTTAGTAGTTTAGTATTATCCTGTATTATTTACATATCCTGTATGTCTGCATATCTTGTATGTCGAAATATCCTGTATTATTTAGTAGCTAGTATTATCTTTTGTCCAACCACAATCCATTTCTTTTCTTATCTACAAATCACAAGCAATTGAGTAGCAGTTAAAAGTAGATCTTTGCTAATGAGTCAGCACTTCGAATTGATGTTGCATGAAAGTGTTCAGTGTAAACTCTGGATTGCTAGTACTTTAAGTTGTTTAGACAGCATGTATTGCAGTAGTGTTTGTTATGTTTGGAAGGGTTTTTGTTGTTATTGTTCTGTAACACTGTTTAGGTGATTTCAGGAGGAAWTGCGGTGATAGGTTTAATTCATCCAATCTACTTAGTGTTGGTGTGTCCACTAATGGATAGTTTTGTTCAGTAATAAAGTTTTCTGAGGCACTGGAAGCAGGGGAGATGTATGCTGAAGGTGGTATATATTTGAGAGCTATCAGGTTGGGGTAGATCTTAAGTAATAATTTTGTGGCTTTTGAAGGCCTATGTCACTTAGATGTTTGAGGAACTTCAAAAGTTTGGAATTCTTTAGGTTTCCCAAAATAGCAATACTGGTATTATTGTTGAAAGTTACCTGAACAGTTGTAGATATTGGTGTTTTGGATGGGGTTTGTTTCACTTAACTACTGTCCAAAAGGCAATTGCATAAGTCTAAGATAGACACCCAGGATGAAGTGAAAGGAAGGAAACAGGTTGTTTATGSGGATGTTCATTGAACCTTAATTTAAATCTAACAGTCTAAGTACTCAGAAAACTTTGGGGGTTAGGCGGACGTAGAGGTTTATTGCAACCATGTTTCTGGTCACTGACTTCAAATAATTAAAGCATTTAAACAGATAGAGCTATGGTTATAAAGTAAAAGCAATTTCAGTGCCATTATAAGATTTGGAAGAATAAAATCTTCCCTCAGGCGTCATCCAAATATGCAGAGATGTGACTAGGAAGGCCAAGGCCCACCTGGAGCTTAATCTGGCAAGGGATGTCAAGGATGGCAAGAAGGGCTCCTTTAAATACCTCAGTAACAAAAGGAAGACTAGGGAGAATGTGGGCCCACTACTGAATGGGRCAGGGGCTCTTGTGACAAAGGATACAGAGATGGCAGAGATACTGAATGCCTTCTTTGCTTCAGTCTTTACTGATAAGACCAGCCCTCAGGAATCCCAGTCCCTGGAGAGCAGGGAGAAAGTCTGGAGAAAGGAAGACTTTCCCTTGGTGGAGGAGGATCAGATTAGAGATCATTTAGGCAAACTTGACATCCACAAGTCCATGGGCCCTGATGGAATGCACCCACGAGTGCTGAGGGAGCTGGCGGACATCACTGCTAGGCCACTCTCGCTCATCTTTGAAAGGACATGGAGATCAGGAGAGGTGCCTGAGGACTGGAAGAAAGCTAATGTCACTCCAGTCTTCAAAGAGGGCAAGAAGGCGACTCCAGGGAACTACAGGCCAGTCAGCCTCACCTCCATCCCTGGAAAGGTGATGGAGCAGCTCCTCCTGGATGCCATCTCCATGCACGTGAAGGACAAGAAGGTGCTCAGGAGTAAGTCAGCATGGATTCACCAAGGGGAAGTCATGCTTAACCAATCTGATAGTCTTCTGTGATGGGGTGACTAGCTGGGTGGATGAGGGGAGAGCAGTGGATGTTGTCTGCCTTGACTTCAGCAAGGCTTTTGGCACTGTCTCGCATAACATCCTCAAGCTGATGAAGTACAGGCTACATGAGCAGACAGTGAGGTGGACTGAGAACTGGCTGAATGGCAGAGCTCAGAGGGCTGTGATCAGCGGCGCAGAGTCTAGTTGGAGGCCTGTAGCTAGCAGTGTCCCCCAGGGGTCAGTACTGGGTCCAGTCTTGTTCAACTTCTTCATCAGCGGCCTGGATGAAGGGACAGAATGCACCCTCAGCAAGTTTGCCGATGATCCAAAACTGGGAGGAGTGGCTGATCCACCAGAGGGCTGTGCTGCCATTCAGAGGGACCTGTACAGGCTGGAGAGCTGGGCGGAGAGGACCCTCATGAAGTTCATGAAAGGGAAGTGCGGGGTCCTTCAGCGAGGGAGGAATAAGCCCATGCAGCAGTACAGGCTGTGGCCTGACCTGATGGAAAGCAGCTCTGCGGAGAAGGAGGTGGGAGTGCTGGTGGACACCAAGTTGACCATGAGCCAGCAATGTGCCCTTGAGGCCAAGAAGGCCAGTGGTTTCCTGGGTTGCATTATGAAGAGCATTGCCAGCAGGTTGATGGAGGTAATCCTCCCCCTCTACTCAGCCCTGGTGAGGCCCCATCTGGAGTACTGTGTCCAGTTCAGTGGTGCCCAGTGACAGGACGCGAGGCAGCGGGCACAAACTGAAACACAGGAAGCTCCATCTGAACATGAGGAAAAACGTCTTTACTGTGAGGGTGACAGAGCACTGGAAGAGGTTGCCCAGAGAGGTTGCAGAGTCTCCTTCCTTGGAAATGCTCAAAACCCGCCTGGACGTGATCCTGTGAAACGTGCTGTAGGTGACCCTGCTTGAGCAGGGGGGTTGGACTAGATGATCTCCAGAGATGCCCTGCAACCTCAGCCATTCTGTGAAAATCTAATTGATTTGTATGCTTCGTCCTTCTATATTTTTGTATCATGTCACGTCACCACATAATTTGACTTGTACTATTTATGCTGAACTATATTTGATAATGTACAGAACTTCAGTCATCTTGGTATGCTCTTTGTTTCTTAAACACGCAGGATTTAAACATTATTTCTGCCCTTAGTATTGGTGGCTAACTATTTGCATCATTGCCTGAACAGATTATCAGTTGGGCTTTTGCTACTTTTAACAGTTGATTAATCAGGTTTTGATTTTGTTGTCTTAGGAAAGTTGATATGGCCTTTTCTTAATCCATGCCAGTTTTTTACCCTAAATTTGTTGAATAAAAATATTTTATAGAATGGAGCAGGTGAATCAAGGTCCTTCTTCCTGCTTCCACTCTACTTTTGAGAGGTTCCACAGGTACAGAGTTGCAAGTGAATCTAGCTTGAAATGTACCCTCCAAATCTGTCTCTTTGAAAGGCACGTTTAAGCTAGGTGAAATTCTTCTCCAGTGATTATGGAGAATATAACTTATATTTAGATACTTTTAGGTATTTAAATTAAATAACATTCTACCATAATATTTAAATTTACTTTTTTTTTTTTAAGATTTATCTGCACATTTTTCTGATCAGACCCTCTGTTGTACCTTCTTGACTATCTTCCTTCCTGATATCCCAAATCAAAGCTTGAACTGTTTTCCCAGTAGTCCTATGCCTGTGCCTCCCCTTTCTGCTGTTTTACAGGCTCCAAGCTTGGATGCATAGATGAGAGAAGGAAGTTGTTGCCGAAGAAATACACCTTGGCATTTGGCTCTCTGTACTTGCAAATATATAAAAAGCCCTAAAACCTTAAATGAATCAATCATATGCATTACTGATTTTATTGCTAGCTACTGATTTTTTGATAATGTGTCAACAGCCTTGAGGTCAAAGTTGAATTGTTTTCTTGTGAATTTGAATGTGAATTTTTTCCACTATATGGAAAAAGCATATTCTTTGCAGCCCTTTCCCCCAACCTCCCCAAAAAATCTAATAGGTAAAATATGTTTTCACTTTATTTTAAGTAAGAATACATTTTAAGGTGACAGTTTGCTTTGGCAAACTTTAATTTTTTTTCTACTACTGTGCATTTTATTGTATTTACTGAAATATAAATTTTAGTTGATTTCATGATAGTATGGATCCTRAGTTTTTTCTAATATGATATTGAAATGACTCATTGATCTAAACAGTTGAATARTAATTCCCTCTGCTGTCTCTGGCCATTCTTACTAAACAGAAATAAAATAAAAGTTTGAATTTGATCCAGATTTTTAAAAGCCCATAAAGACTTTGCAGTTTGCTTCTTCTGACTACACTGATTGTGTAGCAATCGGTTTCTAAGAAGATAACATCAGTGGATGTTTTTGTGCAATTATTACTCTTTTTTAATCAAGTTATTGCTTTAGAAGCAGTTTGGATATGCAGTAAACCAGAGGGGATTTATGGAAGAAACAGGAAGCAGCCTTAGGTCATTGTCTATTATGTTAGACTCTGTATGATGAAAGAGATAAGACTCAACATCCAAGCCAAACCTTGCTACACCCAGCATTGATAGCCATGCTTCAAAGCCTTTAGTACGATCTAGAGTTAGGGAGGGTATTGTACTAAAGGTATTGCTCTTTCGGTCTGGTATGGCTTATCAATCATACTTCTGTGTTAATTTCATCAAAATTGTTGGACAAATACACMTTTCAGCTATATAATAAACGGTTTTATCATGGGTTAATATTAAACATGAAGTAGAATACTTGACATGCTAGGATCTTTTTGTAAGTTTAGTGATTTTTTTTTTTTTTTCCTACTTAGTAAGTTCTTTTGTTTTCCAGCCTTCTGTACTGTTTCTTTTTGCCTTTGACTTTTATGGTGGAAAGCACCTCTTGTTACAAAAATAATTTAAAGGGTTTGTTTGTTTGTTTTTAAACATAGGTATCATTCTGTATTAAACATCCCTATGAAACTATTATGTATACAAAATCTGAAGACATACATGAGTGTTTTTTTTACTTATCTTCTTTTGGCAGGATATCATTGACAGGCTTATAATTTTGAATTCGGAAGCTAAAATTCACTCCTTATTCAGTTACGAACAATCGCATATATTTGGTCTGAGGTAAGATTTTTTTAATTATTATTTATTTATTTATTTTTTAGTCCTTTGGTCACAATAACTAAATAGGATACAATATGCTTATATGCATTGCTTCCAATCAGCTAATGTTGTTTGGGTTTTATTATGCATGAAGCTGAAATTCACTTTTTCTTGAACATAGGAAGATTGAATGAAAAATACATCCTACAAAATGAGAATAGCAATGAATCTAATCTTATTACAGTAAATGGATATATTGTAATATGATAAGCAGTAATAGAAATTGGTTATTGTTATTTTTGTCTAGTTGATTGAAAAGGAAATGTGGTACATCCATCATAGTGCATAAAACAAAAATCATACCAAAGTACTAAAATAAACAAAGTATTTTATATCATGCTTCTATCAGGCTTCGGTTTGTCTAGTCTCCCTGCAGTTAATTTTATTTATTTATTTATTTATTAAYGTATCAGTGGAATTATCACTATTTTCACCAATACTCATTTTGAGAAGGACAGTATCATTGGGTCCCAAATATTTCTAGAACCTGAAGGAACACTTCAAGTGTGCTCACTCTGTCATGCTCATTTAAGTGTGTTATAATATTTTAACATAGAAATCATAGTTTCTCTATTTTGTTGTTTTTCCAAAGCTGAAGAATACATAATTTATTAGTTCACATTTTTATTAGTAGCTTGTATAATATATACAGTACAGTTAAAATAAAATCTCTGTTGGATTGCACTTCATAGTATAGAAAATTCTGATCACCTTGCTTGGGCAGGTTAAGGGTCAGTGGGTTATATACTGCAAAGTCAGCTCTCTTTAGCCATATTTGTACTATAGTATCAGAATAAAATAATTGTATACTATGGAATCAATAACCATAAATTATAGTACAACTTGCTGATAAAGATGAGCATGGAGGAGAGGAACAGTGACAGAATTTGGAGTTGGGAGATGTATGATTTTCTCCTGTATATCAGAGTTACAAATACTGTTTTGGAAGAAGTCACTAGCTGAATAGGAGTGAAAAGTCCTAAAATGGAATTAGAAAATAAAGATGTTATTGGGTATTCAGAATTATCCTGACTTCATAGAAGACTTGACAGAACTCCCACTCATTTAATTAGGGATAAAGGAAAGTGAGGTGTTCTGAATTTTAAAATACCAGTTTGCTTTTAGAATGTTTTCTACCTTTATAAGGTGCTGCCTTAAAGAGGTAAAAGAAGAGACTTCTGCTGTGGTATTGGGAACCCTTGTAGGTTGTAGGCAGAAATGAATTACTCGGCCTGAGTGTAGAAGCAGTTAATTCCCATAACGTAAGACAGAGCGTTACACAAGTTCGTGAATCCTGTGTTGAAGTTGTTGAATGCTTATAATATTTTTAGCCAGGCCTATATCTTGTGAAGCAACTGAACTACCTATAACTGCTCATATGAGCAACGTAACTAGTCCATCCATAATCACCTAAAAAAAGCCATATATTTAAGCAGATAAGATGAGCTTTACAGTTCATCACAGAAATGAAATTTTCCACTGAACCCTGACCAAGTTTTTGTTAGATTTGACACCATTAATACAACTAAATGCAGCTAAGTGTTATTAAGCTCTTCACAGGGTCTACACAGCCATATACTGTTATTTGGTCAGGTATCAGGCGTGGCTCACTTAGAACACTGCTACTGAGCTTCAGATCTGTCTTAGCTTACAGGTTATACTCTGAGGTCTTGTAACTTCTTTTATAGCTCAAAGGAGTTCCAAATCTGCTTATTTGAATTTTAAGCAAATTCTGCAGTTTACAGCTACATTTTTCTCCATGTGTATACTGTGCTTAAGTGACTTTAAAATTCTTTTAGTTAAGTGTATAACACTGTTTAAAACTTAAAATTTATAGACATTTCCCTAGTCTTTTTAATCAAAAAAACATAGACATATCTATGTTTTTAATGATGATATGTTGTTTTCTGGTAGTTGTTTGTTTTCATTTTGAATAAGTATGAATTCCGAATTCCCAACTTTATTTTTTTGCAGGACAATCCTGCAAAGGCTCAGCTGTCAACTTTCCTGTTCAAGATTTCCTGCTCTGCCAGTGGTGTGCATGCAGTAGAAATCGAAGAGGTGTTCTGTGGGAAGCTAGATATGGTTTTGCATAGCCAGTGTCTCTCAGCCTATAAAGAATGCTCTTTAGAGTGCATTTATGCAGACTAGGTCCTTTGATCAAAGTAAAATACTCAGTTCCATGGCAAGTTGTTTCCTAGTGTGAACCTATTTTTTGTAATTCTTAAGTTGGAAGTAAGTATCCTCGTGAAAGATTTTTCTTCAGTAGTTTCACAGACGTGAATGGCTTATCATTCCTGAATATTTGCTAGGTCATTGTGTTTGGATCCAGAAGGAGACTGTGTATTTGAAACCCTTTGAGTCTTCACAGTTCAAGACTGTGATTTTCTGAGGGTACTTCTAGGTGTCTGTTTTCTAGTTGAGGGTTGAACAGTTTGACACGTAAAAGTGAGTTACGTAATTCTTGTTCATACAGTGCAGATTTTTCTGATCTGGTAYTCCTTAAATTGTAGCCATTCTGATACTCTTCTAGAACAAGGTTTATTCACTTGAAGCCACTTTGCAGTTGATGTTTCTTATTCAAAATGGAAACTCTATGCAAGAAGTTGGGAATAAGAATAGAAAAGTGAAAGTATATAGACAGTTCCTAATTTGTGTATAGAAAGATTTTCAAACTGTCAGTTCGAAGCAGATTTGGACTTCTTTAGAAAGTTTCTCAGTCAGATAATGTTGGTCAATAAAAGAATGCCGAAGGCTGTTTCAGCCACTCTTTTGTACAGCCTGAACGTACGGGTACACAGGAACTCATGCCAGATTCTCTGTAGTTGCTGTACTTTAGAAGATTATGAATGTACACTGCTAACAGAGCACAAATCCTAGAAAAAGGAAGTTTACAGCAATAATCAAACTAATACATTTTAACATACTACACACAAAGAGAATTTTCTTAGTTTAATGACGGGCTTTATTTCTTTGGCATGGGTGTACTCAATGGTCATGTCTTGCAAACTATTGGATGTGAGAAAGAGCAATTATCTGAAAAGTGGGACATGAGATCTTAACCACCTTCCTTTTAAGGCTGAGCTCCTCTTTGAGTTGGTGTGGGTTATATTAACAAAGGAATTAAGTAAACACTGATAACACTTTTTCTTTCAGACTGATGAATTATATGGCATCAAGGCAACTTATCTAATATTTCAGCATGGTGAATACATCCATGAGTTGTGAGCTTTTACAGCCTGTCAAGAAAATATATGCATAACATATTTTCAAAGCCTCTGCCTAAAGCATTATTCAAGCATTTATGTAGTGATGTTCTCTCTATTTAGAAACTTGAGTTTTCTGTGCATTTTAGAGTGATACCGTGTTGTTTGCTTGATGAAAAGGTGGCAAAGTTCCAATTTTTTACCTTGCATAACCAACCTACTGCACTTAAAAAGTATCAGTACTCCAGAGTACAGTCCAAAGTAAGTCTGAAGATATCCAGTGGGTGTTGGCTTGCATAAAACAGAAGGAGAAATATGGTTACTGGGAATAGGCATAGATTATGGGCAGTGGGAGGGGATCAGAGTTGGTCTATGGGGAGCTTTGCAAAAATTTTCTTCTTGTTTGACAGAGTACATACATACCCTTACTGAAAAATAGTTTGTTTTCCTGTTGCAGATAACTGGAACATAAGATTACAGTTAATAGGTATCTGAATACTTCAAAAAGGCAAAAAAAAAAAAAAAAAAAANAAAAAAAAAAAAAAAAAAAAGATAACATAAGAAACAAAGCAAGCCTTATGTGCATATGGCACGATCCAGTGTCTTCAGTAGCTTATTACAGCTATAAGTGAATAAACCTCCTAAATATTATCAGATCCAAAGATCTTTTGTATGTACGTTCAAACTCGGAAGAATATTTATTAGCCCCACACTTGTTCACTTGAATGCCTCATGCTAGTGGGCCCCACGGGGCAATGACAGTGCTCTAGTCAAGAGTTTGGCTATCCACAGGAAAACACCTGGAAAACTCAGATTAGAGAATAAAATCCTTATTTTACAGATATGCAAATTGAGGCTATTTAATTTTAAAGGCACAGTGTGCTTGCTTAGTATTAGAGTTTTCTGAAGATAGCCTATTTTGTAGACTGCAATGAAAAATAGATCTATTTTAAGCCTGTAAAAGGTAAATTTGAAGAAAGTATGTTAGTGGTCTGTATGCTTCTCCAAATGCATTGATGTTTCAATAGAATTACAGAAAACTGTAAAAATTAATGTAAGTCACATGTTCATCAATATCAGCCTCAGGAGTGTAGGGATACAGAGCCTGCCACAGGCAGAAAAAAGGATATTGGATAGTTATTTTCAAGTTTGTATAATAAATATTTTGACATTATTACAGGGTGTTTTGTTATACTATATCATGATGAATATGTTTTTTTTCCTAATAATACTCATTTTCTTACTTGCTGAAAGGGTGCAGAAGATTATAAAAATGTGTTATGCCTATTCTGTTGGGCTACAAAACTAGTAACGTGAAGATTTAGGAAAGAAAATTTTAATGGCTTACACTGTACAGACATCTAAAAATCAGTCAGCCTACTGACATCTGCCTCAGCAGTATGTATTAGTTAAAATTTCGTCTAGTGCGCTCCAGTGGAATGCAGGTGAAGGTATTAGATCTTACAGGCATGTGATTGTTAGGCAAGAGAACTTCATGGGTTTTAGAAATCCAGATAATAAACACTTGCATTCTTTTCCGTTGTATTTTCATCTTCATTGTAAACACACCCTCCTATATATAATTGCATTTTAATAATGAGGTAACTGCAGCATATGAAATAATTTGTTCCCTTAATTGTCCTTACTTTATTTGTGTTGTTAATTAACAGAATGTGTGATTTTAATGATTGCAGCACAMTGAAAGGAGCATTAATTATCTTGGTCTATAAAGGTAGAAGATATGAATCCTTAACATTTGTTTCCTCAGGTCAACATGCTATTCAGATTTACCCCTTTTCTCTTTAACAAAATGTCTCCAGCATTATGATCAGCAGATGCTTTTTAAAGGTGTTCTCATATAATTCTTTGAAAGTTCCTTCATTGTAAATTGAAGTGAGACTTTTCATATAAAAGTGTTTTTTCTATATAACTTTTATTTAATCAAGTTAAATTGTCCCTTAAGAAAACGTGGCATTCTTTTATGAATTTCATGTTTTTTTCCTCCATCTTCCTTGTGGAGCCAGAAACAAAGCTAAACCTCTTGTCTTTGAACTATCTTTATTTTAAATATACTGACATAGCCAGTGAACACATAGCCAGTTTTCTGTTTTGCAAAAGATACACAGTTCTTTGGAAACCAACCTGGTTCCTCTAAGTGCGTGTGCTGGACGTGTGCGAGGGAAAAGACTTGTGCAGTAGTGATCACTGGGGAGTGCACATTTGTCCTGTAAATCTTTGTCTCCTGTTTAATAATCCAAGGATAAAAGAGGACAGAACCTTCCATTATTAGTAGGGATGAGGATTTGCAACAGGATATTGTTCATCTGTTTCCACATTATGTTGTAATATAGTTAGTTTAGTTTATGGTTAGTTTATATGTTAATAGAAGTTTGTCAGGTTTATTAATTTAGAACAGTTTAAAATAAATAAAATATCAGATCCTGTGATGGGATTACATCACTTATTTATTGATGTTTGTTTGGTTTTTTTTAATTAATTACTTCAGACTGAGGGAAATTAAAATGCTTCACTTCCTGCAATTTAAAATCTGCTTCACTTCTGAGTCCCCTGTGCTGGCAAGTGATGCTCATGAAAAGCATTTTTGTTTATCTGTGGAGAATCTCTTACCATTAACARTCATGTAACATGTGATCTGTAAATACATCCAGTAGCTAAAGTGCTGTAGGTACTCTTTTGAAAATCTTTTCGTGTGGAAAACATCGTAAGGAATATATCAGTCCCTCAGTTTTCTTGCTAGGAGAAGTGTGGTTGCCCTAAGGTGGTATCTTCCAGTACCCCAATATCAGAGGAGTAACTCAAGGTATAGATAAATACTCTGTATCCATAGGATCTCATATTTTTTTAAAAAACAGTATGAATGAGCTTTTCCTTCTGTGGGTCAGTTAAAAGCTTTGATGCTTGAGAAGATCACTGGGGAGGCTTGTTCTCTCTGCTTATTATTAATGACCTTTGTTTTATCAGCAAAGATACCGTGTGAGGCTTCCAAGTGTCCCTTGTGATCTAAACCTGACTGGGCAGCTTTGGGCTTCTTCTTTTTACTAGCCATTGTCCTTTGTCTACTGATCTGACACACTTGATCCTAATTGCAACTGACTCTTTGCATCTGCATTCTCATTGGAGCTCAGGCAGTTTTTCGGAGTATCATAAAGAAGAAATCAAATTGGTGATGTAGATTCTGATGTTAAACATGTTGAGGTTGTCCCCCATGATGATAACACTGGAATTATTTAAGGAAAATTTTGTTTTGGAATTTTCTGTTGGTATCCCTGTTCATTTAGCAAGAAGGTCTCCTGCTACTGCAAAGAAATGGTGCCAGGTTCTTTTTTCCATTGGTGGATGGACATGTTCCACTTACGAAATTTTGTCTTATCTTCTTTTGCTAGGGCAGTTACAACTACTGTATTCAAGAACGGTATCTTGCATCTTTCACAGCCAGCAGAGCATTTGCAGGCATCCCTGAAGTGAGGACAGACTATGAAATTAAGTTTGGAAAGGACATAAGATATGAAAGTAAGGAAGAATGGGTTATGGGGTGTAGTGGGAGCTCTGGAAAACTAGAATTGAATCTAATAAAAGATGGTGGTAGAGGTGTGATTTGAGCTTGGAAGAAAAACATGTAACTGAGGAAAGGAGAGTAGAAGGAACACAATTATTTTGTGTTCATAAAAGGAGCTTAAATGAGAAATTTGAGAAATACTGTAATAAGCCATCTTCATAATGGGTGCTTTTTAATAAATCAGAGAAATTCATAAGTGGCTTCATTATATTATTTTCAGATGAACAAAATTTAAATAGAGGGGACAAGATATTTTTTAGCAGCTAGAATTATTACTAAAAGTTTTATTTCCCTTGAAAGATCTTCCATTCTTCTGTAGTTACACATATCATTTGATTCCACCTACCAAAACCAAGGGGTAGTCAGTTTAAATGGGTGCCTGAGTTCCAGTTAGCATGCTTTTCTTCAAAGTGTAGATTTCTACAGTGAAGTAGTAGATGTGAAATTATGGTTAGTGGGGGAGAATCCAGGAAGCACCCTCAGAGAAAAATATAGGTGACATAGGAAAGGAAAACATGGAATTCAGAAACATCCAGTACTCCTGGCTGTATCCCCTCTGGTCCCATGGACTTGTCCCCTCTGGTCCCATGGACTTGTCCCCTCTGGTCCCATGGACTTGTGTGTGTTCAGTTTGTTTAAATGTTCCCACCCTGATCCTTCTCCAGCAAGGGTAAGCATTCCTTGCTCCAGACTTTCCCGCTGGTCTCAGGGACTTGGGATTCCTGAAGGCAAGTCTTACCCAGTAAAGACTGAGGTGAAGACATTGAGTACTTTAACCTTTCTGTGTCTGTTGTCACTAGTATCCCTTCCCCATTCAGCTGTGGGCCCATATTTTCACCAGTTATCTTTGGCTGCTGATGCCTCACCTCCATCCCTGGAAAGGTGATGGAGCAGCTCCTCCTGGATGCCATCTCCATGCACGTGAAGGACAAGAAGGTGCTCAGGAGTAGTCAGCATGGATTCACCAAGGGGAAGTCATGCTTAACCAATCTGATAGTCTTCTGTGATGGAGTGACTAGCTGGGTGGATGAGGGGAGAGCAGTGGATGTTGTCTGCCTTGACTTCAGCAAGGCTTTTGGCACTGTCTCGCATAACATCCTCAAGCTGATGAAGTACAGGCTACATGAGCAGACAGTGAGGTGGACTGAGAACTGGCTGAATGGCAGAGTTCAGAGGGCTGTGATCAGCGGCGCAGAGTCTAGTTGGAGGCCTGTAGCTAGCAGTGTTCCCCAGGGGTCAGTACTGGGTCCAGTCTTGTTCAACTTCTTCATCAGCGGCCTGGATGAAGGGACAGAATGCACCCTCAGCAAGTTTGCCGATGATCCAAAACTGGGAGGAGTGGCTGATCCACCAGAGGGCTGTGCTGCCATTCAGAGGGACCTGTACAGGCTGGAGAGCTGGGCGGAGAGGACCCTCATGAAGTTCATGAAAGGGAAGTGCGGGGTCCTTCAGCGAGGGAGGAATAAGCCCATGCAGCAGTACAGGCTGTGGCCTGACCTGATGGAAAGCAGCTCTGCGGAGAAGGAGGTGGGAGTGCTGGTGGACACCAAGTTGACCATGAGCCAGCAATGTGCCCTTGAGGCCAAGAAGGCCAGTGGTTTCCTGGGTTGCATTATGAAGAGCATTGCCAGCAGGTTGATGGAGGTAATCCTCCCCCTCTACTCAGCCCTGGTGAGGCCCCATCTGGAGTACTGTGTCCAGTTCTGGGCTCCCCAGTACAAGAGAGACATAGAGCTACTGGAGCAAGTCCAGCGAAGGGCTGCGAAAATGATGAAGGGACTGGAGCATCTGTCATGAGGAAAGGCTAAGAGAGCTGGGCCTGTTTAGCCTGGAGAAGAGAAGACTGAGCGGGGAGGATCTTATTAGTGCCTTTAAATATGTGAGAGTGTCAAGAGGATGGGGCCAGACTCTTTTCAGTGGTGCCGAGCGACAGGACGAGAGGCAGCGGGCACAAACTGAAACACAGGAAGCTCCATCTGAACATGAGGAAAAACGTCTTTACTGTGAGGGTGACAGAGCACTGGAAGAGGTTGCCCAGAGAGGTTGCAGAGTCTCCTTCCTTGGAGATGCTCAAAACCCGCCTGGACGTGATCCTATGAAATGTGCTGTAGGTGACCCTGCTTGAGCAGGGGGGTTGGACTAGATGATCTCCAGAGGTTCCTTCCAACCTCAACAATTCTGTCTGTGTCTGAAGCCCTTCATGTCTCTGCCCAGATGCATTCCAGATGGCCTTTGGCTTTCCCAACTCCATGCTTGCGTGCTTGGACAGTGTCTCTGCATTCCTCCTGAGTCACCTGTCCCTGCTTCTGCTTCTTGTACACTTGCTTTTTTATGTTTAAGTTTAGTCAGAAGCTCCTTGTTCATCCATGCCAGCCTCCTGCCACCTTTGCTTGATTTCCTGCTTGTTGAGATGGATCATTCTTGAGCTTGGAGGAGGTGATCCTTGCAAATCAACTGGTTTTGGACCCCTCTTCTCTCCAGAGGTCTATCCCATTGGTTTCTTCTAGCAGACCTCTGCAGAGGCCAAAGTCTGCTCTCCTGAAGTCCAGGGTTGTGATCCTGCTTTTTGTCTTGGTCCCTCCTCACAGGATCCTCGACCTCTCCACCGTCTCGTGGTTGCTTCAGCTAACGCTGCCCCTGACTTTCATATCCCTGACTAGTCCTTCCTTGTTTGTAAGTATGAGGTCCAGCAGAGCACCACCCCTTGTCAGCAACTCGATCACCTGTATTAGGAGGTTGTCATCAGTGCATGAGAGAAACCTTCTAGATTTGTGCCCTGCTGTGTTGTCCCTCTGGCAGATACCAGAGCAGATCACAGGCTGCTCAAGTCTCCTGTGAGGATCAGGGCCTGTGAATGTGAGGTTTCTTCCAGTTTTCTGAAGAAGGCCTAACCTACTACTTCTTCCTGATCGGGCAGTTTGTAGCAGATGCCCACCCCAGTGTTGTTGATGTTGGTCTAGTCCTGACCCATAATCTCTCAGCTGTCCCCTCACCCATCCCCAGGCAGCGCTCCAGGCACTCCTGCCCTTTCACATATAGGGCAACTCTCCCTCCTCACCGTCCCAGCCTGTCCTTCCTAAAGAGCCTGTATCCATCCATGGCAGCACTCAGTTGTGTGAATTATCCCACCACATTTCTTTTACCAGACTGTGGTGCATGCAGATTTCTAAATCCTGTTTGTTCCCCTTGCTGCATGCATTTGTGCATAGGCACTTCCTATGGCAACTCTTCCAGTGAAATAGCAAGAAAATACAGAAATATACTGCTGTAACAGTTCTTCTCTGCTCTGAACTTTTATCCCCTCCATACATTTATATTTCAGAAGCAAATTTCTCTTTTCACCTATGAGCTTTTTGTATCTGATCGTAGTTCAGTGCAAATAATATTTGAACGTTTGAAGAAAATCAGTTAATTTGGTTTTGAATTTTGCGGAAAGGAGGGAGGTTTTTTTAATATATTTTAGACTTTGTTTTGTTTTTAAAGTAGAAGGTAGAATTCTCAAACAAAACATTGCTGAAACTTGGAAGATATGCTTTAATTTTATTGTACATATTTGGCCAGGTTTTATAGCCTTTTCATAATCCTGCACTCCTTATAGGTAGAATATTGGGCTAAGTGGTCTGCTCCAATTCTATGTCTCAAACATGGAAAAAAAAAATGGCAGCCATATTCAAGCATGCTTAGAAGTATGCAGACTATAAAATGTGATTTTTTAATTTTAATTTTTAGTAGATACATTTATTACTTTGAAAGGTGGAGTAAGGGAATATTACCTTTTATCAAATACCTGTACTTCAAGGACTGCATTTTTAATTGCATTTTTCAGTGTAGATGAAAATTTTAGTAGAATGCTCCAGCAGAGACTGCTTACATTAGGAACTGGTACATTTTGTCATTTATCCTACCACTGTCCCTTCCTACCTAACTCTGCTTATGGTTTGTTTTGGTTTTTTTTTTTTGCTCTGACTTCTGTACCAGAGGAGATGTTATAAACAAGTGGTTTTTCACTGCTGGAAATCTCAGTCAGGTTCTTTGCCATTAAAAATTATCATACTTAACAGAATGAATTGTGTATCCTCATAATGGTTTCAATGCTCTCTGTTTGTTTTTTTTCTTCTATACAATAATAAATGTGTAGTTGAACTGTCATTTCTTCTTTTGTGCTTAGGGAAATACTGAGAATGATCCAATGTCGGGAAATAGTTAATAGAAAATAAATAGGTCTTGAAGAGGATTGAAACTGAACAGATCAAAGTTATTAAAAAAAAAAAAATAGTCTTGGCTATTTATTTCTTGGTTACAATTTTGTGAATTTGCAGGTATTAAATTACCCACAGAATGGTTTGCAAATTTTTGCTGTTGTCAGTAGAAGCATATTGAGAACTACGTGGAAGAAAATTAGCATTGACTAACAGTCCAGAAGTTTCATACAATACGTACTCTCTAGTTTCTACAAAGTCTTATGTGAATGCAAAATATAATACTAAGGCTTAATTTATGATGTGTTTTATGGCTGTGATAAACAGAAAATAAGAATAGCAACAAGAATATTTAGTCATATCGTTTTCTATGAATAGGAAGCCTCCAATGAAATTATTCTGTTGCTATATTACAGTGAATAGATTAGTATTTTTTTAAAGTAATATAATATTAAAAAAAGTAATATAATTTAGATTGCCCTCGCTCATATTTTCATGAAATATATTGAAGTAGAGCACTGTCACTGTTAATTTGGCCTGAAGTTATAAAATAAAATTGTATTTAATGTGCTGTCATGTGTTCTTGTGATTATTAACTTCATTTACCACAGCTCTTTGTTTCTCTCACTTAAAAAAAAAAAAAAAAATCCCCCAAACAGATGCATTGTTTTTGTTGCATGTTAAATATTTTGTTGCTTTTGATTTGTGTTAAATTTGATTATACAGAAGTGCTTAAAAGACTTTTCTAATGGAAATATGTATTTTTATCTGGATTTTATTTTCCCTGAGGATAACTTGATTCTAAGTTGCATTACCAGCCTATTATTGTATAATTTTTTCACGTTTCACATCGAATGTCTTACTAAGTCTGTGTCATGCTTGTTTTTTGTAACATAAACACAAAGCAGACTGAGCTGACCAGTGAATGTTTTCTCTGCTTGTTCAGTGCACAGGAAAAATCTGTTGGGAACCACTCTCTGTTTACTTAGGGCTGTGCCACTTGAGTAGCTAAAGAGTGTATAGAAGAGTTCACCTGACCTGGTTCTGTCTGGATATTTTCAGGCACTTTTTTTTTCCATTTTGAGATTTCATAAACATGTTCGCCTTTGTCTTATTCTGCATTACTGGATTCCTGACTGATGTGCTGTCATTTCAATGTGTCCTTCTACAGGTTGTTAAATGTGCTATGCTGTGAGCTCAATACCCTGTTACTTTTAGAGACTCAGTATAAAGTGTCACAAGTTTTACTGACCGCTCAGGAGGAAAATGTCATAGAAGCTTCTAAAGGACCAGGGTAAGAAGTGACTAATATAAATGTTATTTCAACTGTAAAACGTTTTTCCTGAAAACGTTTTTATACTTTACTGGCTATACTCATACAAATGCTCTCACTGAAATTAGCTTCTAATGTATGTAAGTTTACTTACGTGCATGTTTGTTATCAATCTTAAATTGTGAAAAGATGTAACAACGTTGTTCTTTCTCCCCCTTCCACTTCAATAGTGTAAGAAAAAAAATGTTTTTCTCATTTTTATGGCCATTAAGAGTTATTTGCTAAAAAATAAAAAATAAATAAAAATAGTGCATACAAAATTTGTGGCTGTAAATATGATTTTCAAATTGTATTAAATATTCTTTTATATATAATGTATAACAACATGCTAAAGGCATCATCAAAACCTTGATTTTTGTATTTATAACTTTAATCAACTCTCCAACTTATGTGACTTTTCATTGCTGACTTTTAAATAAAATTGCACAATGCATCCTTTCAAAGGGAAAAGTACCAGGAAAAGTCTATTTGCGGGACACTGGACAGTCATTTAGTCACAGATGGTTTATTTCCTGTTTTTCAGCATGTTGAATGTTAAGAACTTTCCACTTCCTGTGTTTGCTATATGGGACAGGCAGAGAGCTTAAATCAAACAATATGGGCTAAATGTCAGCAGGCGTAGATTGTTGTTACATGCCCGTTGAGGATGAGACTTACTCCTTAAACAGAGGTTTAGAAACTTGGTGTATAAAAACTGATTTTTATTCCTTTTAAAAACATTTGTACCTGGAGCTACACAGTGACTTCAAGTTGGGTGTGCCTTTAGTTCTGAATAACTTTGCTTTTTCAAGGAAGGAGAAATTTGCTGGTTGGCCAAATCAGGAGCTAAATTTGACACTCCATTAACAGTCTTCTGCCCTGACTGAGCATGTGGGCATAACAACAGTTCTGAAGTTCTCTACTCATGACCACTACTTGCTTAGATGTTTCCAATCAGTAGTATGTAGGGAGAGTAAAAAGTTAGGACAATGCTTTGAGACATCTCAGGGTAGTTCATGTTTCTGTTTATTTCTTCATGCCTATGTGTTTTCCAAATCTTGGTTTAACTCTTGTACATCTCTAAAGTTATTTTTGTTCTTCAATATTTTCTGAATTAAATGATGGTAAATCAAAGTGGTTCTGATTTTCTGATTTTTTTTTTTTTTTTTTTTTTCTCCACCAGAGATTTTATAATTGATGGTCTGTCAATTGAGAGAAACCATGTTCTTGTTAGGATAAATCTTATTGGAGGACCACAGGAAAGGATTTTGCCTTTAAGAGTACTAGATAAGGTTAGAGTGTAAAGTTTAACAATTTCTCTTTTCATAACTCCTGCCTTTATTAATTGAACATTTTTGTTGATAATTCAGCATGTGAATATTATTTAACATTAAGAAATACAACTCACCTTTAGTTTTATAAAGGGCTAACATTTTTAAGAACAGATGTGCTGAAAAAAATGTATTTTTCCTGGTATCTGGGGTTTGGCCAGTGCCTAGAACATGCCATGTTCAAATGAGATTTTTTGTACTGCTGTATCTAAACGCTGCTTCTCCCACTATGAAAATGAATGCAGTTTGTATATTTTTTATTTTTATATTCCTGTTTTCTTTATTAGTTTTCCATCTGTTAAGTCTTCCTTTTATGCAATTGCTTTTCTCTGCCTGCATTTTCATCTGCGGTATCTAATACTTGTAGCTTTCATCGGTGTTCTAACAATGCAGTGTTTGTTAAGCAGTTCCTGTAAGTGTTCTGCTTCTCGCTGGCTGTCACTCTTACGAGGATGAGATGCAAATTACTGTCAGCATAGCAAAGACAGCTAGATCAATGTATAAAAATGGAAATAGAGGTTTTTTTTTTTTTTTTTTTTTTTGAGAACTGCAATTTCCCTTTTGGTCGAAAAAAATTACTAAAATCAAAACTGTCAATGGTATTTACCAGCACAGGTTCTGGTTCAAATGTTTTTTGGATTTTTGTATCCTATAACTTTTCTTTTAATTGTGGAGTGTCTCATTTTAAATACTAGTATCAAGTATAGTTTTGGTGCATAGACAATAGTTCAGTGAACTTTACCTCAGTATTAATCAAGCAACTGCTATTAATTCATCTCCTAACTTAATTTCTTTCTGGTCATGTTTCTAGGGCAGTGATCCATATCCTTGGCCAATGTTTTCATCGTTTCCTTTGCCAAAGTGCTATCTTTCAAAAATTCCTAGGAAGGCTGATTTCAGACAAGGTACAAACATGCAAATAGTGTAGATGTCAAACAAGCATCTCTGATATTGTTGTTCTTTTCTCAGATTATAATCTCATAAATACTTCAGGATCATTTTTGGCTGCATATTGTTGGCTGCATTTGTAGCTAAATAAATTGGTTTGTTTTTGCTTTGTTTTTGCTTGTCTTGCCTTGTGTAGCTCTCAGTCTGCAAAGCTCTGTTTAGTAATCTAATTCTTATGCAAACTTCAAGATTAATCTTTTGGCTAGTCTCAGGTGGGTGACTCATGAGATATAAATATATCATCTCTCTAGTAACTGAAGCAAGACAGTACGGTTAAGCTACAGATTTTTTCTGTGCACTATTTTCTTGATTTAGATCCCTGTGTTTACAAAACTTGTTGGTGTGTGAAATAGACAGTGTTTAGGATAGTTGCTTTCCACATTGAACATCAGTTTGGAATGTGGGCAGACTGAAGAATTCTTTGAAGAACTGTCTAGGCAAAGCAGTTTAATTCATGTAAAAGAATCTATTTTCAGGTTTTAATTTGTATAGATGATGCAGAAGAATCTGGTAGATTGTTTATAACAAATAAATGTTTCTTGGTGTTTGTTCATGCTCACTATATCCTTGAGATGAATTTATTAAAAATTACTCCTGAATTTCTTCAGTAAATGCAGATTTTCAAAAGTGATAGAAATTAAGAATATGCATTATGAGTAGAACAAATGTATAATATTCTGTTTATAGGTATCTAGCAAAATAATAATATTAAATGAGTTGGCAAATTTGTCAAGAATAAATCAGTCTAATTTCCTTCTCTGACAAGACAAAAAGCCATGTAATTATACAAGAAGAGAAAATTTTCTGTATCTTTACCTTAGTAATACTGTTACATGGTTCTCAGTGCAATTTTCATAAGCCAAGAGTTTAAAAAAAAAAAAAGTTCTAGATCGAATCGCCATAAAATGGATGACCATTTGTTTTAAAAAATGTCTTTAAGGAGCAATTACTGCTGCAATCAGATTGAAAAAGCATATTTTGATGAATCCCAGAGAATCTCTCTCAGCTCTCTTGTTTGGAGCAACTCTGTCACTCGTCAGTAGCAAGTTGGATAATGGAATAGAAATTGTATTTGTCAGTTTTGGGGATGACAACCAACTGGGAGTAGAGCTTGGTGAAATCTTGTCAAGTAACACTAAATTTGCTAAAAAGAAGCTTCAAGGGTTTGCAAATAAGTTTGATGAAATATTGAAATATTTTTATTTGAAACGGCATTTTTTGGTATTAAAGGTACCTGAAATAAAAGTTTGTGTAACTTGAACAAATGAACAAAACATTTAGTTTCAGAATCAAATAGAACTTCAAAACAAAACAAAACTCAAACACATTCATTCAATTCAGTACCATTTAAAAAACACTGGTTCCTCCACCAAACTGCAAAAAAAAAGATTTATTTATTTATTTATTTATTTATTTTACATCTAGAAAAGACTGGAGATAATTCTTCCAGTCAGTTGAAGCTGGTAAGTCCTTGGGTGGAGTACCTCTAGCTTACCCTGGCACCGTAGTCTGAGGAAAACATACATTTGAGAATTTCTAGAGCACAGTGACAAGAATCATAAGTGACTTTGAAGCATGATATGTGAGTACAGATTGGAATAATTGGAACTGGCTGATGCTGAAAAGATAGAGGTGATGCAAGTCTGACTATATTACTGGGGGTTGTAAAGAGGGCAGATTGATTTGGTTTCCATGTCCCTTTGCAGAAAAAGGAATAGTTGGTTGAATTGGCAACAAAGATTTGTCACAAAATAGTAAAAAATTCTAACAGGATGCATCTGGAAATCATGAAATATTTGTTGGAAGTTTTAAAAACAACTTTTCTGAAGTTGTGAATATTCAGAATTTATGTTGTGTTGTTACTTAGGCAACTTGCTCTGAGGTTTTAAGAACACCCTAGACAAGTAGTTCTTTGATTTTAACTCTGCTTCAGTGCAAGATGGACAGGGCTCACACAAACCTTGTCTGAATGGCAAGAGTTCTGCAGCCATGCGAACACTTTTACTTTGTATGAGTGGGAATGGATGACTGCACTGTTATATTTATCACTAATAAGCTATGGCCAGCACAGTATTTCTGTAGTATCCTGAAGATGTCTGTATTTGGACTTCATGCTGTGGAGTTTTTTTATGTAACCTGTGTGGTATCATTTCTGTCCTCTATTTGGGTAGTTTATATTACATGAATAATTAAAACTGTTGGATTCTTAGCGCTATGTAAGAATGTAGCACTTCTTTGGCTGAAAAGGAAAAGGTTATAACCGTAGGTTTTATTCTGTCTGTCCTGACCTCTTATTTACCTCCTCTCTTCTTACCCAAGAGACAGACACCTGAAGAGAAGCTCACCTTTTCTTTTTTCTTTGAAAATTGGTTCTTTGTCCTATTATTGTGCTGTTAGCTGTGAAAATATAACCTGAGTTGTTTTGTTGGTGTGTGTGTTGTTTTTTTTTTTAATGTGATATCTATGGAATGGATATTGGAGATTGCTGGGGAAGGAAGAAAAAAGTTTACAAAGGCACACGCAAAAATGATATTACTGTCTCTGAACATGTTTTCTTCTGACCCTTCCTTCAAATGGTATTGAAGGACGGATGCAATAACAGAACCTTTATTTTCTAGGTGTCTCTCTTAGGACAAATGCAGGTTGTCTTTTTGAGCGCAAGCCAAAATTACTCGGTGAATATTTTGGATCCAGACTGGTTGTTGCTCTCTGAAGAGGTTATGGACTACTGAGGTCAGGGAGCAGGGAGCTTCCTTTTCATGGAACCACACCTCATGTAGCTTAAGGAAGTAGCTAGTGTAACAGAAGCCAAAGATAAAGTAACGTGCTGGGTGGTCACTGAAAAAGGCATATTCACATTGAATTTTCTGCCAAGAAAACCCAAGAAATAGTTTTTTCTTCTATCTCTTAATTCTTTTGAAGGACAGTAGTAAACATGCAGCAGTGGCACCTTTCTGGTTTGAACAGTTCGGGTAGGGGGGAAGACTAATTAGCTGTAAGAAGAAGCAGAGCAGTGCTAACTCTGCAGAGTGACTGGAACATCTGTTTCCCAGTAGCAAAGCCTGAAGCCTGCATCATAGAGAGCACCCTTATTATGTACTGTGTCCTGATATTGTGCTCTCAAGCACACTGGCAACTGGATATTTTGCCTCGCTCGGTTGAAAATAAGTTATCATTTACGCAGGCAAAATTAGTACCTACATTCCTCCATTTTTTGATGGTACTTTGAATGGGTAGAGTCACCCAAACGGTATATTTGTATTTAAGGAAAATCTGTAGTGATTCAGTCTTAACAAATATCTGCCTTGTTTTTGCAGGTGTTAGGCATTTGTCTGTATGGTATATGTTGCCTTAGGAAAGGGTGTGTGGAAAAATAAATTTGCTGAGTTGCGATTTAATTTGCATTAATTATTTCAACCAGTGTTTAGAGTTGGAAAACTATTGGATGGCAATATATTAATGCTTCATTTCTTTCAAATATAATTCAGAGTGAAGCTTCAAATGATTTATGGAGATCATTATTTACATGTGGAAATTAATTATGCTATTTCCACCTGTTTGCACTGCAGCAAGATACCCTGTTGCTTTTCTTTTGTCTTAATTGTTCAATTATTATTTCAGTAACATAATTTGAGAAGGAACTGTTAAATGCTTTTCAAAGAGTGATACAGCCCTTTGTTATTCAGAGTACACCTATTAAAAATAGTGGATTTTTTTACTTGTAATAATTACTGTAGGTTATTTAAAGTTAATAACTGTAATATTCACTCTTCTATTTGCTCAAAGATCTTTGCTTTCCTTCTCCCAGCTGTGCAGTTGTGACAGTTGTTGTTCAGTGTGCCTGAACACTAGAGTCCATAAGTTTCCTACAACGATGCTTAGCGTTTTTCTTACATATACACACTCCATTCCTTAAGCCTACTCTCTTCCTGACTCATGCAGTCCAGAATTGCTACCAAAAATCTTTTATGATAATGTTTTCAAAACCTTTTGGTATTTTGTCTCAGCCATTGTTCTCTGAGTTCTGCCTGTGCTTTACACTCTGACTTGAATGAGAACATGCTGCTATGTTTCGGAATTTTTTGTTTCAGTGTTTTTTTCAGCCATGGTTTTTAGATATCCACCTGAAATTAGCAATCTCTACTGTCATATTCATCTGTCAAAGAATAGGCTATGTCAGCTTTCCTGCTTTCCTGTTATCTCTCTTAATTTAACACAAATATCTCCATCACCTTCACTTCTGTGATTTGTCCTCCTTTCTATTTTTGGCTTAGCCTTCATGTATGGGCTTGTTGTCTTCTACTTGTTTAAGAAATTCCACTCAATTAATGAAAGATAAAAGATAAATAAAATAAACAAGTCTATTTGAAATATATGTCGGCTTTGATAAAATATATATCCTTATATGGATTTTTCAGTAATATTCAAATATCATTTGGTCAGGTTATCATTGTCTGTTATTTAAGATCTTGAATAAGATACATTTAGATTTACAGATCTTAGTCTGTTTGTTACAGAAAAACACTCTTGTTCTCACGAAACAATCAGATGAGAAAGGACATGTCATTTCTGATGTATGCTATAGCATTTATGAATTTTCCTAGGTCTTACCCACTTTAGACACAAAAACTAACTAAAGAATAATTTGAAGCAGTTTCTTTTATGGAATGAGATCAGTTTAAACTTACAGAAACTTTTGGTGTGGTGGTTGAGATTTCATACACACAGGTACACTTTAGGATGGTTATAGTGCAGTTTTGTGGCTTGCTAAGCTGATAGAAGCCGTTAACTTTTTGACAAGGCTACACAAAATAACCAGTGCTAGCACAAAGGAAGGGGATGGGAAAACATAGCCACGTACAGGGAGAAAGTCTGGGCTGCAGCCAATGACTTAAACTGGCATGAGCTTATCTTTAACTGCACAGTTAGGGCATGATTTCTTGTTATGGGTGAGCTTATTAAATAGCTCACTGAGATCAGAAGAGGAAGGTCTTACTCATTTCCCTCCTCACCTGTTCCTTCCTTTCTTTCTTCCTATTACTTTTTTTTCTTCCTCTGTCCCCTCACCACACAATCCTTCACTCCTCCACCTCCATCACCAGTTCTGGCATTTCTTACAAAATAAACCAATTGAAGTCATTAATCTAGCAAAACTAGTGAACCCATTTAGTGATATACCAGAAAAGAGGTGAAAGAGGAGCAGGACTTCTCCCTTTTGGCATTAGCAAGTTTTTCAAAACATCTCCAGCCATAACATGAAAGCACACCCGTAGTAACAAGAATAGGCATAGCCCAGGACTGTCAGATAATTAAAGTTCCAACCATGTGATAACATCATGGGGAAAGTTACATTTACCTACTAATGTGTGAAAGTTATTTAGCATTTAATTTGTGTAATTTTTTTTTTTTTGAAACAATTTTCACTCAAWATCAACATGCTCTTGGATGTATGTTTTATTGTGACTACCTGCTGGAGGACGTGATAGTCTATGTTTAATGACAAACTGTTAGGAGAAGTAATGGTCTCGCTGGAAGAAAATAAGATAACATGCCATGAGTTGCCACAATATGATACCAGTTATGGTAGGTAATGGATATATTAAATACATGGTTATGCTCCAGGAACTTGGTTGCATGGATCTAAAGTTTGTCTCACTTTCATTTGAGTTTGAACATTTTTCAGCTCTGTGAGGAGCCTAAATCTTGAATCCTCCTTGACTGGGAAGAAAAATCTTTTGGTAATATAAGTGCCATCCCTCAAGAAAAATGAGGTATTGTTTTCAGTCGATTGCTTGCCTATTGCTATTTTGATAACAGAAATGAAAATTAAGTGTTAAGTTGGTAGTTGTGATGAGTAGGTAGGTAGTATTTTACTGAGAGTATTTACCCTTGGATTTTTTCACCTCTGCAGATGTTTTGCAAACTCATATGCACATACCTACATCAGTTACATGTGGTACACATTTCAAGTGTCACAAACTTCATTTTCTTTGCTAAATATTACCTTCCCAGAAAAGCCTTAAGACAAATGCAGTGGTCTCTAGTCTTCAGCAAAATTTCAGAATCCATCCTAGCGATGGAACATATATTAGCATTGCAGAAGGCTACAATTTTAAAGAAGTTTTGGATCCATTGGCTCTGCTAGCTACTACCATGTACACTTTTCAGTGATCAGGGATATAAGTGAGCCAGATAACTAGCATTTGGACAAACATGAAGTTTCATAGGAAGGGAAGTTTGGGGAAGACTGACCTCAAAATGTGTCGAATGAAGGGACCAAGTGGTTATATAGTGTAGCTAAAGCCCTACAAGTTGTACTGCAGGCAAAATAAAGATGTTATTTTGTAAAAGCTGCAGTAGAGGAAGAGTATTGGAAAGACAAATGTAGAAACAGCTATTGAGGCTAACTGTGCAAAGAAAACCAGTGGTCAGATGAAGAAACCAGGAGGAACCAGCAGAGATGGAAGGGCGATGGTCTTAAAATCCTGCTGTTGAAATTATTGGGGAATTTTTGTAGAAGTAGTATTTTGTTTGGAGGAGTCAAAATTTCACTGTGATCTCTTTATTTGTTGAGGTGACCCAAATCTTAGCTTCTACTTTCTGGTCCTCAGCTGCCAAATTGAATTGCTAAATCCTCTGTGAAGTAAAATACTGTTTAACTTGCAGAGGAGTATTGCTTTCCAGTTCTAAGATTTTCTTCAACCATCATCTTTTATAAAAATAGTAGTGAAGGGGAGAGAAAGAACTAGAAATCCTATTGATATTACAAGCATAAATCCTTCTTCACATCAAATTTTCTTACTCACGGAAGCCATTCTTAGTGTCAGTGCATGTTGTTTGGAAATTACTGACTGAAGATTTAGTTATTCGAGGATGACAAGGAATTTCACGTTAATTTGGCAGAATTGTTAATGTTAATAATTAAGTTACTATAATGAGCTTTTCTGAAATACTGTTTATTGTTTTAATAATTTCCAATGACAGAGAGACAATCTACTGATATAAAATGTTAGAATCTTTAGACTAGTTTAAGATAATTTATATGCAATATAGTAATTCTGTTAAAATATTTTAATCATCTTAAAAGAATAAGAGCATTTGCAAATAACATTTTGATTGTGTGATTTACTGGAAAAATGAATTAAAAGACTATGAAGAAGTAAAAATGACAGCAAATATTGCAAATAGCCATAGACTGGCTAAAATGTTTGTCAAATCTTAAATTAGAAGTCATCTTCATGAACAAGATATGAGTATCTGTAATGGTTTATTTCAAAACATAGAAATGGAACCAAAGTAAGTTTGCAAAGTATGAAGAATTCTTCATTAATCTTAGTGAATGGTTAGTAGCAGTTCAGGCTGTGATCCTTTAATAATCATAGGAACTGGATCGTCCCACAGCAAATATGGAGTACACACAGCTGTTGGAGTGCATGCATGTGCAGTTATCTTATTACTGGATACAGCCTTTAACTTTTCCCTCAAAGATTAACTTTTAACAACTGCGGCAACATTATTTATAGAGCTGATCAGAAAAATTTTCCGCACTAGAAAAAATTAAAAGTTGACAGGCAGAAGAAGTGTTCTGTGTTGTGCCAAAGGAAAGAAGAGTGCTAGTAAGAAATTCTCAGGTTCAGTTTTATTAGGGAAACAAAAAGTTTTTGTTATCTTTCAGGGTTGTCCTGGAACTTTCCCACCAGGGCAGCTGTCAATGATGTAGGAATCCTAGCAGCCTTAAGTATTCTGGGAACCAAGTAGCCTGAGAAGAGGCATTACTAATTCTACAAAACGGAACAATCGATAGGACTTTCTGTTAGAAAACTGGTTTTGTTTAATTTTATCTTACATAAAATTACTTTATAAAATTACTTGGCATGTGAACTTTAAATTTGTTCTGCCTTTGGTTAAAAAACTGAACAGTCACCCCTTTCCATTATATCAGCATTTTCTAACAAATTGTGCATATGGGAAGAAATTATTTTCTCTTTTTTGACAAAGCATATGTATGCAACATTTGTTTAATTACTACTTTGCATTACCCAGTATGCTGTGTCATCATGTGTCAAGCTAGCTTGCTTTTATTTATTGTTCATTCTGAATTCCAAGACAGAATTTTTGCTTGCAGAAGATCTTTGATCTAAAGAGAGAATTCTTGTGGCTCTAAGTGCAAACATTGAAAGCCAACCTAACATTTTCATCTGTGATGATTACATGCTGGTTTTATATTTGTCACTATAGCTTTCCTGTTTTCAAGCCCCCATTAGACTTAGCTAGTTGTGAAATTTACTGCCTCAGCCTGTGATATTGTATTCTATAAAAGTGGTAAAATATATGCAATTTCCTCTAGCTTTGTAGAAAATAGAGGGAGAAAAAGCATTTTAAAGCTAAGAGAGAAGAGAATGTACTTATTCTCCTTTTGTTATTGCATCAGCGCTGGTTTTGATTTTGAAGGCATGTCTCCCTAGTGTATAGGAAAGGAGAATATGGTTTTAATGACAAGGTGAAAGTAACAACAAGGAGCTATCTTTGAAACTGTTTCTTTGTGTTAAAAAGGATTCTTTCATAAAGACTTTTTGGTGAACAGTTACACAAATTTGTTTTATAACCAAACTGAACTCATAATGAAAGATGTTATCTGATATATTTGTGCCTCATATGTAACAGCATTATACCAAAAGGCTCTGTTTTAATAGTGCTTGGGTACAAAGTCAAGTGTCCATAAGTTAGAAAATGCCTGAATTAAATTATTTCATCTTCTGACAACACTAAAGAAGGGCCTGTGGCCCTCCGCTGGAGCGTGTTGGGTGTCCCTAGAATCTTCAGAGAATGCAATGTGAAATTCTAAGAAGTTTTTATGAATACTGTGAATAAACAGAACTTGTAAGTTGACTATTAGGGTGTACTTCAGTGACAGCAAAAGTAAACTTTTAGCGTAACGACGTGTCTCCATTTTGAGTCCCTGGGTTAAAGATGGGAAATTCCAGAGATCATCAATGAAGCTAGTGTAAAAATTCTCATAGCATGGGCAGCCCAATATATTTTCCCCCAATTTACTTTATGTATATGTGTAGCAACCTGAAAGCCTATCATCTGTCCAGATTAGAAGCATCTGAAGGAAACCTGCTCATAGAAAGAGGCAGGAATTTTCCATGGAGCACTGTTACCTTGCCATCAATCATGTTTCATTTCGTGTTCAACAAAATAGTGCTACCACTTCAGTTTTCTTATGAATTCAATGATATTTTGTGGAGCTTTGATTTCTCCCATTCCTCCCCCATTTTTTTAATATCAGAGTCATGAAATTACATGGAAATATCAAACTACTTTATTTAAAATAAGTTTTCACCTCTTAATGTTTGGGGACAGGGAGGTTATAAAATGTAGGGGTGATAAAAGGTACCTCAGGAACATCTTAAATGTTCAAAACCCTGCACATAAATAGAATGAACATTTATTTTCTGTATAAAGCGGAATGTCATCAGCTTTAGGACTAATTGCTTCTCCAGTGTAATTGTCATAGGATAAGGAATACTTTATTAGTCTTTTCTTCCTGACGTATGAGGGCTGCCGAAATACTAGGCAATGACAAGACTTTCAGCTGCATCTGACTCTCCTGTTCTTCTCTGAAATGGTTTCTGATTTCTGAATGCATCTGCTACATTCCTGTGGTAGTTTGTAGATTACAACTTTTTATTACTTAGCATAGTTTAAAAAAAAAAAAAAGCCAAAATTGTTGTTACAGAATGATGATCGTTCTTCTTTTATTCTAGATAATGATCTGGACAAGCTCTTATCACTTTTAAAAAATCCAGATAAACAAAGTGGTTGGGCAGAAAACTGTAGAAAACAGTTCTGCAAAGTCATGAAAGCCAAACCTGATATCATCAGTGGAATGAGTGAGTATTGCTTATTGATTTAAACAAAACAAGCAAACAAAATGCCATTAGAAGCAACTGTTTTTAAAATTTCATTGAGAATTATACTATCTTTATAATTAGTCAATTTTGTATTGATTATGAGAATTATTTCAATGTGATTTTCCTATGAAAACAAGGTTTATGCCTCATGTTCTGTTTGTATGTCTCTATGCTCATCATCCCTGTGTATAACTTTTAAACCCACTGGTTGTTTTGTGCAAAATATGACAGAGGAAGAGGGCTCAAAGTCTTTCCTTCAGGTCTTTTAAAGGTCCATGATTGTGATATTCGGAAAGTGGAAAGGAGAGCCTGAGAGAAAAGATAAGCACTTTCCAGACATCAGTGAATTACTTTAAAGGGGAAAACAAATGATATGAATAGCCAATTGTGGCAGAAGTTTTCAGAATTAAGCCTTATTAAACATCAAAGCATCCACTCATTCAGGTTTTTCTTCCTTTCTGTGTGTGTTTCCTAATGAATAGTGACCTTGTGCTGCAGCATTGGTATGATTCAGTTAAAACAACAAACCAACCAAAACAAACCCAACAATTACCCATATGACATTAATCACTGGAAATCAGACTTAATAATCAACTTGTAATATAATATAAACTTGTATAGCAATGAAGAAACTATGTGCTTTCAGAAAATGCCGACTTGCAGTTCTTTAAGAATTCTGATTATAGAAGATGCTCAATACATAGTCTGATCTTTTGCTTACATATTCCAAAAACTTCCCTTTAAATTTTTAGGAAACCAATCAATACAACTGACAATCAGACAGAAGAAATATATTCTATGTGGGATCAAAGTAACACAGCATGTGTGTTTTGTATAAGAGACCTGAATTTTGCCATAACTTATAGAGCTATATGAAAATTTAGGGCCTAAGGAAGTCATTTATAGAGGAACCGATTCAGTATAAAAATAATTAATAAGAAACTTGTCACTTGTGTGAGTGTGGTTAAAGTCCATAATTATTGAAATTTTCAAAATTCTTTGAGCTTTCTGTTCTCGTTGCTTGTTTGAAATGAGTTTGTGTTTATAGTCAGATGATTATAATTTGGTCAGAGCTTTTACTTTCCATTTGGAGGAATGTATGTGTGTAGACAGAATACACATGTATTTGTTTATAATGTATGTATGTCTTTGTGTTCATTGTATTGTACACATCCACAAATGCATGTATTCATGCAGAAAGAAAGTTCTCTGTAAAACAGGTAAACAAATGGAGACTCATAAGCTGAAACACTGAATATACTTTATATGAACTTCTGCTACTGTAAGAAAAATAAATTGAGGAAAGCAATTAAAAAATCTAGATTTTTCTAGCAAAAAAAGATGTTTACTTTTCTTGCATGTTTCTTATAGAACTAGTAATCTACTGAGCATTTTTTTTAAATGTTACACATTGTGAAGCACAAATAATTTAGTCTTTGCAAAATCATTTGAATGCAGCATATTTTCTAGACAGATATCTTCTTGAATTGTATGAAATTAATGTTGAAAATTGTTAGTCTGTTGTCTTGCATATAAAAGGACTTATTTGTCAACAAAACATATTTTTATATAAAAACAGAACATATGTTTAAAATAGTTGGCTTACAAAGGAAAAGAAAATAGAATTCTTACTATGCTTTGTAGTAGGCTATTCAAAGCCTGTGTAGGTTATTTCGTGTAACTTTGCTGGAGATACCATAAGCTAGAATTAGGAATTTAAAGGGAATCATTAGAATTTATTAACCCAAAAGGAAGAGATTAGGGTTTCTTCTGAATTACTGTTTCCAGCTGAGATGGAACAACTGGGAGTAAAAGTAAGCAAGAAAGGTATCCATGAAATTTTTTATGCCTCACAGTTGCTTCTGCAAGTGCATTCACAAACCACACAAGTAAAGTGTGAAAATGGAAAAAGAATAGCTTAATGAAATACTAAATTAAAAAATACTACTAAAGAATAGTAATAACTAAGTGAAAGTAGTGTTACTCTAAGGTGAACTCAAAGCTGTTGTTTAAATGAGGSAGATCTGCATGCAGATATTTCAGGAACAACAATATTTCTGCTAGCTGTGTGGTTTGAGACAATATTCTATTCACTGAAACTATTTTGTGAGAGACAGCTGTGCTGCTAGGTGTTTTCTGAAACCTCTCCCAAATTTCAGAGGACTGAAAGGCCTTAATCCAGATCCCAAGAAAGCAAATCTTCCTCGTCAGTCACAGCAGGAACAAACTGTAAGGATTACAGAGGAGAGATACATACTCAAAAATATGCTTCCTGTTCTGGACTCTTTCTCTAGGACACGGGAGACTAACATTAACAGAAATGGTATCAGAACATAACCAGCAAAGACAATATTGAAGGCAATGACTGTGTAGTGAAGCACATATTTATGTGAAAACATTTTGGGATCTGGTGCCAGGATTATCAGATGTTGAATCTGTAGGCTCTGTTAAAATTCCATCAGAAGATCCTTAAGCAAACTGTATAGCATTGATACCCATCATTCACTCTCCTGATATTGACTGACTGTAGCTTCTAAGTTATTTCTGTGGTTAAGCATCAAGATCCATCTTTGAATCTTTTCTTGATCTGTTAAAAGGACATACGAACCTTTCACAAACTTGTATATCCTTTAATGTGGCAGGACTTAAAGTGCAGGATTCTTCTTCATCTTCTAGTAAAAGATCTTACTCTAGACAACARGCTTCTACATTCTGTTGTTCTAAGCACAGACACAAGACTTCTAGTCATTCTTTCTGTAAAGGTGGAATAGATTTATGGATCCCAGGGAACTTGTTGCTTGTCATTGAGCTACTTTGCGTTGTGTCTTTGAGTCACTCAAATCAGCTAGACAGACACTGATACAGCCCTTGGTCAAGTCTTGGCCTCTTTTGGACTTGTTGAGGAAGTCTGCATGTTGCAATATATGTGATCTCCCTAAAGCACTGTTAGTACATCTAGATAAGAACTTTTTCTATACTGGAATCGAAGCTTTGGCAGAAAAAGAATCAGCCAAGTCAACTCCTGCAAGGATAGGTTAAATTTACACGGGAAATTCTTAAGCTGTATAAATCTAGGCTTAGTATATTACAAATTCAGTTCATTCATAGGATAGGGACTTTTTTTTTTTTTTTTTTTTTTTTTTTTTTTTTTTTTTTTTTTTTTTTTTTTTTTTTTTTTTTTTTTTTTTTTTTTTTTTGAACTAGTGATCTCAGCTTGACTATCTCATCCATGCCTTTTCATTTGTCTCCTTATCCTTATCCTTCAGGTGAGACAGAAGGCATGTCTGTTGTTTGCAGTCCCAGCAAACCGTTTATTATCCGTTCCCAGTTAACAGTGTCATATCTGCAGCTGATCTCTCTCCAGTCTGGGTAGATACAACAACTTTAATCCTTTCCTCTTCTGGGAGACTTTAAACCCTCAATAAGAAAAACGGGGGGTGTTGCAGAGATCATGAAAGTATGTGCTAGCATTCTTCCATCCATCATGGGAGATAACCAGTCTCAAAATCCTAATTATTTTCCTCAAGTCTTATAATTGTATATCCATATGGGGGTATGGATAGGGACAGTGAACCCAGCTACAATGACCCGCTACATGGAGGCATTTAGAGTTTCTGTGGCATGTTCTTCCTGAGAAATCTGGACTTAGATTGCCAGTATTCTTTAGGATCTATTTACCTCCAAAATATTCTCTCTCTCAAAAGAGGAAAAAGGCAATATCTTTCTTATGGTAATTTTTRTTTTCAGGGAGTTATTCTTTTAGTCTCAGCTAGTATTGATGACTTTTAAAACCTTGAAAAACGTAGTGAGAAGCTCTTGAAATTGCACTTGAGATGTTGCTGGAAAACAGTGGGATGTTTTTGTTTTTTGGGTTGTTTTTTTTTTTAACAGGAAGTTGAATGGTTAATGAAAGCAGAGTGGTTATGATCAACAAAGCATTTTGGAATCCCATTAATGCTGTGTGAGCTCTGCACTATCTGAAGTAGCTATATCAAAACATGCTGATGAAAAAGACTAAGATTCTTTGAGGAAATGTCATTGTTTTTGTTCTACAGCCTTTAGCAGTCACTGCATAAAGTTGAAAGTAACTGTAGAACTTACCCCACAGGATGAAGAACCAAAAAGATGGATATTTTYAATAGGTATGACTTTGTTTTGTTTTGTTCCTCTTCAGGGTAACAAAATATTAAACTTTGGCCATGTATCAAAGTAGCCTAATACTTTTAATGATAGTGTAATAATTGGATAAATGTTGAGCAGACCCAGGAGAAGAATTGAATTGTTCCCTCATCAGCAGGAGTTGTAAATGTAGCTTATATCAAGGTATACCTTTAGGCTACCAGAGTCTCAGCAAGGAGACTCTCAGTTGTCAACACTCTGCCTGTATATAAATGTAAAGRTGATAATTAGGGATTTTAGTTTTGCTGAACAGGATCTTTCTGATTCAAAGAAAATGAGATATTACATTTTTAGAGCCATTAGGACATTCGTAACATACTCTCCCCTTTTTAGGAGAAAATGGTTTAAACTTCAGCCCTCATTAGGTGGAAGACTTGACTAACTTCAGCCTGCAGAGTAGTCTTCCATAGGCTCTCTAAGTTTGTGAGAGAAACTTCTCTGGGCTATGATTTCAAAAAGGCAAATCAGAGCAACTGAGTTAGATTTCCATTCTAAATTGGTCCTCAGATGAGCCTATTTTTCTCTATAAGAACCACATAAGTTTTCTAAGCTCAGTTTCATCTTTTTAAATATTCCCCAAATCTTCTGTCTCTAAGATCACTCAATTAGATCTAGACTCTGTTATCTGCTCCCTTTTTTAGTATGACCAAACTCAAAATATTGCATTTGCAAAAGAGGATTTTAAAATAATACAAAAAAGATGCTTACCTTTTTATGTCTTTACCTGATTTTTGAAGGAGGCTTGTTTCAGAATTAAAATGAAACAGTAGGTCTTTTAGGTCATGTAGGAAGAAAAATTGCAAACCAAAATTTCTTTCTTCTGTCGTCCAAACCAGTTTGGAATAACTCCCAAAGGAATATCTTTTATGCAATGTAAGTGCATGTGAATGTGCATGCGTGTGAGTGAAGATTACACTATTTGATTAGTGCTGAATTTGAAAGGATTGTTTTCCATTGATAAAGAAGATGCTTGTATGTTGGATATAAGATATGCAACTTTCATGTCTAATGGAAGTACTGTCAGAATTTTTATTATGTTGTTTTCTTCTTCTAAAAGAGAATGCAGGTGGCTCCTTTTTCAATTATTATACACTGTAATGGCAGTCTCTCCCATTGATCCTGGGAATTCAAAAAGGCCCTCCATGTTGTTGCCATTAAGAATGGAATTGCTGACGATGCTTTCTGTAGATTTATTAAATTGAAGTTGATGCAGTTAAAAATTTCTGACACTACTCTTACAAAAAGAAACCAACTGTTCAAAATTTTCACTCTTAAATTTGTAACCTCTAACACAAGTCATGAAAGACTACTGTTAACTCTTGAGAAATGTTTTTTTCTGTTTGTTTGTTTTCTTGGTTTAAACTTTGAAGCATCTGAGAGTTGGTATAGAATATGATCTAGTAATGCTAGTTACATTAGAGAATCTAAAAAATTCTGATGCTTTTGTTACTAAACAGAAAGCAGCTCTCTAGTGGCACCTTGTAGTTTTTGACCTTTCTGGCTTTAAATCCTTCAGAGTAGGTACTAGGTAACCTCTCCTGGTGGCTACTTATTAACAGTTCAAATCACATGATTTTTTTTTTAATCAGTACTCTTATACTGTTTAAAAGCCATTTAGATTGCTTGCCTTTTGTGCATTAATTCTTCGTGAATGACTTCAAATGAGTGCTGTTACAGCAATCCTGATTTTACTGTACAATGAACTTTTCTAAATTTGGTTTGTATACTTTTTCAGTTGAATGGAAAATCACTGAGCCAGTTTCCATCTTCATAAACATTTCCAGAAAGTATTTAAATAGCAGCTAATTGGCTTAGTATTAAAACACAAAAATTAAAATAATCTAGAACAACTACTTGTCATTTCACATGAACATTCTCTTGGAAGAGACTATGTCTTGTGAAAACCCTCTATTTGTGTATTAACCAAATTTGTTTTGATACACTCCTCTTATGTGTCTTTTCCTCTCTCAAACTTGATTAAAAGGTTTCAAAGATCCTGATAGGCACTTAGGTAAATACTTTCAAATGGTGGAAATCAATTTTGTGCTTGAGTTTCAAAAAAATTGCTTAGCAGTTGAGCTGTCACTTCTCCCATTAACTCAAGCACTGAACTGAAATATTTGACTGTTAGGTCAAGCATGTGGATGCCTTCCAACAAGAAGGGAACAAATGTGCAGTGTTCTGACTTGATTTTAAATTTTGTGAATTATGCAGTATTTTATTATTTTAATATTGTTCCTGTTTGTTATTACAGCATGAAATATTTCAGTAATCTCAATATAAACAGTCATGCACTAAACATATATCTGCTTACAAAGTTTAAGCTTAACTTCTACTTTTTGCTATCAATAGCTCTAGTTCAGTGGGGTTTTTTGTGTTTTACTTGCACAAATACTTATTATGTTGTTTGTATGACCAAATTCCACTAAGCATATTAGTTAAGTTGTTTCCAGAATGTGAAAGTAAGCAAGGAAAAAAAAAAAAAAAGTCCATATCTGTGCTATTCCATAAAATTAATGAAAATGCTAATCTGCACTGGAAAACTTTCTTTGGCATCCTTAGAAGAGAGAGTGGTGGGGGAAGCTTTTGACACAGCATGTTTTCAAAGACATAGAGTGCCTAAAATATTGCAGCAACAACAGTAACTTTCCCATTACTCGTACAGAAAATGGTATCATTTTTTGAAGGGGGTTTCTACAACTAACTCTTCAGTGCAGTTTACCTTTTCAAGTGTAAAAGTTTTGTTCTGATTTAATTTTTGAAGGCTGTAAAGAGATCATTTATTCTGGTACTCACAAAATGAATAAACTTGTTCTTTAAAATAAATTACTTTTTGCTAATCCATTTGGTTTATTAGAGGAATGTTTAAAAAAAGTTATATTATGTTTAATTAGCAGTTTCTTCTGCCCATAAAGAAAGTGAAAGAACAAAACTTATATGCATAATTTCTTTGTTTTGATTTACCAAGAGATGGCTGCTTGTGTTTATAAAGTAGTCTTTTTCAATGCAAAATTAATTTTGTTACTGTTGGAGTTGGCTGCTTTAACTGTAAACTATGTTCAAGTGTTGTAGTGAAACTTCTTCCCCCCATCAACACAATAACACCAAAATTCAGGCTTTTAAAAACTTTTTGGACTAATTCATGACCTTGAAATGACTGTGTGAGTTTCTTCCTACAGTTAGACAAACACATATTCCTGTAAATGTTTTAGGTAACTAATCAGGAAAAGTCATAATTTAATGTCAATATGTTAGTTTAAAGTGATTGGAGGAAGGCTAAATTATTGTCTTTATGCGATTTTTCTTCATTATTTTTCTGGCGTAACAGGCATCAGACTGTGGGCAGAGCTGATGTTCTGTCTTTCTCCTCCTTATGGACAAAATAGCTTGTACTGCAGTCTCCTGTGTTTGTTTTCCTGTCAGGAAGGCTAGTTTCAGAGTTTGGTGTCTTTTTTCCATTGCCACCTCCACCACAGATTGCTATGTCTTGCTTGTGGCTGCTATGACCATTTGTACAGCTACCATCTAAAATGGGTTAATGAAATTATCTGGCTTAAAAACAACAAAACTACCTGTGGGTGCATGGAGATTATGTGCAGGAATGGACGAGCAGAGGCTGACACAGTACAGCTCGAGTCCTGTTATACTGAGGTGCTGCCACGGAAATTACAGCATGCAGACTTAAGACAGGAAATCCCAAAGGTGACTGCTCTCATTACTCTCTATATCCACTTCCTTGCTTTGGACTGTTGTGAAAAGAAAGTTGCACCCACTAATCTTTAAATTCAATTTATCATGCAGCTGTCTTGGGATAGCACTTACTTATAAAAAAAAAAGTTAATTTTTGCTATCCCAAATTCTTAATATGGGTCACCTCAGCATGGACTTCCTCTTTGCAATATCTATAAAGACTTCCTTGTATCCTTTTGTTTGAATCTGTAAGATACTGTGTTCAGTTGCAAGAGTATCAAGCTTACAGAATCAAGGATTAGGAACAGTCTTTGCTAAGGATTTTTCACTGAGAGTTGTCACTAATTTCCTGGTTAATATTCTGTTAAGGTCTGAGATATGATTTCTTATAAATATGATTTCTTATTTAGAGATCAGATTTCAGCATCTGGCTTATCTATGCAGTAACTGCAGACTTAGAACTTCTATTTGGCAAGAATCAAGCAAGAACTTTATGGTCATCATTAAACACAGACATTCCCAAAGGAAATTCTCCTATCGCTTAAAATTAAGTGTGTAATTTTTATCTTGTGATGGCATAGGCAATTTTATATTGTTTATTGGAAACAGCTCTTAAAAGTTCATTAACTTTTATTGGTATAGAGGTTTTTTGCTTTCCTGTCTACACACACACACGGACAAATGGGATAAGATATTGTAGCTTAATTATAGTTAATTTTCATTTTATATTGATACTGTGTAACAAATTCTGAAATAATCCTTGGAGGATATAAAGATAATATGTGATTCCCTTTCAGCTTACACTGAACATATTCTCAGTAAAGCTATTAAAATTTAATTTAAGTTAGGAATGATGTTAGGAATGCAAAAGCACAATGCATGCTTTGAATTGTTCCCCCATAAAAACATGAATAAACATGCAGCTATTCAGATAGCTTTATTTACTTGCATACTGTCATCTTGTAAGGTAATGTAGTTTTACGTTTTGTTCATTGCCTCTAATGTTTTAATGGGTTTTTGCTTTTTGTAGTTTTGGCAGAATTAATTGAAAAGTTCGTGTCACATCTTTCTGAAAGCCCCTTGGATTGTTATTTCAGCACAGAAGACTATAAAGGTCAGTTTCCTAATAATTCATTACTTTGCAGCCTCTTCATATTTCAATTACTTTTCTTTTAAATGTATCTGTAAAATTTTTTGGGTTGTTGAAAATGTTCTCTACCAGCTCAGAGATTCATTACTTAACTGATGGGAAATACTTTGTTTTGGAGGAAGAATGATGTACTTGAGGAAATAGTACAGATAGTTTAGTGATGTGTTTTCATATTTCTGTATGGGCAGTGAAGAGACGGAGATGGCAATATAGGTGGGGGTATGATTTAAGGTATTTGTTGATACCTATTATAGAATGATCTGCATAGCTGATGGCATAAATTTTTAAGATGGTGTCAGCAATCCAGCTTATCTATTGAAAGTGGGGATGGGGTGATCTATGATCACCCCAAAAGTATGCCAGTTATATTGGATATGTATTAAAAATAATGCATTAGTTGAAGGACCAGAGTAATGAGTGCAAGTTTCTCACAGAGGTCCTGCTTACAGTCAAGAAATAAATGAATGATAAAGTTAATTTATTCTGAGTGTAAAGTAATAAACTTTAATATTTGAAAAATCTTACCAAATGGGAAGATTTAGATGCATTTTTAATATCTACCCAAAAATGTAGTTTTGTTCCTTACTATCTGCCCAGGACTATTCTCCAAGGTTGCGGTTCAGTCATTTAGAGTACTTGTTCTCCCACTARTGCTGGAGAATCAAACCCGCTTTGGGGAGAGCCTGGCATTTATACTGTTATTTTATTGGCACATCCATAGAATGCAAATACAGTGCCCTTGGGGACTTCAGACTTGCCTTTGAAGTTTCAAAGCATAAAATCCCTTCAGTAATTTAGAGGACTCTTTTCTTTTATGTAGTTGCCTTGCCTTCAGCCATCTACCTGCTGAGAGCTTGCTAATGGAATGCTCTTAATTTTACTTGAGAATCTCTGCCTTTGCTTATAGAGTTGCTGAAGTGCCAGTTCTTCTGCCGCTATGTACTTTCTACTCAAAAGATCGGTTCTTGTAAAATTGAATCCCAACATTCTTCTAAACCATACACATTAAGAGTTCTTTTGTGACCTGTATCAGTTKGTCATTTAGATTTCAACTTCTCAAGAACCACAACAAGCAACAAAAATCTTTTCATCGCCTCATAAAACTTGGTATTTATATATTTCTGACGTTTCTCAATTCAAGTAATGACTCAGATGATTCCTTTGAAAGCCCTCATAATGTCTTCATGACATTGGCTGACACCTAAAGTGCCCCTCTTTCTCCCCTCTATGCATTCCTTTAGGTCATAGCTCAAGGTATCACCCACTCTCCAGTAATATGGAAGGCCCAGGTTCAGTTTCCTTTTCTGTCTTGGGGGATGCACATCTCCCATTTCCTTGGAGAACCCAACAGACCTAGCTTTTCAAGGTTATCTTAGTCTTTCTCATTAGAGTTCTTCTGCCTTGTAGAATAAGGCAAAAACTAACTGGAGAAGGAGCTGACAACTAATGTCCAACCTCCAAGTGGATATATTGTCCAGCAGACTAGAGCATCTTGCCCTTACCTAACCTTAATGGCTAAGTGCTTCCTCCATTGTGAAAGAGCTTTAATAAAGGGAGGGAGTTCTCCATACTCTGTTCATTTAGAAGTGGAGAACCTTAGTTCCAATCCATTCTCCTCAACCTGTTTCCAAGATAGGATTTAAAACAAGTGCAGGAAGGTTGAACCCAGGTCTTCTACTTCATTGATCTGTGATTTCACCATGAACCATATGATGGGGGTGGCGACAACCACTGCACACTGTAGTTTTGACTTGAATTTGCATTTAGTTCCTGGATGACTGAAACTGCCTTTTTTGGTGTGTTTACTGTTGACTAGAAAAAAATTTGTTTGTATCTGTTCAGGAGGGAAGTTCAAGTTTTTCTCATTTTTTCTAATCAAAGGGAATTATTATTCTTCCCAGATAAAGAGACAGAAAGAGTGAGAAGTCAAGATTCATCTAAAATATATTGTTAGTCTTGAAGAAATACAAGGTTTGGAAGTCCTATGACAATCACATACATTAAATTCATTTTTTGGAACTGAAAGTCCCAAAGAATCGATATGGCTGATGAATGATTTTCATTTACAAATGCTTTTGAGGTTCCATGTGTTTTAATGAAGACAAGTTTGGAAATGCAAGAGTGAGAGCTCTGCAGAGAAGGATCTGGGAGTGCTGGTGGACAACAAGTTAACCTTGAGCCAGCAATGTGACCTTGTGGCCAAGAAGGCCAATGGTATCCTGGGGTGTGTTAGGAAGAGTGTTGCCAGCAGGTTGAGGGAGGTAATCCTCCCCCTCTACTCAGAGGTGAGGCCTCGTGAGGCTACATCTGGAGTACTGTGTCCAATTCTGGGTTCCCCAATACAAGAGAGATGTGAAGCTACTGGAGCAAGTCCAGTGGAGGGCTGTGAAGATGATGAAGGGACTGGAGCATCTGTCATATGAGGAAAGGCTGAGAGAACTGGGACTCTTCAGCCTGGAGAAGACTGAGAGGGGATCTTATCAATGGATACAAATATCTAAAGGGAGAGTGTCAAGAGGATGGGGCCAAACTCTTTTCAGTGGTGCCCAGTGGCAGGACGAGAGGCAGCAGGCACAAACTGAAGGAAGCTCCATCTGAACATGAGGAAAAACATCTTTACTGTGGGGATGCCAGAGCACTGGAAAAGGTTGCCTGGAGAGGTTGTGGAGTCTCCTTCCTTGGAGATATTCAAAAGCCATCTGGACAGGGTCCTGTGCAATGTGCTGTAGGTGACCCTGCTTGAGTAGGGGGGTTGGACTAGACGATCTCCAGAGGTCCCTTCCAACCTCGACCAATTCTGTGATTCTGTGAGAGGCCTTATCTAAGATAACCAATAGTCTGATGGTCAAAACACTGATGTGAAATGCAGGTAAGGGGCAGGTGTTCCTTTCATGTTTTCTTTCCCTGTCAGCAACACCATTGTCAGAGATTCTTTTGGAGAAGAGTTCTCCAGTCCATGAAATAATGTTTTTCAATCAACCAGAATATGTTTCAACTTGGTTCTATTTCAAGTTTTATAGGAAAATAGTAATTAAAATTTCTTGGCACATTTTTCAGGCAGGTATCAAAATGAGTATTGTCCATGAAGACTAGTTTAGACCAATGAAGTCATGCTGATTAACATTAAATGAAACAAAAATCTGGCTGTAGAATTGATTCTGTGATTGTACTCCACTCTGAAAGATTTAAAGGGCTTGACTGTAAGAGTCAGTTGTATAGCTGAATTACACTCATTGTGGGTTCTTTTTTACATCATAAAACATGCAGTGTGGCATTGATATAAAAATAGGAAATATATTTTGAGACCCAAAGTCTGTACTCATGATTCCTGTGTTTGTACAGAAGGGATGAACAAAATATGCTCAAATATTTATGAGACTTTTTTTCTCTAAAATTAGATTTCCCATTCTCTCAGTGATTGGCTAGATTTATATATATTTCTCRGGATTTTTTCCAGGGTTTCTAAAGATGGGAATTTCTCCAAGCACCACAATTAATTCTTGAATACCATGTTATTTCACGGCATCTTTCCGTTATAAGTGTTACCTAAGCTAACTCCTGAAACTGCTGTTACAGTAGAGATATCTTGCTGGTTTAGGTAGTAGCTAAGGAGTTGTTAGAAGGTAAGCCATATTCTAGATGTGTCTCCTAGTCCCAGATCCTAGTAAGCCAAACATACACTTGACAAGTCCATGTGTTTACCATTCTCTCTCTTGAATAAATTTGGGATCTGAGGGACTGAACAACAGTTTCTAACAGCTGTTTAATTTTAATGAAGAGAAGCCACAATTTTCATGAAAGTAGATTCAGTCAGTATAGATACTTCAGCATAGATATTCAGTGTTTATCATGTTTCTTGAAATGAGAAATTGATTATCTTAAAATATGACAGCTTTCTAAACCTGTAGGTAGTTGTAATTAAAATAACACAGTCATCTGTCTGCTGTGGAATCCCTCAGGATTTCAGTCTATTATAAGATTTGCAAATATGGAAAAATCAAATTAGTTTGGGTTGTTATCATTTGCAAGATAAGAAAGAAGGAAAAATGACTGATAAGCCACTATGCAGTTGTAATGTTTAATTATAAACAGTAACACAAATCCTACTTGAAGTTTACTTTCTGCTAGCAGCAATGATATTACTCTGTTGTGGATTCAGATGAGAGTAAAAACACATATAATATGGACACTAAATGTTAATGAACTCTGTCTATCCCCTTTCCCGCAATTAATACTTTCCAGTGTGCTTTTATTTTTCTTTTTTCTTAAAAATAAACCATAATCATTAAAAGCCAAATCATTGATGCCTAGCTGCAATAGACAATAGAATGGCAAGGAACTTAAATTTGCTGTAATATTAAAATAGACATTGTGCACTAGTAGTGTGAAGTTCTTAAATGGGAAGCTGTCAGTATAGTGCTTCTCAGAGGGAGTAATAGATGAGAAATGCAGGACTACACCCCAAATCTAGTGCTCTGAAGGAGAAGGAAGGGCATTCTTCCCTTCCTCCTGCAACATTTGATGAGTGTATCTCTTTAAAGACGGGTACCCACTTTAAAGATACTACTAACAAAAAGCATTTTTCCTGTTGCCAGTCTGTATTTTTAATTAAAAAAAAAAAAGTAATTGGACCAAAAATGTGATTCTTTCTTAGGGATGTTGCTTCCAAAGACAGTTTGAATATTTGTGATGACTGCTGCTCAGAGAGGAAGTTCTAGGTGTGAATATTCTGATCTTTTACTGTTAGCACAAGAAATCTCTCCGATGCCATAACAGATGCTTTTAATAGTCAAGATGGAATTGCACTTGAGATTACCTGAGTAGTGAACAGCCTTCTCCAGCAGATATTCTTGGATCTTGTATTCATTGCCTCTCTTCATTCACAGTTTAATTCCAACAATAAGAATATGGTTTTTTTTGAAAGGGGATTTTTTTTAAAGATAATCCAAGCAATGAATATGAAATTCAGCCTGTTGAAAGTGGTCTAGATGAGGGGCTTGGTGGAGGAGATGCCACCATCAAAGAACAATAGTAAAATGGCAGAAGAGAAGATAGTAGGAAATGTATGACTTCTGCTCTGCCCCARCTCCAAATAATATTTTAGAATAGAAACCCTTTATAAGGACATCAGAAGGAGAGAGGATAGGTATTGAGGAAACATAAAGGCTTATGCTAGCAGCTTGGGCACCTGCCTACCTACAGTATCAATGTTTAGACACCTCTTGAAGAATAAAAGCTGTAAGTAAAAAAAAGCTGTCTTTTAGTTACATGAAAAGATGATTAAATTTTCAGTTTCATAATTTCAGTTTATATGGGCAAAGCCTGTGGTTAAAGATGTGAGAGGAAAAATAATCACATACTGTAAAGATTTTTGAAGCACCTGCAACAATTAATGTAGGTACCTCAGACTATCATTGGATTTTCACAAACTACTGTTGTATTATTATTTACATGGTTCCTTTGAATTGAAAGTAATTTCCATCCATACGAAGAAATCTTTTTTACCATAATTAAAGTTAAAATGTTAACATTTGTGCAAAGATTATTTATACAGCCATAGAAATATTTGGCCTGGACACCAAGAAGAAGTAGGAAAATAATAATGTGAGCAACAGCTTTAGTCATTTTTTCCACTTAGTATGAAAGTGAAGCCAATAGTTTCTTTGAGGTAAGAGCAGTTAAACGGGGAAATAAGCTATTATCTAAAGACTGTGGATGTTTTAGGAAACATACAATGACATTTGGAAATCAGCCTTTAATTTCAGAACTATTTGAGCTCTGCATCCAGTTATTTCCATATGAATACAATGTTGTCCTTCCGCTGACTTAACCATATAAAAGCTCCTTCAAGGTAGGAGGGAAAATGGATAAGAAAACAATCTTTCAGATGAATTGTAAAGTAAAATAAGTTGATGTATTAGAGCCTGGGCTAAACAGGAAGAATACTATTGGCTTGTGTTTGCTACTTAAATAACTTACTCTGAGGCATCTGTAGCTGTTGATTGAGTTTAATAATACTATTTAATAATACTATTTAATTTCTTTTGCATATCATGCCTTGTGGGATGTTCCTTTTGGTGCTCCTGAATGTTCCAAAACTTTTTGAGAAGTACTGCCCACTGAAACACTTGAAATAGGCATAATCAGGGTTAGTACAAATGATCAGTCTAATCCCATGACCTTGAAGATGGGAAAGCAAGAAAATCCTGAGATTGCTTTAAAGATTGTTCCCTTGTCTTCCATTCTTCATCTTCCACTTTCTCCTAATCCCTTTTGACATTTACCATCCCTGAGGGTTTTCACAGGAAGACCTGGAACAGAGGGACCGCAGTACTCAATTGGTCCTTTGTTTCCTATTGATAAAAGCTGAAAACCTTCAGATTCCTTTCCATCCCTGGATATTGTTCTGCATCCAAAAACAAAACAAAGGAAAAGAATTTGTAAGCGGAATTTAATTCCCGCTTCTCCCAGGGGTCCCCTGATTTGCAGCTGGAAAACTAAAGAACTCACAGAACTGTCCAGGATGCATAGAATTACTTATTTATGAAGACTGGATAGGCAATAGCAGTAAAGCGTTCCTTACCTACCTAGGAATCCCTGATTTAGACTAACTGAACCACAGAGAGTAAGTTGCTGAATAAGACCTCTTTGCCTTTTTGCCCTTGTTTTAGGTGTCTACTGCCTACCCCTACTGTTCCCCCCACTCAAGCAAAAGGACTCCTAATTCTAGCTCTTTTTGGCTCCATTTGGAACATTGAGTTTGATTTAGAGGTAAATTTTGAGAGGAATATAGGAACATTGTCAGAGTTTGCAGGGATGTGACTAGGAAGGCCAAGGCCCACCTGGAGCTTAATCTGGCAAGGGATGTCAAGGATGGCAAGAAGGGCTCCTTTAAATACCTCAGTAACAAAAGGAAGACTAGGGAGAATGTGGGCCCACTACTGAATGGGACAGGGGCTCTTGTGACAAAGGATACAGAGATGGCAGAGATACTGAATGCCTTCTTTGCTTCAGTCTTTACTGATAAGACCAGCCCTCAGGAATCCCAGTCCCTGGAGAGCAGGGAGAAAGTCTGGAGAAAGGAAGACTTTCCCTTGGTGGAGGAGGATCAGATTAGAGATCATTTAGGCAAACTTGACATCCACAAGTCCATGGGCCCTGATGGAATGCACCCACGAGTGCTGAGGGAGCTGGCGGACATCACTGCTAGGCCACTCTCGCTCATCTTTGAAAGGACATGGAGATCAGGAGAGGTGCCTGAGGACTGGAAGAAAGCTAATGTCACTCCAGTCTTCAAAGAGGGCAAGAAGGCGACTCCAGGGAACTACAGGCCAGTCAGCCTCACCTCCATCCCTGGAAAGGTGATGGAGCAGCTCCTCCTGGATGCCATCTCCATGCACGTGAAGGACAAGAAGGTGCTCAGGAGTAAGTCAGCATGGATTCACCAAGGGGAAGTCATGCTTAACCAATCTGATAGCCTTCTGTGATGGGGTGACTAGCTGGGTGGATGAGGGGAGAGCAGTGGATGTTGTCTGCCTTGACTTCAGCAAGGCTTTTGGCACTGTCTCGCATAACATCCTCAAGCTGATGAAGTACAGGCTACATGAGCAGACAGTGAGGTGGACTGAGAACTGGCTGAATGGCAGAGTTCAGAGGGCTGTGATCAGCGGCGCAGAGTCTAGTTGGAGGCCTGTAGCTAGCAGTGTTCCCCAGGGGTCAGTACTGGGTCCAGTCTTGTTCAACTTCTTCATCAGCGGCCTGGATGAAGGGACAGAATGCACCCTCAGCAAGTTTGCCGATGATCCAAAACTGGGAGGAGTGGCTGATCCACCAGAGGGCTGTGCTGCCATTCAGAGGGACCTGTACAGGCTGGAGAGCTGGGCGGAGAGGACCCTCATGAAGTTCATGAAAGGGAAGTGCGGGGTCCTTCAGCGAGGGAGGAATAAGCCCATGCAGCAGTACAGGCTGTGGCCTGACCTGATGGAAAGCAGCTCTGCGGAGAAGGAGGTGGGAGTGCTGGTGGACACCAAGTTGACCATGAGCCAGCAATGTGCCCTTGTGGCCAAGAAGGCCAATGGTATCCTGGGGTGCATCAGGAAGAGTGTTGCCAGCAGGTCGAGGGAGGTGATTCTCCCCCTCTACTCAGCCCTGGTGAGGCCMCATCTGGAGTACTGTGTCCAGTTCTGGGCTCCCCAGTACAAGAGGGATGTGGCACTACTGGAGCAAGTCCAGCGAAGGGCTGCAAAGATGTTTAGGGGACTGGAACATCTCTCTGATGAGGAAAGGCTGAGAGAGCTGGGCCTGTTCAGCCTAGAGAAGAGAAGGCTGAGAGGAGATCTTATCAATGTGTACAAGTATCTGAAGGGAGGGTGTCAAGAGGATGGGGCCAGACTCTTTTCAGTGGTGCCGAGCGACAGGACGAGAGGCAGCGGGCACAAACTGAAACACAGGAAGCTCCATCTGAACATGAGGAAAAATATCTTTACTGTGGGGTTGACAGAGCATTGGAAGAGGTTGTCCKAAGAGGCTGCAGAGTCTCCTTCCTTGGAGATATTCAAAAGCCATCTGGACATGATCCTGCGCAACGTGCTCTAGGTGACCCTGCTCGAGCAGGGGGTTTGGACTTAGCCGATCTCCAGAGGTCCCTGCCAACCTCAAACCATTCTGTGATTCTGTGATAAGTTGAAGAAAATCTTAGGGAAAAGACTGATGGGGGAATACCAATCATTGTAGAAATGAGAAAGAAATTGCAATCACTTAGAAAATAAGACAAAGAAATCAGAATTGCCCATGTTTTGAGAAGGTTTGAAAACCGGGGAAAGGAATTTGCAGTGAAAGAATAAGACAAGTGTTGGAAACAAGAAGTTGTTATCCAGGTTGTAATAAATAAAGTACTAAAGAAAATTATAATGTTTTACAGTTTTAACTTACTGTGTTCATTTTTTTTTCTGTTTAAGGTTATCACCAGCAATTAATAGTTGGCAGTCTTTGGCTCTTAAAGGTGTTTCAAAGCAAGCATTTTCTATTTTGAATGACCAAGATTGTATTAAATAGTGGATGTTTTTAAAAGTATTGAGAGAGGCATACCAATATTTCTTATGATTGTCTTATCTGAAGGGTGCTTGGTAGGTTGCTAGTGAAAAGTGTGATTGTATGGCTAAATTAAATGTTTCATTTGTATTTAAAAATGGTCCACCCCTACTGCTGTGTTATTTTATGCATTTTAGAATGAGAGGCAAAGTCTACTTTCTTTTTTTTTTTTTTTTTTTTAATAAATCTTTAGAGCTCCTAAAGAAGTATGTGGAATTCTGACATCCTTCTAGTCACTAGTTTTGGTTTGGACTAACTTCCATTTTACAATGCTTCACTTTTTTTAAATAAGAACTTTAAAACATTTGTTCAACATAGAGATTGTTACCTATGAACTGTAAATGGAAAGCTAGTCCTTATTTTATTAATCCTTTCTTTGTATTAGATAAAAAAGAAGTTGCCAAAGCATGATGTTCATTCCATTTAATAAAAACAACAATGCTGTATCATGTCCTCATCTAATTCAATGTTCAGAGATGTGCTTTGTCCTTTGAGGATAAATGGCATTCTTATTTAGAAAATTGATCTTTCGGTACCTTTGTTTTGGAACCCATTGTGTTTCAAGGCAGTAGTTATATCAGGATTATTGATAAATATGTCAGATGAGTTTTGCAGAAAACTGAACTCAGTGTATTAAATCAGAGGTATTGTGGGCGTCCTTACAGTAGTGCATTCAACGTATTCCTGCAAGCTTACTAGTCCACTTTTTATTCGTGGATTGTAATCTGCACTATTTCAGTGTCCCACTTAATAATTTTCTAAGCTTAAAGGAGCACTTAAGGTTTCTAAGTCCAATTTTTTAATCGGTGAGAAGTAGTCCTTTGTGTATTCTAAATGACTTTATAGTTTTCTAAAGCCTACGATTCCCAGTCTATTAATTGGAAAACAAAATGGTAAATTGAGACTTGACACAGGACAAAGGACTACAATTTGTACGTTCCCATTGCGAACTGTGGATTGGCAGTAACTCAGCTGCCTGGTGTACGGAGCTATGATTATATCAAATATGCTGTTGCACAAGAGGTTTTGCCTTGAGGAGGTGCTATATAATATCGCATTGTTATTCAGCCCAAACTTCATGTTAATTTTATCTTCTTTCACAATACAGAAGAAAATATCAAAGGGAAAACTGATAAGGGGAAGACCCTTTACATCAACTAAGACATTATTACAACAGAGAAGAAAAGGCAGTGAAAATCGATGAAATCAGTTGTGTTCTTTTAATGTTAATAGAAAATAAGCATTCAGTACTTGCTATAAGCTGTTGCAAAATGAAAGCAGTGGCCCAGATCAGGGGTTGTGCTGTGGCTGTTCCTCAGGACACTGCTGTCGGGCTCTGCTACCAGCTCCAACCTCACCAGCCACGGGAGGATCACCTCGAAACGGAGGCCGGGATTCCTTCTGGTTTAGAGATTGTTGTGCTGTTTCCCTTTCTCCTGCCATTAAATATGGTGTTGAGGGGACTGAATTAACCACTAGTCATTTGAACTGCCCCTGGTTTGTCATCCGTCATATGGTCTAGGATATGGTATGTGTCTGGCCTTCGCAATTGCAAATAAGAACCTGGAAACAAATTGATTGCAAGTTAGTATTATAATTGCTGCATGAGTAAACAGACAGCGTGGAACAGTACCTGAAAAAAATATGAACTGTTCCATTCAACTCTGTGGTGGTGGTGTTTTAACTGAAATGCCCTGTGATTTTAAAAAAATTTCCTCATAGATTTTGTCTCTGGTATTCTATGCGTAATGTATTTGACCTTCTGTCCTTGAGGAAGAAAAAAGTCCTTGATACGGGATTGCTATTTTGATCCTATCAAGTTACTGAATAACTTAGTCTTACTCAAAGAATAGTTGCTTTCTCTTACTATAATARTTATTTCTCAAAAGGACAAGGTCAGTTTCTCATATCCCTAACACTTAGATCACTGTATTTTATTAAGGTCACAATACAGAAGAGTTTTTCTTTCTTCTCTGTTCCCGCTGCTGAATTTTATTGCTTCAATGTTAAGTGTAATTTTGCTGTATTGTTTTCTTCAAGAAAATTTCAATGTACTTCATGTGATCTGAGCAGGGCACTTTTTTTTTTTTTCTTGAACTTTTTCTCTTGACCAGAGGCATTTCTTCCCTTAACTAGTAAACATTTTATTTTAATGCATTAGTCTCTGTTGTTTGCTTGCCAGTAGCATAGAGTGTTTACCTGAATGCATAGCTAGGGAATCCTTCAGTTTGATTTCTTTATCTGAGAAGGATATAGAAAAAAATACATATCAAGTTAATGTGTGATTTGCTTCCTCTAAGTATTATTTTTACATTAACCACTTGCATGAATGTATTTTGATTTCTGCTGCCATATATATTATTTTCATTTTTAACGAAGTATGTCAGTTTTTAGAATTTTTTTAAAAAATTAACTTTGATTTTGGATTTTTATTAGCACTTTGGTTTGATTTTTTTATTAGCACTTTGTCTGAAAAAAATAAATAAAGTCAAGTTTTTAAGCACTCAGCTTTGTAACTCATAACACTTTACTGGGTTGTAATTTTTTTCTGAGATACAGTTATCATTGATGAGACATGTACACAAGGGAGAGAGAATGCCTTGTCTTTTGCATTTAGAATGTATAATTTTGAGAAAATATTACACAGAAAGGTTGCTTTAATTCAGGATTTTTTAATTTGTCTAGCTTAGAGTTTTTATATTCAATAAGGGCACAAAATGGGATATGTACTACTGTCTGACAGAACAATACACAGAAGTACATGTAGGATTTTTTTTTTTTTTAATTCAGCGTTTATAATGGATTCTGTGAGATTCATAACAGAACAGAACTTTTGTTAACAAGGTTGACTTTACCACTTGGAGATTTTAAGGCCACTGGAATGGAAGAAAGTAGATCAGAAAATACTGTTTTATCTGAATTCTGTGCCGGCAGGGATTAACTTATATAAAAAAATGGATCTGAAAGAGTTGTTGGTTGTTCTCGACGTGTTGTAAAGCTACAGATAACCATATAAAAAGTGAACATTTTCTTAAAAAGGAAGTGTTTTTATTTAAAAAAAAAAAGAAAAAAAGAGGGATGCAGTTATATGTAAAAAAGTTATTGATGCATCCTTTGCAAACACCACTAAACTCATTTTAAATATAAAACAGTTCTTCAGAATTGGTATTAATATATAAATTTAAAAAACTTCATATTAGTTTTCAGTTAAAGTATTTATAATAATGCTTTTTAATTTTTTTTTCCTTTGTTTTAGCTACTGATGCAAATGTGAAGAATGAAAGCCTTTCATCTGTGCAGCAGCTTGGTGTTGAAATGACAGTCAGGTAGACAGTATTAAAATACTTCCCTAGTGTATTTCTAGAATTTGTTTGATTTTCTTGGAATTACTCTAATGATTTTTAATCCATCAACTCAGTGCTTTATACCATTTAAACCTAAAGATCATCTTTGAGAAAATGAATTCTGAGTCTCAAAATGAAAAAGGTATTAGTACATAATTAAAATATCTTTACAAATTATATAGGTTATTATTGTAGCAAGAGCTAATTGCAACTTGTTAGTAAGATTTACTGCTAAAATTACATTATCCTGAGTTACATGTCTTTTTCTCCTCACATTACTTCTCTTAATGACTCTGTTTAGCTAAGCTTAGTTATATGCCATTTACACATTTTATCTGGCTGGTAATTTGCAGAGCCATGATGAAGGAAAAGTTAATGTGTCTGTAGTTCCACAGATTGTTATCTTTAACATTACTAGCACCAGAATTCAAATATTAATTACACTTAAAAAAAAAAAACCCTTTAGATTCTAAATAGTGTGCATGAAGAAAATGAATCACGTATGGCTACTCAGCCCAGCCTTACATCCCCCTCAATCTCTAAAACTTTTAATTGGAGAAATTTAACTGGAAAAACTTTTAAGGTGGGGAAATTGTAAAACGGAGTAGCAAATGTTCGGTGAGTGTTCCTCCTAAATAAAAAAAAATAAGAGTTACCAGTAAACTATTAACAAATAATATGCTGTAATATATGCATAAATTTATAAGAACAGTGCTGTGACTGCTTGACTGTCACAGGCCTATTAAAGATGAATTTCTGCTTTTTAGGAATTTTGAAAAATATATTAAACCTTTAAACAATCTTTTTTTATTTTTTTGTGTTAGATATGGAAAGTACTTAAACTTGCTAAAAGAACATGCTGAAAATGAGCTGTCCTTAGTGTTAATGAATTGTGAGAAATTTCTGAAACAACAGCAAACAACTGTAGTATCTTCACTTTGTATCCTTTCTTGACAGCATGAATTATGTTGCCTGAAAAATGCCAGTGGAATCTGAACTCTCACTTTGTGTTTTTGGTGGTGATGTAGATGTATAATATATTCTGAATGAAAAAAAAATGCACTTCTACTGTGAAATTTTGTTAAGCTAAAATACACACCAAATGCACTCATGAAGATCTTCATCCTTGGTTCCTATACTTTGTTAAAATATGTTGCAAGTCTCATTCATTTTTGTCATATGCTGTTTAGGGTAGAATCAAATGTTTCTGTATGTGATAAAGAGTCTAGAACATTGCAGCTTTCAGCATTAATGAGTAATTGTGGTATTCCCACAATGCTGACAGTGTTAGTGGTCTTTAATAATACGTGTAATATAATCTATGATTGTAATTTGATCAGCAAGAATGTTTTGACTTCTGACTTTTTAGATTTACTATGAAACTTTTTTAAAAATAAAAATAGCCCTTTGGAAGTTTTACAACATTTTTATGCATTAGAATTACTTACTTGAAATGTGTTTTAATAGTAGTATATTAGTCAGAATATACTTCATCACCCTTTAAACCTTTTCTTTTCCTTTCTTGCTCTTTCTTTCCTTAGTTATCACAACTTCTGTTTTCCTCCTTTTCTACCATTTTCCTTTCTTTTATTATAAGGATACTTGTTTTGGTGTGTGTTTTGGGTTTATTTCTGTATTTACAAATTTGGGGGTTTTGTTTTCTTTTGTTGATTTGGTTTAATAATTTAGGGATGACTGGAAAAAAGTAAAGAATATAGGGAAGACAGCTTAAATCACTTCTCTTAATTGAGATTTAGAGACAGGTGTACCTCTAGTCTTTTTACTCAGAAAGCCGCCTTCTGTGCAGCTATGTTCCCAGTGTCCCATCTCTGACAAACCTTAGTTCTGTACATTTTGACACGGGGAGGGAGGAGGGCTGCATTTCTTGCATGGCAGTGAAAAGAAGTTCTTTGCCGGCGTTCCTTAACTTTCTCATGCAGGTTGCTTGCAGGGAGCTTATGCTGGCTACGACTGGTTTGCATCTTCTGTGTTCCTGATAATGTCAGGAGACAGGGAGAAGACATTAACATTTCTTCAGCAGTTTTCACGTCTTCTCATTTCAGCATTTCTCTGGCTACCAAGACTGCATATATCTGTAAGCATTTAAAAGCTGTTCTTTCTGAAAGACAACTTGGAAATTTTTTAAAGGACAGTTTATCAGTTTCCTCAGGGTTTTTTTGTTATGCATTAACTTTTCATTAAAGCCCTCTAAGTGAATGCAGGTCCCTGAAGAACTCTCTCAGAAAAATACAGATTTGACATTTGCTCAAGTGATTATTTAAAAGTAGTGAAAGAACAGGTGGACTGATGGTAATGGCAGTGTTACTGAATTTTAAAGCTGGCAATAAAATAAACTTTGTTAGTAGCATTAAATTTTGTGTGAAAGCTGTGATACTGTTGAATGGCCTTTTTATTCTTATTGCAGTATGGAAGTTGATCCTTTTTATTAGTAAAGCTAGCAGTCTTGTGGATAAAAATATTTAAATATATTTAATAATTTTGAAAATTATTACTGCCCAAGTACTTGAATGCTTTGTAATTTTAAGTGCTTAGTGTTTTCAGTCAAGTTTGTAGTGTAAACAACATCATTCCATCTTCTGTTAGACCTGATACCATCTATTTAAAATAATAACCTTTCAGTTTAACTTTGTCATATTGTCTAATTGTTTTGGATTTAGACTACCAGCTGTAGTCTTTACTAGAGAATTCTAGGATTATAAAAAACCCAGGTTAGATTCTATACCTCTTCTTCATGAAAGCCTCTGTATTAATTTCAACTGGTTTATCTTTTCACCAGAAATGACTGTATTGTAACCACTTAGAGCACAGAGTCCAGCCCTGAGATTGTTCCAACACAATGAAATTTTGCTCCATTGTGTGAATACAATTGTGCCGAACATCATCGGTGCTGAGAACTCCAGTGTCGTCTTCCTTACTAAAACTAGTCAGCATGGCAGGCAGGTTACTGTAGTTCATTCTCAATACCTAAACAGTTTGTCTTTCATAATATATCTTGAAAACATAGAAAATTGAATAATCAACCTACTCGCTTTATTTCCACAATGTTTTTTTTTAAAAAAAAAAAAAAAGTCAAAACATGAAGGAGCAATTATTCAGACATTAGATTGTAATGCTGCCTACCTGAGAAAGAGGAAGGAAAATTCCAAAGAATGTACATTGACCTTCTAGCACTAATCCAAAGATTCATTACCTAGAAACCAAACGCTGACATCCAGGGCTTTCCACACTGAAAACCTCTATTCCTTTTGCTGCACAAAATAGAATTTCACTCATTCCAGCCATGCATACCACTGAGAAACTTTCACACAGAATACAGCTTTAGATACTACAGAAGTTTCACTCTTCACCCACCAGTAAAGGGGCAAAAAAATCTATTTTTTTGTTTAAAATATAACAACAACAGTTTCTGCATCCCCGCTTTGACAACTGAAGCATACATGCAATAAAGAATTAAATGGCTAATGGAAAGGAACAGCTGGCATATATTTTCTAACAGTTTCTAACTTCAGATTTTTCTTAATTTAACTATGTTTTTCCTGATGGTACTACCAGCTTTTTATGTATTTGCTTGTTTTACTTATTCATGTATCAATAGTAACTACAGGGGATGTCTTGTCTTACTAGTAAATATGTGTATATATATATTTTTTTATATGGTAGCCTCAGAAAGGTGTTTTAAAATAATACATTTTTGTAGTCTGGAATCCTTTTCATTGGTTGTTTTTTGTTAATCAGATGCACCTGCCTATTACCACAGTGGAATCTGGTATCCATCCAGTCTATTTTTGCAGTGCTCACTACGTTGAGATGTTGCTGAAAGCTGAGTTGCCACTTGTCTTTTCAGCCTTCCACATGTCTGGTTTCACTCCATCCCAGGTAACCGATGAAAGCATATCAAAGTAACATTAACTGTTAGACTTAAATCTACAAAATCAAGGACATTCAGAGTTAAAATTGACACTGTTGTGCTTTTCCTATACAGCAAGCAATAAAACTCAGTCATAGTGAAATGATTAAGAATAATGTTTTAACCTTCTTCCACACCAAACAAATTATTATTTGTTATCAGTGGTGGTTTTGTGGTGGTTATGAAACTGGGAGTAAGAGATAATATTGCATGCAGAGTGACTTAGAGCATTTGAAAATATAAATCAATTAACTTCATTAGAGTAATGGCAGTGTACTGCAGCTGATGATCTTCCATGACACGTTCTTACAAAAACTTGATAAAAAATGCTAGATATTAAAAACTCAGATTTATAGATAAAAGTAATTAAAATATCTTGTTCTCTGGAATAATTTTCTGAATTTGTCATGGAATGGAAATGAGTAATTAGGATAGGTGTATAATTGGAAGCAGTTTGGGTGATATTAGAGCAAAATTTTTTTTTATATTGGCTACCACAACTATTCCAATCAAGTTAAAATACCCTGCTCATGTATATTAAAGAGATTTTAGTAGAGGAGTATTTCACCATAATGTTAGCTTTCATTTTCCCTTTTTATTACAGTGTTTTGGAAAATACAGAATGCTATATATGGAGCATTGCTTGTAAAGACTAGTCACGATGAAGCATAAACAGCTTCATCACCACAGTGAGAGAGCTTGTGGCTCTATTAAATTACTGTTCCAAGGCAAGAAAAATATTTTTCATCTTACACCTTCAAAATAACATTCTGTTACAAGGTTTGCAGCTTAAAAGTGTTCTTAGTGGGGATGGATACCAGTGTGTTCCACTTATTGCTTAAAAAGTCAGTTTGAGATTTAGGCTTTCAAGAGAGAAGAATGATAAATGAGGGGTTTATCTCAGCATAGGAATAATGAGGTATTTATAAGGCTCCTGGTTTGGGGTGGGAAAACGCAAGGGGACAGCCATTCCCTCCCTTGAGTATTCTTGTGTAAGTTATCCTGTGTGCTCTTAAGTTTGCACTTGCTTCATAGTAAACTACTTAGCATTCTAAGCGGCTATCAAGGTTTTATTATTGAACGTGTTACTGAAATGCCACTAGTGGTAGCCACTGTGATAAGCACATACTTCTGTCTATGTGACTTTCCAGTTTCATTGGAAGGGGAACAAACGAGCCCCGAACTGTGAAAACATCTCTAACGTTTTTAGGGGCCTGCGTACACGAATAATTAACTGAATGCAGATTTCATTGTAGAGTATGACTGCTGTCATCTAATCAGAATCTCAGTGCTTACTGCTACTGCACATTTTTAAACACTTTAAGGACTGATTGGCAGAAGATTTGTGGTCTACAGCTAAATGAAATGTGCTGTACACTTCTTCATACATTGTGAGTTAGAACTGGAAAAAGGAGTTGCTAATTGTGTTCCATCCCCATTTGATTAAATGCAGAAGTGCCTTAGGGAAGGGCCTAGCGTTCATTTATAAGGCAAATAACTGTTTTAATTTAAAGGAAAGTCTACATTACACCTTCATCACCCTCATTACCCTCTAGGCCACATAAAAAAAAAAAATCTTGAGAAAACTCAGCATATAAAGAATGACTGCTTTCTCTTTCATTGGGCTTTGAGTTTTAGGTTTCAGCTTCAAGAGTTGCCAGAATACACTCAGGTAAGTCAGATGCAGGCTGTTCTATTTAGCAGAACTCACTGGCGCTCTGTTCAGAGCCTGTGATTATTAAAATGGTGATTTTTTTTTTTATATCTTCTGTTGTACTTTTATCCCTTTTATTTTCATAAGTAGTGGCCATGTTATAGGAAAAGGGGCTGTAGTATAAAAAGTTAAGAGATAATGATGTGGTTAAATTATGACTGAAGATCTACAGCAATTTAAATGTATATAATTTAATTCTCATCTAGATCTGTTTGCAATGGATAACTCAGTGTTTCTGGAACTACATGGACTGGAGTGAAATCTGTCATTACATTGCTACATGTATTTTTCTTGGTCCTGATTATCAGATATATATGTGTATAGCTGTGTTCAGACACCTACAGCAAGACATTCTGAAGCACACCGAAGCCCAAGATCTTCAGGTTTTTCTCAAAGTAAGGGTTTCTTTTTTAATCTTTCAATTGCTGAAGGGAAGCAAAACTCTCTAAAGTGGAAATAAATATATTTAAGTAATCTGAAACGCAGATTGAATTTCACTTACTGATTTTAAGTGAGATAGATAGATAGATAATACTTCAATTTTATTTACTTCCTGGCAGAAAAATGTAGTATAGTATTTTGCAGAGAATAATATTCCTACATATTGTTCTGATCAGCACCCTTTGTAATCAATGTAAATAGTCACTTTAAGTCCCCAGGGAGATTGATTCAATTCTCTCTGTGTGGTCCCTATCGTATTAAATTAGGTATTCTCTGGAGAGATGGGTTTACACAGTGGTCTCCTACAGAAGCTTGAAGAGATGAAGCACAAAGTTCAGTGAGCTTTGTTACTTTGACCAGGTGCCAAATACTATACTGCTAGCCTTTCTTAGCTAATAGACAACTGCATTCTGCGAGTACATTAAAACTGTGATGCACCAATTGAAAAGAAGGTGAACTCTCAACTTGGAATCTGATTCAGACTGATAAAATGTAGATTTATATATGTTGGTTTTCTCTCTATTGTGCTTATAAAAGCAAGTTGGGGTGAGACTGATGTGCAGTTCTTTGACGTTCAGGTTCTTGACATAATGTACTTGATCCCACACACCTTTATATCAAAATTAAGTTAAAAATTACAGCCGTTCACAGCAAAAGCAGTGATTTTGATCTCTAATTTAATTATGGGGTATTAAGGTATTGGTTATTTTGGATATCACTGCATCCACTTTGGATCCACTGCATCATGGTAGACTTGAGATTGAATAAATTTGTGAAATTTGTGGCAGCTCTGCATTTGAAAGGTGTTGGTACAATTCTTCTGACTCGGTAATACTCAGCCCCAGGTTATTTCAACCTCCAGATTGTGTGCGTGTCTGGTTTTGCTTATTTTACTTTTGTGATACTTTGGCGGATTACTATGGGTAGGTATGGTCGTGCAACAGGTGAATTGTATATAAAAGATGTGGTAAGTAAATTTCAATACTGACTTTTAAATTTTCCTGCAGTTTAGCTGTGGACAGCATAAAAACGTGGTGGTTGTGGTTTGTTTGTGAGTTTTTCCTCTTTGTTTGTCATTGCATTTGCCATGCCCAAATGGGCAGAATCGTTCAATGCCGTAAGTAAACATGGCTTAATAACAGTATTATGTTGCTGTATTTTTCTTCCTAATTCATAATAATATTGACTGAATCAAGATCAGCTAAGCTGCATTTCTGAAAGCAGTTGTAAAAAGAGAAAAAAGATGAATATACCAGTGTGAACTCCATTCTATTTTTTGAGCACCAGCTATAGATTCGCTAGAGGAACTGCAGAATATAATATATTAAATTGCTTATCTCCTGGCTGGTGCAAACCTCCACACTAGTTCTGAACAGATAGCTAATGCCTCAGAGAAAGAGGGGGTCTCCACCTGCAAGAACAAAGTTATGGCCTATGCTATTGGTTCATCCAGTAATTCATAAAGTTAATGTCTTCACCAGTATAATTGCTGCGGTTTGGATTTTTGCTTTTATTGGCCATCATCCTAGTAACTGACAAAAGTCAGGTGCTCATATAGCAGCAAATCAGTTGGTTGGAAGTTATTGTTAATCATCACAAAAAACTCTGTTGACTACAAAAAGCACATTTTGACTGACAGATATGAGTGTGTGTGTGTGGCGGGGATGTTTTATATTTACTGTTGCAAAAAAATTAAAGTCCCTGAATAACACACTCTGCTTCCTTATCAGCACTGGTATGCCAATATTACAGTATTAAGCATGCTTGTAGAGTAATAACTGAATACCCAAGATTCAGATATACTGAACATATATCATACATACATACATGAAGAAAGATCCAGATGTACTTCTTCAATTATGGTGGCATTTTGATCAATATTACTAGAATGTCCACAATTATAAAATATTTTGACTGGATTTCAGGCAGTTTAGACATTTTAATATTTTTTTACATCTAAGGATTGTGCAGTTGATATCTATTTATAGCTTCTAATTAAATGGGGGATTATGTTTCTATAGCATTCAAGACATTTTCTTTCTCTCACAAGATACTTCATATTCTTTGGTGTTTTATAGATTATGTTCAATTATTAGTTTCTTTTTGCAGGATACTTTTTAGCTGTAGATGCAGTTGTGAATAGATAAAAATATTTGAATCTTCCTCCCCATTTTTTTTTTCTTTTTTTTTTTTTTTTTACCCCTCCAGTCAAAATTCTTTTGAAGACATATCCGTGCATCTTAGTCTGGCCTAACATCATTAGTCTTCTGACTAGTTTGTGTCAGACTTTTGTATTCTTAAATATGAATAATATATCGGCTCAGCCGTTTTCCTTGAAAATGTTTGATACACAGTCTAATGAGGACATCATTTTGTTTGACCTGGTTTTGGTCAGTGTAGCTTAAAAGCTACTTAATCTTGATGGCATTATCAGGATAGTTGATGTGAATTACTTTATAGAAGACTGWCAGAGACCAGTACTCTCTGACCAGGTTCTTTTAGATATTCCACACATGGAGAGTGTAATATTTAATATTAAAGTTTACTTTGAAGGTATTTGATGTTACATGGGAGTTTTGATTTAGCAGAGTGATACAGCAATCTACTGAAATCACAACACAAGTGTAGACACTTAGAAAAATAAATAAATTGCAATATACAGTTCAATCACAATACCAGTGTGATCCCCATTACCAGTGTCTATAATATGCTCACCATCACGATGCTGGGTGTCCCCAATTGCAGGGAAGGAATACATGGGTTGAAGCCAGCTCAAGCTCGTTGCTCTCTTTGAAATTCTTCTGGGAGCTGTTCAAGTTTTAAATCTCTGTTGGGCTGAGCCACATATATACACTTCCGCCCATGTTGGTCTGGCTGTCTCAGGGAGAAACATTTACACCAGTTGATCCACTCAACAGATACAGCTGCTTATCTAAAGCAAAGGTCACCCTTTGGTTTCCTTTGTGTTGAGATAAAGTCAGTTCTCTGTGCCACGGCTGTGGTTAATGAGTCACATCCTACATTATTGCTGAGCTTCATGGGCACCTTGCCCTTGCCCCAGGTCCTCTGAACCTTCCTCCATTGTAGGGGTTTATTGGTCAGTCGCAAAGGCAGACTTTATAGAAGACAGAATTTGTATGTTGTCACCTATAGCATAAACAGGCCAAAGATTTGGAATGATACTGTTAAATAAATAATATACTATACATTAGTGCTCTACTGGAGTATTTACAATTCATTAAGTGACAGCTGTAGATGGAGGAGTTAATGACATACTTAAACATTACCCTTGCTGTTCATAGCTCTTAATTCATCTAAAGAAAAAAAATTTATTCTGTCATTTTATTCATTGTTTTAGCTGTATTATGGGTATCATGTGTGGTTACTTGGTTTAATGCCTGCAGTGCCATTGGTCAGCTACTATTTTGTTGAAATACGCAAATTCAGGGTTGAGTTTTAGGCTGTAATTTCTCAGCACAATGTTCACAAAAGCCAATTACTGTAATGAAGCAATTCTCTCCAACGTGGAAGTCTAAACTATGCTGAGAACAAAATCAACGTCAAAAAAGTAACTTTAAATATTCAGTTTTATAATTTATCTTGAACTTAATACTAGCAGTGGTCTTTTGCTGTATGAGCAAGTCCTGCCCCCTGTTTTCTTTCCAATCACTGATGGTTGTTTCTACTTTTAAGCTCCTAACATGTATTATATCCTTCATGAAAAGGTGATGATTTGACAGCAATACATCTTTGGGTCTGTTATCTAATGGTTCTAGGTAGCTATTAAAATTAAAAACAAATATTTTCATCTTAAAATATAAGTATCCTTTAATTTGCACATGAAAAAAGAAGCTGGAGATAACTTTGCTGTCAATTCAGATGATATTATGCCTAACACTTAGGATGGGTAAAACAGTCATCCTTTAAGCCTGTCCTCCTAGAGACAAAAAAAAAAAAAAAGAAGACAAACTGTGAAAGAGATCTTGTATTACTCTATCCTTTGCCTTTCCTATATGTCAAGAGGAAGTGGAAGTAATGAGTTGTCAATTAATTTTTTTTTTTCTCCTTTTGTCAGGCTCTTTCTGTTGGCCAGGATGCAATAGCATCAATTCTGATCCCTTTGAGATATCTTGACATTTCAGCATTAACTGAATGCTACTTTACTGCTGGGTCTTTTACTAATCCTTCTGTGGAAGGATGAAGCTTTAGAGTTTCCACATAGGAACCAAGAATACTGTAACCTGCTGCCTCAATAAACCCATCTTGACTGTCTTGACTTCTTTGGTTTACTATTGCTGGTTTGGATAAAATAGAGAGACTATTTGTAATCACACACGTTAGGTCAGTATATCAGTCTCCTCTGGAAATAATTTAGCTACTCTTCATTTTACTTTCTGTGGATATGGGCCATATTATTACCAACTAAATTGTTTGTTGACCAGTGATAATCATATATGCACACATTTAATAAATATAGGAATTGACTGCTTAAAAAATATAGAGAGAAATATAGATATATATGTAGATATATATATATATATATATATATATATTCTACAGTCCTCTGAGTCAGTTTTCTTCTCCAGTGCAGTCATCCCTCTCACAGTGCACACAGAGCAACTTAGAAGGTAAAATCGTGCCCTTGCTTTCACTTGTGGGTAAAGCAGGAAAAATATAAAGATGATCTCAAGTTCCTGTTCAGAAACTGAGGTACAGGCTTCCAAGCAGAGGCAGATGTTCTTAAGAGAATCTACTTAGCAGAGATGCATAGTTCATACAGCAGCACACATAACATGCTGACAGTTTCTCACTCCTAGGGCCTTTTTGCAGCACATGCTGCCAGCAGTGGTAATGCTGCTCAGGAGATGGTAGACATGCATACATTGTCCCTATTCAAAGCAGCAACTAGTTGCGCCACAGTTTTAACTAGGCACTTTTCAGGATCCTGCTTGCTGCTTGTGCATCCACCAGAATTCCTTCATCCCTCCCTCCAATATATCAACCATGAGAAAGAAAGTGTCGTACTCCTTTTGTTCTCTGGGCCGCATTCTTTTACTCAAGGTTTTGGAATTAGTAAGAATTACTCTTTCATGATGATTCAGAAGTGTTTATTCTGTTTGTCTTTAAGCATTTTGTAAAGGTCTTTCTTCACTACAGATTTTAAAAATAAATATCTCCTGTTGCTGTCCTAGTTTTATTGAGAACCTAATTGGATATAAAAGCCACATTAACAAACTTTAACATATCATGTGCCAGTATAAAAACATTTAAAAGACTATTTTAGTATCTGACTTTGCCTTTTTAAAGCTTACTTTGTTTTCCTTCAAAAATTATTCATATGGCATGTTCTCCAAAAGGAGATGTACAAGTTTCATCTGAAAAAGCTATTTGTTATCAAGGGTGTAATTAGAAAGAACTGTCTGGAAGTAGGTATACCAATTCTTTATTTCCAAATGAAATGTAATAAAACGTGCATTTTAAACACTCAGGCAGTGAGAAGCAGAACAAAATGAACCATCTTCAGCAACCTGAAATTCATTAAATTTGGGTTGTGCATCTTTTTTCCTAGCTAATAAATGTTTTCTATGTGTATTTGTGCAGGAAGAAGCCCTCCATGGATTTCGAGTGAGTGATTATTTAGAATATATGGAAAGCTTGGAGCCAATCTACAGACCAGTGCTGCTGAAAGACATGAGCAATATCAGAGTGCAGACTGCATAGATAAAGAAAACAAGCATGTTATTTTCCAGTTTTGGTTACATTCTTTAAAAGGATGCTGATTGTTTGATGTAACGATCTCCATAAAAATAAGTCAGGCTGTGTACATGTACATACTGTAAAATAAATAAGGAGGGTTTTCAGAATATAGTTTCTGCCAGAGGACTTAATCTAAATTGGATGACCTGAAATAGCATATTTTCCCAGATAGTCTGTGTGCATAGCTTTGTTTTTGTTTGGCAGAAGATAGCTTCAGAACCTGCCTGTAGATTGCTGAAGTGTGTTGTTTATAATGTCTGGGACCTGCTTCCAAAGCATTGCATTATTTTCATCTCTTTGGACCACAGTCTTCCTTCATGTTTTGCAAGGACCTGACAAAGTGATTTTTCTTAGAAGCAACTCTAAATTTGTGCATGAGAAGTGAAGAAATGCAGAACAAATACCCTGTATGCAGCTGTTCTGACTTTGTGGATAAAGTTGAGAAAATGAGGTGACCAGATACATGCAATGAAAATGCCCTTTTTTTCTAATAAATCATTTTGTCATAAATAGCTATTTGTAACATACACTCTCAATATGTGGAAGTGTAAGACAAGGCCCTAAGTAGCCTGGTCTAACCGGACCTGCTTTGAGCAGGAGGTTAGACTAGAAGACCTCTGGATGTCACTTCCATCCTACATAGTTCTATGGTTGTAAAATAGCAAAAGCTATTACTGTTCATGTTTTTACTTACCTGTGCTTGATTAAAGTTAGGATAGTTATCATCACCTTTGGTTTGCTGTGCAAACCTACTCAGAGGAGGTTATATTCATAGTTTGCCTGAGCTTCATCTCCTGTTTTTTCTTCTGTGTTCTGCGCTAGCACATTTGAAAGACTAAGTTTGGGGGGGGAGGGAAGTAGTTTGTCCTGACACCCCAAAACAAGACTGGGCTCTAAACAAAATTTTACTTTCCCTCTATGTGCTTATATGGCATGCATTCTGGGTAGCAGGTTTTGGCTTTCTCTCATCAAGGTACCTGCAAAAAAAATTACGTACTTTCAAACTGATCTAGCAGCACTCAAGTTGCCTAGTCAGAGGCTATGCGAGTATGTGCACATTAATTTGCATATAGAGAAGATAAGTATCAATTTTTACTTAAGTTACATGAACAGATGAAGAAAATTATTACTTCCAAATATTAGTACAATTTTTGTATCATTTAAATTTAGAAAGTAATTTGAATTTACTTTGCATTTTCAGTTATTTGTATCTTGTTTGTGTTTTCTTCTTTCTCAGACAGCTGTTAGTTTTCCAATTTGAGATTATGTTATTTTTTCCTCTTTAAACTTACTGTTAACACTGAAAATTGCTTCCTTCCTTACAGAGAAGACTGAAGACGTTTGGGATTTCGGCCTTAACTATTTCTTTGTACACTGTAATTTTTAATACTTGCAGTTTTGTTCTTTTTCATTAAAAGATCAACTAGAAGTCAGTAATAATTTTGTACTTGAGTCACTTTTTTCTAACCTAAAGAATTATGAATGAGAAAATGCATTCTGCAGTTCTTTAGAACATCCTCCTGCCCCAAATTATTAAATCTTTAAATTAATAAAAACAAAATAAAACTTCCTTGTTCTTGACAGCATTTGGGAAGTGGGGAAAAAAAAAATCTGTTGCTAAGACTTTCATCTCCACCTCTCATGTTCACGGTTGTTCTTTTGTTTTATATCTCAGAAAAAAATGATCCTTTTTAAAGATTCTGTTTTTATTCATAGCAGACAAAAAAACTGATAAGTTTTATTTGTGCTTGCCTTTCATCATTAATGAAATGCAAGAATTAAGGCTGATAGATGTATTCTAACACCATTGCCATGTAGGTAAAATTTCCACACCAAAATTTCACTAAAATAATAAAAAAAAATTTAACTAAAATATATATTATTTAAGAAATTAATAATAAATGTGTGCACCAATTTATAGTTGTTTTCCTGAATCCAGTTTCAAAGCACCAGGCAAGATTTTGAGTCAATAAGTAATACTCAATTTGATGACAACATATTCCTAAAATAAATACTAGTTGGCCTGATAGGAATTAATAGGATTGCATTTGTTTGAAATTATGGCCTATAAAATCACACAGAATCACAGAATGGTCGAGGTTGGAAGGGACCTCTGGAGATCATCTAGTCCAACACCCTCCTGCTCAAGCAGGGTCACCTAGAGCACATTGCACAGGATTGCATCCAGGCAGGTTTTGAATATCTCCAGAGAAGGAGACTCCACAGCCTCTCTGGGCAACCTGTTCCAGGGCTCTGTCACCCTCACAGTGAAAAAGTTTTTCCTCATGTTCAGATGGAASTGTCTGTGTTTCAGTTTGTGCCCGTTGCCTCGCGTCCTGTCGCTGGGCACCACTGAAAAGAGTCTGGTCCCATCCTCTTGACACCCTCCCTTTAGATATTTGTGCACATTAATAAGATCTCCTCTCAGCCTTCTCTTCTCTTCTTACTATCAGCAAGCAGGAGGGCTTCCTTCAGCATCTGCAAGTAATCAAAGGATGTAGGTGGACAACAACAAGATATCATCCTTTGACCTTTCAACATTTTTCATACAGTCCATCAGATCTGCATCAAAATTTCAAAAATAAAATACCAAGTAGAAATCTAAGCTTTACAGTGACTGGATGAGTTTAGATGAAAGGTAGACATTTAAGATAATAGTTTACTAACTGCAGAACTTCATAATCACATTTAAAATAATTAAAAGTAGAACAGCAGTTTAAATTTATTCTCGAAATTTGTTATAATAATGTCTTGAAAGGGGTTGGGGCGGCAGGACAGGGGACAGTGTGGTCTATTTGGGATATACCTCTGATATTGGATTTCTTCTCCAGTAAAGAGAAAATTTGTATAAGACAGAGCAAGTTTTCTTTGCAAGTACTTAAGCCCAGAGGTCTTCTATCTTAGCATTCACTGTGGACATTCTTTCATGTCCCCCTTCTCTTCCTACTGCCTCCACCAGAGCAAAAGTGGGTAAAGCACTTCCTACCCATCACAAACCAAGCTGAAGCTTCCTCTCCCCCTCTCCTCCCCTTAGTATTTGTAGATTGCATAATTTCTTCACTTTCCTTTGCCTTTTTTTAATCTGCTCATTTCTACTATATTTTGTTGGCCTCTTTTCTATTCAGGGCTTTTCGTCTGTTCTTCCAGGTATTCTCTCAGTAGACAAGATAATTTCTATTTCTCACAACCTCCATTCCACAATATTTTTTCTTCTATATTAAAACAGCATTATGGTGATATGGACTTTCATCTGCTTTTTGCACACTACCTTACCAGTAGAATTTTATGGTTTCAAGCTCTGCCTTAAAAGTTACCCATATTCACTGGCTGAGCTTGTTCCTACACATGGATCAGGCTACAGGAAAAAGTTTGGAGCCTCTTCACGTCTGTGTTAGAGGGATTAGCTCAGTCTACAAAGCTAGGACATTGGCTTAGAAACTTTTAGGAGCATTGCAAAGCAGTATTGTCCATCCATGATTAAGACACATTATCTGTTCTGCCTCTCTGATTCCCAATTTGCAGCATCCAGGAGTAACAAGAGGGAGCTGGGTTGTGTGTACGCTTATAGGTAACTTTAAAATTACAAGTTTCTAATCTACCCTGCAGCATTTTTAACAATCTGTCATATTGCTGTACCCTTTTACTGAGGATTTTATTGTTTAAGTTTTATCTAGCACAGTTGTCCAAGACAGAAATACAAATACATATTTTGAACTAGACATCCTGGACCACACTAGGTGCAGAACTGGCATGTGTTGCATGCTGGTGTTCACAGCCTTTCCCTCAGAGTAACAGTAATGATGTTGCTGAAAATATTCATTCATCCATACAGGTAGCTTTGGTTATCTCTGACTTTGGTCTGAAGTCTGGGTTTTTCTTATGTAATTATTTCACAGATTTGGTCTTCTGACAATTCCCTCTGCTTTAGGCATTAAGCTCTATAAATACCAGCATTATATTTTACTACTCAACATTTCTCTAAGGTTTTTATGCAGTGCCACTTCTTACCTGTCATTTTCTTCTTTCTGGGGTTGTTCAAAGGTAATATCTGATACAGGGTATCATCTTCTTCATGCTGGTGGCAAATAAAAAGAAGCAGGTACAGAGGCTTCTCTATGAGGAAATTCCTGGTATAATGGTTCTAGAGTATCCAAATCTCACATCTGAAATACCGAGGGAGACGAAGGAAGAAAGAGGTGAGAACTGTCATAATAAAGCTAGCTGTTGGCAAACCAAGTGTTGTTCAAGAGTTCAAGAGCTGTAGATGTAGAACTGGTTTTAAATGCTATTCTCACTTCAGCATGTTTAAAAATTATTTTGCAAAGAATTCCTTTGCTACCATCATGTCTAAAGCTCTTAAAACAGACAGCCAATAAAACTAGTGGAAAGAGTAGTTAGGTTTCCTGGGCTACAACTGGATAACATTTTCCAGATTATTAACAATTTTATATCAGGTGAGAGAGCAGGACATAAAAAGGCCCAAAGGAATCTGGATAGGTTCTAAAACTGGTGCATAACTCCTCTTGGGAGTTGTGAAGAAAGTCACTAAGGAGTCCTACTCTCGTGTGATCAGCTGGCTTACTTGCAGTCAGTTGGTCAWGGACTATCATTTTCTCTTCATGTATTAGAAGTGAGAAGGAGTCTGCTTCCGGAAGTATCACAGTGAGCAGGGATTTCTTAGTTGAAAGCTGAGTTAATGGAAGAAAGCCAGTATTGGCTTTTGTGGAGATTTTGCATAGAGATGTGTACTCTGGCTTCATCTCTAGACCCCTTTTCATGCTCATACACAGACTTCTTTAATGCATTTCTTTGAAACAGTTATTCAGAAATTCAAACGTAACAGAACCACACTCTCATCTACCCCTGCCTTAATCAAGGCTAATTCAGTACCTGCATTTACAAAGTTTTTCCAAGAAAATGCCTTAACTTTCATTTAAGATCTTAAGTTCCTACATTGCAACCTGTGGTCACCCTCTGTCTAGCGACATGTTCAGTGGTTGGCATCTAAAAAGACATTGCAGTTGGATGAAGTACAAGTACTACTCCATAAACAACAGAAAATACTAGGTTATTGCTACCTATGAAGGTATAAAAGATTCTGTCATCAGTATCAAGTTCCTAAATAGCTTTTCAAAACACAAGACTTTTTGATTTAAGCTTTGGCAATAAGCTTGTTCTCACTCTGAGATACTCTTTTTTCCTGAGTACATTTTCATCAACCATTCTGAAGTTTCTTGAACTTCCTCCTCCACAACCACAGAGTACCTAAAAGGCAAATACTGAATCTATTGATTTATTAGGAGATCTGTCATTTCATGGACTTCAGTTTAGTTTCAACCGAAGTAATAGTTGCAYTATTTTAATTTAAAATCAAATGCCCTGTTCTGTAACTCTCTTTGAAGAGATTTTTCATCTTGATAATTACTTCACACAGAAAGTTGGTAAATTGTCCTGTACCTTGTAATATCAGACCTTCAGTACCTTGATGTTTCTGATGACATTGCTTCTTAATCAAGTGATATAAGATTCAGTTGCTTTAGCAAAAAGTTACTTATCTTCTCTTTCCTGCAAGTTTTTATTCTATGAAGTGTAAGTAGCTGGCATAATTGATCAAATGCCTTCTGTAGATAGCTTAATAACTAAGCAGTATAAATTCCCCAAATAGGTCCCATTTACATAGGCAACTTCGCTAGGTGATATGACATAGGAAAAGTTAAGCATTAAGCAGTTCTTTATTTGGTTAAAGAATTAGGAAAAATATACGGTTTTATCAACACCTGTAATAACATTATCTTTACAAAATGTTTGGATTCTCAAAATATTTTAATTAGATTTTTGAAACAACGAAACAAGCATTTAAATAAATTTAACAGAAACCAACAGAGAGTTGAATTTAAACTGATCCAGTATCATTGCCACACTTTGCTGTGAAAAAAAATAAACATTACTGCAAAGTTCTTGAAAAATAACTTCACTAGATAAAATGAATGTGTGAAGACATACACACATTCAAATTATAAAATACGTTAGAACTTGCACTGAATTTTTTTCTAATTATATGTGACCTAGGAGCAAGCAGTACTGACAAAGGTTTTGCCACTGACTTCTATTATCCTGACTGTGAATTTCATAAGTTCATGGGTTTAATTTACTATTGAGAAAAGAAATGGTTTAAATATTTTTGGACTTCTGTGAACTGTGTTGGCTTACCTACATCGATAAAAGAGGCTGGCAAGTACGAGGAAAGAATTATGATGACAGTTGATTGAACCAAGTATTTGCCTGAAACCAGGGTCAGAGAATGTTAAGACTCATAAAATCTGTATTTTGAACCTTAATAGCACTCTCTTTTTTTTTAATATCATAACTTTGGGGGGGGGATATTTCTCAAAACATACCCAAATGACAAACATCCAGATGGTTAATAAGCACTAGAAAGTTTATATACGTGTATTTCAAAAATCTATACATTTTGAGAGAGACTATGGTGGATGGCTTTTAAGCTACCGATTATAAAGCCATCAATTCCTTTATCAGCAACAGATCTTTTTCAGGAAAATTAGCTCTTATGCTAGGCGTTTGGGTAGACCAGGGACTTTTATCAGCTGAATAGCTGCCACTTTATTCCTCATCCTTTGACAAAAAAAAGATAGGCACTGCAGAGATGACCCTTAATACCAACTACTTTCATCAATATTGCATCCAGTCAATGCAGAGAGGTACAGTACACAGTAATCGGAGAGATGAACCGAATACAAATATAGAGGCTGAGTACCAAATGCTGCCACTGACAAAGGCTATTTTTCCATTGCCTCCAGCAATTCTGTCAGCTGCAGTTTCCTCATCTGCAAAAAAGCTCCAGTAAAATAGAGTCCATGAAGGTGCTGGGATGATTAATTAGAGAATACTTGTAAAGCATTTAGTATATGAAAATTCTATGTAAATGCTAAATATTAATATCTGATACTAATATAAAACCCCATTGTTCCCGCTATGACAGAAATAGAATATCAACGCACATATCACAGGTAGACTGAAAAAGAGCTGGAAGTGATGGTAGCCAGAGAAACCAATGGTAACTCCTTTGGGTCAAGGACACCCTAAAAACAAACCATCTTAGCAACAGATACCTGAAGACATGCTGACATGCCATGTTACCTCTGGTTTGAGGATTTCCTCATCCAGCCTTGCTGGCTTATAAATAAATTTCGCCCTTCACTCAACTTCCCTCTTTCAGGGAAATAATCAAACTTAGGAAAACTAAGTCTAAGTCCCCCTACTGAGCTCTGGAAGTTTTCTGTCTGAATCTATATGTACTTTTTTGGTTGCCTCTTCCTACTTCTCTTTCCCTGCTTCTCATTTTGATTCTCATATTTACTGTTTCTTCCTCTCTCAGGACTTCTCTCCCTTTTATTTTCATCTGGAACTCATTGTCCACAGTCCCCAAATCTAAGCACTAAAGGATATGAAGTATTTCCTTGCTTGTGACTAACAGGTGTAACTAAATATGATTTAAAGTAAACATTATGAGAAGAAAAAAAAAAAAGAAAAGGAAAACACTAAAAAGACACCGACTTGGAAAAGTTGAGTAGTCAGCTGTAGTGAGACAGCATCCCCCAAATAAGCTGTCGGTGGTCCAGAGCCAGTGTCCTACTGGAGGGTGCTAACTACCACTGCCTCTGTCCCTCTGTCATATCCCACTAACCATCAGCTTGGATACCAAGCTGAATAGGAACATCTGTGTTACCCTTAAGAGACGCGTATTTTCCAGGCCACCTCCTTTTCCACCACTGCAGCGTCACTCAGCCATCTGAGATAAAATCAGTAATATACAAAAATTATTTTCACCTGTTCATGTTTGCCATGTCATCTTCTGTCAATTAATTTTACTTCTGAAAACGTTGAGTATGTATCTAAAAAATTCAAGTAACCCTTACTTGCTTTGGTAAAATGACAGATCTGCAGAGAGAAGCAGTTAAATTAACCCTGTTTCCTCCTTAACGTATATTCTGTTCATATGATGAGAGAAATACTGAAAGTGGAAGCAACTAGAAGATTAAAAAAAAAAAAAATCTCAGTTTTGGTAGGAAAAAAGTAGATCAGTGTTAGATAGTTAAACTCTAAACTTGGTGTTCAGTGTTTTAAGATAGCCACTAGGTCAGCAGATGAACTATCTCGGCTTCTCTAAAGCATTTTGTGTTATCTTAAAGTAACTTCTAGCTAATCCACAGAAACACTCCTTTGATTTCAAAAAGAGCTAAGTTAGGCCAGCAAAGATGCCAGTATCTTTCTAAATACACTGAATGCCATTATACCATGTTATCATTAATCAGAAGAGATCACAACTCAGAATAAAAGCAAAGGCACAGCTGAGTTGACATTCAGAAGGAATATGCCAGACTACAGGCAATGGTGTGGTGTGATATAATGCAAATTAGTGACTCGAGGGTTCATTTCCAAATCCTGTGCATTTCACCACCTCTGGCGTATTATCCTTTCCTCCTTGCCCTGCAGTGTCCTATTCCAGTCCCCACACTTACAGGAAGCATATGTAAAAAATTGTGTTGAGAAAAGAGCTACAAAATGGATTAAATAAGAGTAAACCTGTCATATAGGTAGGGACCTAAGCAGCACAGACCATTCAAGAGAAAGTTAAAAGGTGATTTGATCATGATGTATAATTGTTTATGTGGAGAAGAGATTTCTGACAACATCACTAATTTAGCCCCAAAAATTTCCAAACACAGCAAAAGCACATTGCCTCATTACATGAGATCTAGCAATAAGAAGCTGTGAAAACAGACTGAAAGAGTGATTCATTTTTACTATGAGGATAGCTATTTAGTTGCACAAATTTAACTGTTAAGATAGTGGATACTTTGTCAAATCAATATTTTCAGTCAAGTTTTGATATTTCAAGAATAAATGCATTCTAGAATACATGCCATTCTAAAATATATAATTTATTCTAGTGTAAGGTTCCACAGCCCAAGTTAGGGTTAACTCTGTGATATCTGATCTTTCTGTCCCTAAAGTGCTTTAAAAAAAAGATAAAAATCGGATCATATTAACAGGATACGATCATTTCCAGTACTCTTCGATGCATTTTAATCAAATCATAAAAAATATAGGAACTACACCAGGACTAATCTGAGGTAGAACAGAAAAAGATTATATAAAGAATTTACAGTAGATGGTAATGACAGCACATATTTTCCGTTTTGAATTATAATGCTGCAGACACAATTTTAAACAGTCTGAGCAGATAGAAAATCAAAACTTGCTTGAAACATAACATCATTATATTAGTGTCATAAGAAATAACTAACATTTATTTCCTGTAATGAAGTCATTTGGAGAGCTGCAATATTTGTCTTGTTTCTGCATATGTGTGCAGCGTATTCATGACACCCCTACCAGCATTTTATTTATTAACTGACCACTTATAAATAGATAGAGGTGTGGCTCTTACTTCAAAGCTAGATTATTCAACCTAGTTGCAAAGATTTAAAATGCCGTTTCCAGATATACAGACCATGTCCTTTCAGATTGCACTTTTGTTCAAATTCTAAGCTAACACAGAAAGTGTTTTTTAGTTTCAGACCATGAGTGAGGTACCAATTTTATTGCTTCAGCTAACAAGAACTGGTTCAGAAAGTTTCATATGCTCAAGATATTTTGGTTCGGCAGACTGTCAGGAAAAACCCTGCTTCCCTGTTCCTCTGATCCCAAACAACCAATAAATTTAAAAAGCCCCACACTCCGGAGCATAATGCCGTTTAATTCTGCTTCAGCATAAAAAAAAAAAAAAAGCCGTCTTAAAGCTTAACGTATATATGCATTGTTGCATTAGGAGGTATCACCATGGTTTGAAAAATTAGTTTAGATGGGGTTAAATTTGGAGTTGACATTTGACTAATATYTCATCATGGTAGTTTCCTGCTCAGAAATAGAATGAGACAGGGAGAATACATGAAATTCACTTAGAATGATGAATGGTAAAAGCAGGCATTTATTCTGGTGGATTTTTAAAGAAAAACACAACAAACCCCAAAACTCCAAGGTAAATTAACCATTTAAAAGAAACCAGTGTTTACTTTCTCAAAAGATTTCATCTGCTCTTGGCATTTCCTGTGCTCTAACTCAAAGCCTATTAAGATGTCAGATTCGTCCATGATGTTGGAATTAGCTGCTTTTAAAATGGACTCTACTTTAGAAATGTACACTTTAAATTAACACAGATATTAATAAGCCAACACAACAATGTATTTACACTATAGCATTCCTCTGCACCACAGGTGCAGGTGAGGTCAGTGCTGAAGAAAAGCAATATTGGTACTAAAATCAGGAGATGGAGGGTCTTACCACACTGATAAAATGAACATTAATTGAAAGGCAAAGCAGCCTTATAACAAAACCCATTTGTCAACTGTTTTCTAGAGTAGAACATAAGAGCTTCTAGCAAAGCAGTAAAAGTGATGGGAAGGGAAAAAAAAACAAAACATTGAGAATATAATCATTTAACTAATTGTGCTCATTTTTGTCATATTGGCATTCATCTTTTTGAACTTCCTTCTCCTCAAAATTCTGGATGGTTTAGATAAGGTACCTTTCCTGGAGTTGCCAAGACTACCTCCTGCAGCACAGTTTTCAGAGGGCATATTACAAGGATTTTTCATACCAGCCTTCTCCAAGTTCCTAAAACCCAGTGTTGTGAACAATCCAGAATACTGTCACCACGGAACTTCTAGATACAACTCCTTCAGGTCCAAAATAACTATTCCCCATTTTGATTCAGGTTGGTGTTTAGCTAAATATTATTTTTCTCCCACTCTAAATCAATGAARAAAAGCATCCTGCTAGAAAATAGGAAACCAAAGTTTGGAGCCAGTACAACAATTTTGCAAGGAATTCCTTCCGAGGGAAATTATGCACCCATGGAGCAAGTTAGAAAGACCATCTGTCTAAATCACTTTGGAGTCATTCAATTACTGTTAGGAAACTCATTCTGTACAGACTACGGAGGTGAGGGGAAACCATGGCCTCTAGATACACAAACCTTTTTAGGCTCCCATGAAAATTAAATTTAATGATGCTTCAGCCGGATCTCTAAGAGCCAAACAACTTGCTCCCTTAGAGAAATTAACTTTATATACCGAGTAGTTATCTTCACCTTCAACATGCAGTAGACTTGAAGCTTCCAAAACATCCTGCACTGCAGGAGTGGTGGAATCTCAGCGCAGCACTCAGCAACCTCTATTTTGGATTTATTCTCCAACGGAGAACAGCAGGCTACAGTTATTTAGTCTTTTAAAAAGTTCACTGGGAATCGCTAAGCCAAAATGCAAATGAATCAAGTGATAAAGAGACTTTCATTTCATTTCATTACAGAGAACTTAACCACAAGAAATTTCCTATTCTTTTCTTTTAGCTGGCTAGGAATCTGGTCTGTAATGAATCAGTTTCCTTGAATTAGTTGACTTGAAGTGACATGTCTGATTGACTTCATTAGGATGAAGCAGTAGCTTAAGTCCTAACTGGATTCTGGTACTGTCCTGTAAGAACAGGACAAATTATTACTTTGTCCAAAATCAATAGAGCTTTTACTTACCTACTCTTCCTTTCTTAGCATGACCAGATGCTAAAATGTTCTCTCTAGTTGTTATGGGGATGTTGAAGAGGATGCATTACCAAAAGTCTCATCAAATACTTTCCAGGATAGTAATGACAACTTCTCTTCTCTATTGGTCCCTTACTGGTTTACTACCCTACATAATTTTATCAGTAGTAGTTCCTAGTTGTTGATTTTTCCCCTCCTCTGCATAAGGCAATCTCCTTCCAGTTTTTATGCTGAAAATATAGGATAAATACTCAAAAATGCATTCACTTCAGAATGGCCCTACTACATTTGGCATCCTATGGCACAGAAGACAAGTCAAAGAACAATCTCATCTTGGAGCCAGAGAACCTAGTTCTCCAAACTACTCGTAACAAATGAGCTTTATACCCTTACATACTCCACTGGAAAAACTTCTCTAAAACAAACGAACAAGCAAACAAAACAACAACCCCAATACCCCACAAGCTAGTAGCTGTCTATTCCTCCTAGGAAGCGTCTGGCTAACTTTCTGCATCTTAGGGGATTTGCCACAGGTCTTATGCAATAGGCAGCAACAGTTAAATATTTAGCTCAGAATGGGGTATCCAGAAAAAAAAAAAAAGCTTGTAATTCATTTACCCACAGTTCATTCGAGGTACACCTCCAAGTTTTCAGTCTCCAATGCTAGCTTATCCCTTAAAACCAATCCCAACTTTACTGAAGTATCTTTTGTCAAGTTCTTTTAAAAAGCAAAATTTATAGACTGCCCTACAAGGAAGTAATGACAAAAAATTGTCATGGGAAAAATAGCATCAGAGGCTCAGCTCTACTGAAAACATGATGAAGGTCAAAGTGTTCTGTAAAACAGAAAATCGCATATTACAAGTGTTGCAAAATTATACATGTTGATTGGATTATTTTTTGTCTTGCATGAATACTACTTTGAACATATGCTTGACCACCCTCACAGTGAAAAGAGGTTTTTCTTATGTTTAAAGGGAGTTTCCTGTAAATGCCTGAACAAATGCAGAGCTTAAATATGCAATCCTGCCACAGATTACCACTGTGGTTATTCTTAGGGCCAGCCGCTCTTTATCTGTGAGGTCAGAGTTTCAAATAGCTGTTGACAATACAATGTAATATTAACATGCCATGCTGAAGAAAACAATAAATATCATCTTCCCCTTGCAAGCTGCTATCCCATTCTCTGTAGTGAATAATAATAGCACTTTTTGCTGCAACAAGTTTTGGACATCAGATTTTCACCAATTATTTTCCAAAAGCTCAGTGATTGCTTTCAGTCAGGGAAAACTCCTTAAACGTCTCCCATAAAAAACAACCCCACTCCCCATCACCACACCTCAGTGAAATAACAAAGTATTATTKAAAAGACAATGGGATATCCTTCATATCATTGGGCCTCTTTCATATTGCTCATTTCTCCAGTCTGATACTATCTTCTGGTCTGATTCAAAGGAGATTCAAAACGCATTCCTTGGAGCAAGAGAGTAACAAAGGCCCACAAAGACATATTCTTACATACTAAGACAACCTAATAACTTGCTACCTCCCATACTCCCCCTATTCCCATGTTAAATGCTCTCATCACTTGCATCACACTGATTCTAGCAGTGCCTACTGCAATGACAAAATGTTTAAGCACAGGGACAGGAAGGTATGAAGAATTCCTTGAATTACATCAGATGTCTCATGGCTTATGTTTATGAAAAAGTCAAAGTCACAAAAATAACGTGAGGCTCATGAAGGCCAAGGGACCTAGCTGCACTTTAACACTTCAGAAAAACATGCCACTTTGCCATCTAACTACAGACAAAAGTAGGGACACCTTTTTGTTTAATCTTTGTGATAATTTCACTAGTTATAGATTATGTTTTTTGTAAATTCAACTTCAAAAGTGTCAACAGTGAATACAAGACATCATGACAAAATCTGCTGAGTCCTCTCTACAAAAAGGTAAATTGAGGACTTTAGACTAGATGCGATGGTTAAGTCAATATTTCACTTTAGAGTTAATCTAGCCAAAGAAATTTAAGCTTTAGCTGTTCTTCTTGCAAAGAAAATCTTCAGAATGTGAGCTTGGTGAACAACAAGACAATTTAAAACAGTAGCTTGGAAAAGTAAACACTTTTCTCTGTTGGCCTCAAACTGACATTATATTAAGATACATCAGTACTTTTAACAAAGATGCTGAAATAGAAATAACTACACAGATTTCTGTGGAAAAGCAAACATTTTCACAGGTTTTAGAGAAATCTCTTTTTTTATTAAATACAGAGTAACTGATCCATTAAGATCCCAGGCCTTCTTCTGAGAGTGTTGAATGTTAGGTAAAGTTTCTAGTCAGGTGTCAATATGGAGAGGGAGAGCTCAAAATTCAGCAGACTTTTTAGCAAACATACTGTGATCACTTGTGAGGTGAATATACAGTTTGATAGATTGCAATTATTATCAGTTAAATGTTCAGTTCTTTCCACAAAGTAATCAGCCAACAAAGATTAGCTCATTATGCAAATGCAGACAGTGAACACCGTGTGCACAGTGGTGTAGCAAAGATGCTGCACTGGCAGCAAGCTACAGAGAGAAGCTAGAATTTAAAACAGTCAATGTAATAATAAAAAACAATTAGAGGGAGTTTAAACATTAGGTCTGAGACTAGGAAATTAGAAAAGAAATAATTATCAAATTAGTATGCCAGCATGGAGTTGGAAATCAAGGCCTTTCATAAAGTAATCAGAGCACAAGAGAGACCATCAGAATTTAAATTTGCAGTTCCAATAGATGCAAAAGTATTGTCCACTTGCAACAGAAAAAAAAACCCAAGGTGTATATGAAATCAGCAGAGCTCTCACCCTACTGTAGAATAGTATCTTCTGTGCAATGTGGTCCTGCGTTTATGCAGCTGACAATTTCCTGACTGAACATCATTTAGTTAAAACTGCCAGTGTGTTGAGCCTCAGGCATCTCTCTTGAGACCTCTTGAAGTTGAAGAGTCTTCCTCAAACCCAAGGCAGTCATTAAAAACCCTCTGTGGTCTGCCTGAGATCAAGCTTTTCACTCCCCGGCTGCTCTGGGAGGGCTGGCAATCTCATCAAGAGCAGGCAAAGAAAGATGCATCTAATAACATCAGCGTTGCCCAGGCTGTAAGTCAGCAAGGCACGACTCAGCCCAGCTCAGGAAGCCTTTTAGACACATGAGTACACGTGCGCCCATGCCATGCCCGTGCAGCTTCCAGACAAGAGTGGCCAGCTTTGAGCTAGCGGGTAATTGCACATCACCATGTCAGCCTAGTTGGTATCAGTCTGACTGAGAAACAGCAGGCTCTGAACGCCTTCTTATATTCTGAAAGTGCTTACAAAATTCCTGGTGTTGGAATCAGAACAACAATTAAAAATATATCAACCAGAAGTCCCAGGTCTATAAATCTCTTTAGGTAAAAGTATTCCAGCAGCTCTACAACAGAAAATGAATCCTGGAAACTGGCTTAAAGAAACATACCAAAGTTTGGTCACTTAATAACTTGTCATCCAGTTCTATAGAATAGGCACTCAAACTGCCATATGCACTCAAGATTTTTCACACCTTTAGAAGGACCTAAGACTTTAAAACTGTTATTTGTACACTCCACTGACAACACAGATAGGTGCCATAAATATTTGGGGGATGGACAGTAATGTTTTTCTCATTATCTTCTAATAAGGATGTTTGAGTGTCTGTTCCACACCTCATTCTAATGACAACAGGAAAAAGGTATTTATACCTTACGACTGTGATATTAGAATAGACGCCGTTTCCTACAATACCACAGGAATTAGGACACAGCTACCTATGAACCTTTTGGTCAATCTGCTTCTGATATCTTCAAAATCACTGCTGAGCTCTGATCTAATGCCATAGACACCTCAGTCTCCTAAATTTCTGGTAGGGGGATCCCCAAACTGAATCCCACCCCATTTTAAACCCTAGTTCAAGCCAAGAGATGCAAGTTACAGCCAAGACCTTATTAAAAATTCTAAAATTTACATTTGGTTCTCCCATAACTCCTAAACCTATACCATATTATACCCTAAATTCTGGGTATAATATCAGTCTGCCTCTCTGTGGACAAAAGCAGTCATTAAATTTATACCAGCTACTATTGCTACGCATATAATATTTCTAAAGAAACTCTAAGGGTCTGTTCTTTGCAACCTGTCTAGGATCACTGATAGCACTCTCCCTGGGTTTTACTGTGATTAATCTTACAACTCTATCTCTGTTTTCATACTGCCTGTGCACACCACATTGAGCCTCTTTTATATTGCTTCAGTTTCCCTCAAGCTCAGTAACACTAGGGCTGCAGCAGGCTCAGGAATAACTGTGGTTTAAGCAGTAGAAATTCATTCATTACACTCCAGAGATCTCCCGCATAAGCTTTACATCTCATGACCCACTCAAAACTATATTAGCACTTAGGTAAATACTTATTCAATTAGCATTTTCTGCTTAATCTCCAGGAGCCAAGCAGCAGTGTGTGGAGATGTAGGTTGTGTGAGGCCCTAATTTGTCAGAGGCTCCATGATTGCATATGCAGCTTCCAACAAGGGCTCAACCCTGCTGAGTTTACAGTAGGTTATTTGAAATATAAAAAGCCTCAGCTTTTCCATAAAATGCCTTTTTTGAATTTTTGCCAAAACTAAAGTAGGCATTTTGCATTCAAAGCTAAGATTTTAAAAATTCAAAAGCAGCTAGGAAAGATTCATGTCTCAGAGGAAAGCCACAACTGAGTATTTAACAGGTAGAATAAGACCAGTTTCGTGGGGGCTGCTCCAACAACCTCCTAGGCAAACCACACCAAGAACAAATCAGCGACAATGTTTTGGAGAGCCCTTCCATTTATCTGCATAAACAAATATTACAGTTTCTTTCAGCTTGCTTTTTCCTCCTCTCTTCTGCAGCACCTGCTAGAAGTTGTTACTTTCACTTGTTTTATCCTTCCAATGTACCTTTTATGTGTTTTTTTTCTGATATTGCTCATCACCTTTTTCCTATATTTTAGGAGGAAAGCTAATGCTATGACAGTGTATACAGACTCCTTGACAAATGCTGAAATGTTGAACCTTGAAGAGGTTCCCAAAGTCCTATTGCATTCAGATTTAATAGCCAGTCCTCAAACGCCAATGAAAACTCAACAAACAAAATCTTAACCAAATATCAAGATATCTTTTATTTAATGATAAAATGATACTTGCATGTAGAAAATGATACTTGCATGTAGTAGTCAAGTTCAGGATGTCAGTGATCAATTCTGGGTACTCATTTCTGAAGTATGGTAGCAGTGAACCTAGTGATTTGTCTTGCAGGTGTACAAACACAACCTAAAGACACCTCCACCTATATAATGAGTTATAGTCAGTTTTTATAGGCTGACACACAATTCTATTAATGATTATGTTATGTTAACCCTCCATACAGTGCTTGCCAAAGGATTTAACAGAAGATTGCTGTTTTCCCTTAACATTTTTCACAATATACAGTTTCCTGCAGCAGGAGATTCAACACTCTCCTCAGGATACACACCTCAGCATCACTAATCACTAGCCTTCATCAGCACAGATAACCCAAGCATATTTTTTTTGTTATTGTTCTGAAACCAGTTCCTCTCCGGGTTGCATTCAGACTGATCAATAAGTATTAATCTGTGTTTATAGTCTCAAGGCGTCTGTTTTTATTATCATCCCAGGATTCTCATTTTGACATCCTTAAGAAGATGGACCCACATGATGTTTCCTCAGATATGGTTACTGACATTCTCAACAGACTTTAATAAAGACAGGAATACGTGCTTGTTCTAGGGTCACTTAAAATTCATTCTGTACAGCAGTGGTTCATACCACATCGAGTATGGAAATAACATGCGGTAGCAGACTGCACTACAACCCAGCACTGGGGGACCAGGACTTTAATGGGAACACAAGCTCCTTTGCATTAGCAATATTCCCAGCAATTTTTCTCCCTTCTTAGGGATATCAGAGCAGTGGAAACCCTTCACCAGTTATCTTCTTGAATGGAAACACATAGGCTCTTCTTTCAGACTTCATAAGGAGTCTATCATCACCAATTAAGTACTACATACCTTCTTCCCCCTCAAAAAAAACAAATTCACAGCTAAGCTTCTGGTTCCTCCCTTTCACCCTCCTGCCCCCTAAGTATCAAACAATGGGGATGCATCGCCTCTGGAGCATGTCAGGTTCCGTTCAAGTTCAGAATCGGACAATTACCTTTATTCAAATATAGTGACTGCAAACTCCTAGGTGAATGAACAAGTACTCGTAAGATGTGGAGCATGTGTCGGCCAGCCAGCCGCATCCACTGTCAGAACTGCGCTTTCAGGCGTTTAAAATTCACTCCGAGTTTACACTGGCCTCTGAGAAAGTCAGGGTAGCTTTCCTATCAACTTCCACAGCATCAATAATTCAACCTTTTGTTTTTCCAGCTTTATTTGTAGGTAAAAAATAAGATTTTAAAAAGTAAGATTTAGTGGTACATCATTAACATTCTCAGAAATAAAGGGGAAATAATAAAGATGCTTTTTGTTTCCCTTGACAAAGCCAAGGGCAGATTTTCTGTTGTTACTGATGGGTTTGTTTTTCTGTGTGGGGTTTTTTTGTTTTGTTTTAATACTAGTAGTAGTATTTGCTGTAGGGACAGCACTGAGAAAATTAACAAAAAGTAATAATCAACTCATTGTTATCACTACCCTATCTTAGCAGCTAGCTAAGAGTTGCATGTGTAAAATGATTACAGAAAACATTTCAAAGCTGTAACATTACATTTTGCTTCAAACTATTCAGGCAACCTTCACTAATTACACTGATTGTTAGAAAAATGCAATCCACAAATTAGCAATGGATCATTATCAACATTTTTTCACCTTTCCAAGAAAAGCAAAGCACTTGTTCCAATAAATTTAATTAAAGGTGCACTAAGCCTGAATCATCAGAAAGAAATGCTTAGGTTATTAACATTCTGGTTCCACTTTAATGCTGCTGCCTTTAATAACAGGTCAGTAACAGAAACACATTTTTCATTACAAAAAACAAAACAAACAAACAAAAGCCACTCATTCAGTCCTTCCTTACTTAGCAGAAAATTATTTTGCTTTATTTCAATCACATTTTATGTTGTCTCTGCCTTGCAATACTGCCTGAAATGATTAGCTCCAATTCAGTGCTAAGCTCTAAATCAGACATCTAGCGTGCCATACCTGTACCCAGACCAAGGTCAGCTCTGCCAAGGGATGAATTTTCAAAGGTCCCAGATGGTTAGTTCGTCCCAGGCTTTTTAATTTCATCCTGCCTGAGTTTATTATGCACCATGGTGTGGAATAAACTCAGGAATGGTCTACTCTTCTGCCTGTGAGGACACCTTATGCCAGCAGTGAGAAAGAAAAGAGGGACTTCATGAGCAATAAGCAAATGTTAGATGTGCAGCGTGTCAGGGAAAAATGGCATTCGCTTCTTGTTGATCACAAGAATTGATCATTCTGCAACTGATAGAGAGTGATTTGGTGCCTTAGCCTCTTTGAGGTACTGAGGTTGATTCTATGTGTTCGCAGAAATATCTGAGACATAATCCCTTTTAAAAGAAGGGAAAGTCATCATCAGAAGCTCAGCCTTTTAGATGGGGCTGAAACAGAATATGTTCTTTTTGCCTGACATTGTGGTCCTGAACAAGAGGATTTTTAGTGCATGACTGATAGGCAATGAAGCTCTTCTTATCGAATGTCACTGTGGAGGAATTGACTTAGTATTGCAAAAGTAGCACAGACAGCTAAAAAGGCAGATGAGGAAAATAAGTAACTGTTGATATTGCTTTCCCAGTCCACATAAGAACTGATGCTACTCTCTAGCCTCCATTTACAAACTATTATTAGTTGTTCCCTGTGAATATACTTGACTTTCATTAGATCACTGCTCCTTTTTCTCACTCGGAATAAAATTAATCTTTATCAAATATATAGAAAGATTACATTTCTGTGAATTAAAGTTACTGTGCTTGCAGAACCTTTTACAACACAAAGATAAAAGTGTCAAAATTTTAAAAGTCTTTTCCCTCCACTTAAAGCCTAACAAAAGTGAAAAGTGAAAACTTCTAAACATTTTCAGCATCTTAGGAACAATAAGAAATAATGCCTTTTCCAGTATTGTGAAGTAAGTTCTGATTTATTCCTGCAGTAATGTTAAATTATCTTTATCTCATTATAAGAGCTGTTCCTATGCAGAACTAAATAGACTTCAGACACCTTAAAACCTTTATGAATCACTATTTTAGGGCCCAAATTGTATGGATGAAGCCCTTTCCAGCTTTTGTCTGTTGTTAATGCTCACCTCAGTCCACATCGCCTATGCAAAAGTGATATTCCACAGTAGCACAGCACTATGAAGTGACTCCAGGTTTCAAAGGCTAAACTTTTGCACTCTTGAAAATTAGTCAGATGGAAAACCAGACCTAATGAAATAGACTCCCAGTTCTTTCTCTGAGCAATCTATGCTTCTCCTTACAAGAAAACATGCAGATTTCTACATGCTTCACAATTCTGTAACTTTCATAATTCTCATCTGAGCTACAGAAAATCATTTCTCTTTTGCATTTTGTTTTTTATTTCTCCATGCATCACAGCTGACAATGTTGTTCCCCTCATTAATCATCCAGCAGAGACTGGAGACTAAAACATCTATAGGGTCAACYTGGAAAGCCCTTTGCTTGGCAAACTATTTCCTTTTCTTTAATTTCAAAAAAATTCTGAGCAATCCTCAAAGCAGAGTCTATTGGAGATGCCGCAGCCCATTTAAAACCCATCCCTGAGGCTGATGGCACATATAAGTTGTAATGCCTAAAGCAGGGAGCAACAACAGGCTGCCACCTTCAGCAACCCCTGTTATCAAATACCCTTATATTAAATTCTCTCACGCTTCCCACTTCTTCATATAAGTAAGAAAAAAAAAAAAACCTTTTGGTTCAGCAACCTCCAAGCATCACTACTTCTTATACAGCACAAAGCAGGGAAACTAAGTTCTATTTCAATATAGCCTTTTGGGACAATGTAATTTCTATTCTAAAGCAGCAGGCAAAGAATGATTTGCCTATGCTGTCTTCTGGCAGGGGTGGTTATACTGCATCTTTTAAACCTGTCACCAGCTCATACTGAATACTGATGCCTTTCTGTTCAGACCAACACAATTTGATGAAGRAATCACCCTTTCATGACTTGAAATTAGTTTATCGGTGCTTTCTAGTGGATTGAGCTCTTACTATCCTCACAGGGCCAAATCTGTGGGCAGAATACAGGTGGGGTGGCTAACTGCAATATCCCCACATAGTTTCATCATCCACTGCAGTACGTGGAGACTGGACACATTGCAAACACATACAGATGGCACCTCTGTGTGAGAAAGGTCTTTCCTGAAAGAAGGAATATATGGTAGTGCACATAAAACAGTAATGAATTCCTATGTCATCTGCTTATTATGGCCAGATAGCTGAACTCTTATAAGCAGCTATACCTTTGTCTCCCTGTCTCCTCCTCTCCTCCTTCCAAATCAATCCCACAATGATTCACAGTTACTGAGGATATTGTCTCTTTCCTATAATTCCATTTTTCCTGCCAGAGGAGACGATAAAACTCCTTGCAAGATGGATGGAACGTTAAATCTGAGCAGAGCCAATGCTCTGTCGACATAAAGTGGTCATTGCTTCATCAAAATTCAGGCAACTATGAAAATTAACGCATTTGCTCCTAGGGCTGTAATGAGGATTAAACTTGAACACAGATCTTAGCAATGAGCAATGTGAGCATACATAAGCAAGTAAATGCCTTGGTATTCAAACAGAAGATGAGATGCCTTAGGAAAAAAAACAAAATGAAAATTCTCCCTGCCTTCTGCTGTAACACAGATATTTAATGCAGACAGACTCTGGCTATCATGATGAGAGTTATTGTGGAGTAAAGGTAGAAGTGCAAGATAAAAGCTGAAATAAGGTACAATTTGAAAAACACTCAGAACAGGATTTTTAAAAGCCCATTAAGAAGAATAGGCTATTCAAGAAATCCTAAAGTGCCGTTCTGCATCTCTGCAGAAGTTCATGCTTCACATTTCAGTCCCAGAAACGAGTAGCAAGAAGAGCAAAAGGGCTTATCTTTTCAGTCCTTGACCTCAATACATGCTTTATTAGTAAAAGCCTAGTCTCCATTCTAGAATCACAGATTGAACTCAGCTGAAAAGACGTAGTGCATTTGGCCTCTAGTTCCCTTACATTCAATAAATATACGAGATTTTAATCACTATGAAAATTGTTTCAGCCCACATCTGGAAAGCACAGCCCATGTGGCAAGTGGTATTTCATTCTAAAAGCCAATTATTTCATCCTGTTTTTAGGGAAAGAGACGTCGTAACTTAGGCTTATTGGTGTTTCTGGTTTAGCAAAAGAGGGCACTAAAACCCCAACTTACACTGTCATTGAAATAGTGTAAATTGAAATAGAAAGAAGGGAAGCTGACTTGCTCATTGCTTCTGGTTGCCTTTGGTTAGCTGTAGCCCTCAGAATTGATACTCGGCCTTTGGATGYGCAATGCATAGATGTGCAAGCAACTAATCTTGCTCAGGTGTGTAAAGACAGCACAGTTTTGTTCTTACCACTTCAAAAATAATTCTTCCCTGCTGGGTTTTCAGTCAGAAGCAAAGTCGGTAGCTTTCTTCTATTTGAGGTACTATCAAAAGATTTTCACCTTGGAATGAAAGGAAAACTAGCTGAATCTCATCAATCTGGAGCTAAAATAAATGATGGTGGAGGCCACATCTTTCAGCCATCACTTAATCTGTGAAATGTCAGCCCCCCACTATCTCCAGCAGCTGTCTGACACATACTGACTGTGTATACAAAAGTGGTAAAGTCCTCACTTTGAGAGATGAAAACCTAAATATTCGGTATGATACAAACCCACTTCCACAGAAATCTTCCTGTCTGTGGTCATCTGCTATCCATTCTTATTGTTGCAGTTGAATATTACATACATCAGAGGATATAGTCTTGTTCTGCTCAGGAGCAGATTTGTCTGCATGGACAAAAGGTGGGATRAGAGGACTACAGCTACCACATTAGCATCACTTGACAGTCTGCACGCTCTGTGTAGTGATTACACAGTCTCACCATCCACCACTTTCCCATTATATCCCATGCCGATAGCCATGAACTAGACTGTAATATGCTTACTTTCACATCTGGTCAACAGAAGATAATATGCATGGTAAAATGAGATGTGCTTGCTTTTACTCAAGATCCAAGTAGTAGATGTGACAAACACCCTGAATGTGAACATCTGGTCAGGGGAAATACCCTGGTTCTGAAAATACAGGCAACTGTTTGCTTACAGCTTTACTGCCCCGTAAAGCAGGGGGGGCTTTTCTTTGCTGCTTCCCCAAAAGACAAACCACAGCTTAGTCTGAGAACTGGCACTTTGATCCCTGATCAATCAAGTGAGGCACAGAACACGCTCCTACCTTTAAAAGGGCCAATGAGAAGCAATGGACACGTCTCAAGTTACCACCATCTATTTTGTACCATGCTCAAGTCTTCTCATCACAGAGCCAAACAGTCTGCATGTGCACAACATCTCAGCTCCCTGAACGATTTTGAGGGAATTAGAGTGCGACTGTTCAGTCAGAAGTACTCCAAGAAGGACAACAAAACACACTCTGGACAAACCCAGCTGTGGATAAACAGGAGATTAAAGAGAAAAGTTCATTTTCTTGGAAATATGGTTTAAAGCACTACTAAGAAAACTACTTTACAGAAATTTCACAGATTTTTCGGCCCAAAAAAATAAATTATGGTCATGAGCTGACTTCCTGCTTAACATAGGCCACACACCTCACCCAACCAATAATTTCTGTTTGACCCATATCTCAAAGTCTTGATTTAAAGCTCAAGTATTAGAGGATTGTCATGCGTCTCCATGGCCATGTTTAATTTCCATCTTTAAGAAAAGTAAAAAGTAGCACCTTATTTCTTGTTAGGGAAACATATCTACTTGAAGTCAGCCTTTCTTTAGTAGTGTTTTGCATTTTTCTGTTGCTTTAAAGAGCTACCAACTATCAGAAATCCCAGTAGGTACCTCTGTACTGTAATTAATTCACCTTCTGAATTTCTTCAAAATAAAGCAAACACTAAGTAGATTGGGTTTCTTAAATCTCTGACTAAAGCAAAGGCTTTAGTGTTTATTTTGTTTTTGCTATTCTTTTTTTTCCCCCTTCCAGAGCTCAAATCACCTGATTTCTTTGCTAAACCCTTTCCAAATTTTCAGTTGCTCTTCAAATTGTAGACATCTCGCTGTCTTCACTGATACAGCACTGCTCCTGCATCCAAGGATCATGCCTGTTTCTAGTGCAGGATGGAGCCAGTAGTCATAATCACTTGATAACCTACCATCACTTATTTCCATCCCAGGATGCATCTTGCAAGTGAGACCTGTTTTTGTTTTGTTTTGTTTGTTTGTTTTTGTAGATAAACTTGCAAGAGGAGAGTTTCAACATGCAAGCTGGCACAAGTTGGCTATCAGTGCCCAAACTGCAACCCTTTTTTTACTCAAACACTAAAAAAAAAAAAAAATTCTCTTTTGGGAAGAGCGATCCTTTTACGAATATCCTACTGCTATTTGTGGTCATACATCAGAAAGGTTGAAATATGTTCCTAAGAGCTTTTTTGTTTTTGTCTTTTTGAAAAGACAACTGTATACCTTCTCCTTTCTCAGGAATTAGCCAAATTATTTGGAACTTATATTCAGAAAGAAAAAACACATGCAAAATATTCAAAGTCATTTTGGTTTCTTTCTTCTGTGAATAATTACTAGTTTAAATTAATGATAGGATTATTGCTATACATAAAGCTTTGTTTGGTTGTTCTAAAGGGCAGAAATATCCTCTTCCTCCTTTCACCCCCCAGAGTGAAGCAACATCCCCCCTTTATTATGTATTATTCAAAATTTCATCTGCTGCCCATTAGAAGACAAAACTTCACACTGATATACCTATCTCCACGTTCCTGAGAGGCAGTGTAGTCTATACGTCAGAACAGGCAAGAACACAAAGAAAAGAATACATTCAGCAATCTTGCATGATGGTGACTCTGCAAAAACTCCATGTATGACCTAATAAAAGTTACTTAAATTATATTGCATTCCACTTCTCCTATCCATAACAGGAGGCTAATATTTTTTTGCCTCGTAAGTGAATTGTGAGACTAAATTAATGTAAAACCCTTTTGGATAAGTGCAAAGGTATTATTTCCAGAAAGAATGAAGGAATAGAAAGCTTTGAACAAAAAAATGAACCATTCTAGTTATCTGACATTGCAGACAACAGCATCATTAAAAAAAAATAAAAATAAAAGGATTTCCCAGGAGGTTACCAAAGCAGGAGGCATTATATGTAATACAGTTAATGACTTTTCCTCTGACAAAAGTTTCTGGCAAGAAACATTCCTCCTAGACATTTTGGCCTAATAAAAAGCGTACAGGAATTCTCCCTAAAACATTTCTTGCACCAAGGAAGGAGGAGTAATAGCTAATACTTTCACTTTTCTCTTAGAGATCAGCTGAGACCCTCCCCTCCATTCGCAAGAACTGGAGAGTAGATAGACAGCTAGTCAGACTGAAGAAATAAGAGGTAAGCAGAACAATATTTTGTCATCTTTACTTATTACAGACTTAGACTTTCTGCCAAGCTCTCCCCAAATTCCCTTCCTCTGCAAAAGATAACTGCAAGGCTCTAGCACAACACAGACTACCACTGAGCCAAGGTTATTCAGCATTCACATGAAACATAAATAAATATGTTCTAATTCATTCTGCATCCTTGCACGGTTATTAGGCAAGGTCTGAAAGACCACAAAGAAAAGCTAAAAATAAAGTCATAATCTAAATACAGCCTTGCTTTTATATTTGAGTGTGCAACCAACCAATAAACCCCCACAATGGAAGAAGACTCAGAGGAGATGGTCAAGGGCCATGAAGCTCAGGGAAGAATGTATGGAGTGACTGCGCCTGGCTGTTGCAAAGAAAGCTGAATTTATCTCAGCACAAAAGGGACCTGAGGGTGGCCTTTGATTTAGATAAACAGCTCTGTCAGTTGAGTGGATCAACTGACTATATCACAGCTGAGTGGATCAACTGGTTGTGTAAATGTTTTTCCCTGAGTTAATCAAAAAGAGTAAAAATGTCTCCCTGACTTAGCCAGATCAGCATAGCTGGCTCAACCCAATGCAGAGTATAAAAAAAAAGAGCCACTGACAAAAAGAACTTCAAAGAGAGCAATGGGCTTGAGCTCATTTCAATCCACATATTCTACCTGGCAACTGGGACATCTAGTCATTGTATTAGAGACTGGTAATGAGAATCACATTTGCATTGTGACTCAAGTATGTATTACAATTGCTATATTCTGCTAAGTGTAACTTACACTGGTACTGTGATTTCAGTGTATTGCTGTATCAGTCTGCCAAATCAAAATCCTGTGTAACATCAAATATCCTCAAATATGTAAACTTGATATTGAACATTAAACCCGCCACATGTGGAATATCTGGAAGAACCTGGTCAGAGAGTACTGGACTCTGACAGAGTGATTCTCCCCATAGACCACAGGTACCCTTTTCAAGTACTATCACTTTCCAGCCCAACAAGCTGAATTAGCTCAAAGATTCTTCTTTAAGAAGCCATCAAGGTTTCTGTAGAACCCAATCAGGCTATTTCACATCATTGTTAAATGTATTCACACTGTCATGTTTTCCAAGTTCCACTTCTCATTAATTCCTATTCCTCTCAGGCCCAGCTTCCCTTATAAAAAAACTCTTCCTAAAGCTCAATATTCCTACTGAAATGTTCTGTTCCAGAACTTTACTACATATGAATCACTTACACAGATCTTGCCTTAATCTATAGACTGAATCATGTCCTTTAGGTGAACATTTCAGGACTAAAAGGACAATCCGTTTTTTCCACATCCAGTCCCACAACATTCCTATTCAGCCAGTCTCTCTGGGCATAAGAACAGTTTTCAAGTTCTCCTACATTATTTACATTTTTACTTGTTTAATTAAAATATGGGTGTGGGGAGGGAACAAACAAAAAACTCCTCAGAAAAACAGGCCATAAGTATTTAATCTAGAATATTAGTGTCTTCTGAATAATACAATTTTGCCATCTATTTCTATCCTTCAAAACTTGAGAGATTTAAGAAAGCAGTTTTGGTTTTTTTCCAGTGAGATCCATTCTCTGTAACCTATTAAAACACATGGTTTCTTGGCAGCCAAGGAATTTTCTTTCATACCATTCTATGCCCTAAGACTTTGCTGGCTAGGGTGTAAATCTTCAGGGATAAGGATGGAGTAGTTCCATGTTTCAGTTCAAATCTGCATAGATTCTTAAGCCTATACTGAAACTACAGTTCACCCACTGACCTGTAGATATATAGTTCATTGTAGCTTCCAAGTGTTTTTCTCAATCTCTGAATTTATGGACTAATAAATTCCCCGTCCACCCTTTCATTCACTTTCCAGAGGAATGGCTGCACATACAGAACAGTGTTTTATTTTAGTAGGACCTGGATTTGAGTTTTCTGTATTAAACTCTGTTGTGCATTAAGCCCTGCACATTAACTGTACATAATGTTTCTGCCTTGCATTGACACAGCCGGTGAGCTCTGTCCTACACATGACCAAACTCTACTTTGCTGTGGAAACTTCTGTTGTGCTTGAGGAGCCAACCTGTAGGACAGGATTTTCATTGTGAAGGATCAGGTGTTAAGGCATGGCTTAGAAAACATGGTCTGGAGAATGCAGAATCCCTGAATTTGTTTTGACATTAAGTGGGAAGCTAATATCTACATAAAAAAGCAGATCTGATATATACTTTAAGGGCTGATTCCTTAACAGATATAAAAGCTGTTAATTCAATTGTTATTCTTCTTTGTAGAAAGAAGAGGGAGGTCTTATAGGAGACTAAAGATATAAAACAGTGAATACTTTTATAACACTGCTATAGTTCTGCCAGGGCCACAGGTGTATCTACAATGAGATTCAATTACTACCTCCTTTCTGAAAGGTCCCATACTGTAAAACTAAATACCTCGTCTCTTCTGTTTGAAGGAGATGGAGAAGAGAGATATGCTACTGTCATTGTGTCTGCTGTCTACCCAGCCTTTTCATAAGCAATTTATCAAAAGGGTTTTTTATGGGTCCCAGGGTAAGGGCCAAGCACTTTGAATGTCAGGATTTCCTGACAAGGTAGATAATGCAATACCTTTTACTGGGCCAACACAAAATTTATTATGCACTAGCTTTCAGGCTGAAAAGGTTCCTTCTTTTGGATGTTGTCAGAATTTCCGGAGTAAAGCATTTAAACAAGGCAGCTGATTTAAAGCATTTCAACTGGCCAACTTAAATCATGTCTTAGGGTTAAATCAAGAAGAAAAGCCTTTTGGAAGAAAAAGACAGGCAAGATGTACATAAGCCCAATTTCATTGGTCTTAGAGAACCTCTCCAGGGTCATCTAACTATAAAATTACGCTCTGTTTTTCTTCAGAGGTATCTCTTGCTTACTCTGCTAGGACCAAGGAAGAAACGTATGAGATAGATGCAGTAAAAACTTGTCAAAATAAGAATCAGGAGTTGAGATACATATGGGGAAATTACACTTCATAATTAACTTGTTATAAGCTCAGGAATCCTTAAAATGAAGCAGAAGTCTCTTAGAACACCTTCTGATGAAACTACATAATGGATGATGAACATTTAGAAAAACAAAGCAGAGACAAAGGAGGAGCATTAGAGATCTGCTTATTTAGAAATTAAGTCTTTCCAGAGGAAAACCAGAAAACACCACCAAAAAAAAAAAAAAAAGACAAAAATCCCTGCAGTTCAGCTACCCTAGACTAAGGAAATTCTCATGCAAGAGAAAGACCAACTCATGTTGCTCTCATTGGTGAAGGTTCAGGGATGGGAAATGCAAGAACAAAATTCTAAAATTTCCCAAATGGTTCTAAATGCATCTCACTTGCTGCCTTTGATTCAACCATTGACAACTATAATCACAAACATAGATGAAGTTTTTACTTGCCTTATTCAGGAGAGCAATGTGAAACATTAGATTACTTCCTGAAATGATGCATGGGAACTGCTGGATCTGAGATCTTCTCAGCTCTAAGCCTCTCACAAGAAGCAAAGCAGGAGAAAGGAGGCTAAACAAAAAGCTGACAAGACCCTTTCTGCAAACAAGCTGCATCTTTCCCGGGACACTAGTGTGAGGGCTCACACTGCTCTTCCGTCCGAAGTTACTCAGCTTGTGAAGAAGCAGGTTACCCTAGGAAAGGATTGCTTTGAGGCCTTCTGCTAGCAAGATGGCTCAGGCCTCTTTCTTCCAGCTACTATATTTTGCTGGTGCACCTTTGGGGAGGTAAGGCACCATTTCATCATTAAGAACTCCTGATGCTGCATGTGAAGATAACACATTATTCATCCCCTGCTTTCCAGCGCTCAGCAGATCTCGTATATAGTTGTCATTATTGATTGCTTTACGACTCTTGTTTAATGCTTTTACAGCTCTTCCAGAAGTGTTCCCAACTCCTTCCGTCTCTCTTCTCACACGAGTTAATTTCACTACAGATCCCCAAAATGGTGAAAAGTACAGTACACTGTACTTTTTAATCTTTTTACAGTGGCAAATTGGTACTCTTTGTGCTAAAAGACAGCAGTAAGCATTTCTTAAACAAGTTTCCTTAATCTTTAATTCCAAATGTAATGGAATAACTGCAGCTAGCAATAAGTAGTCACTTTAAAACAATTGTGTAAGGACACTAACTCATCAGCACCTCGGCTTATAAGATTTATAGAACTCTCAAAGCCATGAAACCCCATAACACACACTATCTAAAGGCCAATTTTGCAGCTTGAATGCATGAGAACATCATCCTGTTTAGTAAAAGYGGGAGATAAATTGTCTAACATCTCAGATTCAAAAAGTCTGTCACTAAATTAGGACAAATTCAAAAATGTAGTGTGTCTGAGCAATATTTGGTACCTTATTTTTAATAATTTACACATAATTTTTTTTCTATTTTTTTCCAATAGCTCAGCAAGTCCTTTCCAGCTAAGGAACTAGGAGGCATTTTTGTCTTTTTTCTTCCTCTAAGGCAAGCTTACCATAGACCCTGTGCTATTACCTAAACATTGTCTAATATATTACCCATGTTGTTGAAATGTTGATAATAATTAACAAAAGTAGCATACTAAGAAACACAGCTGTCTCTCTAGATTAGGAATCAAATGCCATCTGCTGATTCATACAGAACTTCACATTTTCAGAACTTTGTGTACGCTCTGGATAATTACTTCTCCAAGCAACACTATAAAGAAAGCAAGTATGTGATATATTACTCTCACTAGCAAGCAGGGATGCATTGACAGAGAGGTAAAATGATTAGCCTAAGGCCACACATAACAAGGTGGGCAGAGACACTATTACTACTTAGCAATGCCAGCTGCCCAGCTCAAAACCTAGTTTCCTTTGCAGCTGCACCCATTAAGAATTCAATGGCTTTGCTTGTCAATTGAGCTGCTTATTTGCCGAACATTGTAGTATATAATACAAGCCTAGGAGGTGCCAGTTAGCTTAGTTTTTGAGCCTTGTATTACAAAGGTCCAGGTGTAAGTCCCTTTGCTCATCCACTTCGTAGGTGGCAAATATCTGGGGTTTGTTTTTAAGAGGGATCATTACAAACACAAGCAGATTTTTTTTTTTTGGGGGGGGGGGGGAGGAAGGGAAATCCTGGTCTTTGCAACAACTACATCTGAGYGCCATGTTACAGAACAGCTCCTCCACCCATCAAGAGCTCAGCAATACTTCTTGAATTTAAATTTTCATTTTTGGTGAAAAATGAAGTCTTGATGGCAATATACTTCATATATTGATCCAGATATACATGCACAAGACTCGGTGCAGTCTCACTTCAGCCTTACCAGTGTTAGCACAATGAATTAACACCCCTATGCCTGCCTGGTCCCTTTTTAAAAAAAATATTAACTAGCATGGTGGAAATACAGAAGTGTAGCACCACAAGGATCTCCTGAATGTACAGTTCATCTGGGAAACCAGCAGCAGCAGAAGTGTGGACTTTGTTCATGGTCCTTGCCCTGAGTACACGGGGTCACTGGCAGATTAGGCTGCCTACAAAGCTGTGAAAAAACTCATTGCTTCATATTGGAGAGGGGACAAATGTCAAAAGCTAATATGTTTTTGCTTATCCACATCTTTCAGTCTACGCTGAAATGCTCAGCAGAAGTAACAATGGCATTTTAAAGTTTTAAACTGGAAAGTAAGCAATCCAAAAGATACTTTACTCCTCCTCTGTTAAAGCACCTCTGAACAGATTGTTTTGAATCCTGACAAACTGATGCAGGCAAATTCAGTGTAGTCCCAACAATCTTCTATTGCAAATTTCCAGACATGCACAGAGAAACTAAATGAACAAAATGAACTAGCAGACCTAAAGATCCAGGATATCTGACAGCTGACTACTTAAAACAAAGTTTTCTTATTATTATGAGTATTATATATTCCAATAATTTAAGCTGTGGTAGAAGTCAGTGGATCTTCCTAATACTAGAATATTTCAAAGTTATTTCTCAGTAAGCACAAATCAATCTCTCCAGGATGAGTCTGGCGCAGGAAAAAGCAGTTGGTAGGTTAGATTTCCCAGTGGAAGAGTAGAGAAACCTAAAATCATCACATTAATAACAGCCATAGAATTGGGCTTATTATAGAGTTGGACTGGTTTACACCGTACAGTATGCTGGCCAAGAGTCACTAAATAATAAAACCCACAAAAGGCATTGTCTATGAAAGCAGGTGCCTACCTCGAAGCAGCCAGATGTGATCCACTTCCAGCATGGAAGCCTGGCAGCCGGGTTAGCCCAGGACAGAGTCTGAGCTAACACAGGGAGATATTTGTGCAGCTTGAGAAGCAACATCCCAGCATCTGGCCAGGTTAGAGAGCATGACCAAGAGGAGCACTTGATACTGAAGACAAAGATTTCCATACCAAGTCCACTTCACATCAAGGGAGAAAATGGTACTCTTCATGATCATCAGCCAGTTCTCTACTAGCTAACAGTAGGTATTTAGCAACAATAATGAACTTCAGAGGAAACATCACCACTTAATACCCTTTTCACAAGCCTACTGAAGTAACTTGAGAATGCAGAATAAGTTTTAATAATCAGTGTCAGAGCATAAATATACATGCCTTGTAGTTAGTGATACCTTCCTCCATGAGAAGCCCAACTGAAATCAGCTGAAGGCAGTGGAGAGGTTCTGTATAGGGTAGCAGCACCAGGCCTATAAAAATCCTTTTAGCAACTAGTCCTTGATTAAGACAATGAATATAAAGCAAACTGAGAACACACATACATGCTCACAGTCACAGATGACAAAATGTACACACCAAATAATAAACTTTCAGTTTTATCAAAGAATAAAACACCATTATCATACTATACTTTTATTCTTTGCTGTATCAGATATAATGATGACTTATCTTCCATGAACTCTTCTGGATCATAGTCATCCAGTAAACAAGAGAAGCCCTACAAGATCATCATTGGCAGAAACTTCTCCAAAATGGCAGTGTGCTCAGACTCTTAAAAAGGGGGCAGGCTCTTTTTGAAAGGCTGTCTGATCCACTGGGTTTAAAGAATTCTTTAGGACCATGTAACACACATGCAGCTTTGTATTAGTGAAAAAAGCTACAGTTATAAAAATTAATTCTGAATTATTCATCTTGTTTGTATTTCACAATTTTCAGTTTAGGCTAGCTGTTTGCTAGCCTAAACAATCAGGCAATACAGTAAGGTACCTTTCCAATGCTACTGTGAAAAAAAAAAAAAAGTATATGCTGAAATTTTCAACTCTCTATATTCACCTACAGTTACATTGCAGATTATCTAATTAAAACTCTTTGAAGTATTAGCTCATTGTCAATTGCAATATACAAATTGCTACTAGTACAGCACAACATTAGAACCAAAATGCGTGATCATAAAATCACACAGACCCAAATGAAGCTTACTCTAGGGTATATATTTAGCATACATAAATATGGCCATGTTTGTATGCAATGGAGAGAAAATCTGGAATAACATGTCTGTCTTGGTCTGTTTTTCTTGGTCATGATTCCCACACCTGAAGAAAACTGTATGTGTATATACTACAAGTATTAGTTCTATAAATAAAAACATCTTATAATTCTTCACATGTGACTATTTGTCAAGCAAAACAGTAAGCTTTAATCTCCTTTGAAGAATGATCTCACATCTCCAGTGGATTATAAAGAAAGGAACATTTGTCCACTGTCTAAAATATTCAATATTAGTAAGAATCTTCTGCCAGTAGTGGATCACATGCTAACAGCATGCTGGAAAAAACGCTAATGCCAGTTGCACGCTTTCAAATGGTGCTTCACTCTAGTAATGCTCATCTCCTCTGCCAATTCACGTTACAGCACAGTCCTCTCCTGTCTAACTCACACAGCATCAATAAAAGCAAAACACTTTCTCTGCTCAGAACTTCTAATGAACCCTGGCTCCAACACACATTAAGTACACTGCCCTATTTTTATTTTATTTTTTTTTGGTGGTTCAGCACTTGTGCCTCCCATTCAAATGGCATTATGTCATATAACTAAGCTCAGCCAAATTAAATCAGTTGTCCCCTTCTCCACATAAGTGTTATCACAGTGAGAAGTAAAGGACAGTAAGTCAATCTGGCAAATTAATTTGAACAAAAATTCTTTTCATATTAAACTGTATTTTTTTCAGAACTGCATCAATTATAAGTCAACATAATCATGGAAGTCATAATAACAAGTGAACATAATCATGGCATGAACATAATAATGGCAGTCTCAAAAAACAAACAAACAAACAAACAAACCCCCAAACCCACCCACCACCTTAAACTCTCAGCCAGAGTTTCAGATAGCACAATTAGCTTTTTTGAAGATCAGATGGTTCCAATGAATTTCAGTAAGATCGCTTTTGATCTAACTGAGATTTTGGCCCACTAACACCAGTAAAAACATTAGGACATGCAATATTCTGCCAGAACCACGAGCAAGCATATTGCTTAGTCCACCCAAAAAAGTGAAGCTACATTAAAAGAGAAAGGCTTTCTAACCTGTTATCTGCCAAACTTACTGCATAAGCATGTTTATAAACTCCTTCAAAAAATAACATGACTGTGTACCTGCACACATTTCAGTGCTAGAATCTAGGGTTAAGTTTTGATGCACTGTTCTGCTCTCAAGCTGCACTACAGCCATGCAGATCCAGCCCTCAAAAAAATGCTGTTACTAGTGCTTCCATTTCCATCCACATATCCTACTCTGTCCTTTCGTGATGACTTTGGGAGGGATCATCCTTTACTACTTCTTTGCTCTGAGCATTCAATGTTAACATAGTCTGGAAGACTAGACTAAATTATTCCAATCAGAAAATAAGCATATTTTAAATCAGAAAATGAAGCTCTTGCAACAAGCTAACCAAAATGGTGGTAAATTTGGATTTCTTGACATCTTCACATCAAGAATTTATGCCTTTTTGATTAGACATGCCTACCAAATACGGGTTACAGAGCACAGTGAACTTCTGTCAGTCAGTGACCTGTCATACGGGAATGAATGGACTAGATCATATCTTCTGAAGTTTCATACTATGAATCTCATCACCACTTATATTTTAAGTCCTAACTTTAGATAGTGAAAAAAAATGGGTTTAAGGTTCACTTTTAGGGTCCATGTTTGAATCTTTTCCTGCATGCATAACAATATTGACTGCATTCGGTTTCCATTTCTGAAAGTCTAACTTACCTTTCATTGTTAACAGTGAAGCACTGAAGTTTAGAAAAAAATCATAGATTTAAATGCCAGTAAGAAAATCTTTTAGAATAACACAATAACACAGCACCAGATGCTGCTTGCTTAATTTCAAGCACATAATATTAAAACCTTTAATCTGCAAAGTATTAAGTGTTTTAGATTTGGATTATACTAGTCTGTAAAATTCAAATGGATATTACTATTTCCTGGCAAGTTATTTTAAAAATAATGTATAAGTTAATCCATTGCAAATATTAAGATAAAGTGCCAAAAGAGTTTACATTTCTTAAAATAAATTTTACAGAGGCTTAGCTTCAGTGAAAGCTTTATCTATCATTATTGCACAACCCAGTTTTCTTCAAAGTATTGGTAGTTTATTAAAATTACTGAAAGTCTCCTCAGGCATGTAGACATTTTTCTTTTTATATGGTTGTTCATTTCTTGACTGGTAAAACACTTTAGGAAGGAAAAGAAAATAATATATGTTCCAAATTGCTGAAGTGCTTTGGATTTGGCTGCAGACTTGATCTGAGACCTGCTAGCTTTTTCTTGTTCTGTACAACCTTTCTCTAGTTATTAATAAAGTTGTATGCTTCCACTCACAGATTCAAAAGGTCATGCAATTTACTTTTGCCTGTGCTGTTCTCCAAATCCTCTATGCTCTACATCTGTCCCATGTGCCTGTCACTCACACTTCTGAACTTTACTTAACTTTAGGACCTGTTGAACATTACAATCTATTTGATGAAGGTAGCTCTTGACCTTCAGAAATATGTGACAGCATTTTTAGGACAATGGAACTTGGCTCATTTTGACAGATATTAGCACCTCAGTACTTACTTTCCAAAGTGATTTAGTTTCCACATGTTTGAAGAGCAAATATACGCTTTCGGTTTGAACAAAATTAAGCTTACATTAAGAGAAACACTTAACAACAGAGTAAAGATTCCAGCAGCTTTATCAAAAACCTGTTGTGAGAGGCAGAGGGAATTCTTAAAAGAGAGAGATACACTCTCTGCCCTGCAATATCAGCTGTGCTACCTGCTTCTTCTCGAGACAAGGAGGTCTCTTCAGTGTTTTAGAGATATAGTTGTATATAAATCTGTCTCTCTGATGCAGCTGAGTATCCTACCCAAGAGGAGTCTGGGGATCATTCATTCAAATGACACTCAAACTTGGGATGCCATGTGCTTCAGGATTTTTAGAACAGCTCATCAGTACTGAGAACTGAATATGGAAAAAAAAAAAAAGCAAAACAGCCATGGAAAATACTTATCTACTTAGCTAGCAGGCAGTAGCTCCATTGAGATGCTTTCTGTAGTAACATATTGATGCTGTGTTCTCCTTATGGCATGTGTCATATTTAAAACCATTTAGATTTTGAGAACTTGATTGCTCAGATCCAATTACTCTAACATACATGTGTTTAGTATTCATGTACCTCTAAATTGCATGGCAAAGTCTACTAAATCAATGGTCATGTTCTAGAGCAAAAGAAAACAGAGTATTTGTTTAAACCAGTAGACTAGATAAGCCACATTTCTCTTCTGTAGAGACTCCCAGTAAAGGAATATATACCAAGTCCACTTTATCATTTTATCTTATTGTTATTTTTAAAGATAAACTATGTATATGCTCCTGAAACGTCCCCCAAAACAGCATTGTAGTCACAAGTCTAATAGCACACTAGCTTTACCAAGAGTAGGCTTCCCRTAGGCTGATAATGTATTCTTCTGCAACATGATAAAAATTATTTTTAGCATTACCGAATGCAATATACAAATCTATTTGCTTTATAAAACTACAAATACACCATGTTACTCCTTTAATCTGTTAGGTACCCTTCTGTATTGTCTTTATCATACATTCTGTTGAGCTCACATTCTCTACTTTAATTTAATTAGCAATCAGGACTGGCAATGCAAAAGCAGTAAAATTCATGAACATGCAATAAGAGCAGAATGAGCACGCCAAGAAGTTTGTTGTATGCGTCAGAGACAGTTGTTTATTGTTAAATGCACTCAGAAGCAGTGCTTTTTTCAGCTGTGACATATAAAAGCAGAGTCTGGAATACTATCTTCTACTGGTAATGGATGTAAGATGCAGTAATGTTTAAATTTAACTGACATTCTCTACTACTTGGTTACTCACTGAGCAGGGCAACAAGTTAAATATATTTGGAAAAATGTTGCAGTACTATAAATACCTAGAATCACATATTCTAGCTCTTATATGCTTACATAAAAGGATATACTGCTCCATAACTTGTGATTGTTTCTCTAGTTTGAATGCACTTGCTTTTCTTATCTTTGTCTGAAGAGAAGAAATTAAGTTTGTTATCTCCTAACTTGATTGAAAAATGAAGTAAATGCTTTACCTCAAGTAAATGCTAATGCAAACAAGTTTGCTCTGCCTACTGCAGAGGTAAGAAGGTGAAAATGTCAGATGAATTAATTAAAGAATCTCACAGTGACAAAGTATAGATTTACTGAAGATTCCAGACACATTAAAAAACTCGAGTCTAAACTAAGTTCACACATAAAATAGAGCCTTTTGTCTACAGATTCCATTAAAATATTAAACTGATCTTGCTTTTTGCAGTTGATTGGAAAGAGCATAAAATAAACCCTATTCCCTGTTCCCCAAAGAAAAAAAAACCCTCAAGCATCCCCAAGCTAATGCATTTCTCCAAATATTAAGTGTGATTGGGTATAAGCAAAACAAAACTAGTAACATATTCATATATGCAATTTTTACCTATTTTCATTGAATTCAGTAACACCAAAAACTACAGCAGAACAACAATCATTCAAAAATGAAGTAAACAGTCTTATTAGCTCAGCTAAGGATGGTGCTCCACAGTTTTCTCAAGAACATCTACATCTTAATCTAACCTTTAACAAACCTGCATTTTGTTTGGTCCCATACAAACCTGTTATAATGTTTTTCAGGTACAGGGAAATGCTCCCCTGCCACTCAATTCCCACATTTGGGTTTCTGAACCCTAGCAAGGTAAGAAAAGACAATTAACTTAGCAGTAATTGTGTGTTTAGCACTGCCTTTTAAAACTGCTCACTCTTCCCATACTCATTTCATTTTTTAGGTGTTTCCATATACTTGTCACATTTAATTTGGCTGGCTTGGCGCACAAGGAAACAACTACATCCATGTAATTTATCACTATCTATCTAACCATATACACACAAAAAATACATGTATTCCAAGGCTGGTGGGAGGAACTCGGTCACTTGGACCAAGCATCTTGGTTATTTAAGCCTGTCCGCCATTCCCTGGTCTTGCTTCAGCTCGTCCTGCAGTCATTCTTTGGTCTGCAGTGATCCAAGGTAGCAGAAGGCTGAGGAGGAAAGTAATGCAAACTGAGGCTTTCTTATGATACATCACAGTGGCTTTCCCACTGAAATTGTTCTATACTGTTGCCTCAAGTACACTGTTTAGGTACAACAGCCATTAAATATTTTGGCTCAACTGCAATCTATTTTTGAAAATTATACTATGTAAGACTGGGAGAGAATCTCAAAAGGTCATTCTTCAAAAAATGTAAAAGGTTTCTGTTATATATTACTGAGATGACAAGCTTTAAACATATTTGTTATTCTGTGAAGAGTTTCTGGAACAAAGGAAAGTTGGCTACAGGTATCAAATTTCTTAAAGGATGCAGCATTTAATCAATTTGAACATAGGCCGAGAATATATAGAAGCTTGTGAATCATAACTCAAAAGAATTATACATTTGGAGAAGATATTTTATGATTCTGTAGAGGAATAAAAATACAGAAGGATAACATATCTGCTTCAACTACAAGATGGAACTTTTTTTTGGTTTGGATAGACAACTTATTTCTGCCTGTCTAGTATATTAGATAGCACAACAGAAAGTTTGGATATTAAACAAGGAAAATATGCTCTCTTAACTACAACATGCAGAGGTTTAAAATTGTTTAGATTATCTGTCTTGTTTTTATACTACACATAAATAGCACTAAATTCATGTACAGCACAAGCACCCTTGAAATGCCTTTAAAGCAAACAGATGAATATTAATTCACACCTGAAGAGCAACAGTACAGCTTTGATTTAGGGCACTATGAACTAAGAAACTCAAAAGCACAGATCCATTCTAGCCAATAAAGAGACCACTCAAGAGAATCCCTGCTTCTGCCATTTTCAAAAGGAGAAACACTATTTAAACTTATTGTGGCTGAGAAGTAAATTTTTCCATCAAAAATGAAATATGGTGACTTGATTCTATAGCATGATGAATTATTAGAATGCTTACGAGTCAAACATACTTTACATGAAAAATATTTTACACATATCAACTGGTTGCAAAATATGTGACTAAATAATCAATTAATTATTTTAAATCAAGACAATCCCAGTAGAAACTGGGCTAACAGCTTTATAAATATATGATAATGTTACATTAGTCAGTAGGGTATCTTTTTCTATCAGTTAATAGCTATGGGAGCTCACAGATATTAAATTACCTCGAGGAAAATATATTCTTGTTCCATGACTTCAGTAGACATGGATAGAGAATTGCAAAGACATACTAAAAAAGATGCCGAATATCAATGCTTTCATGGTTTAAAGCCAGTACTTTTACTCATTCATTTCATTAAAAGAAAAATTTAGGTGTCATGAATATCTGTCATGAGAAGCCTTGTACTCATTTCCTCAGAAATAAGAAGAGAAAATGAGGATTAAAAAGTTAGAATTATAACCACATGTTTCTGCATAACTTAACATGATTAGGCTTATATAACATGAAAAGGTAAAAAGGTCCAGCCACCCATTAGCATTGTCTGGATAGTACTGCAGCTTTTATAATGCATGACCTGGTAACAATCATCTCAAAGGTAAATATCAAAATTCACATGGACTTCAAGGAAAAGCTAAGCAATAGTAACTCTTTTTGCAACTTGGCTTAAAGTTACCATTGAAACATTTGATATATGCATGGAAAGGTGAGAAGGATAAAAAGATTCTTGAGTTACAAGCCAGGATAAGCTGGCAGCAGCTATGACAAAGCAAAATACCCCAGGAATTAAGAAACAACCAAGAGGGTTGAAATTCAGCTTTTCATGAGAATGTGATATTTTCCAAGCCACTGCAATATTTTTAATCTCCCATTTCATAGATAACAATGTAGAAAATACTATCTAAACCACAAAGATGTCAAAAAACTCTACAATTAAAAAAGAAAACTAGATGAAAATGAGTCTTAGATCCTTCCCAATATTTAAAGGAATTAGATACTTTTTGCAATCTGTATCTAGGAGTTTGCAATGCRTTCTTAAATGACAGCCTAAGAAACTTCAAGCATTGGTAGCAATTTGCTCAATGCTAAACAGATGCAACACTTAAAAATACAGCAGTTTATTTTGGCTTTATTATGTTGCTATTAGTTTTTAGCACTGAATGAAGTCCTTTAAAAGACCCGAGCAGCATATTAATGAGCAGGAAGAGACTTTTTATTTCAAAATAAGCATCTGAAATTGGTGTCTTAGCCACTGGAGCAGTATGGTAATTGCCAACTGTGCCACAGCTCCTTCCTTCTCTCTTAAGCACTCTAACAAGCGAAAGAACAAGTTATTAAAATTCATTAACACATCAAAACACCATCACCACAACAGAACAAGAAAACATTCATCAGCTAATTTCAAAACCTTTGTTTTCTAGCAAGGACTGAAAGGAAACAGAGTTCCTATTTTTTAATCACATATGGTCCTAAATTTTGAAATCACATTTTGTATTTTTGTCCAAGACAGATATCTAAGTCGAAATTACTTTCCATTTCTGCTTCCTTCTAGAGTCTGGAACCTCTTCTGCTCAAGCTTTTTATTTCTCCCAACATCTAAGTTTCCAATCTCAATTGCATCAGTTGGGACTGGCAGGAGTTTATCGGAAGCACAAGGTTTCATGTTCCAGATGCCCTGAAGTTTTAAAATCTCAACTCCCCATCAGAGGACTGTCACCACAGATTTCACCAGCAAGTGAAGTTTAAGAGAATTTAAAACTTTTTTTACATTATTCCTTTCGTCAACACTAACAAGAACACATCTTAAATCTATTGGTAGGACTACTTTTCTTCCCCCAGTTTTGAACTGCATTTTAAAAAGAGGATTTCTTTCATACGCTTGTATGAGCAATGATGCCTGAATGTAAATGAAGGCCTTTTGTTTGTAACTGCTTTTATCTTCCAAATCTGGAGTTGTTGTTTACTGCAAAGCAGCAGAACACACTGATTCCTTTTCAAAGAAATCTTTTTGACAAAATGGCTCACACACCTGTCAGAGTAATAGAGGGTAGGGTTTTTTTATCAAACAAAACAACAAAACCCCCAGCAATACCCGTGTTAATTGCTGCATTGTTTCAAGAAACAAAGACTCAGAGAAAAAATAGCAACTGCCTACATGACACTGCATATCTAGATTGTTGGAAGCTAATTGCAACAAGCTTGAGACAGTTGCTCCACCACTCATGTTTCACAATGCAGAGGCTTCAGGAAAAAGTAATTCTTTCATCTGTCTGCCTTTTGAATCTTTTTCTTATCAGTTTACTTCCCATGCATTCACTGTTGCTCTTAAGTCGCTACTGCAGCACAAACTGTTACCTGAATCACAGCCCACAGAAGAGTTACTGCTTTAGGCAAAAAACACGTTTCCTGGAGACACCAAAGATGCTGCAGCATCTGCATTGACGTGTCTGGGTCCTGGGTGTGCTGTCAGGCATGAGATGTGCTAGCCGCCCTCCCATGCGTTGGTCTGGACCAGAACTGGGCTCATCCACGGCTTCTACAAGCAACTGGGATGAACTTCTGTCCAGTTATCCATGAGGAAAAAAAGCCCCAAAACAAAACAATCCTTCCACCCACCATTCTGGGAGACCACACTGATTTGCAGAAAGGCAGAGTAAGAGTTGTAGCTTCTCTCTTATTTGCAAATAATATAATCATTTTAAATTAATAAAATTAGCCCCATAAAAAAAGTGGAATACCACTGTAATTTGAGAACCTGTTTAATTTAACCTTTGTATTTTCAAATAAAGAAACTAGAACTGTGGATCTGGAAAAAAAAAAAAAGGGGCCTAACTCCTTCAGGTCAAAGACATCTCTAGTTTGCCTCAAATGTCATGGGAAAGAGGATTTTATATTTTTCTAGCTCTTTTTTATAACTAATTTTATTATATAATTTGGTACATAAAAAAATACAGATTTAAGCAGTCAAACAGAAGTTTAAGAATGACCCATTTTCTTATGCTGATAGTTCATTGTGGGCTCTCTGAGCAGCAGGGAAAAAGGTACAGCAGACACTAAAGTCTCTTTCCACTTTTTAGAGTGTTTTGAAAGCACAAGAAAGAAAATTACATTAGTGAATTAGTGAAGATGCAAGGATTTTTAAGCTTCCACCTAAAAATGGTATAGGCGGACTAACCACAGGTTGCATCCCACCAACCTGAACTTAGGGAGGACTGCCAAATATTATGCTACCCTAACACAGTCAGAGAATCCACAGCTGCACAATCCATTCTATACAAATTCCTCCCTCCAAAAATATCTCTGGTAAAAATCTCATCAGCTTCAACGGGGCCAAGACTTCACTCACAGATCCATTCTGAAACCACTACCCAACCATAACACCCAAAATTAGAACTCGATTTTGGCCTTAACTGCAATAGATTTGTTAGACAAAAGTCTTCAGATCAAGCGTAAAGAGACAAGCTTAGGAGGGCAATAATAAGTTAAAAACAAAACAAAACAAAAAAGATGATACATGGCTGTGGATGGATTCAGTTGACTGAATGTCCATATCTGAATTATTCAGCATAGGCTCCCCTTTGAATCAGCAGAGAGCTAGTCAAAGTTAATTTCATCCCAAAGCAAACATCAGAAATAGCTCAGGTGAACATCATCCTATAGCACCTACTTCTCTCCACTGACTGTAAAACAACCTAGATAGCTGTCCTAACCAGGTTTAAAGCAAAGTGAAGCATATCCCACCCATTCAGTCTCAAAGTGGAGTAGTTAGCACAAAAATGTACAATATGTATATTTTGTGGAGACAGTGGACACCTAATGTCTACTGAACATTACAGTGACTGGGGTAACAGAATCATATGCACTAAATAGACTAGAAAAATGCAGAGCAGTAATAAGGCATGGCCTGTTAGCAACAAGGATATTTAATACTAGCAAAGGCTATGGGGAAAGTGACCCTCTTCAGCATCTGGAATCTCGATTTCACAGCTGGTGTGTAATTGACACATAGAAATCTTTCCAGTCTCAAGTTATCATTGTGCCCAAAAATCCTACAAAGAAGGAACGGGCCTTGCTGTCTCCCACTCTTTTCCTTGTTGGACTAAAGTCTGCAAGCTGTACTCTCAAGAAAGTCTGACTACAAATTCCTATCTGAAACAGAAGTCCATGGTCCTTAATTCTGACCCCCACTGATATTGAACAGAAAATCTACACCAAGTTCAATACAACTAGGATTTCGCCTTAAAAATTCTTAGCCTATATTTAAAGTAAAGTGAGGCCCATAAAGTTACATTTCAAAACCAAATCTCTTGATTAGATTCTTTTACACAGCATATCACATTTTAGTGATGTTTCCTAAAAAAGTAGCATCTAAGTAATTATGCTGTCTGTCACTCTCCCCTAAATAGTTCAATTTCATTCACATTTGAAAGAGGACAAGGATGGTCTCAAAGATATTAAAGTCATATTTTTTTGCAGAAATTTGCTTCCAGGGAGAAGAGAAAGATGCTATTTATGCTCTCAGTAAGGGAAAAAATTAGGAACAGTTCACTCCAAATCTTTTCCAAGATGTTGGACCCAACTTACAAAAAAATATAATTTGACCTTTAAGCAGGTACACAGCTCCAGACAAGTCACAGTGCCCACTGTGGTGGTTTCATGTCAAAATACATAAATGTGGGCTAGTGTGCAAGGACTGAATTAAATAGGAAACCAGGTTTCACTAGTTCTGCTCCTAATGGAACTGTTTGTTTTAGCTTATAATTGTTCTGGAAAAATTTAACAGTTATTTGAAACTTTGAAGATAACATTTGATCATTAAAGTGTGAAATAGGGGAATTTATGTCCATTTTAATTGAAAAGCTTAATGCAACCTTTACAACAGTTACCTCCTGATATATCTGCAAATGTATGCAGAAAATTTTCACAGTGCATATTTTACATATGTCAGGAGATTCTAAACATGAGAATTAGATGGTGAAGACAGAGACTAATTAATGGAGTTTAATTAAGATGTTCATAATTAAAATCCATACACTTAACAGCAATCAGTTTCTCCTTTCTACCTTTTCTCCTCATATAAAACCAGGGGAATAGCTGGTCCAATCCTAAAGTGGTCAGTTTAGCACTTCTAAAGGAAATATCTCTCCACACAGTATACAAACTGCAGAATTTAGTGGTGAAGAGTGCCTCAAATCCCCACCTGCAGCACTCTAAAGAGTTGATTTATTCTATTAGAGTTAGTAACATTTGTACTTACATGAGATAAAACTAAGATAAGGAAACTGCATTTCAAGACAGCCTGCAAGGATCAGGAAGATGATCCACCTGCCCTCTGATGCATCCGATGTTGCATAAACTACGTGCAGAAAGTAGAGTGTTTTGACTCTCCTCCTTCTCTGCTGGACACTGTCAATTATAGAATCCAAACCAGGAGGACATAAAGATAAAAGTTTATCTGATATCAAAAATGATTGCTAACACTTTCAAATACATGGATCTACAATTAAGCACTTAGATTCATAGTTAAGTTCTTTTATAAGAAGAAACTTAAATTCATACTTAAATTCCTGTTACAACCAGCCTTATTTCCAGAGGTGACAAAAAGCTATTGAAGTCAACATAAGGACAAAAAGTTCTGTGGAACTACTCTTATTTGACAGCTTTGTTAGAATTTAGACCTTCAGTTGTGTTCAGTTGTGGCAGAGAATATGTTAACAGTTCCATCAAAAACCTGCAACCACACAAACAACTGCCAGAGGAAAATGGGTGTGAGGTGTGCAGGAAGAGTAGCTACAGCATTTGCAATCACCCATGCACTGCAAAACTTGAATTCCGTTGTCTCCAGCAGCATCATAAAAGTTGAATATTCATGCACTAACCAACATGAGACTATCCTGATATTAATTGTGAAAATCAAGACAGCATAGTCTGAAAATGTTGGTCTATATGTCTATAGTATCATAACTGTGTATCAGAGCACCGTCTCACTGAGACTCTGTACAGCTCAGTGGCAATCTAATGTGGGCCAGAGGGTTCCCTTGCCATTTGCAGAGGGAGTTTACATCTCTAATCTAAGGAGAAAGGAATATAATCTGGAGCCTATCAGGTTTCAATAAAAGTCTCTTCCTTGGGTTTAATGTCAGACTTAATCGGAAAGCCATCATCCACTTACTTTGTTTAGATTAAAAGCACTGGAAATTAAAACAAAGAAAACAAACCTCTCTTCGCTATTAAATATGTGTTTTAACTAGCCAGCGGATTCTTGGTAGCTACATTACTGAAGTTTGTTAGTTCTTTGTTCCACTTTGAACACTGACACAGCAGATGTGGTGCTTTCAAAGCACACAAAGCCATTCTATCTTAAGTTACCAGCTGAAGTCAAAACAAAGGAAGCAGCAAAAAACACATTTCGGTACTTGATAGCCTGTCCATAGCTTCTGTGAAACAAATTGAGGAATAGGATTACTGAATGGGAAGCAAGACAGCTGATTTGAAAGTCAGATAAATAATGTTGGCTGACACATGCTAACAACTTCATTTAAGCTGGCAATTTAAGACTAGGTGTTAAATTTGCACCTTTGCTATACAGCATGAAAAAATGGCATGGCAGCTAACATATGCTAAGATGCAAGAAGAAAAGCCAATGTTAATGGAAGGATCTTCAACATTTAACAAAAAAACATTCCTTCTTAAGGAGGCTGTGGTGTGTGAGAGAGAGAAAGTCCCCATCCTACAGAAGTTAAAAGAAAGTAATATAATCCTATAATTTTCTACAGAGGATTCAGAACTCTAAAACATTTCTATACAATGCTCAGTTTCATAAATGTTAGATTCTACTTGTGAGACCTGCTGGTGAGCATTTATGTGAGAATATGACAATTAGAGCAAGTCACCTATCATGTTTAACGGCTCTGACTGTGGAACCCTAGAGGAAGATTTTCCCTTTGGGAGAAATTGAGACAGACAAGGGGAGAGGTCAGAAGAAAGTCAGTTCAATGAAATTAAATGCATGGTRGAGCACACTAGCTGTTCTGTGAATTCCACTTTAGTCAAATAACACATCAGGCAAAGCAATGAGGCACCAAAGAGTAGGTGTGGAAGCTTGTTCACTAGAAAGAAGGGAGCAGAGAAAGAAGAGAGGAAGAAAGTGGGGAAGTGATAGTAATGGCTTAGAAGAAAATTGCATAGAAAATGAACAAGAAGGTGCCTAGGAGGCAAAATTTGAAGGAAAAAAAAGAATCTGAAGCGTAACAACTTGAGAGAGAGGTCTATGAGATGGAAGCTGATAGGAATGAAGAATTAAAAATAAGAACAATGGAAGCTGTATGCTTCCACTGCTATGATGTTATGATAAAATACACAGTGCAACACACATCTCTTTTGCTGTGTAACAGATCCTTCTCCAAATTAAATCCATGACGGCATAGTATAGAAGGGTTCAATCAACTTGAAATTCAGACATCTACAACCATGACTGGTTTGGGGGCTGAGTTATCTAGGTGCCCAGTAAAGGTTACCRGAGTGTTGGCAAAAGCATCATGTCACACCAAGGTGTTATGCATTTTTATAAGCTACACATATTCTGCTTTAGTAACATAGAATTGCATAAAATAGTTTTGGTAACATTATTTCTTATGGCCATCTCTTAATAAGTAAAGTTCATTACCTTGAATCACAGTGAAGGGAATTAAAGGAAAGAAAAACTGAGATTAATGAAAGGTGGTATACCTCAAAAATAACTCATCAGTAAGAATGTCATTATTACAAAATATTATCTTCGAACTTTATAATGCTAGAAGCCTGTACATGTCCTCCTGGGAAGCTAGGCTCCTTTTCCACTTATTTTATGTAATTTCTTCATATTCTTCTTGATATTATCACATATATGGAATACACATCTGGACACTTTGTGAATACAGAAGGACACACTGATTTTTCTCCATAAAGACATATGCATATTATAAATGAACCTGGCAAGACTCCTGAGGTCCCCACAGATAGAAGACACTGAACTTACCCCTGAAACCAATTATTTTGCCTTCTAAATTCTGGGTCAAAATGAGATAATCAGAATTCATATACTTGAAAAGAAAAAGTCTCCCAAAACTTCCAAAAAAATTGAAAAGTCTCACCTCTACCCAATTCTGGGTAAGTTATTGCATTTTTATTCCACATTTACTTCTGTTCCACTTCAGTTCAGATCTTTCCTTTGGTATGAATCAACCATAAAACAATCCCTCTCCTACACACACTAAAAGAATACCCTACATGAACACGGTTTTAGGATACAAATCTATATTATTTCACAGCCTTTTCTTATCCTCCTATTTGAAGGTGTGGTTACCAGGATGGCAAAGAAACCTAGTTTTCTTCAATGACACAGGATCTCTGCTTGATCTTTATCAGTGTAAACTTCACTGTTCTGGGTGACCCAACCTTTCCGTACATCATGGCATTGCTTCCTACCTCAGCCATTAGGGGATTCTCCTGCATCTATTTTAAAGTTAAGAATTTTTATGCAGAGTGAATTTAATCATACATATTTATTTAACAATGAAACAATAATGCCATGACTCAAGATTATTATTAGAACTTGGAATTCTAGGATCCTAGGAATTTGCTTTGATTGAAAATTAAATTTCTGAAATTTAGCTTGCAGCCAAATTTGATATGAAATAATTTACTGTTTTATAATTAAAATAAGAAACTCAAAATGAAAACGCCATTGCAAATTAATAGCAGAAACATTTTCTCTTATAACATTTTCAAAATATCCTGATTTTCTATAAAGAATAGTCTCCCTCTTCCTACATGACCACTTTTAAAATAAAATTTTAGTCCAGGAGTTTATTGGGATAAATCAGGATAATTTTCCCTCAGAAAGATATCAACTAATTCATGTTATTTTAAATTATTATGGATTTTTTTTTGTGCTTGTATGAGGAAATGCTGTGTGCGAGTGTAGCGATGCTAACTGGAAGCCTACTGTACATTGAGGAATTAGTGATCCACATAATAGTTACGCTGAGTAGATGCAGGCTTGTGTTGTGCTGTGCTGCACATGTCCCTTGGCCACAGGATGAATTTAACTGAGGAGCCTGCAGGCAGCTCCTGCTTGGCACTGGCAATTGCGGCACCTGTGTGTCCTTGTCTTCAGCCAAGCAAGAAGTTCTCCTGTGAACTTTCTTTTGCTTGGCAGTAGAATTGATAATAGAATTGTTTACCTCTAAGAAAATCCTATAAGAGCACTAAAGACCGTAATGCCAGCAAACCTGTTTGTGGACGGGATCTGCGCAGTGTGCCATGCCCTGACTAGAGGTCCAGCCAAATGCTGCACAACTCAGAGTTCCCAGCATCTGAAGGGATGCAAGTTTATCCCTCTTTGCCTTCCAGTGTTAGCTCCAATAAACACTATTTAAATCAATACCTTATGGACCCTGAGTGCCATTCTTACTGAGATTCATAACAAACACTAGCACTGGGGCATTAAAATGAGGAAATGAGAAAAAATACTGTGATATGAGAAACTGATAAAGACCTGTTTCCAAAAATCCATACAAGGTTAGAGTCATTGCACTTTAACTGGGAAAACAGCAAACTGTTACTCTTGTTTTTCTCAAGTACTTTCAAAAGGATGCAGATCAGAAGAAAGGGAGTCAATGAGTTAGAAAATTGGAACTGATAACATTATGTTTCCCAGCCATCTTGCTTTTCAGCTTCATATCCACTGAAAGAAAAGGTCCATGCTATTTTGACAGGTAAGTATATAATTAATGCAAACATTCATGGGCACTGATTATGTCATGAAATGAAACCAGAAGTGTTCCTGTGCTCCAGAACTGTCCTGACCACAAACAGCTGCTGTCCAAGTCCAGAAAGATGTTCACCTGCCTTAAAGATTTTCTAGGAGAAAAATACAAATTTAATCAGGAATTGTGAGGCTTGAACAGTAAACTGGAACTCTAAGAGTAGGAATCAAAGCTCCAAATGTATCTCCAAGTCTTAAGGCTCTCATATCCCTAAATGTGCTAACAGAATTTATATCCCCTTGAAGAATTAAGTCTCCAGCCACATTTCATATTTTATCCCTTATGGTTTCTGAAAACTGCAGAAGACATTAATTATCAATTGTCTTGAAGCCTGAAGGAAGGTCATGAAAAGCCCAGTGTAGCCCTCTTTTCTTACTCTATGGAAACATGCTTTATTTGCTGAAATTGGATTTTTGTTTTGTTTTTTTCTAAAGTTCCCTTGTTCTTCCACTCTGTTTTCAATTTACATCAATTCATAACTTTTGGTATTGAAGTGATAGGGAAAAGTTCCACACTGTCAGCAATTCAACATAGCAAAGCAGTAACTCACAGCATGTGAAATCCAGAAAAGTGCTTTTTCAGACTTGTGATTCTGAGAAGAGAAATATGTATCTCCAAATTAGTGATCTCTTCACTGGCTTTAGTAATATTTTGTGTCTTCTAAGAGATCCAGAAGTCCCTGCCAAGGGGCTAGTTCTGTGCGAGGTAACAAGCAAACAAGTGAAGGAGCCCTTGCCACAAAGAATCTGCAGTCTAGAAAAATCTGGTTCTGGTTGGTTGGACTTACTCCTCTCTATCAAGTCGATGCCATAGCCGTTTATGCCTCAAGTGCCTTATGTAGAAAGATGAATACAGGGTTAAACATCTAATGTGTGTAAATAAAAAAAAATATTAAAAAAAAAAMCCCAAACCTTAAGACAACTGCTCCAACAAACAGACTAGAGTCAGGCACCCAGCTGTGCTCTCTTTCCATTTCTAGGATCCTGCATACTTTTTGCATAACGGTTAGGAGTTGTGATATGGGGGTCTAAAATTATCCAAATGCTCTGGCAACCTGGTTATAATACCGCTTCTGACCTGTATCACCCAAGCACCTAAAGCCCATACAATGACACACAAGTTTCTCTTTGAATCGGGGCCCCATAGGGCACCAGCAGATGGTTGTGTGCAGCACTTTTTTCTTCCAAATCCAGAAGGTAAACGAATTGGATTATTTTAAATACAAGTGTGTAGATGGTGTTTTATATGTATGTGGGCATCTGAATTCAGGATCAGGCCATTATTTATAAACATACTGTTAGTTAAACCAGTATCAATACCTATGAGACCACAAAATGRTGCCTTTTCCCCATGAAATAGTGTCTTGCATGCTTATTTTCCCAACATCAGTCTTTCCTCTATGACAAAAGGCTAGGTTAGAGTCATTAAGAGGGAGAATTTTCCCTTTCAAATCAATTAAGGTTGCAATTCTGATTTCAGTGTTTTGGGAACGGTGACAGTTTCTGAATTACAGGTTCCTGTATGCTTGTCTGACTCAGATTTATAAGCAAGGTCAGACACGGCAGTGYGAGAATGGCATTGTAATTAGAAAAGTGCTCATTTTGTCAGCTAGGTGTAAAATACTCCAGCAGTGCAGAGTGAAGCCTTTATTTTTTAAGTAAATTAATTGTAAAAACTACCAATATACAGCTGGTAAGCCAACCAGCCAGGCATGAACAGGAAATCCAGACCGCCAGAGCATTCCAAGACATTCCTCCTGGAAAAAGCGTATCTTTACAAAATGAAGTTTAGCAGTTTAAAGTAAGAAACAGGAAAGGCAAAATGCCAACTCGAGTACCTGACCTGAAAGTGGGCAACTGAACAGCTGATACTGGAAATGAAGGCAAATGAGGAACACAGAAAAGGCCTTCGAGAGCTGGTATATGATATATCACAGGACAGAATGTTTGAGGTCTCATGTCTTTGCAAATTGCACCTGAGCTACAAACCAGTTAAGCAAAACTGCTTGTTTCTGTGGCTTCCACATTTAGTTATCTTTTCAACCACTTCCTTCTGCTTTTACATATGGAGAGGAAGACCAGTTAAAAGAAACCAATTACACAGTAAGGCTGCAGTTTTATGATAAAGGGCCTCTAGCAGGTAACAGGAATCCTTAGCTCTTTCCCCTACCTCCGTTACAAAAAATGTGATGCCTCTTCCTCTTTAATGACACAACCATTTGTGAGGTCGTCCTGTGAACTCAATCACGGAACAAATATGAATGAAAATAAATCTTGCAGAAAGAAAGGTGATTATACAACGAAAGGAAATTCAAAATTCCACACAAAGGCGATGTCCTCAAGTCAACATCCTTCTTGGTCAGAAGAGATTGCTTGCTGTGGTTCCTTCCATTCTGGAGGAAAACATTCCCCTGCTACTTCTTAGTTTTGAGAATGGAGAGGAAGAGAACTGTGAATTGACACAAAATCTGATGAGGAAAATGCTATAGTAGGCCAGGAGGAGAAGACACCCTAAAAACCTACAGTGGAGTTGCAAGTGAATTTATTATCTCCTTCATTACTGGTAGTAAGTGCAGAAAATTAATCCTCCATACTTGCAAGGACTATTTCTGCTACTAGGCAACAGGTTTGCTACATCAGCAGAGTGCGCAGAAGGTGTGCGTGTGCGGGGAAAGTGATGCTTCACTGTTCAGCAGATGGCTTAAGAAAAACTGGGACATCCTGACCACAGTAAAAATGGCTAAATTGGAATTTGATTCATATGAGGAGACACAGAAATAGGTAGCTCTATTTCTTTCTTTACTTATGCTAAGGTTAAAAGGTGTACTAAAAAAAAAAAAAAAAAAAAAACTCAAAATATTCTGCAAGAACTGATCTGACTGTGTGAATGTCTATTTGCTTTGTATGAATACACTGAATACAGGCAGCTCTTTCCTCTTTTTTTAAAAAATTAATGTGATCTCAGCATAATATAGGTACTATAGTCTGAGTAAAAGGCAACTTAAAAAGCTGTTATTTGAAAAGACGTTTCAGAGTTCATATGAACTGAAATGATCTAAAATTCAAAACTTTACAAGGAAAAATAACTGAAATAGTAGCATTACTGAGCTGAGAGGCTGCGGTCCCTCGAGGTGTCCCTGCCCTGGCGTGGTTTGTCCATGGCCCCTTGGCATGTCCCTACCCTAGCGTGGGTCACCCGCGGGCCACGGTCCCTCAGGGACGTCTCTGCCCCAGCATGTCCCCCATGGGCCRTGGTTCCTCAGGGGTTTTCCTGCCTCAGGGTGGGTTGCCCATGGGCTGCGGTCCCTCAGAAGTGTCTCTGACCCATGTCGGTCACCCATGGGCTGTAGACCCTCAGAGGGGTCCCTCCTCTAGCATGGGGCACCTCCTACCTACAAGTGTATCCAGTTGTGTCCCCTTCCTTTTGTGCATCCTCCCTGGTCTTCTCCCATGTGTCCTCTTCTGTGTCCTGTATCACCTGTCCTAGCAGCTACCACCCATTCTTAAATATGTTTGAGAGGCACCGTGTTTCAGCATGCAGCAGGGTGTGTTGAAGCTGGCAGTCCCTGGCCTTCTCTCACAGCTTTTGAGAATTATTGCCTGAAGCTGAAAAAAGAATATGTGTTTTGCCCAGGCGAGCTCAAAATGGCTGCAAAATAAACTGACAGCACCTTGAACAAGTCTGGTTTTTTGGTCTGTGAAAATAACAGCAGTTTCTTCTCATWAAGCATCTAAAATATATTTCTACTACAGTCTTAAAAATTTTTTTAAAATCATCTGGTGTTTTAGAGTTTCCAAACTTCAGTGCTTTCACTATGGTTACTGACTTAGTCTCTAACACATTCAGAAAGAAATTAAAACAAGCCAATTAGAAAAGTAATGAGTAAAGATAAGAAAAGTTCTCCTCTGTGTCATTTAAAAAAAAGAGAGAGAAAAATCTCATCTTTGGAGTCCTAAATTTTCATTTACTTCTAAATATGGATACATCTAACAGACCTGCCTCTTACTTATAGGTAAATGACTCTCTCATGCCAGAAAAACAGACATATGCTGAGCTATAAACCTAAGGATCTGTGCAGGGATGCTGCAGTTATTGATAGACTCAGAATTTAAATCAAGGTCTGAAACACAGGACAGAAAACCAGCATTTCATCTATGTCTTATGAAGGTATATTAATATGGAAGGAGTTGGTTCTTGGTTGAACACACATTCACTAAAACACCTCCTGTGTTGGACATCTGTCCCTTCCTCCCCTTTCTTCCTTTAAAGCCAGCATTTTTGATGCATCTCATCAGCAAGATGTCCACATTCCTAAGAGGAAATGCTTTAGGGGCAGAAAAAGACAGTGAAACCCATCAAAAAGCCTAGGAAGTATTTCCAATGAAAAATCAAAGGATGCTACTTAAAACAGCTCAGTATTTCCATAAAAAGGCTAAATATATAGGAAGTCTGAACAATAGAATAATATTGAAGTGTTTTGGTGTTTTTGAAAACGGAAGTGATACCTCTTGCACTGCAGCAAGTTCATTCATTGCTCCGCTAGCAAAAGTAAGCTCATTTGGGAAGGTATTTTCTAGGTTACTCTGATCATTGACAACTATGAATAATAAATGGAAAATAACCTTTCCTGGAATAAAGCTTCCATCAATCAAAATGAGGATAAAACCCCTCCGCTCATTCACAAACACAGAGCATATCGTCTATTTTGCTTCTTTGCACCTGTTCACTTTTCCATTTGTCATAGAACAGGGAGGAAATACAGTAAAGATCAGGAACTAAGAGTACAGATCTCACGCTGTTATATATCCTTCATGGGCCTGTCTACTTTCAAAAATTGCATTAATTAAGAACAATAATACTCAATTTGTCTGACATAAGCTTATGCTTGCCCATGCCAGCTACCCACATGACATGTCCATCAGTCACTAATTTGAGTGTTCTGAATCCTGCTTAAACATGCAGACAAGTCTAGCTGCAATCAAACAAATGAAGAAAATACTGGAATTTCTCTTAGGACAATATTTTCAAGTTATAATCCCTACCCTCAGAAAACAGTTGTGCCCTTTAAAAATACCAGACCTTGAAAACAAGCAAGACAACAATCTCTTCAAATAGTCTGAAAGGGGGGGGGAGAGTCAGAGGCAGGAGAGATTACTGAAGGAGAACCAGTAAGGTACAAATGGATCAGAGGCCTGGGAAATACCTGGGGAAACTGAGCTGTAAATAAAACTGCTGATAATTCACAAATTTTGCTTGTTAAGGCTTTCTGTTTTGTATTATTTTAAACAGATAACCAGAAGTCATTTCAATATGGATATTGCCAAAGTACCTGGCTTTTTCTTTTTTTTTTTCCTCCTTCTCTTCTCTTCTCCTTCCCCTCTTCAAACACCCCATTTGCATTTTGGCCATAGGGAAAGACCATAATGGTATTCGGACATGAGCTGGTTGCCTATTTCAGAATTCAACTGATCAGAAAACGTACAAAGACATTTTCTTTAGGAAAACTGAATTTTAAAAACAAAATCAGTCAAAATAAAAGTGTTGATCCTGAACGTATGCTGTGATTCACATACTTTCATTCTCTTGTCTAATCTCAGTTAGATCTCTCAAGATTCATTTCTTAGTAATGAGATGCAATGTAGTGGAATACATTATTGGAGATGAAGCCAATTACTTTACTTGTTCCATTAAAAATTTGGGGACTTCCCATGGACRGAAGACAGCAGGCATGAAATCATTCATTTAGTCAAGACCCCAGTTTTCCATTACAATTTTGACAGAAGATGATTGATTAACCCAAATTAAAAAGTAGAAGAGCAAAACTGTCGGAGGACGCTGGAGTGGGAGGCGGACCCGGAGTAAYGACGGAGTCTCAATATGAGTATGATCGTTCTCCCTTTATTAGAGCTTACACAAAGTATATATAGACAAGCAATAAGCATGCACTAGCAATAGCTACATGATTGGCTACAGTTTCTGTCCACGCGCATAAAGCGGATATATGATTGGTGCAAGGTTGCTGTCCACGCTCCGTCGACATTTATGCAACCTAGTTCCGTCTAGACTTGTTTACCAGTTTTGTGAATACCTTCTTTTGTAGTGCTCAAGGCCGCTGCAAGGAGCGCTTGCCTTGGCCTAGATTCCCTCCCTTACCATGAAGACGGGATTGCTCATCCCAATCAGATCATGCCCTCTCTCGCTTAACCATTCCTCAGACCATTCCTCCACACAAAACCATACTTATTTGTGCACTGAAGCATCACAAAACAACCACTTGGCATTCCTTCCTGGAATATGTATCCTTTAATTAAATATACAAATAAGGCTCAAATATGTTCAAAACAAAAGCATCACTACCTTCTAAAGTCTGCCACTGTTCTGTCTCCCCTACTATATTTTCATCCTCCCTTCCTTCATCTAGTCTCAGGTATTTCATAAACTATTCATCTGAAACAATCTTTTGTCTTTTGATTATTCTTTTAAACACTCTTAGCTACTCTTAAACACAACAGCCATTCATGTTTTCTGATTTTTCCTGTTTAAATAATATTCAAAGATCTAACTGGCTAGTCATGAGATGAAACTGGTTCTTGATGCACATTTATAAATAGCCTAAACACTAAAATACACTAAAGGCTGCAGGGCAGATTTTACCATCAAAAAAGCCCATGGAAATTGGCATCTTCTCCAAACTTGTTAGTGTACTGTGCAATTAAGAGTACCTAGGCTATGTTAAAGTGGTATAGCTCCCCTCATTAACTATGTTAATTTGACAGTTTGATAATTTGCCAATATTTGTACTTACAGTAAAGTATTTCCACATGAAAACACACAGAAAAATATAAGCTTCTCTTTACCCTCCCCCCCCCCAAAAAAAGACACATTTGAATTCCTAGTTGTGGAAAGTCTTGAATTCATTAACTCTCACAAATTTTGAACTGTGTTAAGAAATAGAAAACAAAGAAATATTTACTCTTCCCTTTAATTCCAATATTCTAAAGCCCAAACTTGAGAGTTTGAAGACTCTGAATCATTCTATTGTTTAGGGCTTTAGAAGAGGCAGCAGAGAACTCTGAGTATATCGAGTGTACCGTACAGTGCACTCAAATATAATTCAGTCACAATTCAATCCAAAAAACCCTCAAAGCATCATCAGAAGAGAGATAACATTCCGCCTATGAGCAAAATTGCATTGCTTCTATGATCCTGAAAAATGAGTCCAGTTAAATGCAGTTTGTATGTTTTCTCATCAGGCTTATTGGTGGAATTAATCTTTATATAAAGACAAAACCCTTGAAGAATTTTTGCTGAAAGACAAAAGTATCAGGAATTTAAATTAAAAACTCAAGAACAAGAACGGAAACCCTCAGCGTAATCTTAGACTAAAGGATATTATTGGTCTTTCTGTAATAAGATAAATATCATAAAAAGAAGATATGCAGAACAAGAAGCTATGTTGTTTTAAGATACGATGAAAAATCTGTGGACATTAAAGGTGCTAAATATGATTTTTTAGAACAGACATTAGAGAAATTTCAGTAATTCAATATATTTGAGACATTCAATGTAATTGAGTCAAAACTAGGAAAACAAATTCCAACTTGTTTCACAAGGTTTCTTAAAGACCCAAACATCTTTGTGAGTTTATATTACCTAGGAAACAGGGCTATCAGTAAAAAGCTCATTTTCACATATGAAAACAGTGCTAACAAACTACAAAAATCAATTCTTTCAATAGCTATCATATACTTGCCACCAAAAAGGAGGTTTTAGGCATTTTGATTTGTTGTGATTTTTAAAATCTTATTTTTAAGATAAGAAAATATATCTCTCTTTTCTATTTAAAGAAGCTCACAAGTGAAGTTCTTTGTTAGCAAAACCACCTTTCCGTTCTGAAAGAAGTTACCACTTCCCTTCTCACTCTGAGAAGGCGACAGACATATCAGGGACTAAAACCAAATGAACAAATCATGAAAGAAAGACATTTTAAATTAGCAAACAAAAGAAACAAGATCTCGTGCTATTCAGAACTTTGCCTTTATTATCTCATGTGAAGTCATGTTTTGCAAAAACTATCTGCACATTGCTGGGATTAACAGTTGTGGTTCTGAGTTCCACCCTTCTTCTGTGAATCAAGCCACATCAGTTTATTTACACTAAACTATCYGAAGACCATTTCTTATTGCAGCTTTCAAGGTTGCAGTATTATGTCCTCCAATATTGTATAGTCACAAAATCTTCATACGCATAGGAAAACAAGCAAATATTAACAAACTGTTTCTATAAATTAGCACAACAACAAAGTGATTATACAAATTAACATTGATTCTATTCTAATCAAGACGTAAGGGAACGCTTTTGGAAGAGACAGTTCATTACCACTCAGGTCAAACTAATCAAATGATGAAAATGCTTGCAACCTTACATGTTATTCTTTGAAGTCAGAGTAACCAAAATTTTAAAAACAATAAAGAGTAAACACACAGAAGGTATGCAGTCAGCTGCTAGGGAGACAGTAATCAAGAAAGCTGGCATGACCTGTTCTACTTAACCAAAATAATCTTTCAGAGTTTGAACAAGTAGACAATTGCAACTGTACATAATTACTTGGACTTGATTCAGCAGTTAACCAGTGTCCTAAAAAAAAAAAAAAAAACCATTAATCTCACAAGAAACAGTCATTCATTGTAGTTTCCCCAGGCCAAGCACACAGTCTGGGGTGTTAAATACACTAGCAAATACCTTATTCAAATTAGCCTTAAATATTATCAGCTGTTTCTCAAAATAGGATTTATTACTCTGTTTTATGGCTGAAAACACAATTGTAGGTATTGACAACACATTATTGTTCAGGGTGCTCTTCTACAGTRAACTGTATTGTTCTGAAGCTAAGATATCTTAGAAGGCAATTACAAGAAATCGTTACTTAATGAGAAACATGTTACCAAACTAAACCTCTTCAAGGTCCCTTAGATGAAAGACTAATGCTAAGTCAAAGGAAACATACTGCCAACTATTCTATCCAACATTAAGGAGGATCATATAATCAATTTAAACCTAAAATTAACTCCTAAATAGACTCACCCTTTTCTCAAGGAAACTGCTGAGGATGGTTCTGAACAGGCGTTTGTCCTACAGACAGAAGTCCCAAGAGATCTAACTTGTTACATGCTCAGTGTTCAACTTCTCTGTAAAGTTACTTGGAAGAAATGTAAGATAACAGGCTGATAACAACAAAACCTTTAAGATGATACTCGTGGTATGTCTTCTTTTCACTCARTACTGCTTGACAATCTAATTTCTTTTCTCAGATTGGCTCAGGATTAAGATCGATTAAATCAACCTACTCCATTCCAAATAAAGTCGGAATGACATTTATTGTCACGGGAAAGAGTAGAATGGTGTCTCTAAAGAATCTTTTGGTACATGACAGAATTATTGCTAAGATGGTTTAGAGGCAATACAAGCCTTTGGGTTCAATAAATAAATAAATAAATAAATAAAATAAGTCTTAGATTCTCAAAGAGCAGCACAGACCTGAATCGCCTTTTTCTCATGGCTGGTAAGAGAGAAAAAATAATCAGCTTTCTAAATTATATTTGATTGAGTCACTTAAGGTTGCAATGAGAATTGTCTTAGCAGCCAGGGGAGTAAACTGAGCTAGTAGCAATGAGGCTGTTCATTTTGTCTGGAAGCAGATTTATTCATGTAACAAAGTTTGATGATTTGGTCCAAGTGCACTGAACAAGACCATGCTGCAGAGAATGTTCTGGCTTACTACTGCTATCTGGAAGACACAGTGGAATTTAGCAATCCCAAGTTTTCACATGGCTGCTGAAGACAAAGGGGAATGTTTCGATGCCCCAATGCCATCTTTTATGGATTCACCCACACTGTGGGATGAGAAATGCCTTATTGTTATGCAGATACCCTGATCCCCCAACAGTACCTTCCAGTCTCAGTCTCAGTTGATGCCTCTAGTACACACAGAAATACGAACAATCCTGAAGCTAATCAAAGTGCTTTATATAATTTAAGACTTGATTGCTTCTAACTGAATCAAGATTTTCTAGATCTTACAGCAGCTTTTCCCTATAATATATCAGAAGAGTTGCCATATTGGATAGACCAAAGTACAAGTAGCTCATCACCCATTCCTTGACTGTGTCAGGAACAGGGGCCTAGAGGACAGGGTAAAACTGTAAGAAGATGACATCCGCAGGGTGAACGTGCTAGTCCTCAAAAACTGGTTGTTCAAGGATGTCTTTAGAAATTTCCTCTTACATTATTTTTAGTAGTCAACAATGGGCTTATTCTCTATGAAACCATCTAATCTTTATTCTCTGGAAACAAACTCCTCCATTTCTGTAGGCAAGCCTCTTGTCCAAATATGAGACTCCCTCCAGCCTCATGCTTCCCACTCTAATTCAGACTTTTCAACACAAATATATTCTATAGTTCCCTCTAGCACAAGCCTACTGTGTTGAATGATATCTGACAAGGAGGACATTTTTTGTCACTTGACACTTCCACTCTCGCTTGCAGATCCATTCAGCTCCCTTCAGGCTCCATTCCTTCCAACTCCAGGATCATCTATACCCTCAAAGCCCTTCCACTGACTACATTCCCCTGCCAGTTCCAGCTACTCATTTTTTATTTACCACTTCTTTACTAATAGTATACTGAGATGTCAATATTTAACGCTGTCCTGAAGTACATGGGCTCAACATATCTTTTTCTATCAGTTCCTTCTAAAACCAACCCTTAGCTCAGCAAACTCACCCTTGAGTGCAGCCATTGTTTTTCTATGACAGAGATGGAACAAAGGATTATCATGGGAAAGCCAAGAGAGGAAAAGCAGAAAGAAAGGGATTTAATCATGAATGGCAGAGACAGAGGAAAGGAAAGAAAGAAACATCGATAGACTATGGGAGCAACGGATTTGGAAAGAGACAGGACAAGGTGTGGGGGGGCTGTTGCCAATAGCACTGTAAAGCTGGAACAGAAGAGAGACCAGAGAAGACCTGAGTTTCAGACACACTGGAGGGTGTCCCTACAACACTGATTTTCTTTCTTTAGATTTTTCTACTGCAAATCTTTCTATGCAAAAATCTAAAAATAAGTATTCTTACAAGCGTTTGAACATATAAGCAAATATTATACTGTAGAAACCACCTTTGGGTCTTATTTTTGCAACCTGCCCTTTTTATCATGCTAAAACATTTTTTAAGAAATGCATTTCATATTCCTGCTTCTTTCCTCTTTTTCTTTTTTCTTCTAAGTCACTCAGTTGTATCGACAGTACACAAGAACAAAAGTTACTCCACAGGGAAGGCCACAAATGAGTATCCTCTGAAGGCTGATTTCATTTCACTCATATTAAAATCCTTGTTCTCCTGCCACTATGAAACAATGCATAAGTCTAGAAAGTGGCAGGCTACTGGTGGAAACATCCTAGCACAGGACTAGACCAGGAGATCCTGAATTACATATCCTCAGCATAGCCATGCTCATTTTGAACAAATACTCTTATTATTTTGTAGTATTTAATTATATAGAATAAGTGAGATAATTTTATGGGTTCCTCAAAGATTTAATGCTAAGGATTAAAATAGACTTGATTCAAGACTAATTTGATAAATTACAGCCACTGTAATATCTCTAGGAAATAGCAGCTTTAATATTTGCAGTTCTATTAAGTTACTAGGGAATGAAACTGAATGGACCAGTTTTCAGAAATCTTCTAGTTCAACTTTAAGAAGGCAAGTTTGAAACTTCAGACTGGTTGTTCCTCTTTCTTATATCTTCTGGATGCTGAGATGAAATATGTTCTAAAGATGGCACTTAGATTTAAATAATATATCTTTCCTCATTCAGTAGCAGCTCTGCATTTTCTATCAAGTCATGCAGTTTTACTTATAGAATCTATATGGCAACAACCTCATGCAGTGCTTTGAAAAACTTAAAAGCTAACATTGAAAGCTGTGCATGCAAACTCTTATTTGGTATTTACTTGATCGTTTTCTTCCACAGATACTGTGGAATGAATGTGGACTCATTCATGAAGTACTTTGAAATAGCTGCCTTACAAAGCCTCAAGAAAAGAACTTTTCAAGAAACAGACTAGAACAGAATAAAACCCAAATGAAAGACACAACTTTAGTCTTTTGCCTGTTCAAAGAGAATCAGAACCACAGGGGAGGGGGCAAGAGAACATCAAATGCACAGCCAAGATGATAAAAATGAATCTTATGAAAGGGAGATGATCTTAAATATTTCATTTAATAGTATGATGACTATCTCCTATACAACAGTGCCTGTCTAACGTTGAGTAAATATTGGAAGGCATATCTTCTACGAACGCATTTTATTCTGCCATGTCTAGTCAGACATCTGACTGATTAAACGTGTGCTTATCCCTGAACACTTTCAATGATCATAAAGCAGCTCCTCTGTGTATTATCATCCAGCATCCCTGRGACAAGAAAAATGAGAAGAACAAATATTCATTACTCATACTTTATACTAAAAAATGGATCACCACATTAGTAAAGCCCCCCCCTTTTTTCTTCCTCCAGTAGAAGCACAAGTTTTCAAGATAAACTATGAAAGATTTCACTCTGATGCTTTCCATCAGTAAAACCAAACAAATTTTTATTTGTAGTGATTTCTGAAAGTTAGCCATAGATTTAAATTTTAAAAAATTCAGCCTGTTACAAAACAAAAATACAATCCCTCTCCTTCCATCTAAAAGCCATGAGGAATGTAAATTTAGATTTCAGATTAAGGACATCAAGCTTAATGAAGAACTCTAGGGACACACTGCTTTCTAACAGCTACCCTGGGGAAAATGTGACAGAGTACTGAAGAGTCTCAGTTTTTTTGAAACAGGCAGATTTTTAAGCTTCCCCATTTCTTCTTGATAAAGCTCAAGGATTCTTGCATTAACAACCAAGCAAAAATATCCACTCTTTCCTGGTTATTCTGACCTCATTAGCATCCTGTCGATTGTTTAAGAGAAGATTCTCTTTCATTGCAAATTCTCTTTCAAATGGTACTCCCTCTTGCCTCCCCCTGAAGGGCCTTTAATTGTGCAGTCTACAGCATTTGACAAGTATGACAACTACTTTGAATTAATGCCTTAAGATTATTTATGTGCTGCCTTAATTTTAAAGGGCAAACCTGATTAAAACTAAAACCATGAATTCCAGGACTCTATAAAAGAGCTGCAGAATCATCAGCACAAGATGGCTATTTCCAGCAAAGGACCGTTTCACTAAGACACTTCAAAGAAAAATGGCAATAAATCATTGCCCATATCAATTACAACTATGTACACACACTCTGCAGTCATAAAGTAAGATTGTCTCTCAGGCTGGAGCCTTGAAATGCACCTGTTCAATAGAGTCAGAAAGGAGATCATTTTAGCTAAAGAAACCTTCTCTCCATTCTACACCCGTGCCTAATTTACACTGCACTGATTATGAAGTTTAAACTTTCATATGAAAATCACAATCTTTTGGTTTCTAGAGTGCAATCATATGCTTATCAGAGCATAATCTAGAAAACAGAAAAATCTGGGAATTGTTTACAAGAAATCGTAATATTAAAGCAAGGAGTGCGGAAAAAAAATGAAGACAACAAGTCAGGGGAATGAGGAACGTTTACTTCAGTGCTAATGACAGCAGCCTCAAGTTCTTCAAGAGCAAGCAGCATTATGGGACTAAAACAAGCACTTGACCTGAAGCTTGTGAACATAAAATCCCTTATCTTCCTCACTGAATTTGAGCACAAAATAGCAGTCATTTACTTTTTCTTAAGGCAAGGTAGTCAGCTCTGAAAATCTGAAGAAACAGTACAGAGGAGAGTTATATAGCACTTTGGGGGTTCCAAAATATTTTATAGGCATATACAAATTATTACAGTCACCAAAGAAATGAAGTCACATCTTGAAGGAAGCAAAGCAGTTAGTTAATAGTGCACTGCATCTCAGCACATTTGCTCAGGTCATGAATAATTGTTAGATTAAAATAATAAGATGGGAAATTATGAAGAGACAGAATATAGTTTTAACTCAGCTGAAAACTGCTCAGGAAAATTGTTAACATTCCCATTCCTGTAGAAAGTGCATCTGCACTTCAATAAGGTAGCAAACCATGCTCAGGGCTGCTCGGTTATGTGATAAGTCAGTCTCCTAACTGACAGGGGAGCCCCAAGGAGCAATGCAAAGTGGGGCGACTCCAACCATGCCCTGCCTCAGCTTCTCCAAGGCCCATAGCAGGAGAGCACTTGGCCCACAAAGACCAGCAACTGRAATGGGACTACAGGTCACAGGGCCCGTGTACTTGGGTGCCAGCAACTGGAGTGTGTGCATGTCAGTGGGCAATTGCTAGCAAATATCAAGCTGGCAATTGCACGCCGACATAGACACCTTCGCTCGCTCCAGCTCACTCTAGCAAATATCGAGCTGGTTGTGTAAGTGGTTTGGGAACCAGGTATGTGCATGTGTCTCCAGGAGTGGGACAACTGGAAAAGTTAGCTACCAGAGGGACCAGGGGGTCCAAGCCAACTGCTGAGGAGACCATGGAGTCTGGTTGTTGGCAGAGAGATGTGTGTGTGTGTGTGTGTGTGTGTGTGTGTGTGTGTGTCTCTATACACGCACATGCATACATGCCTGTGTGCATCTCTGCCCAGAAGGCAACTGGAGACACTTGGGATCCAGGTCCTACTACGATTCCTAATGGGAATATGTGCTTAGCCTCATTATTGGCTGAGCCTGGGGCACGGAGATGCAGCAGCTTCACTTCTAACGGGCTGCTGGATTCAGCAACCTCTAGCAAGGGCCATATCCAATGCAAAACTGAAGGGTGTTCAATGTGTACCCTGAGCTCTACTCAGAGAAAACACTGAAGGATTTGGGGCCAGTCAGAACATACACCAAACTCTTTCATGGGTGGTTAACACATAACCAGCTTCCTTTTCTCAAATCTTAATCCTGTTCCCAAGCTGTAGCCCTGTTCTCACACACTTACTGAGCTAAGGAATGAGTGAAATTAAATTTGGTGAAATCCAGAGCACCAGTGTCCTAAAAATGGATATGAAGCCTTCTCCCAAGACAGACTGCAGCAGAGCACAGTTTAATTTTTTAATTTTTGTTTCTATACATGTATGAATATATACACACTATATGGATATACGTATGCATATACCTATGCATATGTGTTTACACACACACATACACATAAAAGGGATGCTAAATAAGAAAGAAGTAATTCCATTAGGCTGGTAACTGACTGCATGCCCTCACCAAGGACAGGCTTTAAAAAGCGAGTATACAGGCTTCAGATCCAGGGCAGATTGTTATGGGAAAGAAAGCCCACCACTGAGAGCAAACCAAAGAAAATTAATATCAGCTACATTCTGTTTAAGTTGCTTAGTACTATTTTATTTGTCAGTCTGAAAAGGGCTCCACTGTGTCAAGCTAGATGGCCTCCCAGCATGATGTGACCTTCCTTCAGGGTGGTCACTCAAGTGAAATCAGAAAGTTTCTAGGGCACTTCATTTTAACAGTAGTAGTTTGAGGGTATTTCAGACCTGCATTATGGACTTTCTCCAGTATGGATTACATAATGATTTCCCATCACATTATTCTCTCGAGCTCACTAGAAGTCAAAATTACACATACATAAGAATCAAATACACTCCTCTGTGAATCACGCAAAACAACAATATCAAGAAAAGCTAATGTAAAGAGCTAGTAGATGAGCTCCTCAGGTATTATTTCAGTGAAGGTAAGTCCTCATTTTGTTTTCCTTCCCCAGCTGCAGTAGGTTCACAGCCAGGTATATTTAAGTTGCATCCCAACTCACTCCATACTGAGCCAGCCTGCTTCTAGCTACTTAACTGCATCATTTATTTTGGTTAGACAGAGTTACAGGACCCTCACATGACACCATGGCCAGGCTGGGGCTGGTCAACACCATCTTGGAGCACTGGCAAAGCAGGAATGGATGCGGAGTCATCATGCAGGGTCAGTTGAATACATGCCACAGTGCCCAGATGCTATTCAGGGCAAAGCACTGGTTCATGAGAGATTCACTCTCTATTCAGAGAAGTTCAAAATTTTTGGAGGTATGAAATTTGTGCTGACAACCTTAAAGCCAACTCAGGTATTGTCTGAACTCCTGCAGCCAGTATAAAGCTGGCATAAATGCATAAAACTGGCACAAGCTCCATAATGTAAGCACCAGATAATTAAACAGAAATGTGCTTGCATATTTAAGCCCAAACCAGCTTCAGTTGCATGGATTCAATTTTAGAAAGTGTAGGACCACAGCCTGAGGTAAAGGAAGGACAAGTGATTTCACTGGAAGGTAGCAAGTGCAGTACACACATCTTAGAAATGTATTGCCCTTCTCAAGTCAAAGGATGTTTTACCACTGATTTCTGTGATGCCAGAGGTTTGTACCATGCACACTGACCAATGTTTGGAATGAAAAGGAGAAATGGGGATAACTTCATGGTTTACCATAGGAAGAATACCTTCCCCCTACAGACTGGGGGAGGATCAATGAAGAGAGGGGAAGAGCATGTGCTAGGTTTCTCCTTTGAAACTTCACTATCAGTGAGACCTTTATATAAACAAATCCTTTCAATCCTTTCCACATATGGATTTGCTCAGCTACAAATGGAGTTTATCTTAGATGTTTAATGTCTGCAATTGGGAGAGGAATAGGGACTTCTCAAAAACCAGATAAACCCTCTGCTGTCCCTGAAAAGGAAAGGTTTTCTTCCTGGCAATCCAACTAGGAGAACAACCACTGAAATCTGAAACAAACAGTAGCAGTATAGCTAATGCCTTTGAAAAGATGAATCCCCAGACTTCCCACACTTCTAAAGGCAGCCTTGCTTTCATTAACCAGAATGAATCCAAACACACTGAGCACTATTTAACAACAAACAAACAAGTTATGTCTAAACTAGAGCACATGGAAGAAGTGAGGCATGTCATTTCCATTAAGCTATGTTCACAGTGCACAAACAGGGCGAGAACTTACCACATTTTTAAAAGACTTAACTCCCAAATGCCTTTGCTTGTATTTGCTCTACACACTTATCTTTATTTGCATTCACTTTCCTTCTTGTCCTTACATTAAATATGCTTATTTTCTTGAATCCTATCTTTTACACATAACAAATATGAACAACAGGAATCTGCAAGTCCCTATATTCATTCTGTAGCATCCACATCTGGCAGGAAACGCAAGCTGAACATGCTGCTCTTGGTCAATTTTTGTTTTCCTGCAGCTTGACCCACTTCTGGTTTATGGGGCCGTTCTTGTTGCATGCATTACGTTCATCTCTACGAAGACATGGGACTGAGTGTCCTCCCTGGGATGGGTCAGTGCTTCTCTTACAAATCTCACAGGAAAAAAAAGCAAGAAATGCACATACAGCAAACACATACTGGCAGTTACTATTTCTGTTTCTTCAGTTTATTTATCCTTAATTTCAACTGAAGACCTCAGGACCTGAGAGGAACAAAGGGTCTAACAGATCTGAGGCATACTAATCCTTTCCTCACTCAGCTTTATGACATCTCCATTTTTGGTATCTACATTTATGGTGAAGGACTCCTAACACAAAAGAGTTGAAATACCTCCCATTGTGGGAGGGGACATAATCTCCTCTCATGTGTGATTATTATTAGCACAAAAGAGTCATATAATAGTCATATAAAAGTTAAYAATCTCCTAGCAGTTTAGAAGTCCCACCTACAACATAACTGACATTTTCCTAAATGCAGCTTGCACTTATCTAAAAAGTATATTCTGCTTTCATTTAGAAATCTCTTCATCTCCCTGCTACCCTCTGCCCCAGAACACCTATAAACATATTATATTTCTTATGAATAGCTACTGAAATTATCAAGAACATAAACAATATCAGCAATTGTTTACTAGTACAAAACATGGAATTTTGCCTTCAGTTGTAGTCTCCAGTTAAAGTCAGCACTTAAATAGGACAGCTTGGTATGTCTGATCCCTTTACTTTTCAAAGCTAAAGTGCTTCCTTAAAATTTCCATGGGAAAATTTCTGACTTTAAGGTGAGATTCCCTAAACAATTTCTTTAAGAGACAGAAAAACCTGAATCTGATTTTTTAAAAACAAATCTGGTCTGCATGAACATTCAATATGCTTATTCTTCTTCCAGTGTTCACTAAAAAGAAAACCAAATATTTTTTCATAAACTGTCACTGTTTGTCTTAGGTAAGCTCTGGCTAAAATAACATCAGGCTCCCTAAAATTCACAAGGAGTTCCACTTTCGATTTGCAGCCACTGAACTTGTCAGTACAGTTAGGCAATCCTGGCTTCTACAGTTCAGTTTTTCCATCAATAAGTGAAGGAGAATTTCATAAAACACCCTCAGGACTATGGTGAGAGGTGCTAAATGCTATTACTATTGAACTAACATTAAACAACAGATTTGCAATTAAGTTTTATTTTTATTCACTGAGCAAGTTAAATTGCTGTCTTTCAACGAAAAACTTCTGCATAGACTCTTCATAGCTTCACAGTGACAGTGCAAGAAGTAAAGCCCAAAAGACTCGATTGCTACCACAGCTCACAGGAATTATGAAAGCAAGCATTATGTTTCTCAAAGATGACAGTTTATCTCCTTCTTCCCACCCCCAAGTACTAGAAGAGAAATATTCTTGTTCTTGAGGATACCATTAGATGAGGCCTCCCCAGCCACTGTTCAGACAAAACACTGCTCACATTAGAGTACTCTTTGCAGCCCACATTTGCTTTTCACAGCCCCTTTGCAGCCTCACTCCAGCTGGAGCTTTAGACTTTCTCTTTTTCCCCCCAAACCTACCATGCTAATGTCCTAACCCTACTATGTTAATGTAATATATTAGTTTCTCTGCCACTTTCCCAAACATTAATAACATTATAATATTTTATGAGGCAACCTCTAAATTTTGGAAATAAAGTTAATCAGTATTAATACCCAATAGAGCACATTAAGAGGAAGATATATACCGAACTACTGCGCATTTGAACGCTTAACACAAAAAGAGATGTCTTTTCTGACTCCATATTAAAGGCCCTAGCAAGATTTAAGAGAGCTTTCAGGCTTCCAAATGGACCTGGCTAGCTCTCCAAACGTTTCTGTGCATTTTGGAAGAGAGGAAAATCTTGTTCAGTTCAGCTGAACACCGAAAAAAAAACATTTCAAAAGATTTATCTGGCAATCATGAGTTCTTGACTAATTCTGAGTTTTAGTTCATTAAGTGACAAAGACTTTTTACCATTTCAACCCTTGGTACTTTTGGTACTTTTTTTGGTCAAAACAAGGAGAAATGTATGCACGTGTACACACACACACACAGATGACTGCCTTTTTTGCCCCAAATTCCAGCATGTGTTTAATTTAGATCTCTAGCTGCTATCCTATCTCAATTTCATTTTTATTGAGAATTAGTATTTATTAATTACCACACATGCATTAGAATAAATAATATTCATGATAAAAAGACAAAACTGAACATAAGGATCTTAAAAAAAAAAAAAAAAGATTTATAAAATATCAGTGAATACCTGATGTTCTTGGTGTTTAAAGTTCCACTACAGTTGTAAACATGGAACACCCCTCACCCCCACCAAACATGATATACCAAGGAGAAAGAGGAACATAAGAGAAAGCAGCACAAGCAGCCCTGGAAAAACCCAGGCAGCTATGAAGAAAAAGAAAGGAAAAAAGGAGAAAAAAGAGGAAAAAACCCTCCTTAGAGCCAAGATTCAGGCTGGCAATGAGGCATATATTGTCAGACCTGTTCAAAGCAGCATAAAAGGTGGAATTTCAAGAAGGCTGACATATGAAGACTTCTGGCCTTTGAAATAAAGCGTTACAGAAAATTGCTAATTGGTAGAATCACATCAGGAGGAAGATGTTCAAGACAAAGATAAGCTCAAGACCTAACAGTAAGAAGGAAACTCCAGCTGTTTGGACATATCTGCCAGATGAACAATAGTTATTTGCTACAGACTGTGCTCTTTGGCCTGGCAAAGGAAAGGCCAATGATGCAGACATGACTAGAAGACAGAGAATGATGCGGCAGGTATAATAAATACTCTGAATACAAAGGAGAGTTGGACATAGCCCATGACTTGTTTTCATGGTTGTTAGTTTATAGCTTATGGCAGAGAGGAGTTAAACAGAAACTAAATATGCATAGATAATGTTTATCTGTTTACTTTTCCTCACCAATTTTGCAGAAGAAGCAAAGCTACAGGAATAAATGGATGAAATAAATAGATTATATTCCAGTATGGTTACCATTAATGTAATTGTCGCTAAGTAATTCCAATTGATCGGCAAAAATCTTTCTATTGATGACACATGAATCAGAAAGAACCTGGCCAGCTTTTCAGGTTCTGTGTTAAATTTATGGAACTGGCAGTTAGAAGACACATGTAAAAATGAAAATACAAAGCTATTGTATTTCATATAACTCTGAGTGGATCTGATTTGACAGTTCTTTAGTTGGAACAAATATGGAAACTCACACTGCCATTTTTACAGCATCTTTTTCAAAGCTAGAACCACACTAAAAAGATTTGACAGACAAAAAAAAAAAGTGCTAAGTCCCTATTTCGATTGATTGGGTACTGCTCAGAAGTGGCATTTCTCTTTATTTCAGACTAACTCTCAGGCACTCTTTATCACCTTCTTTTCAAACCACCATTGCAAAAGCAGCCAAGGGGATCCAGAAAGGAAGGGAAGACTTTCTGATGTCCACTCACAGCAACGGTTGAATTCCCTATGACTTCACCAGAGCAGAGAGGAGCCTTATGACATGGCCTTATTGAATGGTGTGATTCAGTGCGATTCTGCAGCTCTCACCCGCACCAACCTTTATCAATTATCTTCAGCACTTTCACTTAATAGATTGTCCTATCTCACTACAGAGAATCATAGCCAATATTGCAAGGACCTCTTGTTATCTTCAAGAGGCACTGACATAAGCCTGATGGAGCCGATTATAGCATTTATACATTTGTTCAATTACGCAATGTTGATCAGACAGAACTAGATCAGAGATAAAGCAGGCCTCAGTCAACCTGTCTTCATCTTTTTTCATGACTTATGAATAGCAAAAACTCTTCTTGTTAAGGATTTCCTGAAGTTGGGACTAGTGGCAAGAAGGAAGAAAATGGATTCCTGGTCTAATTCAAGTATCAGTTCCCGACTCTGGCACAGGCTTACTGTATATCTGTTGCTGGATTATGGAATAGTGTCAGACACCAGATTCCTATAGAGGGAGAAGAAAGAAGAAAAAAAAAAAAAAAGAGAGAGAAAGAAATTCAAGAGTTTTATATTTCTATGTTTTTCCTCAGATTTGCCATTTGAAGCATTTCTGCATCAGAAAGCTACCTACTTATTATTTCTTAGGGATCTCCTCCCGTTTTGACAGGTAGTCCTTTTGTCCATCTTCTGTATTCCATGGTCCTCCTATTTCTTAAACTGATCTCCTTCCTTCTCCCAAGAAAACCACTAAAAAAGAAGATGAGCTGCCTAAAACTTCAGATCAACTCTGCCTTTACAAGCTGCTGTTAACTATTTGGAGCCAGACTCTTTTCAGTGGTGCCCAGCGACAGGACGCGAGGCAACGGGCACAAACTGAAACACAGACACTTCCATCTGAACATGAGGAAAAACTTTTTCCCTGTGAGGGTGACAGAGCACTGGAACAGGTTGCCCAGAGAGGTGGTGGAGTCTCCTTCTCTGGAGATATTCAAAACCCGCCTGGATGCGATCCTGTGCAACATGCTCTAGGTGACCCTGCTTGAGCGGGGGGGTTGGACTAGATGATCTCCAGAGGTCCCTTCCAACCTCAACCATTCTGTGATTCTGTGATTTGGCACTTGGCTCCCACTGTGGCAGGAACTGCCTATGTGGACAGGAATTGTGTTCATTTTCCACAATTTAGGATTATGCACACTGTCTCCCAGTGAGGAAGAAGGATCATTTAGGCTCAGAAACTGATGCTTCTGGCTTTACGCATCCCTCTCTCTGGAGATGAATTGCTACTCATGCTTTCAATTAGGACTCCCATATCAGCTTAGTGAACATCTCAGAATCATTTCATTATTTAGATATTCACAAGCAGCTGGCAGGAAAAGATGCTAAAAAACAAATCTGTGAAATAAGGCTAGTATGTTACTCTTTAGATTTTGATTCAAGACATCCAGTACCTAGTGACAGAATAAACACAAGGAGTTACAGAACATATGTATTTTGTTGCTATTCGAAGCGTGGCGGTAAGCAGATAGACATATTTATAAAGCCTGAGTAGCCCAAACATCTTGTACTATGAAAGGAACAGTACACCCGTATTTCCTTTCCTACAAAAAACAAAACAAAACAAAAAAAGCATGGTCCAGTGCAAAGGACACTGAATGGTGCTAAAAAGACTCCCTTCTTGTTTCCACCATTAATCAATACTCAGTGAACAATAACTCAGTCACTCTTTGCTGTCCTTTAGCTTGTCTACATAGAACCTAAGATGTAGGCCATCTCTGCATCTAGTACTGTCTATTCCATTTTAAATGGAAACCAAAGGCATAGTATTAAATACCACCACAAGCCAAACAAACTGGCACACCTGCATTCTTTCCTTTGACTCCCTTTTCTCATCACAATGCGTCAGTGACATCCTGTGGACTTCTTTCTCCTGAGAAAAGGTCAGACATAGGGGCTTGTTATTCTCAGTGTTATGGTCAATATCATTTGTACAATGTTATTTTTAGAAGCGATGTCTGACTGTGCGCTTGAAAACACAAGGATAAAGGATTAAGAGTTTTACTCCCACTTTTGCTGATTACTTATGTTGTCTTGAACAAGTCGTTTAACCGTTCTGTGCCTCAGCACCCATATTCAGGAGAAAGTGCTGCAGTCTGAAAATTAATGAGAATTCTGCCTCAGCGCTCATCTGCTGAACCTATCCTTAAATCACAGGGTCTATTTCTACCCATGGCACAGCCTAAACACCCTATGAGTACATGATAGTCACAATACTTACAAATTACAAGACCAGGGATAACTAACGACCCCACAGGAAACAAAAAAAATAAGACTGAAGCATAGATAATGTAGGGTTTGCTGCTCCTCTCATTTGGAGCTGCAGCAGCAGTCAGAACACTTATGTACAGAGCATCATGTTTCCCGTCTGCTCCTAGGGCAAGAGTCAGATTTTTCTCAGTGTGACTTCAGGTTTCCAGAAGCGGTGTTACCCAAGCTGCCAGCCTCAAGGACAAGGAGTTAAACAAGAGCATAAATGCCACTCTGCAGGGAGCCTGTGTGTTTTCCAAGCTAGAATTTAAACTGAAAGGCTGTAGGAAGCAAACTCCCATCGAGGCCAAAGATTAAAATATAATCACTTCCATACGTGCTCTGTGTATAATATGCAGTAGTGGCCTGGCAAGAAGTTACCTCTCAAATGAGATTTCTCAATTAAGGAAATAGCCTTTCCTGGCAAGCTAAGCATTATTATGTTCTTTCAGAAGCTTCTCTCTTAACATGAGCAAAATGATACAACATCAAAGTAAATTCCTCATTCATTAACTCCAAACTGGAAATTCCTTAGTAATGCAGCTTTTCAGAGAGGACTATATGACAGAAACAATGCAATAGAAATACACTATTTTAGAATTGTATAGCACAAAGAGCGTGTACACAAGGCTAACATAACTGAAAACCTCTAGAGACACCAGCACTTATCCCCAGCAATAATCAGAAAATCAAATCTCTGTAGGATGTGTTCATTCCTATTCACCACTGAGTTTTTCCCATCTCAAAAGTGGATTTCTTCATGACTTCCCTCACCTTTATCCTTAGTCTCCAGGAACTGCAGTAGCTGGTGAAGCTTGTGTATGCCAAAGGGCATCCATGAAGACTAACACCCATTAGCTAGTAAGGATTTGCATCACCTTTTCATGAAAAAGATCTTTTCATTCACCCTTCATCTCCATTTTCTTACTTYACTTCCTTCAAACAGTTTTCTTTGTGTTTGGTGCCTGCACATGCACATTCTCTGAATTCCGCTCACACATCTCTTTCTGCTCCCTTAATACCTCCCAGGATATTCTTTTTGGAGACTTCTGCTCATGAATATTTCAGCAGGACTTTGTCTGAGTTACAGTGTAATATGTTAGTGGAACTGTTCCATTTTCATTACTTTACTGTTTACGATAGCCTTCCTTTTCTATAATTTCTAATGAAATCTTTGCCTTCTCCTCCCCTCTCTGCGCATCACACTCATAACACAAGGAGAGATTAGAGGCCAGAGAGACAGTCACATTAATTTATTTTGATATTGCTTCCCATTTTACTAGGAAAGTCCCCACCACGCCAGCAGCACAAGAAAACAATCTGATTTTATCCATGTATTATTTAAAACTGAAAGCAAAGTATCACAGAATAATGCAGGATGGAAATGCTTAAGTGGGTCTTCACAGACTCCTATGGCAAACCTGACTGAGCTTCAGCAAATGAAATAGGAAACACTAAAGCTGTTTTGCTGTTGGCCCCTGTGGATAACAGCAGGCCCCCATGCAAATCCACTGGCTTGATATAAGTTACTCAATACAACACAAGCTTCAACTCTGCACCCTACTGCTTGTGCAGGTGTTGTAGTTTACAGACAGGGAACTCTCCCTCCTCATTTCCTCAGCCATTTGCTCATCCAGTTCAGCATCTGTTGTTGTGCTTTGCTACTTGACACAACTGTAATTTTTCCACTTAATTCAGAAAATTTAACAGCTGTAATTCAGAAACCAGGCTCACCTCAAGGAAGCATCTGAATGAAGTAGAACTGTGAGCAGGTGCTCGTTTCAGTCTTATCAGCACCCTCAGCATGTGCATCTTCTCATTTTCTTTCTCTAGCTGAGGGCGGATGGTGAAGGAAAGCAGAACCATCCACATTTCAACAACTTTTTTTGTTGTTGTTCAGCAATAAATCTTCCAGGAGATTAAGAATTCTGCTGACAGTTTCTGAAGTAACTGCTGCTGATCTGCTTTTGCAAAAAGGACATGTCTTTCAAGTATGAGTAAAAGTGTATTGGTGGAAGGAGGGAAAGGAATGGTTCTGAACTTCAGAAGTTAAAGAGAAATGAGATTATATAATCTCAAAACTATATTTGACCCAGTCTACTCTGAAATCTCCTCAGTCAAAATGCCCATGACTTCTTAATTGACATTCACGCATAGCTGCAATGTAATACTACTGACTGCTGGGACAAAAGGTCATGAAAATTTCTATATAGAGTCAACTATTGAACTCTGCCTTATGATCCCAGGAGGTTCCTGAGGAACAGCAGTGTCAATAACCTAATGGGGCCTGAATACCAGATCCTGGTGTTGCATGAGAGTTGGAGGGAAGCGCGGAGTGTGTGCAAGCGCAGGTAGGGAAAAAGCAAAGCAAAGACTTTGTGAACCAAGGGCTGATACACTTATTACAGTGTTAGAATGAGCTCACCTTCTTTTTCTACTTAGCAGAAAGGTGTTCAGCATTTGCTGCTGTGCAAGTGGCAGGAAGACCAAAACAATTTTGCATTCTTGTCTATTTTGGAGTGAKTTTTCATGAAACAAAAAAAGAACATAATGAAATGACTTCTAAAAACARCTATTGTTGCTGACATAAAACGGAGGAGGTATTCTTCTCTTGTGAGAAAGCTTACTAGGGCCCTTTTTGGCTTTTTTGTAGTAGAGAAAGATGGAAAAGGACAAGAATATAATCTAAAGCCAGTGTCAAATATGACACTACATTTCTGTGTCTTTTTAAATATTAAATCCCAACATCTGGATCAGGCATTACTTGCAACTATTTTGTTGATAGGGCACTGGAACAGAGAATTTATGTTGCTGAACCATTAAGAAAAAAATTGGAAACTGATATCAGACACAGAATCCATGTTTTTCAGTTTTGCCCCCTCTCTCCCATCCTGCAAGTAACCTATAGCCTCAAAAGGAGCAACCATTCTGCAAATAGCAGGCAAGCCACAGAAATCTCACAACAAAATATTGCAGAAAAAAAGGGGAAGGGTGTTTTTTTTTTTTCTTTTTAAAGTCTGTTACATTTAAGTTGCCCAGATAGTTTATCAGAAGCACTTTTCCTCACCCCCTTTGCGATTAGAAATCCTGAGAGCAGGTAAGTCTGACAACTCACAAATATGTCACAGCAATAAGTACAATATATCTCAAGAAGCTCTCAGTTTGTTTTTGTATTCAGGGACCTCTCTGGTGAAGTCCTTGTCTTTGAAGGATTTATGATAAACAGTTACAAGATTCAATACTTTACCTCTGTCAATGATGTGAATTTAAGTGACTTCCTCAGTTACATATTGCTTAAATAGAAAGTACTAAAGTAAGACTTATGCCCTATACACCAACTATCCAACTCTCTTATCCACTGGATGATGTGATATCTCTTAAAAGCAGAAGCTAGCTTCATCAGTCAAAGTGAAAGAAACTATTGTTCAGCTTCAGCAGTTCTCTTGGCTAACTCAGTTTTGTTACTGTGATTGTTCAAGCACCAGCTCTGCTCCACCCCTCCCCAGAGCTCAGAAAATAGAGCAGTCACTCACAATGTAGGCGATCCAGTGACCGAAGAAGGTAGTCTTCAAGTCCTACCTCTCTCACCTGAGTGTACTAAATTCAAGGCAGAAGATCTGTTGGAGTAGTGTGGTCTCACTCCCACCTGAGGAAACATTTTATTTATTTATTTATTTAACTGGGCTGAGGAAAGGAAGAAGAATCAGCCTAAAGATCTGAAACTGTTCTTAGCAAAAGGAGGTAGCTGGTCCTGTTCCTGCCCCAACAAAAGAAGGACTTAAACACACAGGGTTGGGAAAACCTAGATATCTGCACTCAACTTCTGGGTATCCAAGACCTAGAGAGGGCAAGGCCTAAGCCAGAGTCACCTTTACTATTTCTTATTGGATAGTTTAAGTGATATCTGTTCATCCTCCAACTCCACCCACTTGAGGGCTTTTGGTATCCTATTCTTAGATGTCCAAGTTTGCAGGCAAACATGAATCTCAGCTATTAGATGACAATATGAATACAGAAGAAGGCAGCCCTAGAAAGGATTATCATTCTAAGACTGTGCTATTTTATATTAGGTCTTAGCTTGCACTGCCATCATATTTGTGTGCTTTCCAACAGCACATTAAGCAAGGTGACTAACATCAGTCATGTGTGATTCACTCTGTCATCTTCCCCTCAGAGGACTGTGTACAGTGTACTGTTTTGGCAGAACGTATGCTTGTTTCTGTATGATTTAGGGTACATGAGACAAAGTACCCATTGTGCTTGGGAGGGGGATGTGGGAGGTTTGCTGATGTTTCTTTGGGTTTCTCCACACAACCACCATGCAGTGCTTTGCATTATATATAACAGCATTGCCTACTCCCCAGCAGGCTGCACTCACAGTCAGCACTGGTGTGGGTTTCTCTGCCCCACACTGTTTTGTGTTGTGTAATCACAGTCCCAGGATAGCTGGATCTTGTACACAAACTAAATTGCTCCTCATGGTAGTAAGAAGATAAAGGTGATTCTCCACAGTTCCCATGGATAACGTATTTCTGCTACAACTTGTGAAACAACAAAAGCCAAGAATTGCCCACTTTAATCTTTTGCAAATGAGCGAGACTTATTTAGTTTTTTACATTCTATCTATTCCCTTGCCTGCCAATCTTTCCTCACAGAACCCCTGCTAACAAACAAAGTTAATTAACTGCACAAGCTGCCTTACTGACAGTAAAAGGCACAAAGTTCCTTATCTGGAATCCCAGCAGCAGAGAACAGAAGAGAGAGCCTAGTACAGCTCTCGGAAGACATGGATGTGCTGAAAAAAGCTCTGATCATGTCTAAAGATAATTTTTCTGTGCTGCCAGTAGAGTAAGATTGATATACCGGTCAAACTAAACCACTTGGCAGAGGACTGTATCTTAAACTGTTGAAGTCTGCAACAATAGAGCTCATTTTGTTAAATGTAAAGGTGAAGGAAGAAGCATTGAACTAGTAAAAATAAAGTCTTAATTACGTGTTCAAAAGGCTTAGTGCTATATAGCCAAAGCCAATACTTTTGTGACCTGAATCACAGAACTGCTGAGGTTGGAAGGACCTCTGGAGATCATTCAGTCCAGTCCCCCTGCTTAGAGCACTGTGACCTACAGTGGGTTGCTCAGTCAGGTTTTGAATATCTCCAAAGCCAGAGACTCCACAACCTCTCTGGGGCAACACGTTCCCGATCACCTCACATTNCTGCTGAGGTTGGAAGGACCTCTGGAGATCATTCAGTCCAGTCCCCCTGCTTAGAGCACTGTGACCTACAGTGGGTTGCTCAGTCAGGTTTTGAACATCTCCAAGGATGGAGACTCCACACCCTCCTTGAGCAACCTGTTCCAGTGTGCAACCACATTTACAGTGAAAAAGCGTTTTCTTATGTTTAAATGGAATTTCTTGTACTTCAGTTTGTGCCCTCTACCTCTTGTCCTTTCACTGGATACTACTGAGAATAGTCTTGATTCATCTCCTTTACTCCCCACCATCAGGTATTTATACCTGATCAGATCCCCCCTGAGCCTTCTCTTCTCCAGGCTAAACAATCCCAGCTCTCTCAGCCTCTTCTCATACATCAGACACTCCAAGACCTTAATCATCTTCATTGCCCTTCACTGGACCTGCTCCAGTATGTCCATGCCTTCTCGTACTGGGGAGCCCAGAACTGGATATGGCACTCTAGATGTGGTCTACTCAGTGCTGAKTAGAGAAGGATCACTTCTCTTGCTCAACATGCTGGCATGCTCTTCCTAGTGTGGCCTCGGAGGCTGTTGGCTTTCTTTGCCACAATGGCTCGTTGCTGGCTCAGAGTCAACTAGTTGCCCACTAGCACTCCCAGGTCCTTCTCTGCAAAGCTGTTTTCCAGCAGGTCAACCCCCAACCTGTACTGGTGCCTGGGGTTATTTCTCCCCAGGTGCAGGACTTGGCATTTCCCTTTGATGAACTTCATGAGGTTCTTCTCTGTCCATTTCTCCAGCTAGTTAAGGTCCCTCTGAATGCCAGCACAACAGTCGGTGTATCAATTGCTCCTCCCCATTTTGTATCATCTGCAAACTTACTGTGGGGGGAATGCCCCATCATCTAGGTCATGAAGATATTAAAGRGTATTTGCCTCAGTATTGACACTTTGCCACCAGTGACCAGCCTCCAGCTGGACTTTGCGCTGCTGGTCAAATCCCTCTCAGCCCATCAGTTCATCCAGTTTTCAGTCTATCTCACTGTCGACTTATTTAGTCTGTTCTTCATTAGTTGAATATGAGGATGTTATGGGAGACAGAGTTGACAGCCTTCCTGAAATCAAGATAAACATCCATTGCAATGTCCGTTGAAGTCCTCTCATTTCCTTAAAACTAATACAGCATCACTCCCTTGCAAACAGCCTGGACCTAGAAACATAGGGGTAACCTCTGCCTGCCATAAGGAGAATGAAAGCAGGTTTTGAAGACTTTCTGAATGACAGTAATGTCTCTTTTATAATTTTCACTGTGGGAATTATCTTCCTTGTGTGCGCTGGTTGTTTTCTCATACTGCTACCATACCACGCTTGCTTTAGTTTTACTCGCATTCATCCTTGTTCCTGTTATCTACCCCTCATCTCTATTTTTTTTTTTTTGTTCCCCTGGCAAAGACTGTCCCATTTGAAAAACAGTGATCATGGTGTGAAACGCTAGGGACCACCACAGCACTGTTCATTTTATTTGAATACCCTCCTCTTGTCCTCTCTCTTGTGTATCAGTTGGGTTTTTTTGCAACATCAGCACTGAAATAACAAGCTGACTACCTACCTCTCACCACCTGCTTTGGACAGTCACATGCCTTTCCTAGTCACTCCTTAACCAATGACATAATGTGTACCAGAGTCCATTGCTTAGGTATCCATCATTTCAAAAGTGTTAATCATATGTGATTCTTGTTTTGATACATTTTTCAGAAGATTGATGACTTTTTGCCAAATTCCCATCTTAAGAACATAACAGTTCACACACCACTGCACAAAGCAGGATTATATTATGTAATGTATAACATTTTTTAAAAAAAACACATGTGTATAAATACATTTTATACATATAAGTGTATGTATATTTTTACTTTACTTACCTATAAAARCTACACTACAAGTTTTTGTATAGGTGCCTTCCCACAAGGGATTGTAACCAGAACCACCATCTCTAAACACATGGTACAGAAGAGAAACAAAAACCCTGGAAACATTAACAAAAAATAAAAAAAACAGAAAAACAAAAAAACAAACCACCCACAAACAAACAAACACCCACACTTAACTAAAAAACAAATGAAACAGAATACAAGCTTCTCCCTCTCATATATTCTTTCAGCTGATCTGGAGACACTYGGTGCACAGGCCGACTGTTCACTCTTTGCTACAAGTACCTTTGAGAAAACTTCATCATCATCCATTCTGCTTTGACGTGGCATCTCTTGGCTTCAGTTTTGGCTCTGTGATGCTACTCACACCTCCCCCCCAAAATTGCCTTTTATTAGTATTTACTATATTGGAAAATTTGGTTTATAAATATAAAAGGATCTCACTCCTGTAGAAATTTGATATGTGTGGGTTTGACTGCTGCACTGGAATTCAATTAATAATACAAAAAAGGAGGCCTTCTTCAACACACAGAACTGTACCACATAAATAAACCAGGGCCAAATTATCATATTCATTACAGTCTGATAAAATATTGTCTTAAAGGAAGAGAAAGTAGTAGCAGAGATGAAAAAAACAAGACATCAGAAATTCCATTCAAGTGCAAGTGTCAGAATTATTTACTGCCACTGGGTGATGCTACCCCTAGGTTCCTTAAATTCATACTGAGGAAATACACCCTTCCAGCTTTGACACTGAAAAGAAAGTTACACCAAAGGAAAGATGTTCCCATAAATGGCTGCAGGATTTGAGCCTAGGTAGATTTTCTGCCCGCTGCTCAAAGGTGGTGCAAATAGGAGAAGACAAGACAGTAATTTCACAAAGCATAAACTTCTAAACCCCTCCATCTTTATCCAAACCAGCTCATCAGTTATTTCCTTTAAAAATATGAATAGTTTGATAAAGAAATTAAATATGCAGTTAAACCTCATATTCCCAAAAAACAACCCCCCCCCCCCAAACTCATCCCCAAACTCATGTGCATTTAAGTCCCACAGATTCTCATTTATTTTCCCTCAACATTTGCAGTTTGTCTGTCTACTCAGTGGAACTATGCAGTGCTATCATGAAAGAATAAATCTTTCCTTTTCCTCAGCTTATTACTATTAATGAGTTCCCTATATTTTACATGGGACACTTCATGTAGAAGATACAGTGGTGAGTTCTTATTGCAGGAAGAGGCTAGGGAATTTATCTGTTCTGTCATCCATTTAAATGGATCCCCACACTTCTACGGATACACTAAAACCAAGCAAAACCACTTTGAAAACAGACTTTTAGTAAGTGCCTAGGCATTTGTTATTATTGAGTGCAAAAGGTATATTCCAAATATGAGTTTACGGATTGCCAACACTTCAGATCTGCCCTTCAGAATTTACATCATGAATGTGAAGAACACAAGGTAACTTCCCCTGTGGGAAGTTAGTCTAAGAGTTTGTTGTACAAGACATAAGGAGAAGGGTCTTCCAGAGGATAATCTGATGCTTCTATGTTGGTGATATAGGTGTTCTGCTAATTTATGTTGCACCTGCAATGTGTATGGAGGTTGAGGATTGTGCAGACTGAAGAACATTTCAGGGTACTCTTCACAAAAATAATTGTTGTATCTGTTTATAGTTACCAGACTGCACTAAAGTGAAAAAGTGACCTGCCTTTGATAGTTATACAGGTCTACTGAGTGAGCACTGGGACAACTGGACTCTGGGCAATGAGTACTGGGACAATTTATCTGCACCAAAAAAGATGAGGAAGCTATGGGGGCAGGTATGTCAACCATGGCTTCGCCTGCCATCCTAGGTCAGAATTTAGGATGCATTCTATTCCTCCACTGTGCTTCAAAACTCAGGGAAAGCCTGCTAACTCAAAACTAGAGGCTATATTTTGACAGATCATCATTTTCTTTTTCACCTATCAATATAATCTGCATTTAGCTCCCTAAGGCATCTGAGACTGCAAAATAGACCCCAAAGATCGATTGAGGAACAAAGGCACAGTGGAAAAAGAGTAATACAAGTGGATTTTGGCAAGAATAGTGCAGGAAAGAATAAGACTAACAGGTGAGGAATTAGTAAGAAGGATAGTGGCAAAGGTTGTATAAAGGCCTCTTTATTGACATAAGTAAAAATGGAGAGTGAGAAGAATAGCAAATGACACCTGTCTAATTAGTTTAGAGTACTGGACATCTTTAAGTACAAACTGGTAATTATTAATTTGGTTCAGTAGCCAAAGAGATTTTTGATAAGGAGGGGATAGAATTTGACAGAGTCTTGCCTGGTTTGCACGCAAAACAGAATTACAACAGGAATTGGGGGTGGGGTTGTTCTCAGAGATTACATTTTGCATCACTGAAATAATTTAATTGGCCCCAAACAGTACCTTCATCTTAAAATAATTAACTTTAGAAAAAAGCAAACCATTTTGAAGTTTGAGATGCTTAGCATATAAAATTAAGGTGCTTTAGCTTTCTAAGAAAAATCCTTCTGGTCAGGAACTCAGTTACTCTGAAACTGTAAAATATTCAGGTCCCCATGTACTATTAATAAAAGGACAATTCTATAGCTACACATGTAAAGGCTTATGAAAAATGTTCAAATCTTAGACATTTGGGTCCTCCCTCAAAAAAGCAGCTTTCCATAGGGAATCACCAAATAGAGGCTGGTACCCACAGGGGATGCTAATAAGCCTATTACCATTTCATATTTTAATGAGTGAACTGTAGAGAAGCATAAAACCACTAATAAAATTTGTGAAGCATAAAGAGTGGTGAAACAGTAAATAAATATGATGACAGGCCAGTCACAATATGCAATCTGAATCTCCTGGGGAGTGTTACATGGCACTCTGTGGGTCACACAGGAGGCTAAATCTGTGCACTCTGCCTCTCCTCAGCATCCTATAATTTGTGCTTGGCACAAGCTAATGCAATGACAATTACGTAGCATGCCCTCAGCCAGGACCACAAGTAGTTTGTGAATGGTTGCATGTATGCACAGCCTTTGTTTTAAATAGTCCCAGTTTGTCCAAAGGGGATTTTAACGCTGACAAACTTGAAGCACTCCTTTTAGAAATATACCACAACTATACAATCACAGGACCGCTGTGGAGTGCAGTGATTTGTCCCAGGCAGGTCCCAGTCCCACAGGGATTTGAACCAAGCAGCCCAACACAAGTCCCAGCCTGGTGCTATAGGAAGAGGGACAAGGAATTTTGGGTTGGGTAAGCAGAAATCCAAGATAGCAGATGGAAGTAGGGAAGCAGTTTTACCTTAGCATGCAGTGTTGGTGAAATGAAAAAACTTGAAATTTAGCCTTTTTTTTTAATGTAGGAGAGTAAAAAAAGAAAAAAAATACACACACACCCCAACTGAAGAAGGTACAGAATATAACCACATGCAATGATGCAAGGAGTGAAGAAAAGAGACGGAAGTTCAAGCTTTCTCTTGGTAAAAAAACAGAGGTGACTTCCAGGAACAGAGTGAGGACAGAGGAAAATACCAGCCCATGGAAATGAGGGAGGTATGGCAGGGGAATATCTGGTGCTAGAGGCATTAAACTGCAAACCACATAAGAGCCAAAAGACAGAAGCTAGAATTACACAAATTCAAAACAGAAGAAAACAATATATTTTAACAACGAGAGAGACTGGCTACTGAAGTGAACTTCACTGGAAAAGTGGTGAATACTCTGTCTTTCAGTATAGAGACTAGATGCTTTTCTGGTAGATAACTTTAGTTTAGGATATGGTGGATTTGACTAAAGCCTATCAGGCCCAATACAGGGGGGACTGTAGGAAATTTAACGGCTTGTGATACAGAGATAAGTTTGAATGATATAATAGTCCCTTCTGGTCTTGAATTAAGTTTTAAGAAACGTCAAAGCAGAGTAGATTAATATAAAACAGGATGGAAGAGCTTAGGAACATACCAGATACCTGTGAAAGAGCTTCAGTGAAGTGTTCCTCAGTTGACAAGACAGGCAGAGAAAACTTACAGCAAGCTTTTCAAATGCACATTTCTCTAAGATTTCTCTTTTTCTATACTCCAAGGAATAGTTCTGTCTCATAATAGAGTCTGTGAAAATGCCTGGGGTTATTACTGCTATTCCTCCTATAGTTGTACCAAAGGATCCCACGGAAGGATTTGAATCTTATTTCTCTAAACATGGTCCAAAAAGCAATAGAAAAAAAACAGTTTGCGCCTCAGAAACTGTCAGTCTAGGAATTAGAGACTATGTGAATGAACCAAGGGAGGGGAAGAGGCCTGTAGCTGTGACTGAGCCGATCTTAAACTACTTTACACATCAGGGGGTTTTTTTGTTTTTTTTTTTTTGTTTTTTTTGGGGGGGGGGGGAATAATAATCAGTTTGCCCAAGAGAAGCACTGTTTTTTCARGCAATTTCATTCAGCAGCCTGAGCACTAAGTTTGAAATACCAGAAACAATCATTTCCAATTTGGCAAGGCTGTCAGCATTTTAATACACAAAAATTGCACATTTTACTAGGTTTAACAGTCTTCTGTTGGTCTGTGCTACAGAAGGCAGGGCACAGCTAGAGAAGATAATCCAAGTTCAAGCTCCTCGTGAACATTACGGACCAGGCAGAGGGAAAGCACTGTTTTTTTAAAAAGCAAGATGTGCAGACCCCTTGCCCTGGTGAAGGGCTCCCTTTGACTTGAACCAAGTGGGACACCACAACAGCTGCCCACCTGAACTCAGCAGCACCTCCATTGCAGCTGCTCTTGCTCACGGGACGTGCGCAACACAGCCACCACACCAGGAGCACAAATCCCACGTGACAGGAGGACAGCCCATGTGGGCATGCACTTTCCCTTCAGACAGGACACCAGGACTCTGAAAACTCACACCACACTGGCCTTTGACTTATTGACGTTTGAGGCAACATCTCCACAAACAGTTCCTTCTGCTCCAGCTTATGAGAAAGGTTATGGTTGTCCTAACCACCCCATAGGCCTCCCTGAACCCAGCAGATGTGCTACATCCCATCTTCTTCGTTCTCCCATCACTTTTCAGATGGCACCATGTCTGCTCTGCTTCTTATCTGCCTTTCAGTCAACCCCTTTCTTCATGCCTTCCCCCCCCCAAATAAACTTTGGTTCTGCCACATCACCCTCAGCGGGGACCTTTACATTCCTTTAGGGATTTCAGGGGCCTCGGCATGTGCAAGGGTCTGCAGTAGACAGGAGAAATGACTGTGGGTGCAACAAAAACTAAGGTGTCACTGCATGTTGTTTAGGAGAAATAGCTCAGTTTTCTCTCCACTACAGTAGAGAGAATCTCTGTACTAGTGGGAAAAATGCTGTTTTGATTTTAAGGAACCACCGAAGTTAGAACAATAACTTGGTTCTCCTTCACCTATAGTACTTTACTATTGCATGAAAGCGTCTGTTCACTAGATCTGTTTAAGACATTTTTAAGTATCATTATATGGCACATGTATTTGTATATATTTACACATATATGTATATACGAAGTATGACATATGTGTAAATATACACATATACACACACACCTGTGTGGGTGTATGTATATCTAGATAGATACAAACATCCTCTTAGTATAACATCACTAAATACATTAAACTGTCAGTTGTCCAGCTGAGCAAAATTCATCTATAGCACAATATTTTCAGTTATGGTCTCCACAAAGAATCCTACCTTTAAATTACATAGGTATGCAGCAAGCACCTGTTTTATAAAATTTCACAATGGATCATGTGCAAATAGAGATTTTGTAAAATACTATCCTTTTGCTTCTTTGTGCGTTGAGTGAAATTAAAAGCAGAATGTTATCATGAATCATTTTAATTAAAATTTATGTTAGTGCAAGAGCAGGAGGAACAAAACACTATACTGTAATATACAAAGTGCACATGGTACCAAACACATGCAATAATCCATTTTTCTGTCCCCCACCCTGGATCACACAAATTACAACTAAACACACAGTTCTTGGCAATGAGAGACTTTCAAGAGATAATTTGTGATGTATTCAAAACCAAAAGAAAACAACTAGATTTACAACAATCAAGCCATTCTTCTTGCCTTCTGTTTCATCCAGTGAATAATTTTGATAGGTTAAATGCAAATATGACATACAAAAATTCATAGAAAGAATTACTCCTAAAGTTAGTGCGAGTCTCTGCTAACATATAGTATGTATTGAAATGTAAAAATATTGGGACTGCACAATTTTTCAGAGACTGCACTGCAGGAAAGCCATTCAGAAAAGAATTAAAAATGGCATTAATATTTTTTCTCATACAGAATTTAAAAGAGAATACACTAAGGAGAAGGCTTTTAGTGGGCAAAAATTATTTCAATTTCACTGAACTGAGAGGAACCAGGAGTGTTAAATGAATTAAGTATAATAGAATTCTACAGCCTGAAAAAAAAATGCTACTATTACATTTAAAAGGTAACTACTTTTTAAAGGGTTGACAAGATCAAGACCTAAGCAGGTAGCAGTAGTGGGATTTGTTCATTTCAGCCCAGCCCACAACAAACAAGCAAGATCAATGAGGTTTCAAAGCCTAGTGCAGCGCTGCTGCATGGCTCTTTTCAGCACGCCTGAACCTTAGTCCCTAAGGAATGAACTCCCACAGAGTCCAGAAGAGTCAGTTTCCCATGTAAATTATGAAAGGCAGAAGACTGTTGGCAAAGGATTTCCAATAACATTCTTCAGTGGCTAATCAAGGAATTTCAACTAACCAATATCTGAGGTGTTTTAGGGCTTGGGTTCCCCCCCCAACTTTCATATTTTGAAAGGCCACAAGGTAACTCCGATTTTTATTTCCCTTTTATTTATACCATATTACAGTCATTTTTCCCATTGCTAGGAAAAGCATAAACAAAACTAACTTTGAACTTGGAAATTAAATCCTGCTTCTGAAGAAACCAAAGAGTTCTGCCATTCCACCTGGTCTTACCCCAAACCACCGAGTACCTTTTCCATATGTAATTCAAAGATTCTAACCCACCACTTCACTGAATAATATTAACATTCTAAAAATTCAGATTCTCTAGGAAAGCTAGCTTCATTACAAGCCTCTTGGACACTGCTCACCAGCTTCTGACCAAGGTATAACAGATGACCCAGTGGCACAGAAGAAACAGCTGGCACTGGCAGGTGTAATCCTGGGTTGAAGTTTTGTAGTGATATACTACAGACAGAGACTTGGACCAGCAGGACTACTTAGGCACATAAAATTAAGCACCATCCCTAAAGTTGAAGGGAGTTACTTCCCTACTACTCACACACACATGAATGAGGAAGAGTCTATTACAGAGGAGAGAGAGGCAGGAAGAGATTGTACCTTCTGGAGTCCAATGCCAGCTGTCACTAAAACATCACAGGGAAGAAGAAATGACATGTTTCATTGGTTCTGGCACATCAGTAAGAAAAGAAAAAAAAAAAAGCAGAGCCTCTTGAAAACTCTGAGGAAAGTGAAACCAGGTGTCCATTAAAACCAACTTTCCGATTGTGTTGTTCAAACTTTTTTTTTTTTTTTTTTTTTTTAAATAAACTGAGAAAAAACACAAGACTTGATGGCTGAAGTTCACACTCACCTTCAAGTGCTGGAAGGTGTACAATAACTTTTTTGGAGAAGTTGAGTATTTTTACTTGTATTCTTCAAGTGTCAGTCAGTCAATAGTTTTTTTTTTTCCCCCATTGGCAATCTAAATCTCTTGGGAAACTATATTTACTGTTTGCCTATCTTCATGTATACATCTCTCTTTTCTTGTTGGTCACACCCTGTCCTTTATAGTTTGTTCTGTTAAAAGCCTTCATCACCTCAAAACTTTTGTTCTTTAAAAGACATTGGATTCACTTTCATCACTATCACTTTCGAAATTCCCAGAAGCCATTACATTTGAAAATACACAAGAATGTTTTGACTGTATGAAATATGATGCCTGAGAAGCACCATCATTATCTGAGCCCCCCCCCCCCCCCAAATCCCCAACCTAAAAACATTAGTTTGAAGACTTTTGCTGGACAGCAATGCAGAAATCATTTAGGAAGTTGTGCAGAAAGATTTTTGCAGAAACTACCAAAAGCAGACAGAAATCGGGGGTAGAAGAGGGCAGGAGAACTGCCAATCAATAGATCCTTATTAGCCAATAGACCTATTTAGCCTTTGCCCCCACAGCGGTAAGAAGTGGGACCTTGAATGCCACAGGGTATAGTGGCAGAGCTAGATGAGCACTGGTGAGCTTACAAAACAAACAAGCTTACAAAACCGGCGAACTTACAAAACAAACAAGCAAAAAAAACCCTACTAAACCAATAACAACCATGGTTCAATTTATGTCAGGATACTGGGACTTTCCCACTGACTGGTACCAGCTCACTGGAGGGGCGTAATAGATAAGAATGGAGAAATTATAAGATACTACCTATCCATTTGCCTGTTGTTGCTGGCATGCAGGGAACAGAAGTAACAAAAACAGCTCTCAAAAAATTCTCCACAAAGCACTATCTTTTCCACATAGATATTACTACCCTTTTCTCCCAAGTTGATGTCTTGTTCCCTTTTCTTCAACTAGAAGTTCAGTTCAGGATCAACAGCCATGGAGGTGCAACTGTTGCCTGCTAAGGATATCCATAGAATGTGGGGGCGTCCCAGAATCTAGTATTTGCCTCAATAGCTTTTGTTTCTGGAAGATCCACACTGAGTCCTATCTGAATCAAGTCTGTTTGGTTGCTGACAGGAGAGGCAAAATAATCAAAAATGTACCCAGAGCCAAAAAAACTTGTCAGGAAAGCCATTACTCACCAGAAGAGGAAACTACCAATGTAAATCATGGTTATTATTAATAAAAATCATTTTGCATGAGTCACATGAGTAAAGATTATTGGGAAACTACCAAATATAACTATGCTCAGAAATGCTGCAATTCACCCTGAAGGCAAATACCAGAAATTCTTCCCTTCTCAGTTTCAGGTTTGTTGAGAGAGCTTTACTTTACTTTTTCTTTTTTTTTTTTTAAAGAAAGTTCACAGATGTACTTTGCTAATAACTTTGTTAAAGTACACCTGAACAGAATAATTAACAGCACTCCAGTTTCCCTCAGCTAGATTAGTAGTCATCAGTGATAAAAGATCAGCTCACATCAAACAGGTAAGACTTTTCCCTCAAGAGTATACGATTAATGCGTGGCAACTGATGAGGTACGCATTGTGCAGCATTATGTCCTTGAAATGTGCAAATTCACATCTGCTGTGGAAAACTTGTGTTGCTGTTAAACAATACTAAATAGTCAGTAAAGTACAAACAAAACATTGTTGTGCTTTGCCCGTCTTCTTCAAATAAAGAAGAGAAGAACTTATAGCAAGCAATAATCCATGTCCACTACAAATTACCAGTTTTATCACCCCTATTGCCTCCATAGTTCGTTTTCTATCTATACAGGAAAAAAAAAAAAAAAGACCAAGTTACTCATAATATCTACAGAAAAAAGAATTCTCTTCTTCTCCATGCTTACAGAAATCCTCTCCTCCCCTTTCTCATTCACCCATGCTCAGGAGACACTCAGCACCCGACAAGGCTGAAGGGCATCGCTGTCAAAAAGCCTCGCACCGTCCTGCCTGCTACTGCTTCTGCCAGCCACAAAAACTGTTCACTAAAGGCACTTTTAGCAAAGGAGAAAGATATTGAGCATCCAGAAGTTAGTGTGGTATCAAAGAGACAACAAATTTAGGTTGAAGATGAAAATATATTTTCAAYTGGGGTATTAAAATAAGAGAAGGGAGTAATTTCAGGAGAAAAAAAACCATAATTTTCTTTTTCTTTATTTTATTCAGGGAACAGCAGTGTGAATCAATGATGGTGCTAAGCAACTGAGAAAGCCAATATTTTCTCCTGTTATTGCTATAGCAATACAAAGGACGTGCCACTGTCACAAGATATGATTGCACTATTAAAATAGCACAGTAAGTGCTGTTATAAAAAAACTGAGTAAATGCAAGGCCACGTCAGACCCTCAGAGAATGTTTTCTTTGTGGATGTTTCCATGCTTCAGGAGAGTTTTAAATGTTTCAGACAAATCTATTTCCAACTCATTCTCTGTAATTATTTCTGATGTATTTTTGTATTAGCAGTGATGGGTTTGCATTTGAAAACTTCCWACTCTCCTTCTTTACTTATTGAAACTTGAGCTGAAATCATAAGGGTCCTAAATATCTTATATCACATTAGTTTCTGTTGCAACAGACCAACGTCACAAACATATGATGCCCTAACAGCAGAATTGGGCCAAAGGAGAAGCTGGACAAAAAAGAAGAATTGCTGTTGGTTACATGGTAGTTGAAGAATAGCAGAGGAATGCAAAATGTGATGGACAGCATATTGTGTACTTTCAGTGTTTTCCCACTTCCCTACCAGACTACCACCCATTTACAACGCAGTAATACTGTCAAGAGTAAACATGTGCTGAGGAATCATAACTATATTAATATGGCTGACTACTGTAGAGCTCCATATTGTGGGCCAGAAGATACAGACAGTTGTCCACCGACGGTATGGAAACTATTAAGGCCTCAGCTTTATGTTCTAGAAGCAATTCATTTGTCTTTAAACCTAAATATTAAGAAACACTTTCTGCTATTGCAGAAAGACTGAATGTGTGTCAGTGATCTGGTTTATGTCTAACAATCAAACAAACAAAAATATCTGACAGCCTCTCAAATTCAACTGCAGAAATCCTCTCAAATTCAACTGCAGAAATCTAACAGTTAGATATTGTATGCGTACTTTCTTCAATAGACAGAGACAAGTGCCCTTTCTGTTAATTAAGCTTTTTGTATCTCTCCATCTGAAATATTTGAAAATGTCAAATCAGCCATTATTATCACACACTTTAGTCATCTTTTGAATTTAGCACTTTATCATCCTACCAAAAGATTCATCTCAGCACTGCTATAGAGTTTACTTCTTATACTGTCTTTGCTAAAATGGCTGCTCTTTCTGACTTCACCTGTACCTGCTAAAGGAGACTGTGGTTAACTGAAGCTTCAGTAGGCTCTAATTCTGCAAACAATAAACATGTAAATAAATGTATATTTAGTTGAAAGACAACATGCGTGAAAGGGGCCATTTGTAAGAACATCCCTCTTTCAAATTAAGAGGATAAAGGCTGTTAAATATTACATCTATCAACTTTCTGGCAAGACAATAGAATGAACCAAGTCATTGCACATTTTATGTATATTATATACATACATATATAATGTGTATATGTAAACACATATAAGATACATATATTTTTAAACACATTTCCTGTGTTTTCTTTCATTTATTCTCAGCTGATCCCCACTGTGACAGTGGTTAAAAAAATAAATAAAACTTAGTATTTTTCATAGCAAACAATGGCAAAAAAATCATAATTTTTGAGGACACATTTATAGGCAAGCAGAGGGAAGCAAGTTGTCAGACACCATTATTATGAGAAATATGGCCATTAATGCAGAACTAAAGGGATTCTTAAATACTCCAAGAAATGAGGAAGTCCAAGTCATTGCCCCATTTTAAAATATTTCGCAATTCAGAAGGAAATTTTTTTAAAAGAATTGAGTGTTTGTAAGATAAGAATCTGGGCTTTTTACTAAATCAAGGAAAAAAAAAAAAAAGAAGTAGTTTGCAAATAGTTTCATGACCGTAGTATCAATGACACACAACTTGACAACATCATTCACCACAAATGGGAAACTCTATGCATGATCAGTTATTTGGAAATAATCCGAGTTACTAATGAATTGCATGGCTGGAAAGTTTTAAGCTTTAACGTGAAATACATACTTGTGCACAGCAACATTTCTGTAACATCATACATCAAATCAGACAACAGTGTAACTGGATATAAAGATTAGCAATGTACTAAAAATTGAATGATTCAGGAGGGGAATCTAGCAGAGTACATCTTAGCTTCAAAATCAAGTTATCTTCCTTGTAATTATTGCTATTCCCCATTTTCCTAGCACATCCCCACAGAATAAATTTTCAGTTTTTAATTTTATTAGTTTTTCAGGCTTTCATGTTTCCCATTTTAACTCTTCTATTCTCTTTTCTGCTTTGCAAAAATATGAGTAACAACTTATTTTCTCTCATGCTGAAAGGTCATAGATTGACCAGATAGACCTTTTATTTTACTTTGAATTAAGCAATCTCAACAGTGATGTGTGTTTAAAATTACATCCCTGTACATCATATGTTGAGATGATGCGACTAGCTGATGATGATAATGAAAAAGTTCTTGCCAGAGTAACCTACTTTTCCCTGAAAGGTTGAGGGGAAAAAAGGAGGAGTCTGTGCTTTTTCCTCAATACCATGCACAATATTTACTGGGGGGGGGGAAAGAAACGACAACAATAACAAAAAAACAACAACAAAAACCCACACCACACAACTAACAACCTTGGTTTTCAAGACTGTACTTGAAAAGCAGATGTACTCTTTCCACTACATGCCTAATTATGTATTTCAGACCAATAGCAAACATCATTTGGTACAGAAAGTGTAAAACAACATTACAGTTAGATGGAAGGGTGAACATCACTTGGACACACTGCGGGATTTGGACAGCAAAAGCCACTTTTCAGAGTGCCCTGAAGTTGAAAATTTAAGGAGACAAGAGTCAAGAGATAAATGTTCCTGGCATCCATTACAATATTTTGTAACAGCTCTGTTTAATTAAAATATAAATTCTCATTTCTAACACTGGGAATACCTGAAGTGGTTAGTAAGGCTCTCAATAGTATTAAAAAAACAACAAAAAAAAMCAGAAAACAGAAACCAATTATAAGAAGTTCAGAAGCAGACACTGCTCTAAATAGAGGATTACAAATGTTTGACTTAGACATGCACAAATTAAGTGCCGTGAGGAAAGAACACAAACAAGAGGAAAGTTGAGACTCTTGAAAAGCGGGCTCTCTTTCTTTCCTTGCTATTTCTTCTCCGGTCGCTGCCTAATAAGCAAATATCACTGATCCTTTGAGATGTACTTTTATTTTTAAGTTTGTATGAAAATAACATTGACCCATTCAGGAAAGCAGGTTTTAATGGGAGATTAGTGGCCATGTAAAAACAGCTGAAGTAAGTTGTTTTAAAACTCCGGAAACCTCCAACAAGTGTTCAGTCATACTGACAGCTCCCTTCTGCATACTTGGTCGCGATTCCCAGAATAATGTTTTTCCAAATATTTCTCCTTTGAATCAGTGGCCAGTGATGTTGCTCCCAATACCTAATCTCAGGACAAAGTTACCATCTCTATATTTCATAGCCAAGTGCCTAGCTGATCTGATACTAGAAACTTTAATAAGAATGATGCTCAATAACTTCATATGTAAAAGTAAATATTCTTCATTTTCCGACTTTTTAAATATACCAGTCACCTTGGAATCAATAGATTTCATTGCTTTCTGTGTCAGGTCTGATTTTCTAAGCCTAAGAGAGATGGAACACAATTATTTCCTAAATGAAGAAATAGAATTTTCCTAAAGCTTAACTTAAACATTYTTGAATTCATAGAAGCAAATGCATATTATGACCACCACCCCATTCCCCTAAGCCACCAATGCATTCCTGTTCTTCTAAATAGCTCCCAAATCACCAAAATATGGAAAGTGAAGTTGCTTTCATAGCCTCCATAGATCATCGGAAATCTCAAGAGAAAACTTGTTCCTTCTGGAATTTTGAGTCAGATTTCTTGATCAGAAAGATTGAGATAGCTAAAATGACAACAAGGAAACCCACAACTCAAATGAGATTCACCTGCTCCTGGAAACACACACACATAGACACCCTTCATCGCTAGAGCATTGAAGCTCAGCCTGGCCCAGGGGTTCAGATCTGGATCATCCCCTCTATCATCATTCCTTGTCAGAAACTCTGAGAAAAACACCGTAATGCCAGCTATAGGACTTAGTCCAATTGAGCAATGCCATAAATAACAAAAATATATTTTAGCCAATACAAGAGGAATCCAAACTTAGTGTGTACACAAGTTACTATACAACTTCTCTGTGACCTTTTTATAATTGAATGGCTCATTCTAGTTCCTAGCAACAGTACAAGAAAAGGTGCATACCCAGTAGATAAATCTGTTTCACTGGTGCAAGCATGAAGCTGCCCTATGTGGGTTTTGATTTTTCTTTTATTGTGGGGAAGGATTGTAAAACTGTGCATGCCAAACCAAAATGTACATGAAAGCTAGGTGGAAAAGAAAAGATGAAAAATGCCTTATAGAGGGGTATTTTTCCACCAATTATGGAGAAACAGTTCTTGTTATCATGAGGTAATGCCATTCTACAAACTGTATCCTTTGAATTACACGATTCTGTGTTACACAAAGGGTGACCTTTTCAGTATTCTTTATGGGAGTTTCCTGGATATTGAGACCCTTTCCCCAAAGGTTAGTCTGGTTATAATCAGGAAAGAAAAATGCTGGCAAGCTGTTCAACAAAAGATAAAGTGTCAAGATCTACTCAGTGTCTGTCTTTATTTTAAAATTTCAAAATTATGCCCATTTCTAAGAAAAAGGGGATTGCTCTGATTTGTGGAAAAATCTCTACCTACATGAATTTGAATGTCACATCAGTAAACATTTAGTTATGTACATCTGAGAGCAAGAACTTAACTCTGCAAAAAGTCTGGTACTCTACCTCTAGCAGCAGTCTGCCAGAGGCTTCTGCAGAAATCACACAAGCAATTCTGTAAACACCAGGATTAAAATCCTGACTTCCCATGGCTTTGTGCCATGGTATGATGCCTTAACATTTAATAAGGCACAAGTTTTCATCCCTGTGTTTGGAGATCTGATGTCTAAAGGCTAAGGACATGTTTCCTGGAAATAATAGGTACAAAAGCTGAGGGGAGAAGGGAGGAGGAGGAGAAGAGTGACCATGTTAGTTTTCTGTGCTTTGGAAATGAGGACTGAACACATTTAACTAGATATCATGTTTGTATACAACTAAAATATTACTTTTTAATTAAAATGTACATTAACACAGGAATTGATTGCAGTCTCAGAACAGAGACAAAAAAAAAGATCATTCTTTTGTACTCATCCACACCAAAAACTAGGACTCATTTTTGGTTTCTTAGCCGAGCTGACTCTTATGGTTCATTTTGATTTGCTGCCTGCTCAGATTTCTTTACTCAGGAATTGCATTTTCATCCTCTTGCCAGCTAACCTCTCAGCTGTATACAAAATTTAAATTGCACAAATTCACTTTTACTAGATCCTTTAGACTACTACACCCTACAAAGCATGAATAAGCTATATTGCAACCCAGAGCAAAAACAAAGTGTTATGAACTTTTCAGTTCTGGCAATTCTGTTTTATTCCATCTTTCTTCTAGCTTTCCAACCTCCCCAACTGGCATCAATAATGTTCTTCCAAAAGACTGTGGGCAACCAGAACACATCATCAGATTAACATTGGAGAAAAATTCATATCTCCCTTTCCCAGCAATTCCTAGCCTACAGCCATGGGTCTTTTCCAAAGGAGTAAAACTGAATTTCTGAGTTTGGGGGTGGGGGGGAAGCCCAAGAGTTCATTTCATCAGAACTTTTTTCTAAAGGCCTTTTTTTTTTTTTTTTTTTTTTCTTTTTTTTTTTTTTTTTAGCTTTCATACTTCTGTTCCCAACAGATACTAGTGGACAGTACTTTAAATTTGTCTATGATACTATTTCATTTGCTATAAGTCAGCCCCACAGACAAATCAATTTTTCCTTGGGCTTTAGCTGTCATCTGTCTTGATGAGCACTTCTCATTCACCTCAACATCGTCTCCATAATTAACTTGGTCTCATTTTTGTCTAGGCCATTTTTTTTTTTYCCCCTCACACTGTAACAGGCAAAGTATTCAAAATTACTTTTTTGAACACAAGTTACAGAATAGGTTCTGTTTATTGGGTTAGATAATGTATCTAAGCTGTTCACCTTTCTTGCTTCCTTTCTCATTTTCCTTTACATAGTAGTTTCTGTTTGTAGTAGATATGAGACAAACCTATGTTTGCAAGTTTTAACCCAAAATATAAATAAAAAAAATTGTTCCTTCCCCTCACAGAGATACAAGAAATGCCACTCATCCATAATTAGTAGCAAGAAACTAGTAAGGTAGTTTTAACATGAAAGTCAAATAACGTTCAAGAAATCAAGTCATATTTCAGAAATAGATACATCTAGACATGAGAAAGAAGTCATAACTGCTGTTGGGATTCTCACAATATTTCTTGTGTTTCCCATTCTTAATAAGTATAGATAATGCCACTTATCATTACTGAAGTACCTGTATCGATCAGCATTTTATATAAAGAATGCAATCTCCCTACCAATTACAAGTAGAAATTCTAAGTGTTAATCACCCCACTCAAACGCAAGCAAAGAAAACATACCAGACCTCATTCGCCAACTGTATATTAAACAAACTTGTCTGAATTTAATATCATTTATTTCCAGTTCAACCTAGCATGAGAGGGCATTCAGGCCCCCACACTTTTAGAAAGTTTCATCACCCATCAGCAAACTAAAATTATGCAACACCCTCACCCATCTCCCCGCTGCAAAAAAACAGTCTTCAGTAGTCACTGAAGAAACTAAATAATGAATTCCATAATGGGGTTAATCAAACGGTGTGGAGCACAGCTATACCATGAAGTAGTCTCTTAAAAAGACAAGCCATTGCTTTTTATACGAACTCTCATACATGTTTTGCTGCAGTACATTTCTGTGCCCCTCCTGGACACTGGTTCTCTGGGGAGAGCTCTCATCTCTTTGCCTGTCGCTCACATCCTCATGCTTTACCTTTTCTTTCAGAGCTGGAGTAGTGCAGAGTGTTTAAGAATAACATTTACTACATCATTACCCTGAAGTCAATGAAAATGTACTAGCTGCACCCAGCAACACATAGTGAAGTCCCACCTGCATGGGGACTATTAGTATTTCAAACATCCTGCGTAGGGCAGCTGAGCAGAGATCTCCATTTGAATGGTATGTTTTCCTAATACCAAATCTCTTTTCAGTGTGATAACGATGCAACTAATAGGAAGAATGCAGATAAAGATTAACATGTAGGGTAGATTCCTAGCTGCCTTACATTTAATGGTATTAAGGGGGTAAGTTCTGGCATGTTTAAAATGAGTTACTACTTAAACTCAAGCCTTCTAACTTAGGCAGGTAGCAAACATTGTTTTAAGACAATACGCTAAATTAATCTTCCCCAAGGTAGCTTTGGGTGGCTAAGTAGGCTACGAGACCCAGTCACCAGCTTAGGCAATGTTGTTTCTGCATTCCCGTTTAGCTGCAAGTGGAAAGATATTCTTAAATGTAACCTGAAATAGTCCAGCGGTCAAAAAGGCTAGATGAAATTGCTATAACTACCTAAAGAAAGGCCTAGTCCACTGGCATAATTAAATCTTAGAAAATGAAACAGCCTGAGTTTGCATAAAATACATGATTTTGACACTTATAACTATTGTTTCTATAGACACTGCTTTTAACCCTCTGGTGAAAGGCACAACTGCAGGAATATTAAGCAGTAAACACAGGATATTTATGAGGAAGTAAGTATTAAATGGTATCTAGAAGTAACTGGGCAAGTGCTTGGATCAGAATAACAATAAATCTATCCAAGACTCTTAAACACAATGATGCAGGTAAAATTTCTGTTTCAAAAGTCTTCTGTTGGGAGGAGATGCTAAAGAAGTCTATCTCCCTGTTCACAACTATTAGCTACTGTTTAGCAGTACATCAGGCTCGATGGACTTGTGTTCCTTCTCATCACACCTATTCTCCAGGCCTGCTTCTTAGAGCCAAAGCCATGAACTGCCTTCAAGAAAAGATGAAAGTAGCCTCTCCCCTGCAGGTACCTGACAAATTTTACATCATTACAGCAAGAAACCCACTCACTCAAGGCAAAAAAATCAGAGTTGAGAAATCTGTTTATCATCCCAAGAATGTTCAATATCTCAAGGACCAGCAGCAATAACAGAGTTGGATAGGAGCTAAATCAGAAGAGAAAAAGCACATGCTCAACAGAACAGTTTCTCTCATCTGTTTTTCARTCCTGAGAATATACGAGTTGAAGAGGCAACAAATGAGACAATTAATTCTCTCTTTAACTTCAGGAAAGAGCTGTCTCATACGTTCAGCAATTCAAACTGGTTCTATATCTCCTATTCAAGCAGGAACGCAGAAGAAAAGAAATGATTGTATTTACATTAAGATGTGTTGTGCTACCTGATTGGCAAAATTCCATGCAGACATTTAATAAATCATTTTATTAGCTGGGATTATAATCTACTTTCAGTGGAGCTATAAGGCCGGTAGGGTAATAAACTACCATTTTAAAGTAGTCCAATTTAGACTTAAGCACTCCAATTTAGCCTATAGGAGAATTAGGACTGAATAGCAACAGATCTTTTGAAGATATGTAGGTATTTACAGAAATTGGAGAAAAGGGGCTTCTCAGTGAATGCAAGCTCACCTCTCTCCTAGGTCCTTTTAATTCATTTACTTATTTTTAATGGGGAATTACAGTTTAGAGAAGACTACAGAATGTAGAGCTTAAGCCTTGTGAAATGGGAGAGCTATAAAACAAAACAGAAGCTCTCATAATTCCAAATAGGGATCATGCTCCACATATTTGGGCTCACAAGTTTCAGAATACAAATTCCCTGGTGGGACTTCAGTTTATTAAGTTTTAAAGGTAGAAAGAGGGCAAGAAATAAAATTAACTAAAGTGTGACAACATCACTTCCACCAGCAATCATTCATCACTTGCTACCTCATGGGCAAGAAGAGGTAACCAAGAGAAAAGGGATGTGATAGTACAGAAACAATATTTAAGTACTTGCTTTTGGACTGTAGTCATCATTTATTTCCACATTTTGCTGAATCCCTTAAATTGTTCACCACTGCCACACTTTTATGTGATTTCCACAATAAATTCCTCTAAAGCCAGAAATGACAAAAAAAAAAAAAAAAAAAAAAAAAAAAAAAAAAAAAAAAAAAAAAAAAAAAAAATACCAGAAAACAGTATCTTCTTCATTATATGGTAGCATACTGTATAGTTGGCATCTACAAACTACTGTAGAATTTTATAAACATAAAAATGTTCTTATTAGGAAGAAAAAAATATCTAAAAAGCATTTATGCTTTCAGATTAGACTAGTTTAAGAACAAAAGTATTTGTTTAGAAACATCTTATTTCCTGTAATTTATAATTAGTCCAAAGGCTTTATATCTAGATTCCCACCCCCTCTCCTCAGAAGTGAAGGTTTCACAAGGCCAGCTTCCATCTGAGGACCAAAAAGGGCTTAGGATAAGAAATGTTGAAAGACCATAAGCTACTGGCATAGAACTGAGAAGAAAAAGATGCTGTGGGGAGAATGTTGGAAGCAACACTACAGGAGATGAGCACTAACTCTGCAGACACACAGTGCCAGTCACCAGGCTTATTTCCAGATTTTGCTGCATCAAAGAAAAAGGTTTTGCACCCAGCTGAGTAGCAAATAAGATAGGGAACTTGCTTACAAACCCACCCTCCTGTACTTTTATGATGCAGTTCTGCTTTCAGCAAAGGAAAATAAAAAAAGGATTTTTCCCCTCCCTCTTCAGATCAAAACAAACATTTAAATCCCTGAAGTTTGTTATCAAAGTATCTTGACCTTTGCTACTGGCACTAGTCCTAATGAAGTAACAGCACCCAATATGAAATAAATAGCTCAAAATACAGCTGGTGAAGTGTGATGAGGCTCATGAACTTCAATACACATCCTCTGATTTCTCCTCCTAGCAAGAGCTAGTCCTTTAATCTAAGGCATAATAGTGAATTTCTGACAGTGTTCTCAGATCAATACCTGTATTATTATWATTTTTTTTTTTTGAAACAGATATAACCTAGTGCCTGTTGGTTTCATTTTTCATTGAATGCAGGTGTACCCCCAAGTTCCAATTTTTATTCAAATCCAGTCTCATAAATTGCAATTCTTATTCTAACATTTATATGGTGTTACAAACATACTCATTGCTCTACACAGCCTCTGGAGCAACGAGCCTTGCAGAGCAAAAGCAAACCACAGTACAGCCACTCAGGGAACAGAGGTTTTTGAAGAGGAAAATGCTTGGTTCTATTTGAAAGGATATCTGAAAGCAGAGATATCAGGTGTTTGGCAGGTGAAGGCAAAAAGAACCTTCCTACATTGTGGGGCAGAACACAATTGAGAAGAAAAAGTTGGGGAGCAGACAACTACAAACAAAAAACTGGAAAAAAAAATCTAAATGGTAGACTGGTTTGCATAGCCACAGACATGAAAACAAAGACAAATCTCTCAACTTACAGCCATTCCAAAAGGAATTGTGTCCACTTAACTTATATCTCTGTCCTTGCATGCTAGATCATACAAGAGGAGGCCCACCTGTGCCATGAGGTGACTGCAAGCACAACTATCTGGCACAACCCTTGCAACAGGCTCCTTAAGACACAGGCTCCTTCAAGAGGCACAGGCTAAGAGGAGCAGCCCAACCCCACTGATCCCAAGTGTCAGACACAGCCAATCAGCAGATCAATCCAAATTAGTTACATCTGGCTCCTGGTGGCTTGGTGCTGGAGAAAGGTTGCAGTGAGGTCAATGAGAGGCAGCTAGCCTCAGGAGCATGCAATTGGAGTCAAATATACAACCTGCATCCTCAGGGTGTGAGCTTTAACAGACCTGATGTAGCTATACCTATAGGTATTATTGTAGAAGCTCTATATTCATTCATTTGTTCATTCATTCACTCATTTCCCTCCCCAGGTATCTGGGCAAGAAATGAGAGAAAATAGCTTTGAGTTGAGCAGTATTGCTGTTTATGTATCAGAGGAAACAACATTGTACTTGAAGGCACCAGGAACAAATTTTTGTCTTGCAAGAGAGTAAGTAAGAGGTGGAGAGGAGCTCTCTCTGTCTTGCTCAACTCTATTACACGTGCAAGCCCATTATGCGTTGTTATAGTTTTGTTCTTCACTGTGTAGAGGGAGTCAGCACAGGAGAAATGGAAACTAATGAAAGCATATGAAGTGAGCGTGGGTGAACAGAGTAGGACATAACAAATAGAACAATACCTGCTCAAATAGAGCTAGAGGGCATATCAACATTAATGTGCTGCACATAGAGATTTTTTTTAATTGTAAACTAAAGACTAGGTAAGCGGGAACTTACACATATGCTAAACTTCCTAACTGTAGTTCTTACAGCTTTATCACCTTTAAAAAGTGGGAGTCCCCAGAAAAATTACAACATTTGATTGTTCTCTGGAAGCTTTTTTTAAACACCTACACAAGTTGTATTAATACATTTCTTGAGTAAATCTTAAGGGCAAACCTTTCCTCTTGCTACTGGTTAACCCTAAAAGAATGACATAGGTCCAGTAGCATCATCCCTGTGATCACATGGTGCCACACTGGAGCTCATACAGCAACAACTATTTTACTTCCACATCCCAGCTGCTATTTCTCTGCAGCGTTTCCCTGCAGAGTCTGGACTAACTGGCATGGGTCACCATTAATTCAGAGATCATGATTTTTCTTTAGCTAGTCTCTTGCATGCAACWTAAAAGCGTTTGCTCCTAGTCTCTGCATTGGGTTTATATATCTTGATTAGAGTTTAACTTTGTTTTGTTTCTGCCCAGAGAAACAGACTGTGTATAATAAACTGCATTTAATCATTTCTGTACTACTTTTCCATGCACACAGTATTGAGGTCTTCAATGAAAGATACCGAGTTCATATGTAGCCCTGTTCTCATCATATATTCAGACTGTTCAAGACTCCACAGATAAACATACCCCAGCTCTGCCTAGACATTTCTGGTATTGCAAGAATGAAATGTGTCCATCAGAAAATTTAATGGAGTTCTGATCAAAAATGCACTGGAACCACCCTACCAGAAACAGCAGAAAATGTAGAAACCCAKAAAGAAATTCATCTGTCATACTAGAGAAGGGGAGAGCTTCTAAGCCCATTAGTTAGAGTTTGACTTGTGGGCTGGAGCATGAAGACTCTTTCAAAAATATTGTTTATATAGATAACGACTTTCACAGCTGCATAAAACTGTATCTGTAATGATGTTATTACAATGAGTTTTATGGTTTAATTATGCACTGGGTTAAAGTATTTCCTTTAAAGTATAATGCCTGTCAGTCTCAATGAATGTTCCCATAGTCTTGTGGATGCAGGCAGAAAACTTTCTGATCCTCTCGTCCTGCCAAATCTGTCCCTGATGATGAAAAGGAGCCCATGTGTGTATGGTTTTTTTTTTTTAAATTGGGTTGCACACTCTAATTATTGCTGTAAATCAAGCAAGCTTAAATCTTTTCCTTACCTTTCCCTTCCTACATGGACAGCCCTCTATCTCTTATTTAAACTACCTCTGTACAACTTTTTTGGATTTTTTTTTCTGATACTTGGTGGTGGAGAATCCCCCAAGACTGAGAAGTAGGCACTACTTATTTATAYAGTACAATGTAATTTTAATATTGTTTTTCTAAGATTCATTTTAAAAAACATATCTGTAGCTACCAGCAGGGATTGCTGTGTAGCAGACTGACCAAGAACCATTTCATTTCCGTCATCATCTGTACTTCAAATGAAAACTGATGAGAGTTGAACATTTTAGTAGGAAATAGGTTTGAGAAGGAAAAAAAGAGAAAAAGGAAGAAAGTGATCTTTTCCCCTGATTCCTTCCTAGCTCTCTGCAGAGTAATCCAGTCCAAGAACTCTAAAAGCAGAATCACATCAAAAACATCTTGTGGCAATACCATACAGCAAAAGCTCTTGCGCTCAAGCCAAGCACAAAGTCTAATCATCCAACTTTGGAGTAAAATACCCCTTTTATTCATTGCTCAGGCTCTTTCTTTCCTTCAGAAAGGGACCCAAAGGGATACCAGTTCTAAGTACAAAAATGTCCAAATGCATCTCAGGTGCTTTCTATCACATACCAGTAATTCAACTCTTTCTTTGTTTCTAGTCTATTGTAAAGTATGTAAGGAATAAGCTTTGGGAGTGATACTCTGTAATACTGCCTTATCTAAAACATATGCATTCATTCACCAGTCAATTAAAACTGTAAAGCACTATATAAATTAACTCTGACAGAGGAGGGGGTCATAGAGCCTCCAAGGATTAAGAAGCAGTGAATTCATACTGTGTATTTTTTTAGTGAGGAAAAATGGACCAGGACATATGGGACAATAGCCTAAGTTCCTCTTCAATGGCAAAAAAATCCCATTGCATAAAGGTTGTTCTAGAATCTAAACATCACCCCAAACCTTTCATTAAGCAATTCTGACCAAGGATCTTTCCATCTAGAAGCACAGTATTGGTTTAATATGGAGTTGTGACAGCACTAAGGCTTTCTTTCACAATTATTGCAGACATATAGGATGGGGAGAATAGAGAAATATCACATATGACTGGCTTCTAGCAGCCTTAAGTTTCCTTTATCTGTCACCTTGTAGACACACTCAGGATGAAGGACAAAAATACACAGTATACACTATGAATAGGGATCCACAATGGGTGTCTGCCTGCTGTATAACACATTTGTTGGGTTTGCAACTTAGTATAGAAGTGATACACTGAATTTGATAGAGAATACAATTATTCCCATCTTCATTGAGATAGCTTCAAGAAAATATAAATAAATAGTCTGCAGTTGACTGTTTGCAGAGGAAAAACAAAGCAAGTAATTTAAAACATATTCTTACTTTTGTAAACAGTAAAACTGACCTTACAAGAGTGACAAATTTTTTAATTCTCATGTTTTATGTGTATTTTGAACCATCTGGCTGGTAGTCAGAGCAATTGAACTGTCATTCTCTTCATTTTCACAAGAGAGGCATAAAACATGATTTTCCTACCATAATGTGGACTGATGGAACAGGTCATATAAAAGCTTTTACCTGAAACAGAGCCTGGGAAGACCCCAGTAGCAACTTTTACGGCATTTGCTCAGTTTCTGAACAGGAACACTTGGTCAACCCAGAGGTTTAGACAGCTCTTTGCTACTTGTCGGACAAGAACCTGACACATGAGGGCAGATGAGAAGGTTCACCTACAATGTTCTTATTGAACCTAAGCCAAGATTTTTGAACTACAACACGATGGTTTATCCAGTCAGAAGAGTTACTGACACATTGTCAGCAGGTCAGTTCAAAGTTTAAAGTCTCTATAGTGTTACAGAATAAAATCCATCTTGATACTCCTTACTTCTCCAGCACCATTATGATCCCACATAGGCATCTGGGAAAGGCGACTCTCCCCCTTAAACTCTCCAAAAGTAGGTAACAGTTCCTCACATGCTCCGTCCTTAAGACTATATTTGTATTTGTCCAATAAAGGAGTATTTACTTGGGGAATACTCAACAACAGCAAATAGTAAGTAAATAGAATACAAAACATGTATTCTAGTACACAGCTACAGCCTTTGCATCAGGTTTTCTGTGTTGCAGTGGCTATCTAGCAAATAGAAGTGAATTTCTGAGATAATTTTCTCTTCTTCCTCTTTTCCAGTGAACCCCAGTTGTAGTTTGCATTCACTGTGCAGTAAAATTCCAGAGCAGTGGTGAGCACCAGTGTGGTTTATCCCAACTCCTGGATCCAGTAGATCTCTAAAAAAGATGTTTTTTCATCACCTTCAGAGACACAGCCTTTGCCATGCCATTTGTAGAAATAATTAATCTCTTTCTAAACTATTTATTTCAGTTCTGGAGGTGTTAGTGTTAAGGTCATCACAGAAATGCACACAGCTTGGATACCTTTCTTCACAGTTTGAGTAAAAATCCTTACTATCACAGGGCTCAGATTTCAACTCCATCATCATTACAGCACGAACACTGTTTCTCATGTCTGGCCCAAGACTCAGAGATAAGGAGATCCTGTTTTGCAGGACAAGTATATCTCTGCTGGTATGTATACAAGAGTTACTTGTTGTTGAACTATCTTTGTATAGCTTTCCAAGTGATTTAAATATAGTGATACTCTTTAGTCTTACAGTGAGAGTATTACCTCCACACCCAAACAACTTTAACTTCAGGGGACTTCCCTAGTTTCAGACAGAGGAAGACACAGTTGTCTGATAAGACCACAACCCCCAGAACAGTGTCTAATTTTGACTATAAAGACATTTAAAGAAAACTCCACAGTAAATAACTTTATCTTACTGAATGGACTGGATGTTTTCAAGTCCATCTCCTAAACCAATCTCTCTGTCTGCCTGTGACATTACAGGTTCTCAAACCAAGGACATCTCACAAACAAAACATTACCTCAACATTTCTTTCCAAGGAGGAGCAAGAGGACGGAAAATGTATCTTACTTTTTTTGAATGGCTTCCATCTTACATTTTGGACACAAAAAGCCTGGTTTGAAAGGCAACCTTGACAACAATTACTTGTGCTTGTAGGTGTGAAACCTAACATTTCAGACTGATGATTCAAGTACAGAGAATACTAACATCACACTTACTGTGATGGACTTACTGGACATAGAATTCGTTTGTCTGAACATACACAGTATTACACATTTGCACTGGCAGCACCCCAGGTTTTCCAAGAGTCTTAGGAAAACTCTCGCTCAAAATGCCATACACAGAATATTCACAGTCTGAAGATGCAGCTACATAAGAATGGACTCTTCTTTCAGTCCTTGTTCCCTTTTTCCGTATTTGCCCAGCCCTGCAACCCCAGATACCTACTTCCATGTCCTGCTGTCCTTTTTAGGCTAAGGTGCATTTTTGTTCCTCTGGTGCTACTTATTTTAAGCATGGCATTTAATCCCCACATCAGCAGCTAAACAACACTGATTTTAGTTATGTGCGATACATGGTTCATTTACATCTTAGCCTTCTATTCAGTCAACAATACGTCAGCAATGCAGTCAGCAATGACAACAGAAAACTCTCTCAGAAAACCAAGGTACTTTAATCCATATGCAGTCTAATTCTTGAGTTGTGTATATTTATAGGCTACTACATTATAGATTACATGTGCTAACAAAATATCAAATGCTGGTAAGGAATATTTAAAGTACAAGATATCAAGGAAACTAAAAGTATGTGCAAATGTGTTAACAGGACAACATTATAGTGCTTAAAGTAATAGCTTTTTTGACTGAGACTCTCAGTTCAATTAGCAGGTCAAAGAAGTTGTTAATTTTGTCAGAAAAAAAMCCCAAAGTTTGCAAAAAGTGAGAAGTCTCTGTATTGCATGTTAATACAGATAAATTTGAATTAGGTGATATTACAAGAATAATCTTTTAGCATCGAGTTCACTGTGGAACACCTGCATTTTATTTGCATAGATACTGCAACAATGTACTTGTCCTGAATATTTGGAATGTAAATTCATAATACAGAGGTAGCAGAATAAAATGCTTACCATGCATTATAACTTCTACTGGCATAGGCACATGCATCTTAAAAACTCAAATCTTGTCACAGCAGGAAGACAGCTGGCACCTCCATTTCAAGAGTCAGCTGCAGTTTTTATGTCATTGTCCCTAGAACCTCTTTCATCTATGACAGTTTCCACTAACAAGGAAACACCCCGTTCCTTTAGCAGCCTGATTAGAATTAATTGGAACCACTTCCCAGTAAGATTCAGCAGTAATCGCCACCTACCAGCTCTTACTATCAGCACACGTGGCTGTTCAGAGTCCTGAATGACCGGGTAATTTTTTTAGAATGCCACCCTGCCATAGGCACCCTTTATGGGAAAAATGAGAATGTGAAGAACTGGTCATTTCTATGCCCTGAGTAATTAGAAATGCAACTGTATCCATGGTTTGTGCTCCTCATGTACTTCATTATAAGTGATAGATTACAGAATATTTACCTTAGCTGGTTTCTGAGACAAGCTGATTCACTTATATTAAAGATGCTGACTAAGATAATCTCCAAATGTTCTGAACCCTTAATTAAATAATTGCTCACAGAATACCTGCTATGTTTCCTAGATAATTTCCGAGGAAGTTCCATGTTTGACTGATATACATACAGGCAAGTAAACAGAATAATGCTGTAATTCTGTAAGCAGCAGAAAAAGTTACATGCGCACTGTCTGGAAATTAGAAATAAGAATTTGTGCAGAGTGCCTCTCTTGCTTTATAGACTTCAATATACCCTTTAACCTTCTTTTTCAGGTAGGATTAACTACTTCAGTTTCAGAGAGCAAAGAAGCTAGTWTAAAGGGCAGTTCTAAGACACTGGCATATTTCTTACAATTGCATTAATTACTATAAGAAGAAAGACTGAGAAATCTCTTCTAAAACCTTGTGAACAAAGTTCGCATCATCAAAACTGGGACTGTATTAAATGCATAAATTTACAGAGGCAGTCCTAATCACTAAAGGCAGAGTGTTTCTAGGAGGACTTAAAAAGACCTTAATTGGATCCTTCCGAGTAATGCCTACTGAGGGGAAAATGAGAGCCAGTGGGACATGCTCACTGAGAAGAAAGTCTGAATCATTACAGCTATAAAAGGAAGAGAGGGCTGGAAAACATATGCAATTGAAATGCAAAAAAAGTGAGAAAAGAGTAGGAGAAACAAAGGAATAGAGCAACAAACATAATTACAGCTAAATGTGGCAAGAGAAAGACAATTCTGTTCACAACATGCAGAAATTTGATTCCATTTAAATTCAGAATAAATTCCCCAAATTTCAAACCTTGCATGAAAGCAAGCAGAGYTGCTGACAGTAGAGTCACAGTGCTGCACAGCTTGGAGGCAGCATGCCTGCTGGCTGCTCAGAAGAGGACTCCAGAATCAGGACCCTACACAAGGACCAGAAAGGGCAGAAGTCAGCTTTCCTGCCAAGGAGACAGATGATGAGTTTCAGGAAACCTTTCTGGGACCCACTGAACTGCTGAAACTGAAATCAAATTGTTTTATGGAAAGGATTCAAACAACTACCATCCACATTTTTCCCCACTATCTTTAGCCATGCTTCTGACACTGCACCATGAAGGGGGAAATAATATTAATTAGGTTTACAAATTTCCAACAGGAAAATTAATAGTATATTAATTGCACAGCAGAGAGTTGTACAGAAGCCAGTCTAAGAACCTAAATTAATAGATTTTGTAAGAGAAGTTACATAACAAAGTTACAGAACTCTCCTCTGTGGGAAAATCCTGGACATCTCTGACTTTACGCCTGACTCCCTCCTCTCTCTGTTCTCCCATTCCCTCTCGCTTTCTGTGTACTGAAATCTGAGAGACAGAATTACTGTGGTGGTGTACAAGAAAGGGTGATGATACTGGAGCCTATCAGGAGTTTCAGAACATTCAAAAGAGTGAGGGTAGGTCTTTCTTCTCAGCATGACCCTTGTTGCTTCTTAACTGTCCTCCTTTCTCTTGCTTACTGTGCGAGCAATGAAAACATCCATATGATGCAGGAAACATCATATCTTTACTTCATAGTTAAAAGGTTTTAAGAAAGCAGAGGAGAACTTTAACAGAGCCTTGTGGCTGTGTATTTAATCTCCTTGACTGGGATTTTCCCACTTCTACCACAGACCTCCCCAGCACCCTTCTTTCATTCTCTTGCCATTTCCCACTGGAAGTTACAGGTAGCATTGAGCAGACAGAAACCATATGACCTTAAACAGTTACAATAATTTGCTAACCAGGTTATAATTAGGCTGGCTAATTGTTGTGCATGTGTTGCATGCATCTCTGTCACTAGATATAATAGGTTAATACTGAGTAAGCAAAGGTGGTACACAACAGTTAATACATTATAATAGAAAGGAATAGATAGAACAAAGTAAAAGTTTATATGTTGGGTCTCATGCTTTGCTAACATTTCTGGTTTGGTTCTGTTACCTGAAAAGGGAACATTACCAGACTTCCACATGCAAATCCCATTTACTGAATCCACATGCTTTTAGCTTTTTCTAAGGATAAAAAAAGGGCTTGGTGAAAAGTTTCTGGTTTTCCTAAAGACATACACTAACCTTCCAGGATTTTACAGTATAGCAATTAGCTTGAAGAGTATTCTCTGAAGAACTTATTTGTGCTCCTCAATTTCTTAAATAGATCATTCCTGAAGCCTCACCTCTCTGGTTTAAACCTTAGTCTTTCAAAGAAAGGGATAGTTGAATCAGGCACAGTTGATTTTGCAAACAGACCTCCAGATCAAACACATTTTTTTCACAGTCAGCACAAGACAATAAGATTATTTTTAGAGAAAGCGTTTCCATGTAAATATAATATTTAAGCTTCAGTACATAACACTGTGGTTTTGTCCATTAGTCAGCCAAGTGAACTCCCACTTTCTGCCTATAGTTGGCAATTAACTCCCACTTTCCCATCATTATGCATGAGAAACACAGTGGTTGTCATGGACAGAGGAAGACAGACTGCAGGCAGCCTGATAGGGATAACCGGACTCCAAAACACAAAGAGTTTCCATGCTAGAGCATGACAATTTAGGGCATTGCTACTGTTCCCATGGCAGCTGCAGCAGCCACTGGACCAGAACAGCCAAGGAGGCTGGAGCGAGTGGAGATGCAGTTCAAGAAGAGCAAGTGCTCTGTTGTGAGCCAGCTCTTCAAGGGAATGTGGAGAGGAGAATGGCAACAGGCAGCATTTGGCTCCAGCTCGAGCAGTAGGAGCCAGGATTTTGGGAAAAGAAAAAGAGGCATCAGCCCTGACTTGTCATTATGCAGTTCCTCCCTTCCTAATGGGAGGAGTGGGAAACTTATTCAAGCCCCATTTCTTTTCTGTTACCACCAATTCAAGACACTCTTGTTCCCACAGGTCAGGTCCGTAACTGTGACCTGGACACCCTGTGTCTCCCTACCTCCCTGCAATAAACCAGGTCCTGACATCCTAGTACAACTCAGCCCTTTTCTTTCCCACTACCATAAAACTCACAGGAGCAATCCCATTAAGCCTCCACCCACAACGGTAAGGGTAAAAGACAACACATTCTGGAACAACCTGCAGCAAAGGTTTCAGAAAARGAGGTATAGGGCTGGTCAGTACTGTTTAACTGAGCATAGCAAGGGGATCTGAGTCATACAGTACATTTTCCAAACCAGCTTGAGGGAGAAAAAAAAAAGACCTTATCAGTTTGCCAGAGAGATGAAGATTTTTCCTCCTCCATTTGGGAGGCATGGTTTGCAAAAGACTCAGTCTCCTGACTTCAAACCTACCTACTTCCACCTACTGTAGTCTCTCTAGGACCTCACTAGCAAAACATCTTAAGGGAACTGCAGTGGCCTCACTGTCATGGGGACCTGCTAATTAGCCCTGTGAGGTGATGAAGTGCTCGGAGTGGCTGTGGCTTGGCTACTGCCCAGGAGCAAGCCCGTGCCCTGAGCTCACCAGCACAGCCAGTGGGTGCGTGGGCAGGGGAGGGCTGGCACCAAGATCAGCGGCTTCTGCTGTGCAGCCTTCTATAGGTATTTTGTTTATCTTTTGACTTAATGTGCAGAGCACAGAAGCAGAGTGAAGACACATGGTGATTTTCTTTTCCCTTTTGGCAAAGGAAATCATGTTTGAAAACAAAACGGGTCTTGTGGTTTGGTATCAGTATCACTCATTTCTCTGTCTGTGATAGAATCCATAAACTGCCATGATGTTTCTTTCAGAATAAGGGAGATAGATAGCCTCTGAGCTAAGTGAATACAAATAATTCCTTGAACAAAATATTTTAAATCAAGTTATACAATTATGGTGTGATTAAGAATAAAATATTTTCTTAACTTTACTTACAACTAATTTGTCCTGAACCTAAAAAAAGGTCTATGTCTCCACAAAAGATAGGAATTTTGTGCCTTGATTTATTTAAGACCAGACTACACTGAAGCAGCAGCTGAGATGACAAACTTCAGTGAGTAGCTGGGCTTATGGAAAGGCACAAGGACATACCTTAAAACAGATGAGAGGGCACCTTCTTTTGTGCTTAAAATAAAACTCGGATGAAATTATGATACATAAGTGCAAAAAAATTCRTCTGGAAAACCCAAGCATTTGAAGTCTCTGAATATCTCTGACCCACTTAAAACTCATGAGGCACTTACCTGTCAACCTGAAATTTGTTTGGGCAGGCTTACTCCAGTGCCTGACTGTGGGCAAGTGCACATAGTTGTAAGGAATTCGCTCATGCTTTAGCTCTGGTTTGATCCAGCTAGGACGAGGAAAAGCTTAAACTGCACCTAAGTCTGCAGAAGAACCAACTTCACTGAACATTTTCTGCCCATGCCTGGTGCACAAGGACAGTCTTGCACAGGCAGGCAGCCCTAGCCATTCATCAAATGCTGCTGCCCTTTTCATTAAAGCAGTCATACACAGGATGGGAGTGCGCTGTCCAAGTCCTGTCTTACCTTGAGGAGATTCAAAATCTTCCATTTCCCACCATCAGCTCTTCTCTCTTCACCTTGCCCCCTGGATCTGGGCTGCTCTGCAGTCAAAAATCAAAATGGCATGGCACAAGGAGGAGAGCAGGAAAGAGAGGCTGTTCTGTACCTGTTGATATTTACATGAGAAAGACAGACTGACATTCAAATCTTTGACTATTTAATGCAGAATTCCTCCAAAGATTTTAGGTGACACCTTTGAATCTTTTCAGTGACAAATACCTACTTTTTAGGAATGCAGTGCCCATGTCTGAGGTGACCAAATTTGTACTCTTTTATTTTTCTTTAGATGACTTAAAGCACCAAACTGGAGAAGATATACAAAAGAGCATATTCTTTCCCCCAGACCCTATCTACCCAGAAGATATGAAATATTACCAGCTTAGAACAGTCCTCCAGTCAAAAATATAACTTGACAACCCTGATTATTTATGTTCCAACAACGAAGGAACAGAAGATAAGACTCTCAGTGAAGTTTTAAAAGCACAATAACTGGCTTACTATCTGCCAGAACAACTTCTTGACAGCTAGTTATGGAATTTTCCTGAGGAGTATCAGGGGGTGATTGAGTAAAAGCTGGAGTATACATACATATTTACATATCTACAATCAAACATTCTTCTTACTGTATGTGAATATTTATGCATGAATTACCTTTGAAACAAATTCTCTCCTGAAATTCCTTGTCACAGAGCCATAATGGGGTACAAGCTTGTCTCCTTCAGAGTCTTGTGTGTATACACTCAGTGATACATTTTCAACTGATCCTATTTTCCATACCATGGTACATAGGTATGTACTGTATATGCCATTTACATCTATCTGTATGTATGTTCTTATGGATGTGAGTAGTTGTGTCTGAAATGGCATATACTGCCACCAACTTGCAACCTGTACTGCAAATACAGTACAAGAAGTGTGACTTATCAGTTTTGAATAGGATTATGAATTGTTTTTTGATTGTCAATTGTTTTACTTAGTCACTTAATAAAAAATCATTATACTCTATAGTCTAGAGATTTGGGCATTTTTAGTTTTTTTCCCCATAAAGAGAATTAGTAAATTGGGTTATCACATACATTAAGCTACTTTTATGATATTTTATTTACCCTTAAGATACTTACACATATACATAAATACAAACATACCAAAGTGCAGCAATTATTTAACTTGAAAAGTTAAGAGCTGAAAAGTCAGGATGAAGTAAAATTAGAGCTGTTTGTACAAACTTAGTTCTAACTTGAAGTACATTCTTTAGTAACACAACCACATATTATTACTTTTCCTTACAGGAATCTTGTGATTTTAGTGCTGAAGATGGACAGAGTTCATTTGATGAGCACCTATTTCATAGTTTCTTTTTCTTTGTTCAATGTTTACTATTGTGTAACTTCTGTATAAGCGAAATAACATAGCTGGGAGAAATTTGGTGTTTGGCAATAGGCTCTACAGAGTATTTGGCAAGAGAATAAAACTAGATTATATACACGTCTATCAAAATTAAAAAAAAAAAAAAAACACAACAAAACTAAAAAAAACAAAACCACCTGAAAAAATGGTGGCCAGTGACTGCCACAGTTATTACTAAGGATGCCTACATAAAATGCATAATGCCATTATCATAGCATGGCCAAAACTGCATGTGTCCAGAATGACTTATCAGTTTAAGTTCTTACATTTTAAGTTTAGGGAACTTCTATGTACTAGGTGGAAATTTGTTTAAAAGTGCAAGGTAATTCCAGGATGATTTTTGCAGAAAATTATATTAAAGAGGAAACCTGAGGATCATTTAGGGGATAATAAACCTGTAACAAGACACATTTTTTATTGACTGCAGAAATATAGCCTCTTTGGAGATCTTTCTGAAATGTAAATAAGTGCTAGGAAGGAAAAAATTGAGATATGCAACATTTTTTTGTTTCTTCCCAAATGCTTTTATCTCTTTGTTAGTTACATTAATGGTTCACTTCAGTCATGAATCTGACCCTCACCCCTCTTTAAGAATATTACATTGGCATCAGATGACTGCTGCCCTCATCTATTAATAATCTCAAACAATGCCCTTTCAACTTACTTCTGAGGTTCAGTAGACTACAAGAGGATTTCTGTTCCTAAGATGAACTTAGTTACTATGTTGCAGGTGGGTTTCTTTTTTACTCTAATGAATATTATAACTTGAGAATTAGCATATATATAGATGAGAAATATTTTGTAGGGTGTTCTTAGCATTATGATTATAATTAATAATAATATCACATAAGTACCCCATTGACATGGAATACGTCCCAGTAGGAATTAAAGCACTTTCAAAAATTTGCATAAAATACTCATAGTCAATGTCATAAAATATGAAAACAGTTCAAGATCAAAATATTCCTAAGGAGTAAGTCTCTGTAATTGCTAATATCAAGGAGAAATCTGAAAAATGGATTTGTCTTGTGAAGAGCTAGCTCTTTCAATCTCACAGAGAAATTTCAGGGTTCTTACTGAGAGATTTATGAAGGCAAGGTAACCATATTTTTTCATTTGTGATCCTGGTAAAGACCCTTTAAGTGATAAATTCAAGAGACAATCCCTAAGGAAAAATGGAGGAAACTAAACAAAGAATCATAAGAGAGCAATCTAACTATACAAGAATCTTTTTTTTTTCTGTTATTGGAAAATTTTCACAAAGAAAATCTGGAGACAGGTGGAGAAAAGCTGATAATTAATAAATCAAATAATATACCAAAAGAGTTGAGAACTTTTTTCTTAAAATGCAAAATCTGAGGTTCCTGAGGGAGAATCTTTCTCAGCTCTTATAATCAATAGGCCCAATTATATCATAGTCAGAGAACCATGGTTCTAGAGAAAGGAAAAAACTTTCACATTAATCTGTATTTAAGAATTGTATTTCATTTCAGGTATTGGTGAAGGTAATACCATGTTAAAATATTTTACTTTGTATCTGTATTATCAGTGACTGTACACAGGAGTTCCCAAACAATCCAGTAGACTCAGTGAAAGTAATACATGTTAAAGTCCAGTTCTGCTTGTTCCTCACTATGCAGTAGTTTTTTATACAAAAGTTTATCTTGCCAAGCATCAATAGAAGAAGGCATTATGTCAACACATGCTCTTAGATACAGACGTCCATCATTAGTTTTATTTTTAAATGATTCACAGCTGAATCAAATATTGAATATTATAGAAAAGGGGTGCAATAGGAAATGAAAGAAAATAAATAGAAGCAGAGTTTGGGAAAAGATAATGACAAACTGAAGAAAATTGAACTTGAAGCAGAGTAAAAAGGAAGAATAATTCAAGGTCCTCTTCCTCCAGATTCYTTCCTTTTTTTGTTCTTGGTTACATTATACGGTATCATTTTAAACTATGTTATGTTATATTAATCCACATCTATCATTTTGTGGAAGATTAATGTTTTCATAGAAGTATCTGTTACAATTCCAAGCACTCTTTCTCACATGGTAGTACTGAGTTCAGAACTTAATATTGGGTATGCAAATGTAAGGTTGTTAAGTTAGAGAACAAAATGATTTTGCTGCTATGAAAATAGAAAGACTATCAATTCTTATGGTTTATTTTTTCTCCATTTATTCATTATTATGTGTCTGTTTTAGCTCTTCCCTCAGATTCTTGAGGTACTTCTGAAAAGATGTAAGTAATGAAAACAAAAACCAATGTTCATTAACATATAAGCAGCAGATGCTTCCTGCTTACCAAGTATATGCAAAATAGAAGGTTGGCTGAGAATAAACAGTTCCAGTAAAGTATCTGAATTTATGGGGGATACTTCCAGTAATTAAAAATAGCATATACTTATTTTGCCATCAACTCTGATCTTGGTAGCGATCACTGATTTTAATAGTACTGATTAGAATGGTCCAACTTGTGCGATCAGACCACCAGTTTATGTATGTCCATGTGTGTCCCTTTTGCCCATGAACAAGATGAACTGTGGAAAAAAAAATATGTTAAGAATTGAAACTACTCTCACATTCATTTGCAGATCTTGCTTTTTGAAACTACACTTTAATTAACTTTCCTCTGATCCTGGTTGTATAAGCACATAATTCTTATATTAATACAGACAGTCCCATTACCTTTATTGGGAGCACTCAAATACTGTGTTAATATTAAGAATGGGCTTACATGTCCTTAAATGTAGCYCATGTGTTACACCTCAGCATTATGTGGCTCAACTCTCCACAGCATTAGCTGAGGTTTATGTCAAAGCAAATCCACTTCTATAGATGGAGTTTCAATGACATGAATCCAGTAAGACTTTGTGGAGAAATAAGCATTAAATATTACAACCTAGGAATTAGATTGTCATGATGCCAGGACAGTATTAAAAGACAAAAAGAGACATACACCTTGGCTGGGTTTCATTAGAACAGGAACTTTCTGTCTTCTAGAACTTATCTCAAATTTCTGCATTACATAAGGATGTTGAAGTCACAAAAAGCAATTATTTTCTGTTATTAGTATTGCGGAAATAGTATTTAAATTATATGGTTCTTAAACTTAGTAAAATTGAAAAGTGTAATAAATGATGTCTGAATTTTATGATTCCTTGAATTTCCATGCAAATTATATGTTTTTACATAATAGACTCGATTGCTTCACATTCACCAAATTCCTGTAACTGATAAAAACTTGCTTTTTTTACCTTTTATAATGGGAGTCCATGCTTTATTTGCAGGATGAGTAAGAGGAGACATGTAACAAGACTAAGTTTTGTCTTTGGGCAAAAGTAAAATAAATCACAGGAAAAAATGAGTTTCTACATAGAAATATGAAAAACATGGATTAACACACCAAACTGCTGTTGAATAAATTAATAGTTTTTAAAAACTGGTCATGATTTTCAAGTCCAGCTTATCAAGATTTGTAATAAAATGCTTGTTTTCAGCACTAAAACTCTTCCCTGTGTAACAACAGTCAGCAATGAAGGTTTCAAAGTAGCCCAGATCAGTGACTCCAGATCTTAAAAACAAATCTCTCCCTGATGTTCATATATTAAAATAAGGGGCACTGTGAATGCAAAAAGGATATGCATGTTGGATTGAGGTGTTTGAAACAAAATCCTGGAGGTCAAGAACGAAAAACAAAATAACATCACTCAGGTATAAACAAGAAAATCTCATGTATAGAAAATTCCAGTTCCTGGGGTTAAAAAAAAAGATAGTACTCTTATTGTCCTTATACTTTTAACAACTCTGTGGACTAACCAAAATGTCCAAAGATTTGGTTTTCTCCTTGATACGACATTGTTCACAGGAAGGGACAAGTTTACATCTTTTGCTACATACATAGTTTACATACTTTTGCTCTAGAGAGACCCTACAGCTGATTCTCCTCTTGCTTACCTTGCTTTAAAATTGAAATGGCTTCATCAATCATGATTCGCATCAGTAAGTGAGAGAGAAATTGGGGCTCTGGAGTTATTAATCTTAGCAGTTTACCACAAACACTTAAATTCTGAATGAGACAAATTGTTCCTTCTGAAAGTGACAGCATGTGAAACAAAATTAGAAAAGGATAATTTTTCCTTCTGAATTTTCAGAAGGCCTTCAGAGAAAGCAAACTTTATTCCACTGACCTGTTCTAATAATGAAACAGAAACCAAGGGGTTTGGTAAATTATTTAGGGGATCACCTGATGCTGACTATGGATTATCATGGAACATTTTTACAGCTATAAAATTTTAAGTATTTGAGGAATATAGTGAAGAGCAACAATATGCGTTACTATTAATTCTACAGCAATAAAAATGTCCTCCTGTCTGTCACTTTAGTTACAGCCATATATTATGGACCAATTATTACCATAACCTCTATTCAAATACGTTAAAAAGTAAAGTGCGAAGACTATAAGTACTTCATTTGTTTTTTCATTGGAGTAAGTGCTCATAAGTCTAAAGGACGTTCCAGATCTATTATTTATTATCTTTCTAATGTGTAAAAGCACACGGTGGACACATAACAAATTTTTACAGATATTAGTACTGTCATACCATACCAACAAGGCCTACAATTTTTTCTGTCTTGTGTCTAAAAAGCCAATTCTGTTGAAACATGAACCAGCTCTGTCCTCAGGCCTCATACATCCAAAGCTGACTTGGCAAACATTCAGCTTCAGGAACCTAGTTCAGCCATCCATCTTCTTCCTGCTCTATATAGTCAGCGGAGGGAGATAGGTTTCTCCAGAGGAAGATTAAAAGCAGAGGTCTACCACAGAAGACCCCTATGACAACCCCGTTTGCATTGACTTTGCAAAGTCAGGGGAAACTACCAGCTAACCTATTTGGCTAAGTTCAGTGCTTAGCTGTCGGTGGCCTGAACATCTTCACATTTTCGGTACTAGTCATTCAGCCTTACACCAGTTCCGCAAGCAGGGATATGTTGAGGATGACTTCCTATCATTACCTGTTATCTCATGCACACTTCTGATTGTCTGTTTGGTGCTGAAAGGGTGAAAGCACTTCCTAAACTTTTTTCTGTGTGAATGCCCTTATTGTTGTTATCATAAGTAGCACTGAGTCAGTAGTAGCAATGGCAGAAAATTTTTAGCAAAAGAAATCTTCAATTATATCCAGGAAGGGAAGATAACCTCTTTGTCTGTGTTTCTTGAAGTGGTTGGCAGTCTTCACAGCCCTTCATAAATACTAGACCACAGCTTGAAACATATTTCTTTCAGAGAACCATAAATCAATATCTAATTGGCTTATTAACTCATCTGATATGATTACTGCACCACTTCAATTTCAGCTTCTTATATCATAAAAATATTAGGGCTATTCTAGCCTGCCCAGTAAGGGAGAAAAGAGGTGGTCATATTTGTTTTTACCATGTTAGGTTGGACTCAGTTGTGGTCAATGACATTACATTTTTCCTGCTCATTTCTGACTACTGGAGAAAAAACAAATAAGTGTCCTTTTCCTCTATTAATAGGATTTGGTCTTCTTCTGGGACTACCAAGATCTAACACTAAGTAGTTCATCACTGGACTACGTGGTCCTCGTCACCAGAAGCATCAGGCTCGGTAATGTTAAACTGTGGTGGGGGGGTAAAGAGTCTTTGGTGCTCTCTGTGCTTTCCTACATCTCTCATTATCATTTCTAAACTGCCCAACACCGCCACAAATTGCTGAGCAGCATTATCCTGAGCCACACTGCCTTTTGATCAGTTTGGACTCTCGCTGTGTACATTGCCTGGGCCTGACTCACTTTGCAAGAAGTGATTTATCATTGCTGCCCTCTTACACAGCRAGACGTGTGGCAGTCACTGTAGTCAGGCTTAAGGCGTACAGAAATGTACTTTCAGTCCGAAGAGGTTTAAGAAATGGACCAAAAATCTCTGATGTTAGTATACAAGGACCTTTCGTTCTTTTCTGAATCACCCCAGATCTGAAAAAATTTGAGAATGAACGAACATGTCTGGACTAGCTGTGTCCCATTTCCACTGGTATTTTTAGTGTTGCAAAGTACACACTGATAAGTATCTTTCAAACTGGGCTCATGTATTGATCTTATGTCTGAAAAATTTAAGTGGTCATAAAACCAGGGCTAAAAAAAATGCTAGACCAGTCTCTTTCTAATTATGGATAAAGTGGCTTTTAAAACAATATATTCCCAAGAAATGTGCCCAATCTGAGATCAAATTCTACAAAGCTCCTGCTTAGAACAGCAGGATTTTCAGATGTATGAGCACATAAATTTATAGAATTTTATTATAAAACAGCATTGTGTGCAAGCATGCTGAAACTGCAGAGTGTACTTGCGATGACCCAGGAGACAACATATTTATGTAGAAGATGAAATATTCTCACTGTAAATAAAATAATTTAAATCCCCAGAGCACAGTTTGCTGGAAAAATTCACGTTCATTTAATAACAGGTTGAACCATAAAGGACTTAGGTATTTGATAAGAATACTAAAAATTCTCAAACTTGCACCTTTTTTGTATGTGAGCAGATAGTGCTCAAGCACTAACACCTTTAGGTATGGCTGATCATATCAATATGCAGAAAATTCACCTGCCCAAATGGGGGTTATATATCTTAATCCAGAAACTGGCACACAGGTGCACATACATGACATGGCTGAAAAATCTTTTGCTAAATTAAACAAGCATTTTTGGAAAATTCTGACCTTAAGATTTTGCCAGTTTGACAGTTGCAAAATATTGCTGAAGAGAGATTTATAATTTGCATTTAGGAAGTATTTCACTTTCGCTTGAAGAAGTAAACTGAATTCTGATTTCCTGAGAGTAGCACTCTCAAAGCACTGATAACAATACAGCCCCAAAGGAACAGTTAAGTTTTAATTTTATAAAACATAATATTAGAAGACAGCAAAAGGAGGACCTATCACAAACATCTAGCCACAGCAGCCATAAGAATATCTTTTTTCAGAAGTGGGGAAATAAGTTCCTTTTCCAAGAGGTGTATTCTCCTGCTGTTTCATTACCACTGACTTTTCAGATTGGGTCTATCGTGGTGGAGCATCTCGCAGAATATTTCTTCACCAATCTGGCCTCCCTCCATAGCAGACTTTGGTATTCCTGGCAACAGGACCCCAGAGGAAGCATCAGAAGAGAAGGTGCCAGGGATGCTTGAAGGGAATCACTTTTAAAGGTAAGGAATATTGTGAATATGAGAATACACAGGGATCTATTGACATCAGTCCTGGGCAACATCAGGGCTCTTCGGGAGTGGAATTTCTCCCTTGAACTCGTGTCACACGCGTAACCAAGGTGTCTCTGTCCTGCACATCTGTACTGGTGTTTTTCCAGAGCCAGACAGAGAGAATGCCTCTCTGCCTTTTGTTAAACCCGTCCTGTTGTTTGCAGCAGTTTTGAAATATTTTTCATCTCTGGCTCTTCCCCCAGCGTTATAGGGTGATGCCAATCATAAATACACTTTAAAAAGGAATTGATAAAAAGAGAGAAGTAGAAAAGGAGTTAAAGACATGAAAAAAATAGAAATTGGGGGGCGGGCAAAAAAATAAAAAGGAGAAACTGAAGGCATCAGTGGTGGATAATGTAGGTGAGATATTTGAAAGCACACCAAAAGTGATGGAAAGGAGTTGCCAAAATAAAGAGAAATACAATTCAAGGGCAGAGCAAAGTTTCAACTGAGATCATGAGTGAGGCAAGAAATTTAGCCAATGACAAGAATGAAGGGTGGGAGCCAAAGATGGGAAAAAAATGGCTGGGCAAGAAATAAGTGCTTTAAATGGTTTGGGGCATTAGAAGCTAAGCAACGAGTAACATGGGAAACTGGTTGGATATTTATTTATTTTTATTTTTATTATTGTTGCTGTTGTTGTTGTTGTTACTGGTATCGTTAATTCTTTCCTGTGCATATACTATGCTAGACTTCTCACATATCTTTACTGGGTAAACTGATAGTAGATCAGCTGTCCCTCATAAATTGTCTAAATTTCAATATCACCAATATTGCTTACATTCAGGATTAGAGCTTTCAAACACATCCTCATCTGAGTTTACATATGCTATAAATTTATATTTCTTAGGCAGTTCTGTACAGCCACTAGTTTCGTTCATGCGGAAACAGGTATGGGCATGTGTATAGTGAACTGAATTAAACTTAATACAGATATCTTCTTAACAGAAATCATACTGAGAGTTTCAGTATGGCTTCAGATTGTTCCAGCAACCAAGGTTGGAATTAAAGCCTTTCATATATATATATGCATATACATATACACATACATATACATATAAACATACACATATCCATCACATTACATTATGTCAAGACATGAGATTGATTTGCAGTTCCCATCAAATTACAAAGATAAGTATTTTCTCAATGCAGAATAAAAGGACACTAGTTTATGGTAACCACAGCTTGACTGGGACATGATCTTTTCTGTGTGCTTTGCAGGAGCTCCTCAGAAAATATATTGTGTTATTTCACATTACAAAAGGAAAAAAAATAGTTTTCATTCTTGTTAGTCTAAGGGATTATTTGAAATCTAGTGTTATTAGTATGCCATCTTTATAAATATATAGTTTTTTGTTGCCTCTGAAGTGAGTAATCTGATTTAGTAACAGGGTAAATTTGCATAGATATGTAAACCAAGAATTACATGGGAGGACTGCATTAAGCTGGTTTTATTTTTAAACTGTATATATTCTGTTAAAGAGACAATGATTTGAAAAATGCAGTAATTTCTTCTGATAGAAGTGTTCAGACTTGGCACCTGATTTCTGCTATGAAATATTTACACTCAAGTGCTATCTAAATACGTTTTGTGTTGCATCTCATACACATTTCCAATAATCTGTCTGTTTGATTGCATAGGCTACACCCATCATCATGGAGTGAGAGTGCTTAATGAGTTTCTAACCTCCACAAATCAACTGCTCAAAGGAAAGAGCAAGCAGAAGATAATATTTTAACTCAAAATATTGTAACAGTATTAGCAAAATACAAAGAGATAAAATGCAGAGCAGTATACTCAGTRCTTCAGTGACAGGAATGAAAAGGATAAGGGGACATAGACAGATGACAACTCAAGTACAAATGAACATGTCACGTATTGCTTGGAAGACCTCTCTTGAAGACTAAATCACCAAAGGTGGCAAATTCCCTTTAGCAGAACCATTTTGCCTCAGTTTGTATACATCTGTGGCTTGTTGCTACCCATGTGTCAGATAATACAGCTGGCAATAAGAAGTCAGCGATGACTAGCTTTGCACATAACTTCTGGTGCCAGCATTAAGAGGAACAGACAGTTTTAACTATAGGCATCAGGGACTGATTGATATATCATCACAGGCTTAGCTGGCTTGTTTATCAACACTATGGGAAGAATATTGTTACAGCATCTTATGATGATGTAGTGTGCAGAGTCTGAGACTGTAATAGGACTATTACAGCATAGATTTTTGCATATAACATGCAGTATGATTTGCTGACTGTGTTGGTCAGAGAGGAGACAATTAAATAATATATAAACCAGTTCATCAGTGTCCCATTAACTAAGCATCTTTTTTATTTCTTGGAAATACAGGCCTCTTTAAGATCTGCCAGCCCTCACCAACTCTTCAAAATCTCTCAGGTGGGTTGCTCAGACTGGTAAGCAATAATATCTGAAGAACTGATAAGTGTCAAAAGTCAGGTGCCTGCAGACAATTAAAAGAAAGCTGTAAGCCATTGATCAGAAATTCTCTTTGCTCTTCCGATCAATGGCAAAGTTAGCAATGCCATCCAACTGCAGTATGTGCAGTCAGCAGGATTAATTCCTCCGTAAACTCAGCTTAAAGAGGTGCAATTGGAAGCTGTACTAATATATAGTTAGTCTGGGTTTATGAGGTCATAAATACAGGTCATAATGTTGTGGAGTATCAACACTGACACTATCAAGGCACAGCAAGGAAACAGTTCACTAGAAGCAGGAGTCTACAAACAAAGCTGAAAGGAAACATTCAATCTAAGAAACAGCTTGCAGTTAATTTATGTTGCTTCATGCTTTTTTTTTTTTTTTTTTGGCTTCTCTTAAATCACAGGATTAGCAATTTATGCTAATGCTTGCCTTTCCTTTGCAAAAGAAGTCAATCTGCTTCTTTTCTTTCAATTTAGAAAACAATCACTTTGTGTGAACAACTGTGGTTTTTACTTTGCCACAATTAAAAACTTTTTTTTCCCGAAAACATCCCTGAATTATAAAATTCTTTGAGAACTGAAATGTACGAACACACTTCAACATAGGATAGGCTTTTTACTAAAACCCTGCATCCAAACATCCACTAAAGTTTGTGGGTGCCTTGAAATCGGACTGTAGCTTCAGATTTGAATTTTACAAAGTGACCTTTTTGTGAAAACAGGCAGAATTAAAACCCCCAGATCAGACTGCCAAGCTCCACATTTTGAGTTTCTGAAACTTCCATCTAAATGTTGCGGTTTGAGGCCATGTCTTGTTTTCCTTTCATGATATAATACTAAGTAAATCTGATAACTCTAAATCATAATCCTTACAGCTGACCTTCAGACTGGCAATGCCTGTTTAAAACTTATTAAAATCAAACTGCTATAGTGACCACACCAGTGATACTAAATGGCACCACAAAATATGCCCTATAGGTCATAAACAGAATATTGAAGTAAAAGACTCAGTTACATTGATCTAAATGAAAGATGGAAAACAAGGATATGTGTTTCACCAGTTGTGCACATTATATAAAGTTATTTCAAAAAACATTAATCACATTTGCTTCTGATGCTCAAACAACTCAGCATTGCCCTTGGAAGAGTTTTATTGCTTTCTGTGTTGTTTATTTAAACACAATCTTTTCAGTATCACACAGGCATCGCTTTCCAAACTATAAGATGATTTCTACCGTACTTAGGTTATCAAAACACAGCTATGAGAAAAATCAGAAACTTTTCTGTAAAATGGGGCCCCTCCTCTTTTTAGCAGGTCAAATTTTAGACAATATTTATTAATATAATCCCAAACCCAGTGTAAGATTTTCACTGACTTCAGATCAAAACTATATTAATCTTTGAATGTAGAGGCCTGGACTCCTGCAATGCTGAGCACGCAGCTGTAGTTTAGCAAACACATAATAAATGTTTCTTCCCATCCAGCATGAAGAAGGTCACTTCAAAATTAAATGTATGAGGTAGCTTTAACCCACCTACATAAACCATTCTGAAAAATATTTGCCTTTCTGTGACAGAAGGATATTACTGCATTAAAGAGATTAAATTTACAATTCAATTTTAAACACTTTTTAAAACATATACTCAATAGCATTAAGAGTACAAGATATTTCAGGCTGCCCTTGAAGAATATACACAAAATACAACTGCATGCCTCAGCCTAATTTGTGTTGCAGTCAATCATTGTGAAGCTCAGAAATAGATGGTATGTCTCTTCTTAGTCCCTTAGGAATAGATTTACATCTATTATTACTATACAGCTAATCAGGGTACAAAATTCCTGTCCTGACTAGAACTACTCCTGGAAAATTCAGAATGCCTTGAGGGTTCTTTACATGGGTAAAAAATACTTCTTCTTTTGATTAGAGACTAGTATACAAATCTACAACCTCAGTGAATGCCAAAGAAGCAAACAGGTCTCCTTCAATTCTCCACAGGAGAAAATCACACAAAGATGTGTGCTCAGACTGCTAAATCTACTCACTCAGCTTCCATGAGCAGTAGTAGGAATTGCACAGGTGTACAAAAGAAGAGATCTTCACTCTTATTTTGCTCTGGATACATCATCCTGGTTTTAAAGGGAACTTTGTTATAGTTTTTTCTTCCTCTGAGATATAATAGATAGAAGAAGCAGCTAAAATATTTCTGTACAAGATTTTTCTGTGTATTCTCATGGGTAAGCTAAGATTTTCTTTCTATGTAGTTAGCCGTTGTTTTTACTCTTGTTAATAGAACTCTTTCAATATTTAATGCTTCTTAATTGTGTGTATTGTATTTGAAAGGTATAAAGCCTCATGAAAGATAAGATAAAAGCTAATGAAAGTCAAACAATATTTTCTATGATAGTAACTCACTAAATCCTGGAACTCAGTGTTCCTATCCTTTCTTTCAAAGTTTTACTAAACACTAAGATCAATGGAAAAGTCTCATTTGCTTTTTTCCATAACTTTGTTCTTCAAAGCCTTATTTACAGAAGTAGACCATCTGCTGCCATAAAATGTTTATAAGTTTTTAGAGTCAGCTTTGCTACTTAGATCCAACTGTAAAGACAACAACTTCATTTAATTAATTAACTTTGCTTCTTTTTAACAAGGCCTTTTTTGCAGGCAGCAAACAACTATAAATGATTGACATCAGTTGCATCTTATTCTTACACCTATGTATGCAATCTTTGGATACAAACTTCTGCATGTACAAAAAAGCTTTCTGTGTCCAAATGCTCTAACAAACCCCATTACCACCATTCTACCACTGAACTTTTCCTAATGGCAGTATTGTCATGTGGGCACATTTGGCCCATTTATTCTGACAGGAAATAGAATGTAGTGTACAACTTTATTATTAAGCAGCTGTAAATGGAAAACAAATGCCTAGCTCCATTACTGAATTGATTTATTTTAATAGTAAAATCACTTTTCACCTTAGATATTTACTATTTAAACAAAAAGATGTTTTGATTTCATTTCTCACATCTCTGGAGATAAAATGATGTCTGGCATTTTCTCAACTCCAGTCATCTTTACATGTTTGCCTTCTCAGGTCACTGACAGCCAGCATTAAAGTCACAATACTGTTATATATTTATTTTTTATTTTTGCTTCATAAAATACTTAACATTTTTTTCAGAATTATTGAAAATGTACTTTTTTGTCTCTGCGTCTGCTCCAGGTTCTGAGATAAAATTGGGATAGCTCACTTGGCCGCAATGGAGTTATACAGCCTAACATCATGGGGATTGGAGCCCTTATTTATAGGCAGTTAAGAGGCTTTGAAAGGTCAAAGTCACTCTTTCTTTCTTTGGTGATTGATTCCCTAGTTACACTCTCAGAAACATTAAAAGATGCTTCTGAGGAAAATCACTTCCAAGTGTCTCCCCAGTGTACTTATATGCATACTTGAACTATAGTTCAAAGCATCTGTGTGCTGGTGCAAAGTTATTTTTCTTAGTTGAAAGACATACTTCAAGGAAGAAGGAACCTTCATTTGAATATTTGGCTAGTCTGAGAATCCACTAGATAAAATCTGCCATGTGGTTAAGAAGATTTAGGTTCCTGTACTAATAGATTACCATCTACTATGGTCTTAGTACATCCCCAAAACTCTTGACAGTTTCTGAAATGACTATAGCAGGGTGTGTCAAGTTGGAATGAGACTCAGGAGCTAGTAAAGCAAGGCTTATCAATAGACTAGCCGTAGTGTGTTAGTTTGTTCAATGTTAGCTGTTTGGAAGAAATACCAACGTTTCTTAGGAAACATCAAAGTGCTTGCAAAAAAACACATGAAAATGCAATGTGACTGAAAAAATCACTTCAGAAGCCCCTCCAATGAAGCTATGGGCAAACCATTTTTGCAAATATCAATGACCCAAGATAAAGCAGCTTCCTGTTTCAAAAGCTTATATAGAAGGTTCACTTGCATAGAAATCCCTCTAAGCACATCCTGCATCAACTTACCACTGACTTCCAGAAGCTGCAGGAGCCACCCTTGTAGTTCACAGTAGATCTTCATTATAAGAAGTTTGATAAGAAACCACTGATAAGCAAGTCAGTAGAGGTCATGGAGAAAACAGACTTGCAGCTTCCAGAAGCAGAGGAAAGCCCTATCAGAAAGAAAGAAAGAAAGAAAGAAAGGGAAAGAAAGAAAGAAAATGAAAGAAGGAAAGAAAGAAAGAAAGGAAAGGCTAGAATGTTGTAGAAGGATAAAGCGGTGGCTATGAGTTTTGTTTTATGGACATAGGACAAAATGGAAGTAAATATAGAGGTGATTTATGGAAAGGTTAATTGGTAGTTAGTGAATGGTGGAGGTTCTGATGGAGTGAAGGTGAGTCACAATAAGTTACTAGGTCACCTAACTATGTATAAACTAGATTTTGAAGGGAGACAAAGTGAAAGAAGAAAAAAATACATTTCTTCCTGAAAAATTTGATCTAATTTCCCTGCAGTAACTTTTAGGGCCAATAATGATCTTGTTTTGGACATCCACTGTTGACTGTCCAATTATGGTTGTGCCACTTTCAGAAAAGCATGGATAGCATTGATCTTTCTAATGTTTTTATGTGATAAAACTATGTCACCTGGAAGTGTTAAAAAATGAAAGTGGGATTAAATTCTGCAATTTTAGGAAGCAGAAGAGAATTCCAAGTTGGATCRGCTGGAAAAAAAAAGATCAAGACAAAAAATATAAATGAAAATTGGGAACACTTTAAGACCACATAAAGAAAACCATGATCCTTCAGAGGAAGAAAACCATATTAGGTAATAAGCCAGTGACATGGTCTAGAGGGAAAGTAAAACTATGCAAATAATCAGTCCAAGGATCATCCATAACCAGAGATTTTTCAGTCCAAACTCAGCATTACAAAAAAAAACCAACAAACAAGCACAAAAAAACCCCACCTATGTTCTTGCTCAACCAAATTAATTCAAGSAAAGCTTAGATCATGCGAGTTAGAAGGCACTGAATGATCCCAGAATCTCTTTGGTAGTTTAATAGAAATCTGCARTGGAAAGTACAAGTACTATACAAGTTAATTTACTGTGCCCTCAGCAGTTATGCACCACTTTAAAGTATTGATGCAAATAGGTAGCAAAAGAGGAACTTGAACAGTCATTTTCCTGGAAAGGAGAACCTGATCCGAATTAGCAGAGTAGCCTCACTAGACAATTCACTTTTGAGGACTGATTCTCTGTTGAGAAGGGTTAAGAGAATATCTTGCACCACTTCTCATGCCATTCAGGCAGGCCAAGTGCAGTTTAGCTGAGATAGTCCACAAAGCCGACTTTTCTAGTACTCAGTGCAGAAAATTCCTCAGACCTACAACAGAACAAAGTCACTAGATGTTTTCCACAAATGAAGTTAACATTTTCTCATTGTCTGCCCATGCAATCAAATTATTTTTCAACCTCAGTGAAATGAAATGAAGAATGTGAGAGGAAAAACCTATGCTGAAAATGGATCTCTGCAGTGGGTTTATTTTTCTGACCATACAGCTCACTCTTGCACTATCTAGGGCTCACATTCTTTGCAATTGCCCCAATATTCCTAGGCTCTAGATACTTATAGGTTACAGGGATTACTGGAGAAATGAAAAAATCATGACTGGGTTTCTGTAATTTTTTCTAGCATTATGTCATAACAAAAGGAGGTTTCAGATTCTGGTATTTATCAAGTAGTAATAAACTTGAAATTGGCTTGAAACTATGCAATCATTGAGTGCAAAGAAATTAATACTGGGGCCCAGTTTATGGTTCAGTTAGCAGAATGTCTTCTGTGCAAAGAAATGCCAGCTCTCCTGAAAATATGTTTGCCCTTTGCTCTGAAAAAGACAATTTGTTATTTTCTGTCTTATGAAGGTTGCCAATAATGTTGCCAAAAAAAAGTCCTGAATAATCGAGGGTGGTCATCACTGTCGCTTTCCTTAAATCAGCTCCTTCAAGATCAAGAGAGTGTGCACGTACGAATCACTGCACACCTATTCTTTTGCAAGTGCAGAAGTAACTAATCACTGAACTACAGTAACATGATCTTCAAATTTAATCTCTTTCCTGTTGATTCCTTTCCATAGGGAAATTTTCTTCCCCATGCTCAAAATCCAATCACAAAAGCTTTCCAAAGTAAACTTTTATGACATTTCAATTTTGAGCAATAAAAAACTATTAAATGTGCAGGACAGTTAAAAATAGTTTAAAAGAAAACTTTATAGTTCTGATACATCTCCAAAGACTAGAAYAGCATTCTAGAATTGATAAAGTGTACTGGTTCAAGATTTATGGTCACAATATTTCTTCATATTCTTAAAATAAAAATTCCTGGGACTTTTCTAAGTTTTGTGCAGGAAGAATGGGAAAGATCTTTTCACTTCAACACCCCAAAATAGCTAATATCTCAGTAGTTCAGCTTTCTTTTCAACCTCAGGATAATGTTTAGTTCTTCAGCTGATAAAGAACATCAGTGAATGGTTGGATATTGGTTATGCTGGCAGAAATGAAAATATGAGCATATTTGCATTATTTTTGTTCATGAGAGCAAAAACATAAATTGTTGTCTACAAAATGTTAATACCTTTAAATGAGGTCAGTAAAACCCTTTTGAGATGACCATTCAATACACTTTCTTTAGAGAATGTCATAATACTCACTGAAAAAAAATATGGTCCAGGCAAAACAACCTTCTCAAAGAATTGACAAAGTAATAAATTATTGAAACAAAGCTTTTGTTTGGGGAATTTTCAATAATAATATATGTTTTGTGTAAACACATGGAGATTTATGTCTATAAATATGAATAAAAATGTGTGTGTCTGCATATGAGCAAATTATAATAACAACACAAACATGCCCAGTTCAGCAAAACACTTAATAGTATGCTTAACTTCAGGCAAAACTGAGGATAATGACACTATCAGAACGCTTAAAGTATTTTTGCAGGCTTTGATGAGTCAGGACTGAAGAGGTTTTCCACCTTTCTTCTGACTACACCCTTTCCATCTATTAAGTAGCAATGAATCTTCCACCATAACAATTTGCCACCCAACAGAGGGTTTGTCTTTTTTTTGTTTAAACAAGGCATCTGACTATTTTACGAGAAAATTATAGTATCAGTTATTTTATTTATACATACATATATATATATATATTTAGGGAGGTTAATCTAGAGCCATAGAGCTTTACAAGTTGCTGCTGGTAAAACTGTCGTGTGGAAACATTAGATCTAAAGCATCAAGGGAAGAAAATTACCATTCTGACATGTAATAGGCTGGAACCTGCATGAGCTTCATGTCAGCTCAGCTGTGATTTAGGAGAAAGTTCAGGGCTTCAGATCAGTTTAACTGCAGCGGCACCATCACTTCTCTGGGGCTTGGGTGAACCCATTGCAGCTAAACCAAAGTAGGTAATTACCGGATAGTGCTGGATCGATTGATAAATATATACACATTGCAATTAGCTAGATTTTTCAGTGGCAGTTTGCTAGTGGGGTTGGAAATCAGGAAAAACCGAAAGACTGCATCAAGTCACTCCATGCAGTACCTGGAGAAAGTATAAAACTCAGCTGCCTTAATAGCATTGTCTTTGTAGGTTTGGTAGTTGCTATTTTTTGCTTAATTTAAAAGAAAAGTCAAAACTTATCCTTAAAGGAAAAAAAAAAAAAGTAACACAAGGCACAACACAGTTTTTGTGCTCAAGAATTGCCACAACAGATGAATATGCTGTTTTTCAAATCTCTCCTTTGATCACAAATGAAACATGTTTAATTATATTAAAACAAGTGCTGAAGTGTTTACTTAGAAATCCACACAACAAAATCTCAGGCGCTGCCTGAGAAAACACTGAAGAAGGATGAAGTCAAACTGTAAAATCTGTTAGAAGCAAGTCAAGCTCGAAGAACATAGTCTATAAAACCTTTGAACCTGCTTAAGTTTAGGAAAGGGATTATATGAGATTGTTCCTGATAAAAAAGAGTGGACTCGGTGACCCAGGACCTTTCCACTCTACCTTGTTCTATCTTGTGATTGTTTTTTTCTCAGTTTTGTGAGGTTTTATTATTCAGGGTATCATCAGTAAAAAATCCATGCTTCTTCTCACTTATCAAGGACACATTTACTGGAGCTGACAAAGGAGGCTGTAATTCCTCTCCTTTACCCATTTCCCTCCTCCTCCCTCCCTTCTCCTGCAGTGACACTGGCTGGTGCAGGGTAAACTTTTCTGCCATGTTGGTATGTGGCATGTGGTACATTAATACCGCCTTTCCTATCACTATGATTATCACACAGAGTGTTCAAACAACTTATTAGCTCTTTTTCTACACTTCTTATTTTGAAAACACAGAATGATTTTCAGATCAAAAGAGATGCTGATTTTTGCTGTTGTGCTACTTCTTAAACAGACAGGTCCCTAGAATTGTCTTTGGGTTGATCTTCTCCTTAATATCTAAAACACCTCTTTAAATCTACCCAAAACAGGGGAACCCAATAGCAAGTCGGTGTTACTATATCTATGTCAAAGGTAATTGAAGTGACTTTGTGAAGCAAAAGATTGTTCTCTTGTTATATACATCCTACTTGATCTTTAAAGCCCAAGAACAATGATGTGACATTGGACTGGCTGCAGCCCTTCAAGTGAGTTATATAATGAATGAATCATTGCTCTTTCTGTTAATGAGAGCAATGCATTAAAAATAAACGCACCAAAACTTACATTATCACAGAGGTCTCTGCTTCACATCACTGCATATGTGAACTAAGATCAGTCATGAAATGAATCACGTAGGATGCAAAGGACCTCCAGACATCATCTAGTGCAAAGCCCCGCTCCAAGCGGGTCCCGTTACATCAGGTTATTCAGGGTCATATTCGGTTGGGTTTTGAATATTGCCAAGAATGGAGATTTCATAGAATCTCTGGGCAATCTGTTCCAGTGTCTGATCACCCTCACAGTGATTTTTTTTTCTTTATATCAGGTTGAAATTTTCCGTGTTGCAAGTTATGTCTGTTGCCCCTCACCCTTCCTCTGTGCACCTCTGAGAAAGTCTGTCTGCCAGCAGTATTGGCTCCAGTATTGACCCATGAGAAGCACTGCTAGCAATCAGACACCAGCCGGACTTTGTACTACTGACAACTAAACTTTGAGCCTGACAGTCCAGCCAATTTTCCACCCAAATTATTGTCCGCTTATCCAGCCCATATTTCACCCACTTGGCTATAAGTTATCACTCCACTTTTTTTTAATCACTTCAAAAAGGGCAAGAAGGAGGATCCAGGGAACTACAGGCCAGTCAGCCTCACCTCCATCCCTGGAAAGGTGATGGAACAGCTAATGCTGGATACCATTTCCAAGCACATGAAGGACCAGAAAGTGATCAGCAGTAGTCAGCATGGATTCCCAAAGGGGAACTCATGCTTAACCAACCTGATAGCCTTCTACAATGGGATGACTGGCTGGGTAGATGAGGGGAGAGCAGTGGATGTTGTCTGTCTTGACTTCAGGAAGGTTTTTGACACTGTCTCCCATAACATCTTCATAGGCAAGTTGATGAAGTGCAGGCTAGATGAGCAGACAGTGAGTGGGTTGAAAACTGGCTGAATGGCAGAGCTCAGAGTTGTGATCAGTGGACCAGAGTATAGTTGGAGGCCAGTAACTAGCAGTGTACCCCAGGAGTCAACATTGGGTCCAGTCTTGCTCAACTTCTTCATCAATGGCCTGTATGAAGGGACAGAATGCACCCTCAGCAAGTTTGCCGATGATCCAAAACTGGGAGGAGTGGCTGATCCACCAGAGGGCTGTGCTGCCATTCAGAGGGACCTGTACAGGCTGGAGAGCTGGGCGGAGAGGACCCTCATGAAGTTCATGAAAGGGAAGTGCGGGGTCCTTCAGCGAGGGAGGAATAAGCCCATGCAGCAGTACAGGCTGTGGCCTGACCTGATGGAAAGCAGCTCTGCGGAGAAGGATCTGGGGGTCCTGGTAGACACCAAGTTGACCATGAGCCAGCAATGTGCCCTTGTGGCCAAGAAGGCCAATAGTATCCTGGGCTGCATTATGAAGAGCATTGCCAGCAAGTCAAGGGAAGTAATCCCTTCCCCTCTACTTAGCACTAGTAGTACTGTGGAGTGCTGTATCCAGCTGTGGGCTCCCTAATACAAGAGAGACATGGAGCTACTGGAGCAAGTCCAGCGAAGGGCTGCTAAGATGATGAAGGGACTGGAGCATCTGTCATATGAGGAAAGGCTGAGAGAGCTGGGCCTGTTTAGCCTGGAGAAGAGAAGACTGAGCGGGGAGGATCTTATCACTGCCTTTAAATATGTGAAGGGAGAGTGTCAAGAGGATGGGGCCAGACTCTTTTCAGTGGTGCCCAGTGATAGGACACGAGGCAACGGGCACAAACTGAAACACAGACAGTTCCATCTGAACATGAGGAAAAACTTCTTTACTGTGAGGGTAACAGAGCACTGGAACAGGTTGCCCAGAGAGGCTGTGGAGTCTCCTTCTCCAGAGATATTCAAAGGCTGCCTGGATGCGATCCTGTGCAAGGTGCTGTAGGTGACCCTGCTTGAGCACGGAGTTTGGACTAGCTGATCTCCACAGGTCCTTTCGTAACTCCAGGGACAGACAAGTCTGGCTGCCCAGTGCTGCTGGACGGGTAAAGCTGCTGGATAGGCTTCATACTCCTTTCTGGCTGCATTTCCATCAGAAGTGTTAGCTGTCTCTGACTCTGCATCTGATCCTGTGCCCACCATGGCTACTGCACCTCAGAATGCTTTACAGTTTCATTATTCAAACCCAAATCAGACCAGGTCAGATTTTAACATATTTTTTGACATAGTACATAAAGCTCCTTGTTCATTAATAACCTCTGGAGTAACCAAATATATTTAAAATCAAGATTTACTGAGAATTAACTATACTATTAATTATACTTCAGACATGACTGGGCAGGGTCAGGGCCGTGGCAGGGCTGGAGCCGGCACCACTGGGGCATCGTGGGGCAGCGACTGACAGTCCTGGGCTGGGCTGAGATGGGGCCAGGGCTGGGTGAGGGAAGGCTGATGGTGGGCAGGGCCRGGGAGGGCTGGGAGTGACCTCCAGGGCCCTGACGAGAATTAGGTATTTTACTTTTTTAATATAAATGAAATGTAGCAACCAAGAATGCCCCAGTAAGGAAGACTAGAGCTAGGAAAAGAAAACAATCAGCAAAATAATGGAACTAAATATGTTTTGAGCATGGAATAACTGAAGTCCCATGTGTCTGATTTCCCTTTAATATTTACATGGCTGTCAAATGTACTTTATTCCTCCTTTACCTATAGATCAAACACCCCCTTTCTGCACCCTCACTTTTCTCAGCCCTGTGGCAATTTAACTATCAGAGAAAATACCAAAGCACTAGAGTACCATTTGCAACCTTCTAAATTAGTTAGCGAAATCTTTAGGAATGTGTTAAGAAGATGAATTGTTTTCATTGTTACTACTACTGGGTCTTTTTTATCGTCTACCTAAGTGGATGCATTTCTGAGAGACAGAATTCGTCTGTATTTGTTATTTTGTCCCATTGCAATTACCTGTACTCAGGAGTGCTTTACTTACATCATTCTCTATTATGATATGAGTTCATTTTGCCTGATCCTTATATTATTTGAAGTGTTACTTTTTTGTACTTTAGAATAAAGAGAAACTTAGTTTTACGGCAGTTTGACAGCTTTTCCTCCAACTGACAGACCAAAATTGATCAAATGTACATTAGAGCTTTTAACTCTGAATCATATGGTATCCTGTAGGGAATGCAGCTGGAGCAAGCTCTGATGTATTAAAAACACTGCATTCATAACCAGATCATTCACACTAAGCTTCCAGTTGCTTCCTTTATCTGCTTGACTGGCTTCCATAGTTTTAAAAGAAGTGTCCAGAGGACCTGTAATAATGTCAGACTGGAATCCTGCAAGGTCTTTGGCACAGTTTTATTGCAGTTAAGATCCAATCACTATGGCACAAGTATTCAGAAAGGACTGCTCAGATAACCCTATACAAATCCTCATTTCCTTGTATGAGGTTTTTTTTTTTAAAAAAAAAAAAAAAAAAGCAGCAGGATGGGATTTGCTATTTGAATGTTTAATAAAGTTGAACATTTTACTAGTACAGTATCACAGATGCTATTTAAAAGTGAAAATTTTTCATTGTCTCTTCAAAATTAGGAGATCTGACTGAACCCTTGCTTAGACTGACATTGACTGGGAGTAACTCCACTTATGTCAGACCATTTTCAGCAATGTAAAACATTCACAAACAGGTATTTAGTTCCAATGCTTTTGCAATGGTGTGTTTCAAGAAACTCTTTCTGTTCACAGCCKTCTGGGTTCTATGATACATAACAATGTCTGCAGGCAGCTTGAGTATGGAGCACTTTCTAACTATGGAAAGTGCTAACTATGGTATAGTACTAGCTACTATATACAAACTTACTCTTTCCCTGTAGGGTCTCCCTCTAGTCTCACCAGTGAAATTCTAAGGTGAGTGCTAGGACTAGAAACATACATATTCACTCTACATTGGTATACATGTTCTGCAAATATCCTTGTTCCTGAAATCCATAGAAATCTCTTTTCTTAAAACATAAAATCTCTTTTGAAACATATGAAATATCACATGTCAACAATTTGCCTTATTATCCATAGTCTTGATGCATTCTTTAGTTCTCTTCATTGRACTTAAAATCATCCTGATTTTTGGAGAATCCATTCTTTTCCCACAATAGGACCTGAAAGGAAGTATTACATTGACAAGCTGTGAATAAATAAGCTAAGTTTATTTCTTGACAGATCGGATTCCCTTACTGCATTTTGTAAGAAGGTTCTCTGATGTAGAATATGGCACTGCATCTGCAGTTCTGACAGCCACACTTTACTGGCATTTAACTGAATGATTATTTCTCTTTCATTGAAGTAATGCTAACATCTATTTGGCAGTTATAATCTTATAGAGTACTTGATTTGAGGCAGCTTTGAAGATGACACTGTATCAGCTGTCAGGGCTCTCCAGAGCAAAGTATTGTTTGCCTGCTGCCTCACTTCTTTTTACTGTTCTTTCTGAAACAGCAATACTGAGGGAATGTCATATTAAGATAATTATGATGCCTAATGCACTGTCCTCTTCAAGAAAGCTTCCTGCAGACGCAAACCCCATGCGATACAGAGGCTCTGTAAATTTCCCAGTCTGCAAGTAAATGAAGCTTGCCTTTCTCTGTATCTAGGCATTGAGAATATGCCACTTGATAATACCAAAAGTTCAAGAAAACTCAGAATTATTATTCAAAAAACAAAAGTTGGGTGTGCATAATACATTTCAAAGAATGGGAATTCAGGAACACAAAGGATCACTGCTCTTCACTTCAGAATGGGGCCTCAGATTTAGAGCTGAGAGGATGACAGAAGAAATATATATTCAAACACATTTTGTGGCTCCCTTAAATGCATATGTTTGTGCTGGTAACTGCTTCTCCAAACTCTATTACCCACTTATCCACTATTCTGTCACCCACTACCTGCTCATGGCCTGAACAGGCTGCAGTTTGAAAGAAGATGCCACAATGGAACTAGGATCTGGTCTGACTTCTGCTAACATGTTTCCTTCTTGTTGAAAAAAAAAAAAAAAGATGATAACACAGCTTGTAGCTTAAACATGTCAACAAACTGGACTACAATGGAATATTAGAGCTGTATGTTCATTAAATTACTGTGTAGCTCAAACTGCTTTTCTGTGGGGGATTTTCAAGTATGCTTAGAATGAATGCCAATTCAAAAGTACTGCAGCAACAGGAACAATTAGTAAAGAAATTTCTGAATATAAAGTACTGAGTGACTTTGAGACTGCATAGAACACTGTGCACTGAGGCACAGGGAAAGGGAGGAAGGGGACAGAAAGCAAAAAATTATCTAGGCTAGTGTGAATAAGACATTTAAGTAACTTATTCCTCTCCTCTCTCACTTCACTGTGACTTAAGCGTGGTTCTAAAAATCAGCTGTAGAATGCAGTAGGCACTGATCGGTATAGAAAGCTGTTTTGATCTTTTTATATTTGCAGTATCAGCGTGATTTGCATCAGGASAGAATGACTTTTGCTCCTTGCAAATAATACTCCCACAACTCCTGGCAGCATGCGTGCATTCAGGGCCTGGTTCAGCACCTATTGGACTTCAGTGACCACTGGTTCAGGTCCTTAATCTAAGGCTTCGTAGAATCACAGAAAAGTTAGTTGGAAGAGACCTCTTCAGACCATCAAGCCCACCCTCCCTACACAAAGTAGGACTATTGCCAACACTAGGTCAGATCAGTCATGTTTTACTCTAGCCTAGCAATGAAAATTTCCAAAGATGAAAGATTCACATCCTCCCTGGGCAACCTGTTTCACTGCTGCATGACCCTCCTGGTGGGAACATTTTTCCTAATGCCCAGTCTCATGCCCAAAGTCATATTCTGTACTTTATTTTCCTGCCTAAAAACACAGCTTAGGAAGAACAGATAAGTAACAGTGACTAAGTCAATGGTATGAGGAATAGGTCAATTAGCTCTAGYAAGGTCTGATAATTTATACTTTACAGGGAAGTTTCAGAAAAGAGAAAATAAGCCATAAGGGCAAAGCAAAGTGGTATAAGAAGGGAGAAAGAAACTAAACAAAAAATATAAGCTAGTATAAAAGAAAAGGTATCAATGAGAAAAATAAAGGTCAGAAAGGCAAATGGAAGAAAAAGAAATCTGAAAGATTTATTAAACCTCCAAGAACAAAAATATTGAAACAAGAAAAAGCAAACAGGACACGCAATGGATCAAACTGATCACTGTGAAGTCTGTGGTGTTACACRGAAGATGAAATTGGTCCAGAGAAAGTAAAAGTACCTCAGAATAAAAAGAACAATAAAATAAGAACATTGAACATCTGACCCAGTAAGTATAAAATCATGTAAGTATGAAATTATTTTCAAGAAAAAGTCCTCTTCCTCTTTTTCAGTCCACAAGTTGGCGAGACATAAATTCAGTGAAAGATCACAAAACTTGCAGTTGGACTGGCATATGATTTCAGGTGAATCACAAAATTTTCTGAACCTCAGTTTTCTCAACAGTAGGATAATAATATTTAGTCACCCTTGAAGAAAACTTTTACAAATACAAACAAAAAGAACTGTATGGATAGATGCTAGATATTATTTGTAGACTCTCAGAAATGTGGAACAGGCGTCAGAAACAAGGAAAGGGGAGAGAGAGGAAGAGACAATTCTCTTTCTTGGAATGAAAGTAGCAATTAGAAGAGATTGGTCTGCAAGACAGAACACTGAAGTACAGCATCAAAACTTGTTTCCATGACATTTACAATATGGCATAATACAATCCATAGTTATTTTTAAACCATAATCCTCAGATACAGAACTCAAAAAGAAGTAAGGGCATTGTGGTGAAGAATGGAGGTTATTGAACAGCAGAGAGCAAAAATATCTGCAGGGATGGAGAAGGTTCATATAAGAAGAGAAGCAAATACCCAGGAGACATCTTAATTACATTTAGAATCAATCAAAGCCAGTTCATTTCCTTATTGGATATTTTGTTTGCAATCCTAGTGGTTTCTGCCACATTTTAAGGAAATGCTCTGACCTGAGTGATGCCTTGCTAATTAATTGATTTGATTTAGGGTAGCTGCCTTTGCACTGGAGTCTCATACTGATGAACAAAATGAGCTGCCCTCCTGAATCTTGGATTTTAACTGCTTAAATGGGCCTTATCCCTGAACATACCTTGAGCATTTGTCTTCACAATTTAATTCAGATATTTGTATCTCAAGTTGAAGAGAATGAAAGAACAAAACATTTAGGTGACTAACCAATTTCACCCTAGATTTTTTCAGCAGTAACCACATTCTCCTCCTCATGCAATTTCTGGGTATGTTTGGGTTACAAGAACTTCCCTTCTCTTACAGGATGCAAGGTAAAGGCGGGAACAATTGCCTTGAAGAATATTACAATACAGAAAGAGGCCAACTGCCATTCACAGGGTAGATCAGACAGTTTTACAAACAAATCCAGCATTAGCATGTCAGTTTACATCTGTCCCTTTTCCCCTTGGGAAGAAGGAGGGGGAAGAGGGATCCTGTTTGGTTCAGACAGTTAATTAAGTGAATATTCTCTAAAACTAATAAAAATATAATTGAAACTTTTTGCATTAAAAAATGGGTGTTATCTTTAGATTCTCCTCTCCTGGGGGGCTTCTAGAGTAGTAGAACAGAGCTACTTGTTTCTTTCTGCTTCAGAAAAGGATTCCTCTTGTAGCATCTTCTGTTTTAAGGCTCTCCTCAAAAGGAAAAGTCTAAATTAGAAAATGAACATCCTCCTTTCTCACTCCCAAAAGACCCAATAGCAAAAGCTTTGCAAAAAAGTCCTTCTAGCACATCAGTCTCTCAGCAGAAAACTCTGAAGGCTCTATGTTCTTTGCTTTTTCATCCCTAAGAGCAGGCAGAGAAATAGACTTCTAAGTGTTCTCGAAGATTATTCCCAAAACAAAGTCCCATTTTGAAAATCTCTTTGAGGTTTTTAAATCTGGAAAGAATTCAATGCTTTGGAATCAAATGTACTTTGAGCATATAACCTTAAGTATCTAAATTTGAATCAATTCTCTTTATCGCCTAACTTTCCTTTGACTATATAAACACCTTAATCTCCTAAACTTTAGGTACTCTGAGTCACTCCAAAATAAGATGGCTGTAGTAGTTTGTGTGATTACCTCCATCTACCTATCCTTTGTCTTGGTGGAAATAAATTCACTTGGTAGAAATAAATTCTTTTGTATACTTCAGAAATATTTTATTATTCATTTTTTGCAGAAATATTTTTATTGTAAACAACCCCCTTCACCTATGACACTGTGAAAGGATTAGTGAGATTGATGGTGAATGAAAAATGCTCAGGAGCAGAGGATGTCAGCTATATTATCTACCCCAACAATAAGTGTTGCCTTAAKAAGAAGAAGCAAACAGATGTCCTGACAGTGCATTCAGGCATCAATGATACTTGCATATTGGGGAGGACAAAAAAAAAAGAAGGCATTTACTCTGAGTGTGGCATAGGTAGAGTGAATTAATAAAAAAATGTGAAAATGAATTATGCTTGCATAACAGTTGAGCATAAAACCATGGAATAGATGCAAATAATAGTTCATAACATTGAGGATTTTTAGATCTACTTTGGCTGAGGCATCATGGGAGGCAAACACAGCCTGAGGACAAAATCTTTTCCAGACTTGGTATTTGCTAAATCTACAGCTTTTGATTCTGCAGCCAGGGATGGGCAACCCATGACTTTTACTGAAGTAACTGGGGTTGATAGGAGTGTTTTACTTTATATTCATCTGCTTTTATGATGATTGCTAATAACTTTTTGTGTAGTGTCACCACTGCATATTAGCATGCCTGTGGTCAAATTCATTATCTTTTGCATGACCAAAGAGAGGTAATTTTCAGCTGCCTCCTAAAAACAAATCATTCTGAAATGCTGAAGAGGTTTGGTGCCTTTGTTTCACTGCTTGAATAGTAATTAAACATCTTGTGAAGTGGGACTGGTAAGGCCGAGGAATTCTGTTGTCTGAGAGTAGTGTCAGGTGGAGCAGCAGAGAATCACAGCAGATATATGAAAGATGTCTATCATGACTGAAAAAGGAGAGTAGACTACCCAGGCCAACTTACCCTGCATATAGCCCTGAGGTACAAGCTCTAGTTGGGTCTGCCAGATTCAGGGCTCAGACTTAAACATCTAACAATGCAAACAGTGCAAATAAGAGGGCAGAGAATTCTGTCCTAAACTTAACATGCAGCATAAGTATATTTTTTTTCTAGTCTCCTTTTTTAAAAGAGTGATATATGTGACCTCCTGAAGGTAGGACTAAGTGCTGGATTGCACTGGAAAGCTAAAAATCTTACCTGAGCATTTCTTATGCTAGAAATTTCAACAAGTTACTACTTTTTCTTCAAAGACCTTACTACTTCTCCACATGCCTTTGGAAATCATATTCTGTAGTCCTCTCTCTATTAAATCTGAAATTGTATTGTACTATGTTAAGTATGCATACATCCACTGAGTTCTTGAGATGCTTATTGAACAGAAATTTCCCTCCTCAAAGAATATTATTTTTAATGATTAGATCATAGCCAAATCACAGCTGATCTTAACAAGACCAATAAAAAGCACAAGTATATCCTAGTGACCTTAGCCTTGAGTCAGTAAAGCAATTAAATATGTATATCCTTTACTTAAAGAATGTACACTGTGTCATCTCTCCTCAGCCGAGGACTTAAACTTCACTTGAGGCTGTTTTGGTTTTTGTTTTGTTTTTGATTTTTTGTTTTTTAATAATATATCTCCTCTCTTGCCTCTTTTATACCTCTTACTTTGCATTTCTCTCTCAAAAGAAATTCCTCCATACTTATCTGTCAGACTAGGTTTTATTTTGATTGGACTTTTTCTTAGTTCTTTTGCCTTTCAAGTTTTCTTATACAGATTCTCAAAATGATCATGTTCAAGACAAAGTCTCAAATCCAAAGTGCTTAAGCTAATTTTAGATTAGGCAAATTAATTCACCTATCTGAGGAAAATAATGTCTGTGTTGTATACCAAAAGTCAAATCCTCATCTGGAAGCCAGTAGATCTAGAGTAAATTAAGCTGGTAATTTTACACTTATAAACTTTATTGTATGAGTTTTRCTTTCTGATTTTGAATAATTAAAATTAATTTATTGACTTTGGAAGGTGGTGTGGTATCTTTCTGTTTACAATGAGGAACTAGCTCTAGACAGTGGATATAATACAACTCTTAAAACCAGTGGAAGGAATGACAAAGATTTAAGAGGAAATTGGATCAGACCTAGAAAGACAAAAAGGAATGCCATCTAATTYTTTTGTACTTAGAATTATAGGTGGCATTAAAAAATTGCGTAATTAAGGACTAACTCCAAATATTGGTTCTAACATAATTTTCAAAATTGCTCGGAAGACTTGCTGAAATGGAAGGTGCATCAGGCCATGCCCGGAGCATCATTTGAATATTTAAAACAAACACAAATCAGGAAAACAAGATTTACAATAAAAAATTTGTTGAAAGTCATAAATGAAGAAAAAATAGTTTGTTTTCCAGTGGAGACAAGCAAAACACAACAAAAAATGAAAAGAAACTCAACCAGTGTCATCCATGTGAGCATCTATCCATACTTCCAGAGACAGCTAGACATAAAGCGATTACTGAAAAGCTCAGCATTACAGCACCTATTTCCTTGTACAGATCAGGGGGAAAGTTATCTACCTCAAAAAGCACTCCTCAAAAGCCTGAAAGCAGAATGGGGAGCTGTTAGAAAAAGGCCAATAAGAAGGCACTTAATGAAAAAAAAAACTGTTTTAAATCCAATCCCTCTCTAGGTATTGGAGACTGTACTTATGATTGCCATCATTTGATGCCTAAATCCCTCTGTCCTTTGCAAACTATTCAGTACTTACGACAATATAAATCCTGTGTTCAAGATAGGACTCAACAGCAGAGGAAAGGTATATGGAAATTGAAAGCGATTTAGTTTTTGTGATATTTTACAGGATCTGACAAACATCCAAACTTTCATAAGAGTGATAGAGAGCTTAGCAATGGTTTTGTGTTAACATCACTACTCTGAGATATAAGAGACTTGAATTTAAGCGAAGATGTGCCAGCCTGTGTGCTCAAGGGAAAGTCACTAACATCTTGATCCTACAAAAGGTCCTGTTTGGTTTGACAACTATGTCTGCACCTGGACTCAGTAGAAATTTATGTAGGAATGAGACTTGCTTTCCTGTAGGATTAGTGCTCTAAGAGTCAGCTCCCAAGTTTATCAGCTGCCAAAGAGGGTTCTTTCCCCCGTGTATTTTATCTTCCTTGATTATGCAGGGCATACATTTTTCAAGTCATGGATTCTGTCTCCTAATTTTCTTGTGAGATGCCTAGGATAATGGGACCTCATTTTAAGTTGATGTCTCCTGAGATCACTGAAATACCAGCGAAGAATAAGAAGAATTATCCCTGCACTAATGGTTCTGTTCATTTCTTTTGTTAATACTTGGAAACTTAGAATTTGGGTATTATGAGCAATAGGCTGAGCCTGGTTTGAAGTCAGCTGGGACTTGAGCAGACTATCTTTATGATCTGTTCAAACTGTTTTAATATGAAATGCTTACAAGTTCCCATGATATCTCATTTTATCTTCTGGTAGACCTCCTTTTCTGGGTTTGTTTTTTAAGGTCAAGAATGCAAATTACAATAAATCTTGCTTTCATGTTTCCAACCTAATATGAAGATAATATAGCTCATTTTAAACACACCACAGCTCCTAAAGTAAAATTTAATCCAATTAAATATATACTTCAGTAGGTCCTTAAAGTGTACAAATTTGAGTAATAAAACCCTTCTTAAAAGGCTTCCTATGCTAAAATAGCAATAAGCCTCTCTCAGCAATGAAAGAACTTTATTCTATTCTTAAAGCTTATGGTGGCATCTACAGTGATTCAGCTTTCTTTCATCTCTCACTACACATTGCTACATCTGGAGTTGAATAAAAAGCCTGCTTTTTATTTCTTTGATGAAAACACACAGAACAACTTTGCCAGCATTCCTGCATTTTTCTGATGAGACATAAATTCTCCTGTATTAACATGTGCTGACTCACATTGGTTCAGTGCCATGCACAGCAAGGACATCCTATGCTGATCTAGCAATTAAGAATTAAAACCAAACCAAAACAATATCAAGAGGAAAACTGCATGTTTCAGGATTGCCAGTAATACTATGATTGATGCAATTAAACTGCCTAAATACTTTAAGTGCATTAGTGTTGCTCTCTTAACAGATATTACCTCATACATAAATTAATCCCAGTAATGTATACTATATACAATTATAACATATACACAAAAGCATATGATAGCTACTGAGTCTTGCCTTGTACCTTCCAAGATACACATACACTCACTCAGTTTGTGATTTTGCCTCCCCAGTTAACTGTTTAGCTACAAAAAAAATTTACACTGAGATCAAGATATTATTATAGCTATTAATGTTTACTTACTAGATTAATTTTTCCCTCCCTGCCACTTTCTCCTCCTTTCATATAACTTGCCATTAGAAAAAGATTTCTTCACATGTTCCTCATTACTGCTTTTCCTTTTTCTCCCTCATGCAACTGATAATAAAAGACACAAGTTTATAGAATCTGTGTGTATCCGGTGTAATGCAGAGCATATCCAATAGACAGGGGAGACAGGACACAAAAAACACCTATCATACAGACTTGTGTTCTTCAGTAAGTCTAGCTTCTCTCTTGCCTTAAGCAAAAGAGCTGAGTTTAATTGACCTGCCCCAATAATGTGTCAAAAGCAGCTCAACAAAAACAAATGTCTCAGCAAGCAGAGCCTACTTGGCAAAGGAACTACATAAAAATTAGAATGCAGTGATCTTTTTCAGATGGTTACTCCCACGAAATAAATGAAAGTAGGAAGCCAGAGAAATATTCATAAGAGATAGTTTGAAAGATATTTATAGGTCTAATAGAAGAGAAACTAAAATTCCTTTGAATCTAAGGGCATTGCCACTTAATAAAAAAATCTAATTTGCCTTTATCAGATGAAGAAAAAGATATGGTGGGGCCAGAGATCTACATGTGGAGAAAAGCATAAAGACTTTTAAGATCAGCAAAATAAGAGCTGAGGCACCAGTTAAAATAACTACTGTAGCCCTCCACTGCCTGATGAAATACTGCAGATAGTTGGTGCTCCATAGAGAAAAGGTTCAAGACCAGCTTCAAATGGATCCCACATATGCAAGTAAGTGCTACCGTTCCATAGTGAGGCTTTACACTGACAGTAAAACAAACGTGCTGATGTATCAAACTCTGCCTGTGAAAGGGGACACAGGAAATGAATTACAAGACCAAAATAGGATGGATTAAACTGAATCACTGGAACCTCCCCCCTCCCAAAATACCCCTCCAAAGCTAAAATCCAGCTTTATACTTGAAGCACAGAAGTGTAGGTATGTTTGATATGTAGAAAACATCCTCTGCATGGAGGATAAGGACACACTGCTTACAATAGGAAAAAGGGAAGGGGAAGCGAGGGGGGATGAGGAAAGGGAAGAGGAAGTGGAAGGCAAGGAACAATTACGTTCATAGATATAGCTAATAAATCCCTTTTCCTTTTCAGTCTGAGCAAGGTTTTTTTTTCTGTGAAAAGGTAGGATAATGCTTTTGGAGCATTTTTGCTAGCTGATAAGGGTTTTCAGATCTGCTGGCACACCTGTCTTGCTCTAGATACATTTTTCAGATTAGCTCATACCAGTTTGCAGATGGTGCACACTAAACTGTAAAAAAGCCATTCTCATTTTGGAATAGGAATACCTACACAAGACAGTCTGTTGGTGCAGTTTTTTCTTGTAAATGTCTCCATGTACAGATGCCCTTAGGATCCTTATGGTAACATTTCTAAAGCAATGAAGGGCAAGATTCAGAAATATACTTAGGCACCAAGTGTGAGCCATGGGTCTGGCATGCCCCAGAAGTCTCAGACACATGAAAGCCTGGCAAATCTGCGCTGACTGTGCTTGGAGTAGCTCCTAGGGCATTTGGTTTCCCAAGACAAAATGCTCATGGAGGGTGTCTCCACCCTTTTCTTTTCTTTTCTTTTTTCTTTTCTTTTCTTTTCTTTTCTTTTCTTTTCTTTTCCTTTTTTTTGTTTTATTTTTTTCCTTATTTGAGGTTCTTTGCCCAGTCAGCAGAGACTGTAATAATGGTCATTGCTCAATCCCAAGTTGAACTTTATCCTCCTTGTTCTCAAAATTCAAGATACAGGTCTTTAAAATGTTCATAGGCTTTTTAAAAACAAAAAGGAACCCAAAGTATTCTGTGACATGCATACAAACGAAGCCCTGTTTCATCACCTTCCTTTGCTGGACAAATAAAAATTAAACTCGAGGTCTTCCACTTCCACTAGTCTGTTTTCTCAGTCTTTCACAAGAAATTCTGGACCTCTTTTCCCATTCAATACCTTCCTTCTCTTTTAAGGCTTCTCAATAGCAACCTCCTGTATTCATTTTCCAGGCGCTTATTCAGGCAAAGCTCTCAGTAACTTAAATGATTATTTACCCAAGTATGATCTGAGCCACAGAATGATTAATGAAACAGTTCCCTATTATATTATTTTTTGTATCTTTCACTCCATGATTGTATTCTAGGAAATTGCAATTTTTTCATATGAATCAGTTAAAATTATTCACTAAGGGACTTCTGTTTATAATTCTTGATAATATTTTTGAAGCTGTTCGTTAATAACAATTTATTACAAGGCATTGTTTAAGTTTCCTAAATGCTGAGCATAAGTTCTGAGAATCAGGCTTGCAGTGTGAATTGTTCTGAATTAAAAGCACTTGCCACAAACAATCTCCAATATTGGATTAACATTCATTTTTATTTGCTCACTGGTGGCATCTTTTACTAGAATGTTTGCAGAAAATAAAAGCAAAAAGATATGTGAATATTCCAAGCAAATAAATGTATAGTTTTAATGAGTGTTATTTTTTATTATAGTCCCATAGGAATATATGGTTACATTCTCTAAGGATCTGAGTTAAATTGAGGATGAAGTTATTGCTTCAAGGCAAAAATGTAATTATGGATCATTATGACTAGAGCAGCCTTTCCCACCCTGGCCACAAAAAGGTTGTTTTCAAGAATCACAAAGAACAAATTAAAATATACAGCCCTCTGTGTTTGAGGAACAACTGGCAAGGGCCAAAGCTGTACTCAGAATTCCACTAAATGAATAACAGCTAGAAACTGACTTTGTGATAGTTTGTTGAAATACAGTTTGCATACATGCTATAGAAGAAACCTCTTTAAGAGTACAGATGAGAATCTTGAAAATAGATGTAGTGTTATTATGGAGTTTTATTCTGAAAGGAAATAGCAGCAAATATTAGAAATATGTATAAACCCTGTGGATATGCCCTCATGACTGCAGAGCTTTGAACCCGATGAACCTTTGAACCTGGAGAGCTTTTCTAACCTGATGTGGGCTGAACAAATGAGCTGGATGCTGAATTGCTTGTTTTAAAAAATGTCTGAACAGCACAAGTTTTGCCTGGATAAGCAACTTGACTGACACAGTACAAAGAACTACTTTAAAACATTTATGTTTCCAGATTCATCCAAAATCACAAGGTGCATTAAGAAATCAGGGTGCTATATTCAGTTCAGGTTGGAGGGGCCCTAATGAGATCACTTTGTGCAATCTGCAGCTCGGAGCAGGGCTAACTTCAACGTTAGACAAGGGAAATTGTCCAGGCAAGTTCTGAATATCTCCAGTCATGGAAACTGCACAACCTCTCTGGACAACCTGTTTCAATGTTTGACTAYCTACCTGGTGGAAAAGATTTTTCCTAATATCTAACAGGAATTTTCATTAATGTAACTTGTGTGAATTTTCTGTGGTACAGTAATAAAAATGAGACTGGAGAGACAAAAAAAAACAACTTTCAAACTTTAGAAAATGTTGGTCTCTGCTTTCAGTTCACTATTGTATGAGAAATCTGAAGGAATTATTTTCCCTCATCTATCTTCCTAATACTCCTACACTCATGACAGTGCTAAATATAATTCTACTCCTCATATATAAGTATTACAAGATAAATTGACAAGATGCAGACTAACTGGGCTTTAACATATCTTTGGATTTATCATTTCTACTCAAATTCTGCATATCATGTTTCAAACCATATTGTTCAGCTGCCTGGAAAAATCTTATAAGGAAAGTTAAAATATGAATAAAAAACAGTGGTGGCAAATCCTTTAAAAAATCTGCTTATTCTTTTATAATAGTATATAGTAAGAATTACAGGGTAATCAATTATGACTGTATATGAGGGTTAAAAAAACTTGTGATATACGTCTCCTTCATTGAAAGGGAATAGACTGGTACAGTTTTCCCAGCAGACAAAATTAAATGATGATGGGTGGTCTGTCAAGAAATGGCATTACATTAGGAGAATGAGAAATGATTGCAAACACAAAAATCTAATAACCAGAGAAAGAAATTATCAGCCAGTGGAACAAGCCTGGCTCCCTGCCAAGTTTTACATAACTTCAAACAAATTTTCTTATGAAGGAGTGTGAATTTGCAAATACATTTGAACACTAAGAGTCAAGGGTTTTTTACCCTTATTAATACTGAGTTGTACTTTATCTCAGAAGTGGCTTCAGTAACATCTGGGGAAATGCTGGAATAACATGAGAAATGATGGTGCAATCCAAGTATCAATATGCTAGCGGTAATAGCATATCACTACAGCAAATGGTCTAGAGCGTGACTCCAACTGTAAAGCATCCACGGCCATCTTTAAATGTCTTTCACTTCATTTAGTTCAGGTAAGAAACTGAAGGTCATTGTATGAATCACTATCTAAAATATGCAAGAGAATCCTTTTTCCTTTAATATTTTAGAAAAAAGGCACAAGATGTCCCCTTCAGAGCCTTGGAGACCAAATCCCCTTCTTGATCTGTAAAGCAGTTTCTCATGGGGGTAAAGAATTCTCTCTCCACATCTGGGAGAATTCTGATGAGACTCTCTGCAAGAAGGCAATTACAACACGATCTGATGCCAAAAGAGAAAAGAGCTGTGTTTTAAAGTTAGGACCTTTAAAGGTTTGTAAAGCTCAGAATCTGCATATGTCCCCTTTTTCCTCTTCCCCCTCCACCCCCTTTGAAGTCTAATGGTTTGATTAACTGGTTCTATTTACATGTTCTACATACATTCCTTATTTCTATATATATCACCCATCATCCATTAGACTGCAAAAGTGGGAAAAACTTGCAGTAGGTGGAGTAGATATAAAATCTTTAGCATCCATCCATGCATATGGTGATGGCCTGAGAGGGTAGTAAGTAACCTTGCTGCCATCACGATGTATTGCTATCAATCATACAGCTGCATTGGGCATTTTTGGAGAGAAATAAACAAACCATGGGGAGCTGCTGAAGTCAATTTCAATCAGACATAGCAGAAAAAAGTTTGGTGGTGTTTGGTAAACATACAGTAAACTCAGGAAGGTGATAAAAGGAGCAAAGATATTTCAGCTTTTTGGTCATGTAGACCTGATTAAAAGCAATCGGAAGCTATGACTCCAGTTACATGATCTCTGTCAAACAGATACGTTGTTCGACCCAGTTTCCTAAACATGAAAGACAAAAGACCACCACTTCTAATACTAATGAGGACTTATGGAAGTTTCAGTGGAAAGACCTGGAACTAACTGGTAGCAGAAATACAAATTTCCCTTCAAGTAAAGATATGGCATGGACAAGATAAGTTAATTTGCACAGCTAATTTGTCCTTCACTGTATTGTACATACCCTTTGAAACCTTCATTCCTAGTTATGTTTCACAAACATGTATGCTTACACAAAAACAAAACACAAATTTCAACATAATTACTGAGAAATTGAAAATAAACTCTGCCCCAGAAAGGGCAATGCCATGGGTGCATACCTATATGGTTGTGTTTTATGGGCAGGACTGGAAAGCAGCATGGAACCTTTATTAATAGGCTCTCAAGCTTGATTAACGTTCTAAGTAAATCTACCCCCATTGCTGGCTTGTAGTGGTATTTACAATCATTTCCTCCTTTTTTTATAACCTCTGCAGCTCCCTATATGGCAATAGCAGAGCATAAATACATAGATAAGAGATAATATGACTCTATTTTCTTTGGGTCTGGAACAGAGTGATTTATTTTCATCCTAGAGTTAACAATCCAAACAGCTTGACTTTCTGTCCATTATGAGCTACTTATAGTAACATATTCCATAAAACAGTTAGCTTGCAATCCAAACTAAGACCATTTGCTCATTATATTATTATTTTTTGCAAGCCAAATCCTGATTTGTGCTTTCAGTTTCAATGGCAGTTTGTCAGAGAAGAAGAGAATCCAGGCCTTTTAAGAAAGTCAGTGGTAAATACCAAAACATTTTTTCTCTAAAAATACTGAAAACAGATAATATGATAAATGGCCAGCTGTTATTTCTGGGAAATGTATGGCACAGTGTAATTGCACACTCCCTTCTGTTTCCCTTCAGGTCTCGTTTCAAAGATCTGGTAATGCTTCATATTTTAAAATACTTCAAAGTACATGTACATGTTTTGAAAGATTTCTTATTTTGAGTCAGAAAAAGACAGTTTTCTCTCAATAAAGCCAAACTTCTGCAATTATAAGGACACTGAGGTGTGAATTAAAAAACTGTTCACAATATACTTGTGATTTAAAGTCTCATGCATTTAGCAAAGATTTGGAAGTAAATAAATGCTGTGTCAGGGCACCATGGGGGCTGGTGGTTCCCAGGACCGGTGTTGGGGGGCTGGGGCAGGGGCCAGGCCATGGCAGGACTGGGGCCAGCACTGCTGCAGTGTCGTGGGGCRGCGACTGACGGTCCCGGGCTAGGCCRAAATGGGGCCAGGGCTAGGGGCTGGGGGAGGCTGGGGGTGGGCAGGGACAAGGAGGGCTGGAAGTGACCTTCAGGGCCCTGACAAGCTGGCAGCATGCGTTTAGAAAGAAGATCTTTTATAACTCCTTTACATAAGATTAAAATGTATTTACATAGATATRTTCTCCAAGCAAAGATCTTCAAAATGTTATTTAATCCTATTGCACTGTGGACTCTAGACAAGATTTAGAAGAGACAACAGATTAGACTGGTCRTAAGGCATTTATTGACCCATCTAAAGACCATCAGGTTCACATTGTGTGACATGCAGGTGCAGGGATCTGTGGTATGGTAGCGGCCAGGTGGATCTGCATCACCTCCCTTGTCTCCAGTCCTATTTGCTATTGTGTTCAACTCTGGTATATTTTTGTACTATTTTTGTGGTATTTGATCATGCAACATGCAAACCACAGTAAATGCAGCTCCTTTCCCAATCAAGTGCCAGAGGAACTATTGAGTCAGATAGGGAGTGATTTGCATCAGGACTCTGAAAGGTTTAGTCTTTCCTTTTATTTATTTATTTAGCGGGGCAGAAGAGATGGATTGTGCGTTGTGACAATAATCACAGCCCTGCTGCATGCTAGTTGCCATGCTGTAGCTGATGAAGCCCTCCAGTAACTGCTCTTTTTTTATGGCTGAACAAAATAGTTTAATGAATATTAGTTTCAATTCACTGAAATACCAAATTATAACCAAATGAACTAGAACAACAGACAAAAGGTTGCTTCCAAGAAAAAGTGAAAAGCAGAACAAAAAAATATATATCTTCCACAGGGAGAAACTGCAATCTCAAGGTGGTCTAGGATGAGAAAACAAGCATATATGTTAGCTGAAGGCTCCTGAATGAGTCTAAAAGTTCAAGCTACTATCTTTTCTTAATTAGCATTTAACAACATATTTTAGCAAAATGAGGATTTTGCAAAGTAACCTCCAGCCAAAAGAAGGATTAGACAAGAGCAGAGCAAATAAATGAGTCCCCCTAGAAAACATTCCATCACCCCTGTCACCACTTCTGTGTGCTTCATGCTCATTACACTCTGCCTAAGAATTAAGCTGAATGCCCAAGATGAACATGAGAAATTACGGACTTAAAATGCTCATATCACACCATGAGCATCTTCCAAGTTACAGGCAGGAGCAGCACTGATCATTTCTCACACAGCACCATAAGCCATTTTACTGTGTACTATTACGATGATTTAAACTCCGTGGTCTTTTAAGGGACATCATATTTAATATTATCTACCTAAGCTAAACCATACTTCATGTTATTTTTGCACTGCTTTACAAAATGAGGGTGAAGTTTTGTTGTTTTCTTTTAAATTATCACCCTACTGTGTGATGAAGTATCCCAGATGGAATTAGACCTTGAGTGCCTGACTGTACTCAGGATGGCAGGGCAGCACTCAGCAAATTCAGAAATGTCCCTACTATCATTCCAAATGGCTAGGAATGGGCCACGAATCACCAGAAATGATCAAATAATTCAGAGCAAGAAATTTTCTGTGTCATCAGATTGTCATATAACTTTTCAATAATTTATTATTATTACTATTTGTCTTCTAAATTTCTTTAAGGTTTCATGGAAATGTGTGGCCAGGAAGACAAAACTCTATAGGCATTGTCCCTGAACCAGTAACTGATATGCAAACTCAAACCTTTTTAGACACCGTGGAATCTGTCTGGGAGATGAAGGCCTTACAAATGCTCCAGATGTAGGAGAAAGATCAGCTGGAACATGATGTAGGCAAGGCCCTGAAAATAAAATACAGACATCAGACTGACTATATTAAATACAAGCTGATGAAGAAACACCTAGAAAGAGTTTTCAGCAAGTCAGGTGAAAGAATTAGTTCAAACAGAAACAGGTGGACTTACAGAGAGGTCACGTGGCTTTTCAAGAAGTATAAAACATGCACAACTTCAAGTAACTCCTCTTTGCTGTCTCACTCTGAGGGAGGCAAAAAAGGGGATAGAGAATTGGAGAGTTTCCCGATTCTTTTATTGAAGCAGCTGTTGCTTAATCGCTTGGGGTAAGAGAATTCACCCATCTTGCCACAAAAGTGCTGCTGAATCATTCAAGCAGCACATGTTTTTAAGAAAAGAAAACAGCTGCGGATTTCTTACCCTTGAAACATCTGAGTAATCTGTGCTGATTTGGAGAGCCCGGTGATATTCGCTGGCCTGTCATGAATCGCTGTATCAATCCATTCTGCATCTTCAGAAGAATACTTGTCCCCAAATGTCCACAATTGTTTCTGAGAGCAGGATCTTTGGGAGTAAAATTCAAAGCGTAATGTATTGCAATGTAGGCAAAAAAAGAAAAAAAAAGTACAAAGGCTGGGTGTACCAATGGGCTTTTAATATTTGTAATTTTCTGTTCATGATGGGAGGAAACCAGTAGAGACAGCATTTTACGTGAGACAGCTGTTATTGTGGTCTGCAGACTGCAGCCTGTCGTTACAGGCTTTACTAGCTCAAGGCATTCCAAATAATATTTTTTACAACACCTTTTAAGATACTTGGACAGAGACACATTACAAAGCACTATGCCATCAACTACAGGCGGTCTCTTATCCAGACTCTCAGAAATGCAGTAACAAGGGAAGCTGATTGCAGGTCAGCATTTAGGTAGACTCACAGAACTATGCTGGAGATGCCTGCCCACACTATATGTGTCTCAAGGCTTTTGTCAGCTTTAAACCTTGCACTATTATTTTCAAAGATAAATAAACATGGATGAATATGAATGCTTTAAAAGCCTTAGTACAAATGTAACTAACTTTTAAATCCCTTTAGCTGGTATCAAAAATAATTTGCATTGGAAATGGATTTTTATTTATTTGTGTAGTTAAGCGAGGGATAAAGTTTTAAAACTGCTCTAAGACAGCTGTTTCCATTTTAGCTCTTGTAAATGAATAATCATGTGGTCTTGTACACACAAACAGTTGGGGCCATTAAATGCTTCCTTTCTCTGTTCAGATGCCTCTGCTGTTTCCCATGAATATAGCCACTAAAAGCTGTTCAAAGCTTTTCTAATGAAACCACAGGGAAACTGCTGGTCCATTTGAGGTTTCAAAATCAATTACAATATTCTATCTCAATGAAATGAGGAAGTTTTCAGTCACTATTAGGCCCAGCTCCTTTCCCCAAGTTGCCCTGGAGGCTGAGGATGAAAGCAAATGCTCTGTCAGAGCACGAATGGGAGAATCCTGAGGGGATGAGGTTAGCTGACGGCTTCACAGAGATGTTATTTGTTATCTGCCCAGTGCTTCCATTTTCCAAAGGTGATGGTGGTAAGAAGGACTTGCATCCTTTTAGGTCTCTGGAGAAGCTAGACCCTGAATTCCAATTTGGCTTTAGGTAGAGTATTTTTCTAAGTAACAAAACCAAATGAAGTGAACCTATCAGCAGGGCACGTTGAAGGCAGAGATCTCACACCGTATAGGTGCAGATCAGCTTCTGGGGAGTCCAGCTGTTTACTTGTAAATTCATGCAAAGAGAGCTGAATCAATCAACCTCCATTGACTAGAAACATTACACCTCAGTGCAGTTTTCCAACTGCTTTGGAAACCCAACTGCATGGCTAAGCTTGATGTCTTTCTTTTCAGTGGGAATATGTTATTATTGCAGCAAAGAGCTCTTGTTAAAAATATATACACAAACCGATGAAGTACCCAAAACATCCGCACTACATTCATACTGACCTGATTTATTCAGTCAATTAATACAGCACATAGGAGATAATTCTGGTGATTCTTAAGCATCTTCACATTCACCATGGGCAGTCCTCTGTGACATGGGGCATAAAATAACTCTCTGGATTGCACAGTTTGTACCAACAGGAAAAAAATGAATAGCAGTTTGCTTGTTTACAGACCAACCCCCCACCCCAGACAAACCCAAACCCAAGACTGATCGGAAAAAATCAACTGTATTTCATCACATACATCCCCCAAACTCCTGTTTTCTTTACAAGGGACTTAAATTTGAAAGACCGGAATTGCTCACATGCCATCACAATGCTGACTCAGTAGAAAAAGAACAGATTCATTAATAAAGGCACTAAGTTTCATTTGCCTTGGTTTGTGACAGGTTTTGCTGCTTGTAATTTATTTTCCAGGCCATTACTGAAATGTGTATGTATCCCAGTGATACAAATGATTATTTTTCTTCCATTTTTACTATTTACTATTTTGCAATTTAAAATATTGCCATGCAGCTGAAAGGCAAAATTTAGATAGCTGTCCATATAACCAGAGTGAATCATTCTGCATATTAACTCGTATTTAATCCTTCTATTTGGCTGACATGATGCCAGCTTGACAATTAAAATCTTTAATACAATTTACTGACTGATCTCAAAGACCTCACAGCTGGTATGATTGTTTAGTAGCAACTTTTTAAAGACAAGTCAATAAAAATCAAAGAAGATGTGAAATTAATGGGTTGAATTTGCCCTATAATATTGTATAGGAAGAAAGGTATTTTTTAAGTGCTCATAGCATGGTGATACTGAACATGACACAAAATTAAATACAGATCCTCCCCAATGGAACATATAAATCATAAAAATGGAAAGAATATTGAAAATTATGGTTCCATCATCAACATCACACACATCAATAAGTGTTGAGAGAATGTGTAGCAATATCCTTTAAAATTAGTGGAAGTGGGTAGTCCTGAGGAAAGATTTGGGGGGGAAAAAAATTGTTTTATGTTTAAAAACTCATAGGGCCTCAGTAACTGAAAGTGACAACAATAAAATAATGAAGGATTAACGTTTAAAGACAGGCAAAGAAAGCATGACTTAAAATATGGAAGTAGTGAGTGAGTGCCAAAAACACGTAATAGGCACAGAACTTCGAATGATTTTTTTAACAAACGGTGTCAGAGAATAAACCTCTCTATAATCTAATTCGTAAATGGTTGTGAAGTGTTTCCGCGGGTCCATGGAATGTACCATCATATGGGAACTGCTGGCATAAAATAGAATAAAATATGCCAGTGTTTGTAAGAAAACTGAAGAACAAAAGCAGAACCACACAGATTCAGACCAGGAGTTCAACTAGCCCAACATCCTGCTCCCAGCACTGATTACAAGTAAAAGTCTAGGTAAGAGTAAGAATAGGGAAAACATACATGACGCTTCTCCATGTATTCTACCAGCCTCTGATTTTTTTCCAGGTTGGGGGATGTCCTGAGCTTGATATGATTAAACTAACTAATAGATTTCTTCCAAGTACGCATTCAGATTCCTCTTGAGCCTATATAAACCTTTTCAGCCATAAGATCCTTTGACAAGGAGTTCCATAGGTTTACAATCTTTTCAGTGAAGAGATGTCTTCTTTTCTTTGCTTCCTCCTAGCTTCATCTGATGGTTCCTGTGTTGGAAGGCACAGTAACCAGTCAATTGCTAACCAGTAGCTCCATTCCACTAATAACTTCATAGACTTCCATCATATTCCCCAGCTGGTCTTGTTTCTTGACTGAAAAGTCCTAGCCTACCAAGTCATGGAAACCACTCAGAAATCACAAAGGACATATGGGTTAAAATAGTTACTTAAAAAAAGACTAATTAATTCCTAATGATCATTCTGAAGATCACTTATCCAGACTATATAACCATATATTTTCATTATTGCTATTTCCAGTCTTCATCTGTCTTCTGTCTTCTTCCTGGTTCAAGGAAGGCTTTTTGCAACCTAACCTCCGACTGATGTCAGTGAAAGTTATAATTTGAATTAAAGGAATGTCAGCAGTTGAGTCAGAAGGCTATCCCAAAGAAAAGGAGAGGATACAAGGCACAAAAATGAAAGTGGGAAAAAAGAATGAAGAAGAACAAAGGTAGTATTTGAGAGTTCTTCAGTACATTTTAAGTTCACATTTGAGTAATGTTTGCATTTGTCTTGAATTAAAAATGTTCTTTCCTAAATCCAGAACATTTAAAAGATAGAATCTAGATTAAAAGTAAATACACATCAGTTCAGTATCACTGGCCTTGATTCACCATACCTAAATTTTAAAGAAACAGTGTTAGGAGTGAGGTAAGGTGATGAAGTAGGGTAATAGAGAGAGAAAGAAAAAACATTGGAATTAGGGAATCTCTGTGGTCTTCAGCAATTAAACTTACAGCCCACAAAGTCCAGCTGTAGAAGCTGGGCAGTAAAAAGAAGTAATAATATCCTCAAAGTACTGATGCAATGATACAATGATAAATTCTACATCATAATACCATGATAAAGTTTACCAGCAATTCTGACCGCATCCCAGCTGGAAGACATCCCCTTCATCAGAGCATGCTGCATAAAAACTCATTTAAATGTCTATGCATAATTTGCCMTCTGAAAGTTTTAACCAGCTGCTCATAGACACATTTATATTCTCTTACTTCAGTGATTTGGGGAAGAAATTTTCTTCAGCTTTTCGAAAAAGTTAGTTAGGGAAATTGTCTGTTTTCCCCTTCTGATGTTGTAATATATTAGTGTGAAAATGGCCATTGAAGCTTCATTCAGAATACCCTCAGACATCTTAAAGCACAGATATTTAAGGCTGGTTTATCTTTAGCAGATGCTTTATTTTAAGGCCTTAGCCTTCCAATCCACAAGCAATTAGAAGGTCCTTTTAACCACTCTGCAGAACTAGCCATTCACTCTGCAGTCCAACAAACTGTTTGGGAGATTTGGCTGGGCTTGTTTTTTTCTTGTAAAGTTACAAAAAGATTATTTTTAAAAGTGCACTCATAAAAGTGAAAGTGTTATATCAACAGTAACTTCAAAGAATTTGTAACCGGTTGATTTTGGCTGTCTTCAGCTATGTAGCTGTGTTCCTTCAGCCCTCACCTGAGTTACTCTGCTCTCCCCACCCAAGACATATTCAGAGACAGTGATGGAAGCCGAAGAAATGCCAGAGCTGTGTGTGTGTGGGGGGAAGTGTTGGGGTTTTGCACAGATTAGGAGCAGGAGAGGGTACAAGGGAACATTTTTCTCTTGGTCCACAGCCACCATGTGTTAACATTTATATTATGCTTCAGCATGTCAATTAACGTGTAAAAACTGGCTGCTTTTCTAAGGTGCTCCATCAAGAGCAATTTCTCTTGAAATCTTGCCCTCTGCAAAATATTCTGGATCTGATTACTTCCAGGCCATAGATCCTAATCTGCCACCATCTGACAAGTAAATTTTATAATGAATATATCAATAGACCATAGCTTGTAGATAGGACATTCTACCAGAGGATCTGAAAGTGCCTTACAAAAAGAAACTGAGTAAGCCTCCTAATTTGTGTTAGCTGGTTGACTATTTTGCCTCAACAGGGAGAGAAATGTGGAATAGTTGCATTGCTAGAGCATAGCAAGCCAGAACTACATCATAATCAAGATTTCTATATTTCAGTCCTTGGATCCAACCGTTAAAAATACAGCTACTTTTCTGGCTCTTCTGAGCATGTTCTCATCTTATCCAGTTTACATTGTATGTTCAATGGCCTGTGGTGCAGAGTTGGATTATCATTAGAATATAGAACAGTTTATTTACAAAATTGCACAGTGTGTAACTCAGGACTTTACAGTTTATGAACAGTAGAAGTGCTTTGGAGTATACAAGATATTACTTCAAACACACTTTAACTCTGCACTGGGACTAGTGCTTAAATTTCAATCATTCTTTTCTGTGCCTTGTAATTTTTCTCTGCAGTCCTGATTATTGTATTCATGGCTCAAAAAATCTAAATTCCTTCCCAGGCTTTTAGGGGAAAGAACATGTATCTTCAACAGTATTGTTTTTCTTCCTTTCTTTTTAAAAAGTACTTGACTTTTTAAAATTTCTTGTAAATTATTTTGTTGAAAAATTAAGAACTTGCTTACAAAACACTGAGATCAGATATATTTACACTGTGATTCAGTAATATTTGAGCCAAACATCAGCTCTCAGATCATAACTCTGATCCTCATCCTTCATCTTTCAGAGGAAATGACCTGATACTCATGACAACTCTGGATTTAAAAATCAAGTACCTCTCTGGATCTAATTCTGTGCTCCCTGGAACCAATGACAAAACAGTTATTGGTGTCAATGGAATGGTGTGGAAAACTCTAAGTTTGAACTTTCCCTGTTGTCATAAATGTTTCTCTTGGAATGCATTAAACTAAGGCCCCAGAAGGTGCTCTTTTCTAGAAAACTAGGTAATTGTTTTGTGAAGCACTCAAATACAAGTTATGTTATATATATTACTTAATTATGTGAAGGCTACTTCAGTAATAATCTAAAGTTACCTTTTATATCCTTCATGGAGCAATGGAGAATTTAGATCCATTAGAGCCTTTTTCCCCTCTTCTTCCTGTRCATTATACAGCTATAGTGTGCAAGTACACTTACATTGTCAAGCTGGAAAGGGGTTCAGATTTGCACTCCAGCTTAAACAGCTGTATAGACAGTATAAATCTTGGAGCTAGCCAGCTAGATCAACCTGTGAAACTCAAAGAGCAGGGAAGTTAATATGTGGAACAGTTTGGGCTCTCATAACCTTCAATCCCACACTGTTAGCAGCTTCAGACTTCTCTTGGACATGGCTACAAAGACACAGGATAAAGCCTTGTGTCTGTGAGTTGTCAACACATCAGATTTCATTCCAGCAGGATTCCCTTCTCAGTCCATTAGGCGATTCAGGGAAGGGTTTTCCTTGTCATATGTATAACACGGCTTCCTGAATGATTTCTCACCTTCCTTAGGACTATTAGAAATTTAATATTACCTAGTATAGGAAATCCTCTCAGGTGACTTGGCTGATGTGTCTTGCTCACAAAGCTATGCTGATTGCTGGATTTGATGTTAGGAAGAAATTTTCTTCCTGATGAGATTGGCAAGGCTCCCAAACAGACTGGGATTATTTTTACTTTCATCTGTCTCATGCAGTATAATTTACCTAATCAATTCTCTGAAAAAGATTGCAGGGCTCTCTGATGAAGAGGGCGCTTTGGTCTCTCTGGTCTTTCCTATTCTTTACCTTACAGGATGGAATTGTTCTGACCTAATGAAGTCGCTTCTGGCCTTAATTCCTAAATTCTAGCAAACCCTTTAAAATACCAGTGACATCTTTTCTATAACATGCATTCCAAAGGAATCAGAGACAGAATTAATTCTCTTCAACTAGGAATAGTATCTTAACATACAGGGAAATGGAGCATTCTTCAGAGGTGCACAAAAATATAAAGGAACTAAAATGTAAATGTCTGAACGTTTTGGGAAGAAGGTGACTTAAAATACACAGACATTGATATGTTTTTTTTTCTTCAGTCTAGAAAAGAGTGTTGTTGGTTTGAGGTGTTTTTTTTTTTGCTGGGGGGTGGGGRGGTTTGGGGGGGGGGTTGCATAGTCTGAATCTCCACAGCTGGAGCTCCGCGAATAAGGACACCATGAGCGCTCTCAGTTAGTCCTTTTCTCTTTGGACACTAATTTTGATCTGACCCAGAAAACTTATCCCAATTCCAATTCTTTAGTCTCAGTGTTGTTAGAGTCATCCCTGACACTGTTCGCACACAGCCCTCTCAGTAACATCTTTAATATCTCTGCTCCTAAAGAAAGTGATGATATAGACATCATCTACTTCTCATTTGCCATACTCTTGTAGCACAGAAGGAAACTATGGGAAGACACCTTTAATGTCTCTGACTGAATATATCTCATCCTTTTACATTTTTATGGGTGACCATGTCATAAAAATGGCACATGTCCTCTGTTTTGCTTTCTTCTTTGTCATTTCTTTCCTTTCTTTAACCTCGGTCTTGACTGATCTCTTAAAAGGATGTTCAAGCTGTGTTCATACAAGCTCATCTGTAATTTTTTGCAACAATCTATATTTGCCATGCATATTCAGTACTACTACAAATGATTCCATTTCTGTTCAACTAAATCACTTTTCATTCTTCATCATCTATCTCGTCTGCTCATGTGCCCACGTTTACCTGATTTCAAGCCTGATCTTCTTATAGTCATAACTTCCTTTTGTCGATAACTTGTTTTTAGCTTTGATTAAAAAATTACTGTATGACAAATTAAATCTCACTGCTGTCAGCTCATCATATGTGCCAGCTACATCTTTTGCTTCATTACCTTTGCCTCCATGTTTGGCTAAGGCATCTTTCTCTGTGTGTATCTGATAGACTGATTTATCGTTTACCAAAACATTTACCAAATCAATTATTTCTGTATGTGGCTGAGAGCATGCCTTGAGCAATTTCAATTTAATATTTAAAAGGTTCAGCTCTTAGTTATATGTTTACATTCTTTCTTGTTCTCATTGTAGAAAATTTCATTCTGTGGACAGGACTCCCCCCATCCCAGCACTAAAAAAAAATTGGCTTAATTTTTTTTTAAAAAGTTTCTCTTTTTTTAAAAAAGCCATTTGAAATATTTTATTGAGTATTAAGCAAATAATAAGATTTTTCTAGAATGGAGTTCAAAAATCTGCCTTGCAAAATAAAGTATACAGCTTTAAGCTTGTATTAATGATTTTCACAATTTCCATCTTTTTGACTATGAATTTGTAGAATTCTTTCTAGATAAAATAAATTATTGAGAATAAATGAGAATTTATTCTGATTAGTAGGCAAAACCTTTCCAATAATTCATTAAAAGTTTGAATGTTTTTAGTGATTTTGCTTTCTTAGTTTTTTGATTGCACACATCCCATAAATGTCATATCACCAGGTTGCTTTTAAAAACCCCATTATTCAGTATGCCATGATTTTGCTTTTCCCCAGGGTAACTAAACTATAAGACAAACTGATTTTAATATATTTTTTTCTTCTTCTTGGTATGGACTAAAATCATAGTCACTCTGTCTTTCCACGACAGACTATAGGGCATTAGGATGCTGTGCTTTTTAATTTTAATTCAAGTAAAGACCCACCTTTTTTTTTTTTTGAGCTATTGTATTACATAGTATAGTACATTATTTTTAAAATTATTGAACATCTCATCCAACTTCTGAATTGCTTTCTCTATCACTGCTGCTTGTCAGAGCTGCAATGCTTTCAAATCTAGGCATGCTAAATCCTGTTTTTTTCCACTGATGTTAAACTTCAGAAAAAAGCCAGGAGATAGTCTTTCTCTTCCTTCCTCCATGGACCACAGCAGTCCAAAGCCTTAGCACAGTCTTTTCCCTACTATATCCCCAATTTCATACTGGAAAAATTTCTTAGTACGTGATGTAAAAGTCTTGATCTAAAGTATTCCTAAAAGCATAGCAACTGAATCTGTGTAAAATGCACAATCACCATTCCTAACACACTGTTCTTCTTGGCTGTGTAAAGTGGTACCGCTGTTCTTCATTTCTATTCTCCTTTGGAAGAAATGGGAATTGAACTTCCCCTCTAGGCCAGTCACATGCCTACAATATCTATAGATGGCCTTTTTTTTTTTTTCTGTTGCACTCGCTTCTTATTCAACTATTTGTTTCTAATGGTTTTAAAAGATTTTGTACATTCTGACAGAGCACATCTTAAATATGAAATTAATATAAAAGGGAAAAGTGAGGTGGATGAAAAGAATCAAACTAATAAATACAGGTCATAGAACCCATTCCACAGGAAAACAGAATGGTTTATAAAAATGGCAAGAAATGCCCTTGAGCTAACATTTTCAAGTCTCTGCTCAGTCTACATGGAGTTTTATACAGGTAGAAATATTTCAAGTACAGTTTTAGACAAGTATGAACCAGAGTGCAGATTCAGTCATTTCTGGGTAAAAATATTTATATCTGTAGGGTATAAAAACATATACACATTTTACCTGAGTAGCTCTCCTACTTCTCAAGTAGGAATAAATATACCAGTATTTGTACATCAGTGGTACATAACACTTTAACTATGCCAGGCATGTTAAAACAGTATTTTTCTGTGATTAGAAATGTCCTGATTGCATATAATTTTTCTGAGTCTGTATTGTTCTTTCATATCTAAAGTAATAGCAATTAACTTAAAAATTACATTCTCTAAAAAGTGATTGCATCATAATAAATGGCAATCATTTATGACTGCAATTTCCACTGTTTTCCACCCCTTTTTTACATCCCCTCATCAGGCTTGAGCAATAATTTGGCTAAATATTAAAACAACKACAAGTTTCTTTGATACCTGAGAACTGTAATTATTTTGGTGACAATCCTTGATAGAGTTTGAATATAGCTGAGAACTTTAACTTCTTGGGCTAAATTTGAGTGTGGATACTTCATGGATAGTTCATTATGGGTTTAACCACCCAGAGCTGTGTGCTGTTAAGTAAGCAACTGGATTGCCAAATGGGTGTAGTTGAGCCTGTAAGGGACCTCTAATACACTTATAATTTTCTCTGAAACATAATACAGTTTTGATGACTTGGAAGGAAACTTTAATGTTTTTTTCAATATACAACCTTGAGATTAAAACCATTATCCTTACCAGATCATGAATGAAGTTTCTTTGTCAAAAAGGCCATTTCACTATCACAATGAGGAAAAAGTCAGGGAGGGGATGAAGGAGAAGAGAAAAAAGATGAGGAAACATACGGTGTGATTGTCAGAAATTCCCGATGCCTGCAGCTCCTATCGTGTTTGGTAGAACCTGCACATGCTTTACACTTCTGAAAAAATCAGGCTGTTCTTTCATTAAAAGCCAAAAAGAGACCAGGCATTGAAAAGGCATTTACTGCTCAATTTCACCTATTCCAATCAAAATGACCTTTCAAAGCAGATCTGCAGGGTCAAGCTTGTCATTTTTGCAGCCTTCAAGCAATATGTTCCTATTTAACAGGACAATTTGCTGAAAAATGCTGTACTAAGAATCATGCCATTTCATCTTCCTATTTAGAATATACATGGCTTGATTGGAGGCAACATCTGAGGAAAACAGCTCATCACCCATTATGTTTTTTAAAGAAAGTCTCCTGGAACCTGCTCATTGATTGTTTTCTTCCAAAGTGTAATTGGATTAAAAAAAACCAACAACTCATTTTTCATGAATTAAGGGAGCGTTGTAATAAAGAGAAAAAGTTCCGGTGGCTAAATGTCAAAAGATAAAAGGTARGAATGGTTACATTTCCACTGCTTACCCTTACTGGGAGTCATTTGCTCTTTAAGGTCTTCTATCTGTTGGAATTTTAATAAAGAAAGCAAGCTAAAATTAATGGTATGTGAAACCGAAGAATCTTTACAGCGTTAAAGGCAGCACCACCCTGAAGAAATGATGCASGCATGGGCAATTCCATCACATTCTCTTTTGCGTCAGAAATCACATTATTTGCACACATCTCCAGAAACTGATGGTTCTGAACAATAGGTTACAGTTCAAACAGTGAAAAAAGATTCCTGACATATGAGACAGCTATGGGAAACGGGAAATCATAGAAGTCCACTGGATTATTTCTGATATTTGAAATATACATACACCATCATCTAAATGTTAATATTAATTTATTACCCAGTATAACCCTGCCTCCCTAAAATACTTCCATATGTTTCTTGAACTTTGAGTGGGACTTTTACTTTCCAAGGGGCAATTACTTAAAAAAAGAAAACAGGGCTAACTATAGAATGGAGTGGTTCACCCCTTCTGATTAGTAACATCAATAACATCGTATGCTGCAATGAAAGGAAACTAGGAAACATGAATAAAACTCATCTACTTCCTGGTTCTACTTCTGATTTAAATTTGTATACCAGCATTTACAAATTCAGAGCTTGAGGTGAAGAATAGAGGCAAAAAATCAAATACTTTTTGGTGTACATATGACAGTTATTGTTTTGCCATCTAGGCTTTGCACATCTTTCTTTGAATGAACTGTCATATATGTTTAAAAAAAGCCTCGGAGTGCAAGATTATGCATGAAAGATTATGGTACAACTTAACATCTGGCTGCAGGGGGAGCGCACCTTCAAGCTCCAGGCTTAAATGCAAACTTTTATAGTATCACTTTAGTTGTGGACTTTGGATGATCTCTGGAACCTGGTGGACAGGACAGGGCAGCTCTTCTAGTTGTGATGTGCCTGTTGATCCCAAATCAGCTACCATCTACCCCATCTGGCCACGCACCAGCATTACGTGGCTGAGGTGACATACTGTCTGTGAACTTCTTCCTTGAGAGGTTGACCCTGGGCAGAGCCAAGGCTCGCAGGAGGTAGCATCTTTGTGCTGAGGCTGCTAGGAGAAGAGATTGAGAGCTCAGTTTCCCATCCTAGACATCCCACAACTGATATGTCTAACGGGCTGGACTCCATTCTAAAACATGGACTACTGCTCAGAGGCTTGCATTGAAATCCCACCCCTAGCCTACCTGCTTACTGGAAACTCTGTTTATGCAAACTACTGTCAGTCTGAGCTGACCTAAGAACACACTGGAAACACAGCGGTGTGGGTGTTAGGACAGCAATGGACAGCCAGTCCTGTCTGTTAGAACACTTTAAAGATGAAGAACAGTATGTGTGTGCTAAAAAGGTACCGATAATTACTAGTTTTTAATATTACAGCAGCGAGTAGGTACTCTACTCCTGGTCTATCATGCTGGGTGCTGAGAGAATATCTAAGGATATATTCTTTTCCACAGTTTTTATAAAACAACATTTCTATGAACCGAATGACTTGTTCAATTTTCTTAGCCATAATCCTTCCAAAACAAATTCAAGCCTTGCCTTTCATTTTACCATGAAGTAATTTCACATCATTCTTAACTTATTTGTAGGAAAAGGGATAATAATCTTCCTGCATGGAAAAAGATGTCCTGAAGAGGACGGTTATCACTTGCTGTCTGTATGAAAGTAAAAGGAAAAAGAAATCAGCTCAGTCTGTCACCAAGAAGATGTAGGTTAGATACTAGGAAAAGATTTGTACCTATAAAGTTGGTGAAACAGTACAAAAGGCTTCTGGACAGACTGTGGAACAACTTCTGTGTAGGTTTCTCAAGAGCAAGTTAGCTAAACATCTGCCATAGAGAGTTCAATTACAGTCAGTTCTGCTCTGTGTAGAGACACAGAGGAAGGGAACTCAGGTGACCTTTCCTGCTGCACATTTCTGTGAGTCTTTGATCCTACTTTCTGCTTAAGGAAAAAATAAAAAGGCATTGCAAAGTAGGAAAGAAATAAAGCCAGTACTCAGAAGATAACCATATGACGCAGGTGATTAATATAGCAATATAATTAAACCAAATCTCTACTCTAAGCAAGCTTTCAGCCGTACTGAATCTTAGGTTGAAACATCTCCAGAGGATGGTATAGGTAGATAGTATTTTAACAGTTTCCATGCATTTTTCATTACCATTTTGGAACAACATGTTTCCAGTGAAGAAATCCCAAGTTGATTTGCTTTCCTCTTTCAGGCATAAATTGTAACAGAGTATTAGAAGAATATTAAAAGTGATGCAAAAAAAAACAACTAAAGAGAAATGAAATAATGTATTTAAATATAAGCTTAGATGTTTGGGGAATTCTGAGGGGTTTTTTTTGTTTTTTTTAATGTATTCTCCAGAACAAAACTCTGTTGCTAAATCAGCGAACGTAAAGACATAATCTCCTTAAAAATTAGTTGGGGGAAGTCTGGGGGGATTTTGAGAGGTTTTTTTTGTTTTTTTTTTAAAGGTATCTTCCTTGGAACCAAATTTGTAATCCCTGGGCATTGGGAAAAATCAGGTGTAGTAGATTTACTACACCATCTTCATAGGATGACTATTTGGATACAGTCCAACAAAAATCACTCAGTTCTGAAGACAAGATAGTGACATAAAGCTATTTACAAAACAATGTTAAGCTTTATATTAAAAAAACTCTACAGTATATATTTTATTTGCTATTATGCCTACAATTCCCAAGGGGTACAGAAACTCACTGTAAGAAAAAAAGGGATATTTGTCTTTATGTTCTTAGGGTTTATCTGTTCATTTATCTTGTTGCATTTGCATATCCAATTTGCAACATTCTGAAAATTGTTCATATTTTCTCTGAGGATCATAGTTTACTGCAGCAGTTCTAAACAGAATAAAGACTTTTTTTTTGGCGGGGGTGTGTGTGTCAGACTTGGTGAAGGTAGGTTGAATTCTATAGCAGCTAGCTCCATAAAATGAACTTCATGAACAATATCTTCACAGTGCAGATGACAATCCAAAATGATAACCAGATAATCTAACAGCCAGTTGAGAAGAAACCCCTACCACCTAACAGACTGGAGTCTAATATTTTCTAAATTGGCTTGACACAGAATTTCTAGGAACTTTGATTTGGGGGGGGGGGGGGAAGTGATAACTACCAAGGAAGTGAGGTACATTTTAGAAGGCCCCACAAGGAGGAGATGGCTCTTTTACGAGAGTGATAGTAGTATTCTCTCACTTAATTTCAGCCATTCCTCATAATTACTGGGTTCCCTGCAAGGCAATGGGCAGAGTAAGGCTCTTCCCTCAGGCACTTCACCCTGTAGAGATCCCTCAAGCAGGTGAGCTCCCTCCTCAGAGTAGCAGGAGCCACAGTGACTCACTTGAACTAAATACCCAATTTTAAGGTCATTAAGGTAAAATGACATGAATTCAGTCCTCAGTGACTAAAAAACTTTCAAAACTGAGTAACTTGCTATCACAGTTCCACAAAGCTTTATTCTGATGTAAAGTGTTTTATAAAAAGTACAATGATAATCGAAAGAAAGCATGTGTCCCCAAAGCCTTTGAATATGTGATTTACTGTACCCAGGTTCTGCAAACTTCTTGAACAAAGGTGCAGAAGCCTGACAGCTTTTATTTTAAAGCAATAAAGCAAAATTTTGCCTGTCAAAGCTCATGGTAAACCAGTGTTAGGACAGTTGGGTTTTAGTGCTTTTCATACATGGAGAATGTCCAAGAAAAAATAGAAATACATTAAATTATACATATTCCAAGGCATATTTATCTATTCAAGCTGATGGTTGTAGCCAGGAATTATGAATTTGGAAAACACTTTTTGCATAAGTTCACATTTAAAAAAAATTAAATGATGATATAAATATATGGGGAGATAGGAATTAAGGTTTCAGTGTGAGGTGATGAATGGTAGGAAATCATGGCGAGATATGGTAGGAAATCATGAGTGAGAAATTAATAGAGACAGACTGAATGGTAGAGTGAGGTGCAAGCCTAGAGCTTTTAAAAATGCTCAGAGAGTCTGAGTGTTAAATATGAAAGAGCAGGAGGAGGGGATAGAGGAAGCTCAGAGGGGAGAATTAGGAAGAGCTACAGGTGAAGGAAAAGTCAGGCAGATGATAACTCATACAAAGCGGGGGCGGGAGGTAAACAAAAAAACCCCACAGAAATCTTTATTAGATGCATAATGGACTTGAGGAAAGCAGGTGCTGGAGAAGAGGAGTAGCCAAAATAGGAAAGGCAGTAAAGGCTTGGGGTTTTTTGTTTTTCTGCAAGAGCAGAAGGCTGGACTTGATGGTCTGTGACATCTCTGCGGCTGTGCCTACTCTTGTAAATGAAAGGAGCCTGTGCCTGTTCTCTGGCCCTGCGGGGCCACAGCTCCATTAGGTCCTCTGAAATAAGCACCAAAACTCCTGCCACGAGGACACTGAGAGTTTCATCCTTTTATTTCAGTTTTACCTCTCTCCAGTTTATTTTTTATTTCTTTTTCTCATGGTGTCATGGTGAACACCTTTGTAGTTTATAACCGACGGCTGAGGTCAGGGTTCGTGAGGCCAGATTTCCAAAGCGCAGCCTCTAATTTAGGAGGCCATGCTTTTTTCACCACCTGAGACCTAATTTTCAAAACTGCTTTGTAAATAAATTGTAGCATAAAACAAATAATCCTGAACCCATATTTTATTGTTATTGCTAGTTTTTATTGTTTCAGGCAAAACAGACCTAATAATTAGTGTGACAGAAGGTAGAACCAGGAAGGCAGATTTTGTTTATAATCACAGGAGAAATACTTCACTGAAGACAATTTGGACTCGAAATATAAACAACATAATTAATTTTAAATTAAGAACAAATAACTATTTTGCCTATGAAAGGGGAATACAAAGCATAAACATTTCATAGGGTTTTTTTTTTTTCTGCTAGAATATCTTTCTTGAGGGATTCTCAATACTGATTGTTTACAGTTGTCAGGTACCTCTTTTGTATATTGTAATGAGACCTCAAAAGACAATTGATGAGAATGTTTTTTTGGTCCTTGATTTGACTCAGTTTATGATATAATTATTTTTAGTCTAAGTAGTTACGCAGATGACAGACTGTTTTGCCTATGTTGTATATAAAAACATTTTAAAATGTTCACCATAAAGTCTTTTGCACAAAGGGTTAAACGTGAGCACATTCCATCTACATTTTTAGCTCAAAATTTCCCCCAAAAAATCTGCTTGTGAAAATATCTACAGTATTCTTACAAAAATGTTTTTCTTCTTCCCTTAATTTCTCCTTTTCCTGTTCTTGCCACTGCAAAAAGAAGGTGGCAAGCCAAAAGTGGGTGAGACCAGTGACTAAAATATACACGTTCTTAAGTCTTCATATTCAGGTTGACTTCTCATGACTTCAGGTGCATAAAATTGCAATATCCAGTCTACTCTAGTTGTCTGTCTTCCCTTTTGTAATCAATGGAGTTTGAGACAGAGGCATTTCTAGAGGGTAGTTCATACCTCCTAAGACAGGTGTCTAAGACGGATGTGTTGAATTAAATTCTGGAGAGCCTTTCTCTTAGAGGGAACCTAGTTAACTAGCTAGACCCAATTTCTGCATTATGTGTATCCCACCTTTTACTGAGGAAATTCTAGTTGTTTGCACATTCTTTCCTGGGCTTGGAAGGTGTCACTAAAATATTTTCAGCTAGTTCTAATAAAACAAGAGAGGAGTTTCATTTAAAATATGTATTCTTTAAAATATGCAATATCTCCCTTTTAAGCACTGTAACATTGCCTAGCAACCAACGGAGCATTATGCCAAAATTCAGCATACACTGTAGAAAGCATCTCATTGACAGCAATAATGAGGAGGACTGGGACAAACAGAGCAACAAACGCTGACTGGAAAGGTGGAGAGCATGCTAGATTAACCCTCTGGGCAAGCTCTTCTGTGTGACAGTCACTTGCATCAAAGTAATTTCAGAGCCCTAACTTTGCCAGCATTAAAGGCTCTCTTTCCCATTAGGATCCGGATATGCTTTGCTTGAACAGTTTCTTCATTGTGGTAAAACAGTTTCTATCAACATTAGGAGGGCAAGTTTTTTGAGTTCTGAGGCTTTACAATGTGTTTTACAGTCAGGGCAGGTATAACAGTAGCTTGCAACAGTGCAGCAAAGGATCTCATTTCAAAGCCATCTCTTATGGGCTCCACTTTTTAGGATTACAGTGCAAAAGAGCAACTACTAATATTAAGCAGCCTGTCTGTCTTTAGGGGATAAAAGCAGATTTTTCACATCAGGTAGTGATGAGCCTACATCAGAATTTTCCTTCTGCCTGTTTCTCATTATCTTGGGCTGTGCTACTTTCAGCAGGAAAAGATCAGCATCTTTACTGCTTCAGACAGGTACTACTAAGATTATGCACTGCTGATGCTTGCCCACAATGGTCACTGGTTCCCACCTGTTCTGCTAGCTGTGTGCAAAGTGCTAGTTCTGAAGTATGAATTGGACAGTCCGTGTTTAGGTTCTTACCCTACTTATGTTTATACAAATAGAACAATGAATGTACATGCTTAAAGTCATGATTCTTCAAACCTTGATGCAGATATTATGTCTAGCAAATATAGAAAATCTTGAATATTTTAAATTATTGCTGAGACATCATCTGGCCACTCATGCTCACAAAAATCAAGCTCAAGCCTGAAGAGGTTCAGAAAAGGGCTATTAGATGGCTAAGGGAACAGAGATATTATTTTAGCAGAGAAGATTAGGAGAGATGGGCTTATTCAGCCTGTCAAAAACCAAGTGTGGAAACAGATACGAAATATGTATTTTTATGTAAAAACACCAAGGAGGGATTTAAGCTCTCATACTAATATGAGAACAAGAGGTAATAAACTGACCACAAACATATGCAAGTGAGAATTTAGAAGAAGCATTCTCCAGTTAGTAATATATTTGGAAAAGAGGAGGGGAAATGAATGATGAAGCAGCAAAGGACGATATGAATGGGGAATAAGGCAAACAACTGCAAGCATTTTTTTCCCCCTTACCTCAAAACATCATGTGAATTTTGAAATAGCTTTGACCTGGGGGGCGGGGGTGGGGGTGGAATAGATCTGCAGATAGACTGTAGGTGACATTGAGCCAGAAAAGAAATTATTGCTTGGTGACCCAAAAAGAACTAAGTTAGAGTATGCTAATTTCTGGCCTCAAGAAATACGTATTCAAAGAGTAAGAGCAGTTCACATTAGAAAGGACAATGATTTATGTATGTATCAGCCAAAGAACGCTAGCACGTTGTTTTATTATATTACTGTCTATGGATTCCTACTGATGCTCTGCCTATCTGGGAGACATGCAATTCTGAGAAAGATGGAGAGGCACCTCAGAACAATAATGTGGAATCCATGGATCAGAGCACGGTATCGGCAAAGTTCACATTCATTCTTCTAATATAATAATGAATAATCATATTTTCTCTGAGATGCTTTAAAAAGGAAACTTGGCAAACTGTAGCATATAAGACATTATCAAGTGAGTAGGACTTAAGCTGCTCACTGTTCCATGAGAGCTAAACTGGCACAAAGATGGAAACATTTTCCTGGGATAACAGCAAGGTCACAGAACTCTCCTCCATCCCTGCTCTCTATCTTTCCACTTCTGTTTTTCCCCTTGTTACTCAGTCCCACAGGCTAATTACATCCTGAGAGCAATGCCATAATGGCTGAGCTGCTCAGTACCTTTCTCCAAATTAAACAAACAATCTAAAGTCTAAGCCCCCACACACTTGTTTTGCTTTTTAATTCCAAGTTAGTTAAGTGTATTATACCATCTAAAGCAAGGTGACCCTATCAGGATTTCCCACATGGCTCTTTGTTTTTATTGCAGAATCATTTAAAAAACAAAACACATAATCCATTACTGCCAGCTACTTAATGGGAAAGGAATTAAAAAAAAATACATGAAAAATTCAGTAAAAAGGATCTTTGTGTGTCAGATCAGTTGTACAGTGTTATATTAACGAAGATTCCATTATCACCTTATTAATTATGAGAATATTCATGCATATTATTAAAATGGAGACAAGAATTTGGAGAACGATCAACAAATTACATTTAATGACTGTTCCAAAGTTTCTCTCCTACACATCCAAGCTAATTAAAAGCTACAAATATGAGAGCAGAATAGTAATAATATTGGTTTAGGACTCTGCTGGTGAGATTAAAAGGCTCTATCATATACTGTCTAACCTTCAGATATTAAACTAGAGACAGCCTTTCAAAGAAATGATGGTGATAAACCTTCAAGTGAGTGAGACAATGTTAGAATAAAAGTTCAACATGCCCCAAAGGACCCTGACAGTATATGATGACTGGAGGCTTAAAAGCTAATAAAAGATAAACTTTCTGCAGAAGGGCTGTCAAAAAAGTCAAAGGTACAAAGAAAAAGCCAAGGCAGAAAAAGAACGTCTTCTGCAAGAATAGTGAGGAAAAGGAAGATTAGAAGAATGATGCTGTGAAATACTGTCTGATCTTCTGACTTCTAAAATTATATTTCCTTGTACCAAACTTTAAAAATAAAGAGCTTGTTTCTGGTTTCCAGTAGATTAGGGAAAGCCACCAAAAATAATTTTAGCTCTTTGTAATGTATGTTCTTAGAGATTTCCCCAAGGCAGATGACATCACTTGCCCATAAACTCAGAATTGCTGGCATATCCAAAAAGCATTCATGACAAGATTTTCAAAAGCATACTGTTACCACCATGTGCTTAATGGGATTTTACAAAAACAGCCTAAGCAGGCTAGGTACCTAACTCCCAATAACTTTGCTGCATTACTTTTTGCTTCTGAATTCTCCATGGGATTTACACTAAATAGTTTATTTAATACAAGCAAGAAATACAGATTTAGTTGATATGAAACACCTCTTGAACAATGTGCATAAAAGCTATCAGTCTGTAATGTGCAGGCTTTTCCATTCTCTGCTTCTCTACCAAACCAGACCAAAGGGTTGTTTTTAAGGAAGTTGACTCTCAGCCTTAAGAATCCCAAATGAGCATCTGGCAATCAGCAGCCAGTAAACTAGAAAGTCATTGTATGGCAGCAAAGTTAATTCAGGGGTCTCTGTTGGGAAAAATATCCCTTTCATCACTTCTGTCCCCTGTAATTGATTTAATTATCAGTTTGGTCAGAAATATATTGGTAGGAGGGTCAGAGCTTGCAAAGAAAATCCCCACTGCTTGCAAGCTAATGGGACACAGCTGCAAAGGAAATAAAGCAGTGTAATTAAACTTTTCTCTCCTTGATTCTTTTCTTCCAAGTATCATAGATGCTATCTTTGTATCAGTGAAGAACAAAATAATTAAATAATGATTTTTGGCCCTAAGAAGTGCTGTTTTAGAGATACTCCTCATCCACATCTCCAGTACAAGTGCTGTTTCAATCCCACGTCACAAGGCTCTMAGGGTGTGACAAGACATCCCCATTTGGGTCAGCACCAAGCAGAGGATTGGAGCTGGAGGTACTCGAAGAAACAAACAAACCTTGACTTAGTATTTATGGAAGATGCAAACTGAGAGGAGGAGAATTGATCTTAGCTTTTGCTTCAGCTTTAATTTCGTAGCAGTTTTCTTTGCAAAGTATTTACTCCAAGCCATATTTTCACAGTTCAGAGGACTATGCTCAAGTAATTATTGTTACACTCTTAGCTGGTATTGTTTGTCCAATATTTGATTAATTTGTGTTAAAAATGAAAGTAATATGCTGATTTCAGAGTATTTTTAATATTCCTTCCTTTAAACTACTTTCATAAGACACTTTGGCAAACATTCTAACTTGCTGGTATCAGTTGTCTTCCATTTAAATATTGGTTATTTCAGTAACCAGTATTCTATAAATCATGCTTTTCTCAGTGAAAATAAAATGTCTAAAAAATATTTAAATTATGATTGATAAGTATAATTTTTAAAGCACATGTCTTCTTTAAAAATAAACAGCACCTTCTAACTACATCATGGAGAAGTACTAATCAACATTTTCCTACAATACTGGAAAAATGCAATGAGGTATTTATGTAGTAATAGGGAACGAAAATGATATTTAAAAACAAACAAACAAAAGCTTGTGATGGACTAGACTAAAATTAATACTTTTTCTCTTGCAAAAGTAGTAATTGAAATAATATGTCTAAATGTTGAAGCAGTCAATGTAGTTTTTATCTTTTCCTCTTCTGTAACTGCTATAGTTCCTTTTTGGGGCAATTTACAGTGTAAGCACTGAATGGCTAGTCTCAGAAAAAGGTGCCACAGGTTTTTCATTCCTGCAAGTCTTTTCTTCCAAGTAATCAGAGAGGCGATTTCTGAATTCTCGAGGATGAAGAATTTAAAAGACAGAAAGAGGAAATATTATCTATCCTGGAAATTAAAACACCTGAGCTTGCATTCCAAATCTATGGAAATAGACATTTTTAATACTGAAAAAGAGGATATGGGGGGAAGGGTGGAAGTACAGGAAACATAATACGTAGATTTTAGGTAGCTCTTAACTCCTGACTAGAGAGATCTTTACTATGCTCAAACAGAATCAGATAAGGAGAAAAAGATCCTTATAAAAATAGCCCTGTTAGAAATGCACACATTAAAATGAAGTTGGCTGTTGAAATATATTTATAGTTACTGAAAATTATAGTCACAAAATCTCTCCGAAACAACATCAGTGTAGTCTTGTATATATTAAAAAAGAGAGATCATTTCTTCTTGTTTCTTTTTTCTCCAAGGAATGGGAAAGAATGATTTCCTCTTACCACGATCTGCTCTCAGCCATTCACCACTAATGAGAGGAAACAAAAAAAATAGGACCCTTTTGCACATTGTACAGACCTTCACATTGTCAATATTCCTCTTCCTTGTATCTACTTCATTAAGTAGATAGTGTTGGCATTTATGTTTTCTCTTTTAGTCTTGAGATCCAACACTGCTCCTAAAAATCCCTGCTCTTAGGGTTTATTGCTTCTTAGCATGCCTAATAGTTCAGAAAAACAATAAAACTTCACACTGTGAATGCTTGTTATACAAGTTTTGGGGGATTATGTGTAAATTTAAGCATGCTTGTATGTTTTTTCACTTTTAGAGACTTTTCTAAATAAAAAGAAAATTAATTTTTTAGCCTGACTCCCAGCTTTTGTAGTCAAAGATATTGGAAGTATTTCAAAGTACATTGCATCTATTCTAGTGATGAATTCTAGTGCTGTCTCATGGCTCCCATCTCCTTTCAGGGTGAAGGACACTGCTGTTCCTTGGGCTGATTTACAAGTCAGGGTCCCTTGACCCACCCCCCTTCTTCCTTTTGCACTAATATCTACCGGCAGGCCAACTATCTTGCTACTATCACACTCCTCAAAGGCAGAGTGAACAAGACTGTAGTGACCTAGTGGTGACAGAAGTTTTACATTGCCCCTTTCCTTGTTTCATTTACTGGTATAGAAGTAGATGCATAGCCTGGACCCTTCTCAAATTCACTCATTTTAGACCTACAGACAGCAACAACTTTCCTGAGCTGCAAGAGTAGTTCAGGTTCTTCCAGGTAGTCTGGACCAGGGGCCCCAGGATGTGATGGGCAACACTGTAGCATAGGTGAAAGCCACCACGTGGCCAAGTAGGTTTCTTCTTTTGCTTAGTAGTGGTTTAAACAAACAGTTTTTCAAACTCAGTGATAACAAACCTACTTACAGGTTTTCTCAACCCTGACTTGACATTATCCATCTCTTCAAGCATCCAAGTTGCTTCATGAAATCTGCATCACATCATAAGATATGAATATACCTTTTATACCTTCTTTTGCCGTAAGTATTCAACAACTGAGGACAGAGAATACAATGAAGGGCTCTTAGTGATGAGCAGAGGCAGCTGCGGGACAGGATGGTGAGGTTATTTCTCCTTCCTGTGCACAGTGTGCCATCTGGAAAGACATCTGAGCTTCTGGCAAATCATATCCTGAACCACCACCATTTAGACAGGGCATTTTAATTGAATTGGTGGCTGTGAAGCTTAAATATTTTCTACAGATGCTTAGGTAGCCATATCAAGATGTCGCTACCAATAACACTGATTTCCTCTATCACACAATGTAGCAAGGCTGAAAGATTGAGACAAGCTCTACAGTATCAACAAAAGACAGAGTCCCTGCCATTCAGCTAGGAAAGCATTATATTTGTATGGGGCATTTAGCTGTCCTATGTCTTACCTTGCATCTCCCACATGCTCTTACAGCAAGTTCCTACATTGGGTTACGGCTTTTCACTCCCTCCCTCTCTGGTCTGAGAATATTTCCCCCTACTGAATTTGATGTGAAGTCTTTCATTTCTCCTGGTGATGTAAGGAAATATCTTGCTCACCCTTTTTGTTTCAGACACAAGCTCACTTTTAAATTGTGACTCTGTTTTGTTTTTGATGTTGTTTTTTAGAAAAACGAAACTAAAAAACATTTTTCTATACCCTTCACTTTTTGAAGAGATATGGAACCCAGAAATCAAGACAGTTTCTCTGTTTCTATTTTAAATGAAAACAATAGATGAAATTGGCAGGAGAATTGTTAGATGTCATCTTACTAGCACTGGTACATTGACAGTTACTATTATGTTTTATTTAAACTTAATTTTTTGTTAAAAAAAGAAAACAAAACAAAGAAACCAAAGCCCCTTTAATTTTTAACAGAGAAGTTAAAATGTTTAAATGAAGCATGGAATATTTCAGCTTAGTCTGTGGTAATGAATCCTTGGAGCACATTCGATTCTTCTTTTATGTACATTGAAATGGTAAGAAGTAACAAAATCCTTTATTCCAAGTGACTGCATTGCATATTAACCAGTTATCAAAAGTAGATAAGAGACAGGGAAAAATATCAACCTATCCCACCCAGAAAACCTACCTGAAAAACATGTATAAGAGAACTTTTTCCTACTCATACTAAGAACATAGACAAAAATGAATCTTTTATTTCACAGTGGATTATTTAGTTTATGTAAAGACACACATGTATTCATTGTCACCATAACTCAGATGGAGAATTGCAGAGTATGTACTGAAATGATACCACAGAGCAATGCACTATGGATGGAAAGGATGTAGAAAAGATGTGAAAAACTGGTACAGATAAACAGACTGCAGAATCAGCTCTTCCTGCTCAGCAGCCTCTGCAGGCCAAATGCAGAAAAGTGTCAATCAGTAGTAGATAATGTTTAATAGAATTTGTTTCCATTTCTTCCTATCCTTAGCATGCAGAACGAAAACATACTTTAATAATCAGGAAGGTTAACATAAAAAGTGATACAGAAGTTTAGGAGAATGACAGTAGCTCAGACCTTTGACCTGATAGAYGCAGAAGAACAGCTAAAAACAACAGTGTACAGAAAGAAGAACATTTGGAAGGAGATCAAGCAGTTAACTCTGTCTCTGTGGGGAAGGTAGGAGAGAGAACATATTTGTGAAAAGGCAGAGAGAAAAGGTTTACCAAATCTTAAATTCTGTCTGACATCCTAGATACTTAACTTTTGAATTTGTCACTGTAGGTGACATATCAAATACAAGGCTGTTTTGTTTGGAAAGTATCTATTTGTTCAAAGAAAACTTTTGTTTCAAAAGCTGTCTGCAATTTTAAGACTGATTTACCATTTCCATGAACATAATGGAGGATTAAACAAGTTATGTTCTTTTTAACTCTGCAAATTAAAGGTTGAACTTTCTCTCCCTTGCAGAGGATAGCCTCTYTGTTTCATGAGTAATCCCATAGGCAGTGCAATGGATTATTGGTGGATCAAGATAGCACTCAGCATGAATCAGCAAGGCAGATTCTACATCAAAGATTCAAGACATTTCCCAAAGCAAAGCAAATAATTCCTGACTTCTCATCCCATTTGGGAAATGCTAACAAGTAGAACGTGCTGTTATAGTCCAGTGACAAATACAGAAAACACAAACCACAAGGTGATTTGCAAATACAAGAATAAAAATGGCCGCGCTCCCATCTGTTCTGCACTATACACATGGTGAAATTCATCATGACACAATTGACTAGCTAGAAGTGAATGAAAATAAATAAATGAATATTTCTTTGCATCACATTTGCTAAATTACACATTAGTCTGAGCAGGGATAGTTTGACAATGAAAGCAAATCTGATGGGCAGTAGTGRTCTCTGTTCATACTAACGTAGCCCTAAAGCATTTTGATAGAACTGGGTCAAAACATGCCCAAAATCATCACTCTAATTTTAAATACTGATAACAGCCTTTGCAGAGAATACGGATTCTTCTTAGCAGCCCTAAATGCAGTCCACAGGATGCTAAGTGCTTATTTTTCAAAATGTCTAAGAGAGAAATTATCAGGGAGAGAATGAGAAAATAAAGCTGTGTTTAGTAATGAGAAAAAACAGCATCATCTCAAAGGGGGATCATAATATTTCTACTCCTTGCAAGGTGTTTTCATGGCATCTGTGCTATGGTTTTGGCATACCAAACTGCTATGGGAGCCATGCAAATAGAAAAAATAGAGATACTTGTCAAACATCAGCCTGCATATTTCTGTTACATTTGGATTCTCAGCTCCTTTTGGACTGCTGGAGGAGAGAGGGCTTGGGTTAGCTTCAGTGTGGGTCAGGGGAGCAGCTTGGAAAGAGGGAGCAGCTTCTGTTTTGAATACCTCTCATTTTTTCAGCAAATCATCTTTTTCTCGCCCCAGACCATAAGGTCTCTGCTGCAAAATGCTGTATAAGTGAGTAGGAACAGAAATAYCTCACTAGATCGTACCGAGCTCTGAGCACTCATTAGAAAAACCCACATTTTCTTGCAAAAGGAAAACTGCTAAAGTGTAACCTTTACAGTATTTAACCCTGTACTCATCTCCACCCCAGAATATACAAAGTATTCAATTACATTTTTTCCCTCCAGTTATGTCAGGCTTAAAAAGGAAAATGAGATCTTAACAAGACTGGTTTCAAAATAGCTGCAAGTCATAACTTTTAAATGTTGGAACTTACTGTGCAATGTTCCAGACATTTTAAGCGAATAGTCCAAATGACTCAATACTAGGAACACTTCCAATAAGAACCTTCAATGCATCCTAGGTGCAATGATCTGCAATTAAATCCCAGAGGATGCTATTTAAATTTTAAAGGGGTCCCCTACTTTCTGATGGAATAAGATTGACATACTTGCTTATAGTTTCCCTAGCTTCAGTAATTGGATTGCCTCCTCTGCATTTTTCAAGTCACAATCCATTATTTTAACATTCTAATTTGTAAAAATCCTTTGTGCTTTCTTGTTTAGAAAAGTTGGTGAAATGGTAGTCTAGGGAGTTCTGTTGTGCCTTAATTTACCATAGCCCCCTATCCCCCTTTTCTTCTATTTGTTTAGAAATAGCTGATTTAGGTCCTTAAAATATACAAGCAAAATCCGAGGCTGAGAGTCACTCTGTGTCTTTGCACCATAACATATTGTACAAAATAGAGAGCAGGTCTTACAGACTCTCCATAATAAGAGTGAGTGTGGCTTCTGCACTGGATCTTAATTCCCATTTTTTTTATGAATTTAAGTCAAACATTATACGGGGGAAAAGAGTTCAATATTTTTAGACAAACTCCCATAGCTTAAAAAATCTCTCTGACCTGGTTCAATGTTTGAAACATTGATTGTATTAACACCTATTTATATAATATTATTTATATGTCATATTTCTGGAACCTTGAGTACTTATACAACCCACCTGCAGGAGTTTATAACACATGAGACAAAGAAAGAAGGATGTGGTGAATTCTCAAAAGCAGACTTTTGCCCTAGAGTAGAGAAAGTGGGTATCCTTAAGCTCTTGAAAATGGGAAATACAGAGGTAAGGTATACAGTATCCCTGCAACTTGACTTCACTTTGCCCTCTTGAAAGTACCAATATTTACCAATGGACTTGCAATGGACTTGCAAGGAGAAGCATGCAAGCTATGCCTACAGCATTCAGTAGCTTATACTCTAGAGACCCTGTACGACTACTGAGTCAATCTAATACACACACATGGCTTGATACAATGCTGTATAGAGATAATAATATTTGAATCATAACAGTAAAATCCTGTGTTCCAGGTATTCAGACTTGCTTCAGATGTTGAGGACGGCACAGTACTAACACCTTATTTCTGTTTTTAGGACCAAGCCAATAACCAAATTTCATAAGCATATCAGCTTCAGGTAATGCTAGTTTCAGGGACTAGCTCAATGGATCAGCATAAACTTCCAGAAATAATGTGGTTAACCGGCTAGTATAATCCACAGACCTGAACTCAGAACCTCTGAAATGCAGCACTGTTTCTTAACTATAATTAATTCTTCACCACAGTTATCTGAAAGCTATTTTGAATTAAGTATTTGGGTGTGAAAATGTTAAAGGAAACCATGAAACAAAGCAATGACACTGCACAGTCCATTTTCCTTGCTAAAGCAGCAATTAAAATGAGGGGTGAGAAGGTCTATCAACACCTACATGGGAGAAGAAGAGGAATGACTTTTAAGGACGCTCCACCAAACTCAGCAGTCAGTCATCAACAAGCAAGAGTGACATATTAGGGGATTCACAGTCATTATCTTCATGTCTAAAACGACAATCTTTTTATACAGGTACAATAGAAAAGAGATCCAACAGAAGAAAACTAGAGATGGAGTCATTTATTCTATGAGTTCTGCTAACAAAGAGTGAAAGCAAAGTAAAAAGTCCTTTTCCTATCCTCTAACCTATCATACATACAGCAAATGCACAACAAAAGTAAAACCAAATACATCCTTCCAATTCAATTGCCATTCATTAGATTTGCTGTCAAGAATGGCTGTCAAGCCTGGATTTCTTGTACATTGAGCATTAACTTTTTTTGATGAGTTAAGTCCACTGAAACAGTCACAATTCATCACCATGAACTTGCTATGTTTTCTAATTACTGTAAGATTCAACTTGTTCTGCTCAGTTGATGCTTCATTAAAAATACAGCCATTGTGCAAATTAATATTTACTGTGCTACCACTGAATAATGCAATGGTTCATGTAGTTAGGAAYGGCTCAAGCACAAACAAGGCTCCTTAGCTGGAAGTGTGCATTTTATTTTAAAGGCATAAATTGAAGCAAAGCATAAAAGAGTCTAGCTCCTTGTTAGATTAGAATTCTTTCTTTCAGCTTCCACTTTCCTTTCTCCAGAATGAAAATGTGTCTCTCACTGTTATTTCTGTTAAACATAGCCTTGGATTTCTTGAGTGATTTAGGGAGCCTCCTGCTTTGTGTCTCCACTAGACTGAAAAATCTTTGCTGTTTTTTACATGAATTACTGCAATACTCTGCAGAAGTGTCTCTGTGAGGCTCATAAATAGGAAACAGTATCAGAGGAAGAGTGCTTGAAAGTTGAGCTGGAAATCAGCTTCATAGCATTAATGTTTAAGTTATGCAGAGTTATTATGAAATAATACTTTATTTTATGATTAATCACTGTGTAATTTACATCAAAGAACTATGAATGTTTGTCTTTAGTAAAGATAACAGTTTAAGGATTAGCACATTGAAAAATATCCCCATACCACTGATTCGGGAAGAAGAATCATCATTTTGGTCTGTCAACAGGTGATATATTCTATCAAATTAGGCCATATACTTACATGTCTGTACAGCAGTTTAAAAAAAATGCATCAAAAACATACAACTGAAGTTATTAATTTCAAGGAATGCTTTGTTTATTACTGACAACAACACTGGGTTGGAAAATAGAAGTGGACAAAAAGCATCCTTTACCTCTGGCAGCTAATAAATAAAATGGTGCAGTCTATTCTGTCGAACTAACTATGAAACCCCATGARTAGAAAAGTAAACAGCAAGCTCTTGGGGTAGGAAAGAAGCTGGCTATTAACGGAAAGCATTATCACTTTATTATTGCTTCTGGAAAGAAGAGAAGTCATTCTTCTTTCCAAACACAATCTCTATAAATAATGAAGGATGTTCTGTAATGGGGATAATAAACTGTCAGTTGTATTTTTACAGCAGCAAGACATACCAGGATTGGCCTTGTGGAAATATAACTATGTAGAACAGCAATAAATATTGTCCCACATGTTTTCCTGATCTATTATTCCTATTTTTAATTGATACAAACAACTACAACAACACAGAACAGAAGGGGAGCTGTGACATTCAGCATGGGTTTGTGAGCTCTCCATGCTTTCTGAGCATTTGTTTGCAGGCTTTTTACAACCCCGGGGAAGGTGTTCCAGGCCTTCTGCAGAAGTGCTCCAGTTTATGCTCAGGGACCAGTGCTTTCCATTTCCTGGAAGGTTGATTTTTGTCTTCCTGCCCATGCAAGTGCTACCCTGTAGCATTTTTCAGTTACTATTGTGTTTTTTACAGAGGTACCACATGAAGGCACTCGTTCCCTGACATACTGTCTTACAATGAAGAAGACACTTTCAGAACAGAGGGACAAAATTCTGCAATATTTTTCTAAGTAGACTCTGAGGTATGATGTGGACTTCCAGAACCAGCTAGTCCCTTGTTGTGTTATAGTTCAAATCTCTCCTGAAGACTCAGTGGCAAATAGCCATAATCCAGATGTACTAACTGTCAGTTCCACTGACTGCAGAAAGATCAGTCCCTAAAACAGCATTATTAAGTGGGATTTGGGGATTGTCTGTATAGTTTGTCTATATACTAAAAAGTATACACATCATTTTTACCCTTTCTGTCTTCAAATACAAATTTTACAAATCATTTATGCTAGGAGAATGCCGAAGGTCCCTAAAGGAGACCGACGTTCCATCAGGACAAACAAGGTGTGAACACCTTAGGTGACACACTCATTAAGGAATGGGTTCACAGTCTAAAATAGGCAAAACATCCAAAGGGACAGGAGATGACACGAAGGGAATGCACCTTGGATCACACCACAGCAGTGGAAGATAGTTTTCTGAATTCCTACTCTGGTAACTTTCTAAAGGCTTCATGTCTCACCAATAAGAGATAGAAGTATTTAAAAGGTAAGGAAAAATGTCTCTCTGAATTACTAATCAAAGAAATTGGGATCTAATTCTAATTAATTAGGATCTAAGTCTAAATAAAGACTGCTATAAAACTGAGAACTTGCTTATTACTAAAAGTAATGGAAACTTTTACCTGTCATAGCTATGGGATAATTTAAAGTAGACTGTTTAGTATGTATTTCAGACAACAATCAGCAAAAGTACTAATATTAAATATTTTATRTTATCATGCATATTTAATACAAATGCAGATACATTGTATCTCCTATCACAACTGCAGCAAAATATCCTAAGGAATCAGTCACTATATATCTTTTTCTGTCTCTATTTCCTCTCTCTTTCACTAGTCTGCCCTAAACCAGTCACTGATGCTGCATCCTGATTCTAATAAGTCCACTTGCCTTTGTCCTAAAGACTTCAGCTCTATCCTGCATTTTGGTGTTTTGCAGCAGGCATTGTGAAGAACTGATAATCAGACTAGACTGGTGGGATAAAGTTATGTAAAGCACAGTGAAAGGAGGGGAGCGCAGTCTTTCTGATCCATCTGTCTTGTTAAATTTGAGCATTACAGTGGTGCCACAACATGATCCTGAGCTCGTGATCTAGGTTTTCCTGTACAAATAACTTGAACCAAAACACCGGGCGCTCCCATTAAGATGAAAGTCTTTCAGCCACACTCAATCTTTTCCTCTTGCTTTGCATCAACAGACSTGCCTAGCTAGAGGTTGGGATCAAAAGGAGTGGCAGCCTGCATATAACAGAGAGACAAACTTTCATTTTAATTTGAGCTGAGATGTATTGTTCTCAAGTAATGGGAGAGAAGGGTGCCTCTTGACAAACATCTTTAATTATGTCTAGCCTGTCTCTCCACCCATCCAGCTCTCCACCCATCCATGCTCTAATTTCTCATGCTTGTCTGTGTTTCATTCAGACCCTTAAAGTTAAGGGGAATATATCTTGTTCCATCACTGCTGTATTAATTGGTGGGTTATAGTGGCATCTCATTATGCTGATGGACAGGCAGGTGGATCATGCTGCACTCAAGGGGCTACTGCAGTTTGGCAGCTGAAATGTCCAGCTTTGTGAAGAGAAGGAAACCAGGTTTCTGAGAGCTATTAAGAACTAAATTTAGCAAAAATGAGGTTGTGAGAAAGCAGGCTCTGAGTGAGACTTTTTTTTTAAACAGTGAGTTCTATCAAGTCAGCAATGCCATAAGGAATAGTGATGCATGAGCAACGCCTGGAGCCTGCTGACAGACCAAACTAGAAGTCACTTCTTACTTACCTGCTGCTAACAATGAGAAGGCAATACAGTGGAAGCCTAGAAAGGACATTATATGTTCAGTTATTAAGGACATCTATTAATTTGCTTCTAGAGATAGGCATTCATATCTGCCCAGTAGTATTTATGTTCTTTATTAAAATCTTGATCTGCTTCAAATAACTACTTTTCTAGGTTATCTTTTATTTCTGATACTAGCCAAGTTTTACTGCTAGTAATATTTTAAACTACATCACAAATACATCACTAATTCTGAATTGTAACACAAGTCTATATGGTATAAATCCTATATCCATAGACATTATGTGAAAAAAAAGACACAGCAGTGGGGTGAATTTTAAGGTTGCAAAATCAAGTACTTAAATGTTAGGAAATGTCAAAATTAAGGCTGCCTGAGCAGTATTCCTTCCTCCCACTTACATTTATGAATCATTAAACAGTTTGTGTTTGCTTGATCATTCAAAGTATGTGATGCAACACTCACTTTGTTAGCAGAGATTCAGTATTTCTGTTTATCAACATTATTCAATGAGACACCTTGTACATCTTTGTATACATCATTCAAATCATGAACCAAGGACAAAATAATTAATTTATTCATGTTTTTTCCTTTAGTAATGTCTTTCCACCATTCTAATATTTCCTACATATTGAAAAAATCAATCTTCAGAACACTTCTTCAGGGTCAGATGAGGTGTACTTCTTCTCTACTTAATACATACTAGTCGAGCTAGCCAGAACCATTCCTGAAACTTATTTTGTCCTGAGCAGTAAATGTGGCTTGGTTCGGAAGGGGAAAGGAGGATAGCTAATATATCACATGGCTACATAATTAATGTCAGGGAAAGGAATTAGATTTGCATAGGCAATAGACTTAACACTGGCATATCCTAACTTTTAAGAATGTGATTTAATAAGACTAACATTCTTTTGGAAGCAATTTCTTCCCCCTCCCCCCTTTTTTTAATTAAAAATCTCAGAACTATATCTTGTAGGGTTATATTTACTTTCTACATGAGTCATCCTCATGGGATGGGATCTTGAGCTCTATAGCACATCCCTCTAATCATTTGAAAGCCAAGGGATTAAAAAGATATGGAAGCATTCAATTTGATGACAGCATTTGTCTGTCAAAGTATTCACAAGCTATGTGCACCTGTCACTAAAGAAGGTCGAGATACTTGCATTATCATAGTTTTAACCATTTGCAAATAAAAATGCTGAGACTTAAGATTCATGTTTTCTCTGCAAAGTTTGTACAGGTGCATGGCTAGCAATTTCTGTCTAGATCCACTCAATAATTCAGAGTTGCTTTTTTTTTTCCTGTCTTCCTAAACTTCTCCTTTTGCCTTTTTCCTTATCCTGCCACTGCTTCTTCTCTTGAATCTACAGCATGACTTCTATCTTCAGCTACTTCTGGCTGTTATCTCAAAACAGGGCGAATAGTTTTACCTAAGATTAAAACAAACAAGCAAACAGTCATATTGACAAACAACTCAAGGCAGATGCTCAGCCCCTGAAACAGACAGTCACAATTGGCCTCTGGCAGAGAGAGTGGGCCAGATGATCTTTAGTTTCACTCAGCATGGCTGTTCCTATGTTCTAATGAAATTTCAGCTTACCTGTTTTAAGTATGGCAAAACTGATGGAAATGCACTTAATGCACTTAGAATGTACTGTGATATGCATTGAAATACAGAGTTTTTGTAATACAGCCAGATAAACCTGTCATTCCAACCTCAGTGTGACTGGTAAAGCCCATCCCCTCCGACATCAACCTTCCAGGATAAATTAGTACCTTTCCACTTTGTTATTATTGGTACAAAGCTGTCACTACCATATTGGCAGCTAGCAAGTAGTCTCAAGTCTTCTCTATCATGTCTGTTCTGAAATCTCTCTCTCTGTCTAAACTTAACAGCATAGTTCATCAGAAAAAAAACAAGGAGCAAGAATCAATAGAAGTCTGTGTGGAAGCTTATAAAAAAAGTGTAAATCACACTGGTGTTCTGCAGGATGGATAGCACTCAAGCTTAAAAGTTACAGGATGTCAGGAATCCTCTTAGGACTTGAATGCTAAAAAGACCTGTGTACATATTCAACTTGATGCATCCTGAGTATTCCCAGCTGCTTAAAACAAAATGTCCACAAACCCTCAGCAGAATGGAAAGCCCAGACCTGTGGATCTGCAAAAAGCAGTTACAGAAAGCCGATGGCTACTATGTAGCTGATGCCTGCTATTAGAAAGCCTATTTAAATTCCAAATTTAAACAGTGTTGTTGATGATGACAGTATTTCTACTGTGTCTCCACTGGGAAAAAAAGCACTCATGGGATGGCAATTTGTGCAGAAACAAATAAAATGACATTTTCATGGAAAGATCCAGTTTCCTAGCTGCAGGAGGTGTTAGGATGTGTGAACAGTCTAATCTGCTGGACATTATGTAGTTTCAAAGCCTCGCAGCCCTAGGAGTGTGAGGAAGGAGCTTCCTGGAGAGCAAAAGAAAAGCTTCCAAGACAGAGAAGGGAAACGTGAGATTGCTTTTCATGCTTATTTCTTTATTAAATAAACAAAGAGGGCAAATCAGCAGTTAAAGACCCAGATTCAAAACGAATTTCAAAGCAGTGTGTGTCCATACATTAACCTCAGTAGGCCTTGTATAACTCTATAAAATAACTAGGTAGGCCTGTTAGTGGTAAATACTAGAGCAAACCCAGTCTGCATGAAACTGAAGAGTCCTAGAAATATAACATTGGAGTGAAAGCCCATTAGTGCTCATTTTTAGCAATGCGTGAGTGTTTCAAGGATAAAATTTAGGTAAGCATGTTGCTGATTAGGGGATGCAGTTGTAAGAGTGTCCCACGATGTGAAATGTACAGTGCTAAGCAGTGCTAAAGAGCTACAGCACACAAGCTCTTTGGTGATTCCACAACTGCCCTGGTGCTCCGCAAGCTGCGCAGGAGCCAGCAGGCAGCGGGGATGGCCACCAGTGCCCAGGGCTGTACGAGCCTGGGCATGGCCAGGCCATCGAGGGAAGTGAGCATCCCATGTATGCAGCACTCATTAAACCACATCTAGATATCGCTTTTGGTCTTGGACCCCACGCTCCAGGGAAGATGTTGATAAACCAGAGTGAGTTGGGTGGGGGCCACCACGCTGGTCATGACTGGAGCCCTGGCCCCATGTGGGGAGGCTGAGGGGCCAGGGCTGGGTCAGTTGGGGGGAGAGACGGCTGTGGGGGCACTGCGTGCCTGGTGCCGTGGGGAGGGGTCGGGGCAGCAGAGCCAGGGGGACAACAGGCAGGAGCTGAAATGAGAGAGGTTAGGACAGGAGGTACGGAAAAGCCTTTTCCCCGTGAGGACAGGCCAGCGGTGCAGCCGGTTGCGCCAAGATGTTGTGCCAGCTCCGTCCTCGGAGGTTTTCCAGGCTTGACTGGACACAGCCCTGTGCAACTGGGTCTGACCATGCAGCTGAGCTGGCTTGGGCAGGGGCTGCACCAGGGACCTCCTGAGCTCCCTGCCAACCTGAACTGTGCTGTGATCCTATGAATACCAGTGACCCAGTGTCATCAACTGTATTGGAGAGATGTCAGCTACAACTTTTAAAAACTGAAAAACCCTACTAAGGACACTTTGCTAATTTAAAATCTTGATATACTACATTGAAAAGCTAATAAAGCATATCTACACATATAGGAGTAAAAAGGCAATTTGCACACAACTTTGTCTTAAACACAAGGACATTTTCAGTTACATTCAACTACTTCTGAAGTTGCAGGAACATGTGCTATTTACTTCAACGAGAGAAGCTGGATAACTCTCAAAATGATATAATGAAACCTTTCAAACCAAGAAGCACTCTTAGGTCTCAGAGGGAGGAAATAAACAAAGATGGCCAAATAACTTCTCAGATTCCATTTCACATTGCTAGTCTTTGGATTGGGTATTTACTCAAACAGGTTTTGTGATAATGGAACTATTTTACTCCAGAGCTGAAGTTTTTGATCTTTCCGTAACATCAAAGAAAAAAAAAGAATCTTTTGCTGTAATTACGGGAATATAGTCACACACATACATCCATATCTGTGTTTTTCTACAAAGGAAATCACAGCTCAGGAAAAATAAACTGAAGGGAGAATGAAGTACTACAGCTGTGCAGAAGAACAGAGCCTAAAAAGAGCAGTGATGACTTAGAGATAATATACAAACAGCAGTTTAAAAAAAAAATCTTGTAACATGCATATTTAATTAACAAAATGATATTATACCTCAGCTGTGATAAACTAAGGGATTTATCTCACTTGCCTAAGCAATATTCAGAACTCATTTCTACCCATGGGAGAAGTGCAGGTTCAGTTGTGAAACAACACAAACTCAGAAGGTCACCAAGAAAAAGATTTCAGGTAGTCGATATTGAGTAATTCATTTATTTCTATCACCTAGTACATATTTTACATAGTTTTAAACAGCATCTAAAATAAAAGGTTTCCTATCACTTAAGATGCTTATATGGTCCAAGTCACTATGAAGTCTGAATATTCCTGAACATCAATAGTCAAAAGTGTTTTTCACTCTAAATGAAAATTCTATAGCACATATTACAATCAGGGAAATTTATCTTTGAAAGACTGCTGTAACGCTTTATATTACATAAGAGTATATTGAAGTTGTTCCTTCATATACTAAAAAGTGTCACCACAAGTTCAGTTTTCAGCTCTGTCAGAGATAATTCTACCATACATGCCCAGATATCATCCTTTCTGAAATATTATCATTTGTACTTCCTCTCTGGACCAAAAAATGCAAAACCTTTCTTTCCAAGATCACAGTTTTATCGATTTCTTTTGCAGCTGTTTCTAACTGAGCAATGGAACTTTTAATTATAACATGGATAGAATAAACTACATATATATTTTTTAATATTGTCTGGCATCAAATCTCAGGTTGATCTGAGCATATGAAAAATGTGGACTATTCCATTCCTTTAAGATGTTGAAAAAAAACCCCAAGGGTGAACTGACAAACTCTTGGCAAGGATTTTCTCTAGAATAATGAAATAACATTCTCTAGAGTTAGGGCCAGTTTGGTACTGGACACACTGTGGCCTTGCCTATGACTATCAATCCCACTACTAGACGTGAACCAATGCACTTCTGGTGTGCAAAAAGGATGATGTTAAATGGTGTCCAACTCAGAGACCAATTTTTATTTGCCACAGCTTGCTGGCATGCCTCACTGGGTCAGGACTTGGTGCTAATGGCAGTTTGAAAGGAGGAAGCTGGTAAAAGTACTTACAGTATGAACATGAAATACTATATACAGCATGGAATTTTTATTAAGACTATTTACACATCTCTCTATTGTTCATGTACTGTCATTATTGAAAGGATATGATAATTYTGGGGAAGTTATGTTTCAAGTTTTTTAATGAGAAGATGAATCTGCAGAGGTGGTTTTAGACTATTATCACTATACACAAATGCTGATGCCTTTTCTTCTGTGGAAATTAAGAGTCTTGGCAAGAAAAAGAAAGAAAGGAAGCCTTTGTAACATTTATAGGAATTCTTGAAAAAAAAAACTATTTACTGGTTGATGAGTAGAACATTTAAAGTTAATTCAGTTGTAGAGATGTGGTGGCATACTATCAGGCAGATAGTAGTAGCAGTAAACTGAAATAATAGATTCATACAGTTCAATAGTAGATACAAATATGAGATAATTTATTCTGATCCTCTGAACACCACTCCAGTTTTTAACTGGAGAAACAAGAAATGGTGACTTTATCACTTTTCTTGATTTTTTCCATCTTTCCTATTGATCAGTCCATCTAGCTGTTAAAAATTATTTTTTTTCATCTTTTGAATTTGTCTGGCTCCCATTTCTAGACATGCTTCTATTTCTTTCTCCACTAGATTAAAGAACCTTTTCTGGATGAGAAAATGGCTAGAGAGCACAATCTAGCAGTGCTGAACACTGAAAAGCACACTCTCTACAATATTCACAGCATAGAAAGAACACATTTTGGAGAGCTGTTAAAATTTTCCTCATTAAAGGGGCAGTTCCTCAGTGGAGACACTGCTTACAAACAGCACGTTTGCATTGTATTCATGTTTATCTTCACTTTGGTACTTAACAACTGTAATCAACACATTGAGAGCTTTAAGTATCTCACTGAAGTATTTTCCCCAGTTCTTAGATTTCTTTGCATTTTTAACTATCTCTTTAAAAAGTCTGGGCTCCAAAATTTTGCGTACTAATTTACTAGCAATTTCACAGTGTATCATACTGAATGAAACTGCCTTGCACTTCCACTCCCATTTTTATATAATAAATGTTTCCCCAATATCATGTTCAGGGTTCTTATTCTTTCTTTATCTATTATTATCCCTTTCTTCTTTTCAGGGCCACTGATACTATCTTAGACACAACCCATTTTTTAAGCATGGCCTACATTGCTTATTTCTAGATGCATTTGTTTGCATTCAACTGTACTAAAAAGTCTGATGTTTGAAAGGACCTAGGCTAGCAAGTGATCAATAGAGCTATATGATCCCTCCTCACTGTTCATTTGCCACTCTGATAATCTTTGTGCCATCTTGCAAATTAGCTTTGTCTTTGCATTTGTTCTAGATCATTGATGAAAATGTTGAGTAGCATCAGACCTGAGAGAGCTAAATATAGAATCAGAATAGCTCCATTGAGAGATAATGCCATATTATTTATTATTATTTGTCAAAATGCAGTGGAAATCCTTAGTTCATACTTCATGTGCCTTATAGTGCTGATTTCACATACACAATGCTGTGCAGAACTCAGTCAGATACTTAAGAAAAAATGTCTATAAATGACCACATATACATAGTTATTTTTATCAAATACAATTGCAATCTCAATAACTAAAACCAGGATTGTTTTACAAGATCTGTTTTACATAAAAAAAACCCATGCTCATTGACATTAAATACATTTTGATCTTTTATTTCTTTACTCTCTGAATTCCATATAGATTTTCCATTATTTTGCCTGGGATTTATGCAAGAATAACAACATATACCACCTAGGCCCTTTTTTTAATATTGTCATAATGTTAGCAGTCTTTAAATTTCCTGAAATTTCCTTTGTATTCTGATTGTTATTAAAAAGTAAATTCAGCAGGCCAGAAGATATCTCCTAAGTCAGCTCTTTAGAACTTTTGCTGTAAGATAGGGCAGACAGATGAYAAATAAACAAATAAATAAATAATAGATAGATAGATAGAAAGATAGATGCCCCTTGAATAGTTACAGCTCTCCTCAGACACAGAAACAGAAAGAACCTCCTTTTCACATAGGTGGGAGGCTAAGGTGATTAGCTCAGGATTAAGTAACCATTTGTTCGACACTTAAAATTAAGTGAGGTGAATCCCATCTTCCATGGAAAAGAATTACTGTTTTAGACTTTTTCTACTCACTAAATTCCCATGAACTAATAAAATTCCAAAGCAATTTTGTGTGCAGGTAGAAAAGAATAAACATAGGGTATGTTACGGAAGCATATATTCAAAACCAAGATTTTAATCCTGTTTCATACCTTGTTAATGAAAACTATACTCTGTATATACTACATGCATTGCTCAAGGGACAGCTGAATTTCCTGTGTTATCCATTCCTATGTTATTCTTCAGACCTTGATAACTTTTCAAGAGAAAACCATCTTCAAAATCATCTGGTTTTGAAATTCATTGTTTTTTCCATTCCTTCAGATATGCTAACTGTAGTCACCACAAACTCCAAAATTTACCACAAGAATGGAATTTCTTTCCTGTAAATGTTTATGTATTTGAAAAGTTGATAAATGAGGGCAATCCTATTGAACTCAGTCTGAGCTAAACTCATCACATTCGARCAGTAATCAGCATATCTTTATAGGAATAAGCACTGGTACAATGAAGAAAAATAGCTTTAGTTCTTTTCCACTTTCAAGGTTCCCATTCAGCAAAATATACCAGTATGAGCTGAACATTAAGCACATGTTTCAATCCCTCTGTAGTCATCAAAGCATTTAAGAATGTGCTTTTTCTTAAGTGCAGCTTAAATCAGACTGACAGCAGTTTGACTTAAGCATATGCTTAACTGCTTTGCTGAAATGGGATGGGGTGGGATTACTAATGTGTTTAAGATTGGAAATGGGCTGAAAGTGGATCGAAGTCAACGTGATGCTTTCACACAGAGTTTTGGATCTACCTTGTGCTTCCGTTTCCTCATCACCACTGACACTTAGGTTCTAGTTCAGCACAGCAACTAGGCAAATGCCTTGACATAACATAGATGTAGTAGGCACACAGGTTACAACCCTTTTTTTAATCACTTGAAAAGCAGACTAATGGTGAGCCCAGGTCTTAGCTGATTTCCAGAGCTGCCAACAAGGCAACACAGCAGCTTTTCCGTTCCAGTCCTGGACAATTCCAGACAAACTCTCAGCTCACACAAAGTGACACCATATAAAATGTTTCTAAGGACTAAGACAATTTCTATAAGCAGTAGATGTGTGGAATAACATAGCAGTGCTGTGTTCTTAATAGCAGCAGGAAGAAGAGTTATTTCCAAGGCTGACTTCTTTCCTTCTTATCCTGGACTTCCCAGCCCTGGAACACTTTTGCTAACAGTGTCTCTCTGAAGCAAAGACCTCACAACTACATATAATGCCTGACCCAGACGCAGTCTATATTTTGAAAAGTGACCAGAGAACCACACCATCAATATTCTTGTCATCCAGCAGCTCAACAGACCAAGCTGGTAGGTTTCATTGGATCCTTTCTCATGCTTTGGAGGAAATTCACAGACACACAGAAAAACCCAATATTTCTACATCTTGCTTTTTGAAAAACGAACACATTTCATAAAAAAATAAATTGTTGTAAGGCTTCCAGCAAGGTCTAATTCCCAGGAGAAAACCTTTGCTATTCAGCTTAACAGTGGCAGCTGTCCAAGAGAAGAATAAGATGTACATGTTTGCAATGGTTTGAGCTACTGTCATTTAGGTATAACAGTAATTCAGGGAATAAAACACTGACAACATGCAGCTCAGAATTACATCATCTTTAACCTAAGATAAAAGTGATTGCAATGAGTAATGGAGAGATTGGTTCCATTCCTCATTCCTGCAGGGAAAGTCACCGTGGCCCTATCTGTCACCCCACACACTTGAACTCCTCTGCCTTCTCTGGAGAGAATTATGGCTACAGTCCAGTTGCATGTACCAGCGCCATAAATTCTGACAAGGTCATGCACATCAGTAAATACTGATTCTCAGAAGGTGGATAGACAAAGAGAGTGCCTGAACTTACTTACCCTGAAAGGCTCTCTGCACAATAAACAGTTCAGGATAAAACACCCCTATGGAATAGAATGAAATAGTAGAAGCACCATCTAACAAGGTGATTGTAATGGGTAATGAACATTTGTTAATATAATTTTAGCCTTCTGCTTTTGCTCCCCTGTACAGAACATACTCTGCTGTGTACATCACAGCATTTGTTTAGCAACCCCGACAAGACTACTTCTCACCAGAGAATATACTTTGAATGGTACTGATATTTTAAATCTAACCTTCACCACGCATCCTGCAGGGATTAATTTGAGAATACCCCAGAAAGATCATCAACAACCTTTGCTCCCAAGCTGGAAACAAACACCTCTATCAACTGGTGCTAGTTGGTGGACAAATATACAGCAAGGTCTATGTGGCTTTCAGGGTTGATAAAAGTTTATAGAGCCAGAGGTTACAAGCAAATGCTTTACTACCATTGAATGGTAGTAAATCAGATGGAAACATTTGCTTTTTGTTGGTTCCTGCAGAATTAGCCAGGAGTATTGACTTCAGTGATAGTAAAACTGTCTCCTACTCCGGATACGCTGCTGTCTGTTTCAGCAACGAAGTTAACAACCAACTGGGCACCTGCCCCCTGAGGTAACCCTGCCGAAGGACATAGCCACAGATGAGCAGCAGGGAAGGAGAGCCTGAAGGGTTCCTGCCATAATTACCACAGAAATGAGCTCATGAACATTGGTGATCACATGGAGATCATCCAGTTATGCAGAAAGATCGTGATAACACAAGGCTTAGGAAAAGGTTGGGAGGGAGCTGGGGGACCTACAGCAAATTCAGCCGACTGAAAATGGGGTGAAATAAACCCACTGAGCCCAGCATTGCTTTCTAAGCCTGAGACACATTTGAAATCAGTGACCTGATTTCAAGTCAGGTCAGGCAGAAATCACCTCCGCATCGCTGTCTCAGGTGCTCCTGCCCTTTCCCTACATGCAGATACCTCCACCCAGACCCTGGCAGGCATGTGGCTGCTTGACAGCAACTACAGCTCCTGCCTGGACATCCTCAGCAGTGCTGCCACCAGCCGCAGGCAGCAGCACCCCAGAATGGCTGCCTTCTTCAGCAACTCTGTTTAATATTACTCTAAGCCCTTTTCCTCTGTTCATCATGAGTTACTCAACATAGAGGAGTACACATCATTCCCTGTTCAGCTCACAAGCTGTGGATCACCTTTCAGGACTTTTTCCATTGACTGTGACTGACAACAGTGTGAAGATTAGGCAGCCTTTTAATCTCATGCAGCCATGACTACCATCAATGGAATAAAAGAGCAATTGCCTGGCAGTGCAAGACAGACCAATGACAGGTTCTCAGCGGAGAAAGCAGCCATACACAAAGTTAAGCTTCCAGGCTATTCAAGCCTGTGATGTCTCCCTGGGAAAAACCACATAACTTAATAATAGTCTCCTGAAGGGATTTTCATGAGCTTTTATGACAAAGACCCATATTTCCCATTAACAACATTTGTCTACCATTAAAAAAAAAAAAGTAGGAGAAAGACACCACTAATACTTTTTAAGTTACAAACCTGAACATAATTCTTTTTTCTTAAACATTCAATACCTTTTCTTTATCTGGAAGACTGTTATTTATATTTAAGCAGGTTATGAGACAAACTGATCTTTAAGTAGATTATGAGAAAAATGGCTATTTTATTAGATACTTTTGAATAAAGAACAACTAATTTCCCCCCAAACAGGACATCTCACTAGTATTCAGCAGCTACCTGAACACTTTCAACAGTAGGATGCTCTCACGGAGGCACTTATTTAGTTCTGACAGTATATGAGCAGAGATAATTTTGATTTAAGAGTCAAAAAATGATTCATTTCCCCCTTATGTATGCAATGGGAATACTAATAGTACTGACTTTCCAGCTCTGTTCACACTGAAATTAGGTATATCATCTCAGAACATGTAATTTCAACTAGTATCATCCCCTAGACTAGGTGTAATGACATAGATTTCTGTGCAGATAAAATCCTTGCAGGTGTATCCCAGGGCTCTGCAGGGTCTTCACCAAAGTGTCTGTCGTCCGCGTCTTCAGTGCTCTTGATATGTGCAGTTACTGGACTAAAACATCTTGAGTATGCTTTCATGTGTTTGCTCCACCTTCTCTGACAAAGTACAAACACATCACTGTCAGGACTGAAAAGAAAAAGTGTTTTGGACACAACTGTACAGATACCAAAATCTACTTTACAAAACTAAGCTAACTTTTTAAGCAATTGGTAAGAATGACCACTGAGCATTAAGGACATAGGTAAGATTCAGATAGGGGAAGTCTAGAAGAAAATTTCAGACATTTCATTGACATGCTCTGAGTCACCTGCTTCTTTCTCAGCCTTGTGAAAGCTCTTATGTGAGCTAAATTGAAAATGGCTTTTGAAGCAAACAAAGTTGATGAGATGTGGCTTTGCAGTTTCTTTTTTTTTATTGATTTGGTTTAAGTATTCATTAGCAGCACCTTGACGATTTAGATGGTCACTTGTTGTACAATAAACCTAAACAAACACAGCAAAAGTAGATTCCAAAAATCTCTACTTTAAAAAGGAAAATGGAGCTGGTAATCTCAAAAGTAAATGTGACTGACTACACTATTTTCACACYAGCAGTCAAGAAGCAGGGATAGTGAAGAATAACTGATCCACAGAGATCATCAGAGGTGCATGAATAACCAGAAATGTTGTGGATATGTGCATATTTGGAAATGTGGAAGATTGTAGTGGTAAAAAACATCTTAAAACTAACTCACTTTTATGTTTTCTCATATTAAATCTGAATCATCCCTGTTCACACAGATTTAAGGGAGACAATCGGGTCATGCAGTTACTGACATTATTGATATGGTATTTACCATGCTAAGGTGAGATTTGAAGTAAGGAACTCTAAAATAAAAAGAACATATAAAAATAGCTAAATCATAGACAATATAATTTATGCACTCTGTGCTGGAGCTTATCTGTTTTTTCAGACATTGCTGACAAATCAAACCATTCTTATCAAATAAAAGCAGAATGAGAGGTGCAAGATCCTTGCTTCTTTTTTAAAGCTGGTCTTGAAACTGAATTGTTTAAACTTCATGCCTTTCTAGAGTTCTCTAACCAGGCTAAGAGACATAAAAGCATGAGTAAATGAACAGTACACTCTTTCAGCACGGCAATATCACAGAATGACTTGACCTCTTCCCAGCTCCTACAAAAGTCTACACAGCTGAACCACCACTGAGAATGACAATCTTCTCATCTTTCACAACAAAGAGGAAAAAATTCCATATGGCTCCTGCATATGTGAGCACAAGTTTCTTTCTCTTCTACCTACAGATTACTTTTGAAGAGCATCTTGTAGTGCTCCTCAGAGGATAAGTTAGTTAACATTTTTTTCCACTGAGCACATCTGCATAAACCGAGTGTTTAGCRTATTTGAAAACTATAGTTTCATTTATATAATATAAACTTGATGCACAATACAAATAAGACTCGCAGTACCTTTTGAATTATACAGTGTTTTGAATGATTTAGCATACTGACAGTTTAGCATACTTTTTGTAAAAACATCAATCTTTCAATCTTTTTTTCTTCTGTTTTTACGTAGGACTGGAGATCAACACTAACCATATCAGATACATGGCCAAAATAGCATTAAATATAAAATCCATTTGACTTTTAAAACATAATAATGTTTACACTGACCCCAAAACAGTACAACCACATGCCAGGACTACATAGATGATGAAAATACACTCACATATTATCATAGTATCTCAGCGTCTAGAAGATAGGAGAAGCACAGAAGCTTTTGCTGCAGCCAAAGCACTTCCTTCCTCTCTGCTACTTCTCACCTCTGAAATTTTAATAATAGTATACATTCATGAAAGATATCTACTGAATCTTACAGCACTATCAGTCAAGCTGGATGTATTAGGCAATTGAGGACAGATTGCCATGTGCGATCCCAGGCCAATTTTGCACTCCAACAGGTAGGTTACATCTCTCTCAAAATTCACCCATAGTATGATTTTCAGTGGGCTGTGTGTCCCTTTCGCTTCTTCAAAACTCCGTCTGTTCAGATCAGCTGTTGCTATAAATGTAGGCCCGCAGAGAAAGTTTTCAATGCAAATACCTATGGAATTGCCATTCCTGTCAGTTACAAAGCCTATCTGATAAATCCACAACTATAAAAATAACATCTAAAAAAAAAAGGAAAAAATGAATACAAATAGGTAAGCAATACTCTGGTTTTCCCATTGATATGACTGAAATTCCTCAAATGTCTGTCACAAAACTCACTTAGCAGGACAACAATCTGTCCCTTTTCAGAGTGAACCTTTACAGACCTAAAGATTTCCAGTTTAGGCCCATAGTAATAAATCTGAGGTAAAAATTTCCTTCCTGTACAACAGTGGTGTCATGAGAAAGTAGATGGCCCAAAAGTACAAGCTTATATGACAGTTAGCTGACCAACAACTAAACAACATTGCAGATAACCCTTTTCCTTTGTCCAGCAATCGGTGTGGAAAATATTGTACCAAAATATTTTCTAAGAAGTCTGACTAGAGGCAAATATTTATACTACCCATGTCTAAATATCTTCACTATACCACTAAGCTRTTGATGCAGACATGTGTCAACAGTAATACAAGATACTCCAAATGTGAAACAAAATGTGCAAAACGTACCACAGAACTCAGCATATGCAGCTAGGAGATAAGAGGGAAGACAGTCTAGACCAGCAACTAGATATTCTGAAGATTTCCTTCCATAAAAAGCAGATTCGGGTCAAACCCTTTCGCAGTCATGCTCTCATCTGCGTACTTAGACTGCTGAACTTTGAGCATTTAAATCAAGCTGACTATACAGTCTTTGAAGACACGGCAGAGCAGCAGGCCAAACAAGAAAGGCCTTTCTTAAGATCTGTGAACAGTAGTCAAGAAAAGCTCCTTTTCCTGGGAAGTTTATTCAGGCTTATCCAGGGACAGTTAACCTGGTCCATAGCCTAAGAGATTAATCTAATGTTGTCTCTTACAAAGCCTTTATCCAAACAAAGCCACCGTGAGTTTTCTGATATAAGTCTTTTGGGAAAAGCATGGAGTATGTACTGGCTCTGCTGGCAGCATATTTATATTTAATTCTATTTTCCAGCAATCATTGGCAGTATAATGGTTGGAGAGTGACTCTATACTTCCCAGCAAGCTCTCCTGGGATGAACTCCAGTGTCTATTAAAATCACTCAGAGCAGTTCTCTTGCATCCAATAGAATTTGAATCAGACCCTTGGACTGAGGCCATCTGAAAATTACCATGAGGAAGTTTGTTCTTCACTTTGAAGAAATAGAAAAATTCCAGGACTTTCTGTTCTTGAACTCTGGTCTTTGGCACCACAGCCAACAGCAGCACTTTGGACCCTCCACCATTCATCAAGTACTTCCTTGGAGCACCTTTCCTGCTATCTGTCCCACATGTATTTTTGAGAAGTCCAAAGAGTGAGGTAATTTGCACTCATGGGCAAAGAAGGCTGATGGTATCTGGGGCTTCCTGCTGAAAGAGAATTGCCAGCAGGTTGAGGGAGGTGATCCTTCCCCTCTGCTCAGCACTGTAGAGGCCACATCTGGAGTGCTGTGTCCAGTCCTGGGCTCCCCAGGGCATGGACCTGCTGGAGCAAGTCCAGCACACAGTCCAGCCACAGACGTGATTAAGGGACTGGAGCATCTCTCATATGAGGAGAGGCTGAGAGAGCTGGGACTGAGCAACCTGGAAAAGAGAAGGCTCAGGAGGATCTGATCAATCTTCATAAATATCTGATGGGTTTGACAGAGGCCAGACTCTTATTGGTGGTGTCCAGTGACAGGATGAGAAGCAACGGGCACAAACTGAAACACAGGACATTCTGTCTGAACATGAGAAAAAAACTTCTTCTCTGTGAGGGTAGTTAAACATTGGAACAGACTGCCCAGAGAGGCTGTGGAGTTTCTGTCCTTGGTGATACTGAAAACTCGACCAGACATGGTCCTGGGCAACCTGCTGTAGCTGACCCTGCTCAAGCAGGGTGTTGGGCCAAATAATCTCCAGAGGTCCCTTCCAACCTCAACTATTTTGTGTTTCTGTGATCCTGTAATGCTCTTCCCAGGATTCTATCTGAAGTCCAAGGAAACTCATCACTTTACTTAACTAAACATTTTTTCAGATCCATATTGACACATGCAGTGAACATAAAAGTGAAGGCAAAATAATTTTCATAAATGCCCCTCCACATATTATGTAGAAAAAGATACTCTAGGAATACTTGAATTCATTGTTATTACTTCACTAGTGATCTCCACTTTGTCATTCTTGTCAATAGAAATTTTGCACATAGCAGGCAAGATACATATTTAATAGTGAGTGTACTTAATCACAGCTGTAGAATCCCTTTGACAGTAATATCTCTTCTTTCACTGACAGTCCTAAAAATAAGAAAATAACTTTTGTAGCATGAACACTAATTAGGGGCTTCATGCAAGAATCCCTCCATGAAATCTGTGGCTTGTGTTACAGAGGAAGGAAGCTGGTCCTTTCTGGCCTGAAAATGTACAAGTCACCAGAAAATCAAGCTGGAGGTTCCCCCTACAGTCACTGAGATTTTACCTCATTGCCGGTCTCCTTGGAAAATGTCAAAATGTTTCTTGATTTTGGGTTGAGAAGCTCATCTTTGGGATGATATTGAGGTTTAAAAGTTCCAGGGGAAAAAAAGAGCAAGGACTTTTTTTTTCCCCCCTGACTGAGGATGTTTTGGGTAAGTGAAGTTATTCTGGTAAATTTGCACTGCAAAGAAAAAGGTAGGTTAAGTACAGTGAGATCATGATCCATGCACTTTATGTTTCTATTGGGTCTATTTATGTTTCTACTCTCTGCATTAGCAGCTTATTTTTGATCATGAGTGTGCTTTTAAAGTGACACTCCCAACCAACACCACTTTACACATTTTGGCTCACACCACAGAGCAGTCTTGGAGTGCAGGAACTAGACACCTTTTGGAGGAAACTAAGCTAATGTGTTTCAGGAGTGTACCTAACACTCTCAGTCTATGGGACCAGACTAGAGTTAATGTAAAACCTAATGAAGCAGTGTGTAGGGTGGATGTCGATTTGACTCCACAGATCCACTCCTATTGTACTGTACTTTGTGCTGTGTAGACAAGGCCATTTTTATCACCAGTCCAGCAATAGCCAATCTATAGATCAGGAATATAACATCCACCCAAATCCCAGGAAGATTTGATCTTGGACACAAGATTCATGCCCTTCTCACTTGAATTGCTCCACTATTGCTGATAAATAAGACTGAATTTCCAGGATCTATCATCTCGTGCACCATCTGCGTAAAATGCACTAGCAAGTTACCTCAGGCAAGAGCTACCAAACCAGATATGCTCTTGCTTATCACCTTCATTTATTTCCAAAGCACAGATTATGGCCAATTCAGGGGTCTCTAGTACTGACTGTGTAGATGGTACGTGTACCTGATTTAGTGCATAGCGGTTACATTTATCTAATAGTGTTGACCTACCTTGACAGCTACAACCCTCAGAGTAAATAATGAATGGCAGCTTTTCAAATTCTGATCATCTATGCTTTTTCTTGTCAAAGAACAGCAACTTCACAAAGTTTAACAGCTCTGATTACATGCATTAAGTATGAGAGCAAGAGATTACTGCAGAAACAGAGAACAAGCTACCATCAACTCCTATTAAGAAGGCCGAACCTCCCAAGCTAATGTGCAYACGTTACAGTCCATACAGTATCACAGCGGGTACATCTGAGCATCCCAGAATTATTAACAATATCTCTGTGATGTTGGAAGTGCTATCACTGTCCTCTAAAGATGACACACTGAGGCAAGGTCCTAAGTTTTTCTGCAACTGTTTCAACTTTTTTGTCTAGACTTTCAGCCTCGAGAAGATCAACATTATTAATTTGTCATCTCAGGCTGACCAGGAAAAACAGCAAACCCAAATCTATCAATAAGTCAGAGTAGGGGGAAGTAGGAGAGGAGAATGAACCTAACAGCAAATATTGTGGTCTGCTAAAAATTTGATGTCTTATTTCTTGACATAGAAACTCCAGTCCCAACAGCCCACAGTTAATGCAGCTTTCCTAACTTTAGTCATCTGTTATTTTACATATGACCTGCTGATCACTTTGTTCCCTGGCGGCTTCAAACAGACTTTTTAATGTCCCACTCTGTAATTAGTTTGCCAGTAGCAAGTTGACCCACCAGCCCTGACACCCCCCCTCCCCCAAATGTTCAAACAGCTTCCTCTGCTACTGAGGTCTTTTTAAATGACTTTTTAATTTTTCTGTTTGTTTGTTTTAAATCAAGAAACATTTTTTATGGAAGGTCATTCCTTCCATCACGTACAAGCAGCTACTTAAAGGTGTCTTCATAACCTTCAAACAGACACACCACTTTTTTATTTTCACATTAGTTTTCTGCTGAGAAGTCTCTGCACACTTCCTCCTCTGTAAATAAAGTAGGAGAAAAATGTCCTGAGGTCTCTGAAGGTGAGGTAAAAATTTAATTACTACCCACTCTGATTAACTTGTTTTGCAAAGCAGTTTTAGCAGATATACCCTCTGGAAATTTTTCTTAATTGCTTCCTGAAGGCAGAATGCCCATGACTAGTTCCTGACATTACTAAGGAATATTGTACCGTGGTTTTTGGTGCTGTGCACACACTGTATTACTTAGAAAGAAACAAATCTCAACACTCTTATTCATAATGTCCTGAAGTTTAATAATTAAAAAGGAAAGAAGCAGTCAACTGTCAATTAGCTGCATTTTCATGAGGTTCTTAAGAAATAAAAACTTGCATTCTGGCGTATGTGTCAAAACTTCCCCAATTATGCGAGTCTTCTATCCCCAGAAGATGAGAGATGTTATACTCCAGCAAATTCAGAGTTTTCTTGCAAGTATGAAGATACACACACACACACACACACACACACACACACACACACAAAACTCTAGGGGGAGGGGCATGTTAAAGACAAGCATAAAATCCCTACCTGTAAGATATAAAAACATTACCCAGAATGTTGCATGTCATGTAAAACAGATTTAGAAAAAACGCCACCAACTAATAGGAACTGTACAATGCTGATAGATTTCTAAGTACTGATAGCAAAGGGTGAAACATCAATAACAAGATTTGTCTTTCATGAGTGTCTAGCACCTCGCCCACTTACTGTTTCTGAAAAGTGGCAAAATCAACTCAAGAAAACAGACATCGGCAGGTTGCTGTGACCTACCGGGAATCTTATTTCTACAGGCAGTTAAACAGCAAAACTGTATGCTTCACTGATCAGCTTTGCAAGTAAGAATGAACTGCACTGGACTTTCCAGTAATTTTTTCTCTTCATCCTTTAGAAATAATCAGTATTTTTTTTCATGCATACAAACAAAAAACTGAAAGAAAATCCCATAAAAGGAGGTAGAATAAAATGCAAGAAGAAAGACCTTGAGACTTTTAGTGTCAACAGAGGCTCCAATTAGGAAACTATCTTTTTAGACAGTGACTAGATAGAAGGACATACTATGGTCCAGTGGTTCATTAAATTGTGATGAACTAAAACCACTGTGTAAAGCCAATGTAATCTACTCTGTGTGTATGTGCCATGTGCAGTATATAAATATACTGATTATGTTTTATCTTGTATTGCACCTACATAATTTTAAAAAAGCATTTAAAGCAATGAAGATAAGTATTCTGACCTCCCTCACACTCATAAAGGTAAACTATCTATGAATATGACAAGATGCAGCTACACTGAAGAAGAAAACACAGATCTGAGTCCATGAAAATATACTGTTAAATTTGTTTTAAAGAGGTAAATGGAATGTCAGGGGAAGATAGCTCATCACTTATGATTTATCAAAATACTAATCATACCTACACTCACTACCTCTCTTCTGCCCTGGTCTTTTCCACTTGGAAGGTAAAGCATTTTCATTCTCACCCTGCCCACTTTCATGCTCCACCCTCAGCTGTTAGATCAAAACCGCAGCAGACAAGAAGTAGGTGGACTGTGTTAGACACAAAGCAGCCAGAGTTATCACACAAGGGGAAAAATCATGTGTCTTTATAAATGGTGACAATGACAAAGATATATTGGACAGAAAGCTGATTCAATTGGGCTCAAGTGCCTCTTTCAGCTCCCAGGATTTAGCACTGCACAGATCTTTTGTAGAAGTGGTCTGCCAGCCACACTGTACCCAGAAGCTTCTTACAGACCAGTGCTGAGCTGCAACCAGGGTTGGCGGAAACATCCCACCCTTGCCCACGAGGAGTTGGGAGGGAGCAGGCATTTATAAAGCAGTTAAATGTTGGATTTTATGCCAGAGTGATCATCACTAGAAAAAAGGTCCAAGCTAGATAATCCATGTTGCAAAAGGATACCAGCAACTTAATATTTTTATGTGGATTCTTAGGAATCACAACTATAACACCTGTACTGTGAGTGACTACATTCCATTATGTCTCTTATAAATGGGGCAATGTACAATAATCATCCTTCCTTAATTAGCCAAGTTAATATGACTAATGGAGCAGAACTGCAAAGCATCAATTGTGTATGTATTTTTTCTGGCCGGGGGGGACAAAATAAGAGATATCTCCTTTCAACCATATTGCTAATAAATAAAACAGGGAGGTGATATCAATTGCCACAGATCAAGGATACTTTATATTCATGCTTCTGTAAATTAGCACTCATCAGTGTTCCCTCCCCCTGACTTTCATTTTATTCCAGAAAGGCTTCCGTAGCGACTGGGTCATGTGCCTGGTTTAATCTTCAAAGCTGTAACATTACAGTGAATTCTTGCTGAAAAAGAAACAAATAAAAAAAGGGCAAATTTTGTTTGTAGCCCCTTAGATATAATGATATGGGTGCTATGCAAAAGAATCTCTGACAGTAAGGCAGCAAATTCACCATTCTTCTCAAGTAGTGAACAACAGGTTATGGACACCAATATGGCAGACCTGAACACAACTCAGATCTAGAATTTGTCCAATATATATAAATAAATATAAATATATTTATATTATATATAAAAAGCAGACCACCCGGGACTCCAGCAGCATTTCTTGAGTTGAACAAGGGACCTGTCACTAGTCCTCCATACTCTCTTTCAACTGGGTAGTGCTCACCCGTTGTTGCTTATTATTTTTAAAACTCATAGGATATGATTGGAGAGAAAACCTCAACAGCTTGAGCAAAGCTTGTATTATTTATATTTCAGCAGTGTGTTCCCATCCAAAACATTTACAGATGTAGAGGATAAACAAGGTGAAAGGAGCTGAGTATTTTTCACTTTTAAACACAAGATAGACTACAAGAGACAGCTATTTTTATGGGAATTCTGGTCATAAAAGTTAACATCTGAATGCAAATCAAATAGTTTCTAACATGATTTTTATATGGCACTGATGCAAAGAGCAAAATGATTTGAGTGAGTGCACTCTGTCCTATGCCAAAATTCACAAAATTTTCACCTTATTATTCTCTTAAGCAGCCCAACTTACAATGTGTGAGTGCCCTGACATGCCAGAGCTCCACCTTCCAGCAATAGCTAGGAAAGAGACAAAACAAGAACTTTTTTTTCCTGCAGGATTCTCTCTTATTTGTCACACTACGAAGACCCCCACATTCTGTTTGCCTGTTTTTTTCAGCAGCTACTACCTGCTCAAAAATAACATTTTATGTTCTTTAGGCAGAGTTCAGAGCTTAACAATAAGGAGCAGGTCCTTGACTTAATTTCTCTGAATAGGTGTCATGGAAGTAATAAAACAGTCTAGAATATTCACAGGTAAGTGCATAATTAGACTGGATGAGGCTTTTGGGCTTATTTTACAGAAAACTTTTTTTTTTTTTACAATTAAGATTTCTAGGCAAAATTTATGGGACAAAGTGCAGTAGCCAAAGCTTCTCGTTAATCTACCATTTCCCAAAATATTCCAGTCAAATGTGAGTTACTGTGCCAGGACTTCCAAGAAAACTTTGCAGGAGTAAATGTATCATAGGATATTAGTAACAGTCTAAAACACTGTGTGTGCAATCTTGACCCAGCGTATTGGAGGCTGAACTAATTAAACACGAAATCATTCCAGTCATTCCATTAAAGTGAAATATTAGACACATCTTTCACATATAATGAGAAAGTGAACTGAGTTTCATGATGAGCAAAAATTCTAAGAAATGAAAGCATCTACAGAATTGGTTTACTCTCTATTAAGAACTGTTTATGATTTGACATTTAGTGAAACAACCCATTTCTACTATATGCTCTGATTTTAATGGTTTATACCTAGGTTAGGTTTAATTAGGTTTATTAGGTTTAGGTATTTTATTAGGTATTAGGTTTAACACCTAATGTGGCAATGTATGCTGGCCTTTAGGGAATTCAGGTTCCAGTTTCTTCCAAGTTCATATTCAGTGTCAAGCAGTAAAATCCTGTAAAACCAGAAGATGCTGTCTAACCACATAAACACTAACGATAGTCCTTCATAATCTCATTCAGCTGTCCAAAGCACATCATTGCCCAGATCATCAGCTGATGCAAACTGTCTTCACTGGCTTTAAGAAATATTGTTTATTCATTCTGACAGGAATTAATTCCTACACCTCTGGCAGTCTACATGCCAGCCTTGACTTCCTTTTCAAGCCTTTCTCACCTTTGCTCTATTATCAGAGGAACTCACTGGCTCTTCAGTGAAGAATAACAAAACCACCACCACCAATAAGGTCTCACTTCACTCCTTTCTTTTTTTATTTGCCTTCCCTCCTCCTTTTTGTTCCTTAGCCTTCACCACCCATGCAGATCTACTCACCTCTTGTCTTCCAAGCCTTCTCGTCTGGTTGAATGTTCCCCTCATACCGTACCCTCACGTCCTCTTTCTTTGCCATCTTTTCCCTACCCTTTCTTTTACTTATCAGTAAAATATTGATTCCTGATAGCAATTACTAGCCTCCAGTTGTCGTTGCAAGGAACGTGCCACCATCAGTAGATGCATTCAGTTCCTCCACACTGTTTCGCCAATGATTTGTGTTCCACCCTTGTAAAACTGATCTGTCTTGAACCGTACCACACAAGAGGAACTTGGCCTGCTAAAATAATGCATTCATTCCACAACCTCACTCCTTGATGTCTCACCCTGTGATCGGATGTGTGCTCATCTGATACCGTGGCTCATGACTGGAGTACAGTTCATTGCCATCAACAGAATGAGAAAGCACACATAGTCAAGTCACATCTTCCCAGCTGTATTGCTAGGATAAACCTTTATTTTGGTCATATGCAAGGGGCATATCTAGGCTGATGACAGACTATATATATATATGTATATACATATAAAATTTCTTAACTTCATGAAGAGTTCAGTAAAGTACAATGGGAGTTAAAGCATTGGGAGTGGGAGAAGTGGATGGAAACTGGAGAAACTGCCAATTAAGTGAAAGAAATGTGACTTGTACAATTCCCTTAAAAATGGATGGAGGGACTTCATGGGAACACGTGGCAACATAAAGTAGGGAAGGTGCCAGAGATATTATTGTCTTCCTTACATTACTAAAGCTCCTTGTTCAGTTTTATAGATAGCAATAGTTCTTTCTGCAGTTGTTTAGCATTGCCACTTAAAAGGAAATGGAGATGGCCAAGGAAGATGACAGAGGGGGGAGAGAGAGAGAAAGAAATGAGAAAGCAAATGAGGTCAAGGAAAATAGTATCAAAGAGAAGCATGACAAGATGAGAGGAAAACAATAATGCTTAGGGTTTTTAAAAAAAAAAAGATTAAAAGTTCTATTAAAAATTATTTTTAAAATGTATTTTCATCTTCTTCCTCTTCTACCTGTAGGCAAATTGTAATGGACAACCATCAGGCATTTCAATTCATGTGTTCATTGGGCTTTCTCCCCTCCTACCTTCTGTTGAAGAAGAGGTGTTATTGCCATGAGAAGTAGAAGCTCATGAGTAAAACAATGAGCACAAAAACATCACTGCTCAAGGCCCTCTCTTTTTTAGTGCAGTGCATCTGTATTTATTGACTTCCCTCAGTCAATCTTTATCAAAGTAAAGCAAAAACTGATGAGTCCATGTCACAAAAATGTCTATCCAAGCTATAACACTGGAAACAGTAGACAACTCCAAATTTGACTATTGTTCCTCAGAAAATACAAAAATATTCCAGGAAAGGTATTAAAAGCAAGACTTAGCTGGCAGGCATGACAGAGAGGGTCACGTGTGAGTGGCACAGATGTACACAGCTTGAACCAAAAAATAAGCATCCTATACTTAGCTAGGAACTTGAGAGGGTATAACTAGTCAGCCTATAAAAAGTCCTTCTATACTTTTCAAAAGTAGCATTGTTTGATTATTCCTTAACCAAAAAAATTCACAAATTTTTCTTCAAAGGTATGATCATGTAGATTTTCCCTTTCTCCAGCCCTCCTTCATGTTCTTCATATGTCTCCAGTTTTCAGCCACAACCCCCAAAATGCTCAACTTGTAGGTTGGATTTGAGTATTTTAAACAATTGTTTTGAAATTATAGGGAGGTCTGTACTTCATCTGTTGCTTAAGAAACAAGCTAGCTGTTTTTCTTCACATGCTTTACTGTATTTGTTAATGTGGAAAACAATATATTGTTTAGGTTCAGTAACCTAGTAATGAAGAGCAAGATGATTTCAGCACTTGAGTCTCCTTCCTGTTTTCAGGTGTTAAAGATTTATGGCAGTGAAATAGGAAGTAACTGTGAGACATGAAGGAATGCAAAGTATCGTGAAAGCTTTCCTGACTCACCCCAAAGCCAATGTGAATACCAGAAACATGAACTGGACGAAGAAGCCCTGGAGCTGTCTAAAAGTTGCTGTTGTGACTAAGAAGCTAGGGCATACATCCTGCTTTCTTGGCATATATTACGCACAGGTATATTCCAGTAACTGCTGAACCTCCACAGATCTGATCTGCTTTCCAGAGTTTCACAGCCTTCATTTGATCTCAGTAGCAAAACACACATAGTTCCTGTGTTGGTCATTAAAAGCATGTCAGTTCTGCCACAAAACAATCCCTTTGTACCCCGTTGAAGAAAAGGCAGGATTTGTCCCTTAAAAATGATTCGGTTGTGTACCAGATGAGCTTTATGATTGCTCTCTATGGGTGCTGGATAAGACCTACTAATTTCTTTACAAATGAAAACAATTAGTTTCATTTTTTTAGCAGGGATCTGTTTATATTTATCCTCTCTTCTGGGGTATCAGCTAATGATGAGTCCTCTTTCCTACCATTTACCATTGCGATGGATTCTTGTAATATGTTATTTGAGAAGACCTTGTGTGTCTGTGACCATAGTAAACTTTTGATAAGGGAGAGTGCTCACAGACAACAGAGCAACCCAGGAATTTTCTCATGAGTTTCTATTTATTTCCTTTCTGACATTTGAATATGAAAGTCACTCCTGTAAAAATATCAAAAGCAATCACACAAATCTTCTAGGACCGTGGCCACATCACCACCAAAACAATAACAGCATTGGGAATGCATGGGAACAGGTAGGAATAAGTCACAAGAAAGCTGAGCTGTCATATGAACTTGATCATGTCTAGATAATATTTGCTGAATTGGCACATGAGATTGAAAATGTTTCATTCAACCAACCACCAAAATCATCTGTTTTGACTACCAGTCAGCTAAGTTTGTCCTCTAGTTCAGGTAAGAACATTGTCCGTTGACACACATAAAGGATAAAGGTTCAAACCCTTCTCATTGTACGTGTGAAGTTACTGTTGCATGTATTTGTTTGACTTTATAAAAAACATTTTAGAAATAGCATACAATATTTTAAAATATTATTTAAGACTAAAAGTGAACTTAACTCAAGAACATTTATTAGGGTCCCTTGTGCCTCTGTATTAAGTGATAGCCTTTGATCACATGACCATGTTTTATTTTTCTTCACTCARCCACAACCTAATTCCATATGCAAGATAAATTCACAATGAAATAGAATTAAGGGCTGCATGGATAACTTGTTGAATGGGGTATTTTGTAACTCTGGAATGCCTTGGTTTGACACCTACATAATACTCTTTTAAATCTTTTCAAAATTAGATAAACACGATTGTTCTTTGTTTTGACTGACAGATTTCCAGTGATGCTGTGGCTGTAGGTCGGGAATTTGTCAATGGAGAATATGGAGGACCTTTGTTGTTCTACAGATTTCACGCAGACTGTTATGAACAGTCAGTGCTCAACTACGTAACATGGGCAAAATGGTCTCTGAATACAAGGGGAAAAAATCACAGCCAGTATAGAAAAGAATTCCCTTTCTTCTGATGATGATGAGCATCAACTTATATGAAGCCAGTGAGTGAAAGGAGGAGAGGTGCTTAACTCCATTCAAACAAGTTGAAGAAGCTTTAATTATAGTGGAAAACTTCTCCAGTCTTTTTGTTGGTCCACAAACAGAGTATTGATATTTCTCCTTAATCTCTGCTTTAAACTGTTTAAGATTTCTTTTGGATGAGATTTTAGTATGAACAGGTTGCCCTGTTTTAAGACAATATACTGACATGGTGTCATAGTTACCAGCACACATAGTCATGGAAAAGCAGCTCCTAAGAGAGGCATTCAGAACAGCAGAAGCTTAGTATGGCAGTAGAAATGCTCAGATAGTGCAGCTGAATATAACATAGTTATGATACAAGAAAAAGATATTTTTTTGCAGAGAAGGAGTTAATTTCTTGCATAATTACTCAGTCTTTCAAATTTCGTCTTTATGGGGATCCTACTTACCATCCCTTCCTCTTCCATGTGCAGGCTGACAAGAGCCCTTGCAGCATGTTTGTTCACATTCAGATGCCACAACTTCACAAGCCTGCCCAGTATTTGTTCAGAATATTTACTCTATCTGAGAAGTATCTTACATGTTACTCTCAAGAACTATTCTAAAATAGGTGAAAAATGTCAATTTGTCCAAATCAAGACAATCCCCTAACAGACAGAGTTTAGAGCACTTACATTGGACAGTAAGGCTTACGTCAGAATGGCCCCCTCTAACACCTCCCTCTCTGTTTTTTGACAGTTGATCTTTTATATATGTTTTCATAGACAACTTCATTTCACAAAAGGTTTAGTTTCACTTCACATTAAGGAAATTAGATAATCTCCATCCCAAATTCTGAGTGAGCTGACACATGAAATTATAGACCTGGACTTGTGTTATATGATTTGAAAAATACCAAATATACTAATTCAAGAAAGAGAGAAGGGGGGAACTGCTTATTAATCTAACCTCATTAAGGGCATAACTGATTTCAAATTTAAATTAAACATAAAGCAAGTAGGAAATAGAGTATAATGTAATATATGTTCACCTAAGTTGGAGCATGCCAGATCAGCCTGATATCTTTAATAAGTTTTTTTTTTCCCAGGAACAGGAAGTTCAGAAAAAGTACATAAACTTGATTTTATTATGTCATTTGGTTATGGGGTTATTCGAGAAATTATTTAATTGAAGAACAATGGAATTTACACAAGGTTTGTAAGTGCTCAATGGATGGATGGGTGGAAAGATAGATCATCTTAAAAGCGAAGGTATTAGAAATGAAAGAGAGAGGTTCCTGTTGGAATTACTCAGGATTCACTGATTGAGCCAGTCTCATTTTCTATTTTCATGAAGAAGGTGTTGCTGGTGGCAGAAAGTTAGTAGATTCAGTCAATGGAGAGGATTGGCCTGTTGGACAGGAAGACTTGAGTTACTGTTGAGTCCGTGCTGAAGTGTTTACAAGTATGAAAAATACAATAGTGCAAAATGAAAGTCGTGGACTTTAGGACTTAAAACAAGAACTTCTGCCAGAAGGTCTGAGTTTATCAGCTGGAAATGACTGGGAAAGAAAGGCTCTGCTGCACTGGCTATTTGGAGGATAAATATCAGTAAAACTATAAGACACTTCTGATAAGATAATATTTTTCATGGAATAGAATTGCTGTTTTCTCTAAATTCTATTAAAACAATGTGAAGTTTACCTGGGGAGCCTGGAATTCAGATGAAATATTATGCTCTGGGGCGATAGGCTATGTACAGTCCAAGAAATACTGTTTTGATGTATGCCACTAAGAGAAGTGTCCAGTGTGGTCATTGATAGGATTTTGCTTTCTTTCACTCTTTACAAAGCTATGATTTCACAGTCAGGCAATCGTTTCAGCAGAAGAAACCATGAGGCAGAAGACATTCTGGAAAACATTTCTAAAGCTATATGCAAAGTCCTCTGAAGTCAATGGAAAGATTCTCGTTAACTTCAGTGTGCTATAGTAACAAGATGTAAAATGCAAAGGTCATTTTAATACATATTTCCTGCCTATAATTATGTGCTTTTGATGGAAATTTAAGAGAGAAAAGGAAGGGAAGGATAAAGATAGTATTTTGGTAGCTATAATGTAGGCATTCTGATAATCTAACCATGCAGCAAGTTACTGAGCCAGATACACCATTCAGTGCTAGTCCAAAAGATTATTCAGTCTCTGGGTAAAATTCACTAACCTTTAAGTACCACTTAACTAAATCCTTCTTTACAAGTGTCTACCTCACTGTGACAGCCTTAAGCTGTTTACAGTCCTAAGAGGCAGAGAGAGCGAGCCTAAAGCCTAGTATGCCTCTCTCCACTGATAAAATGTATGCTGTATATTTTTTGACTTGCAAATTTTGACAATAAAATAAAAAAGAAAGTGGATGTCATTACAAGGTTTTGTTGTACTTTTTTTATAATTTGCTGCTCTGCTACAGTGTTTTGCAAACAAAACACTGGTTGCCGTAGCTACCAATTAATATCATACCTCTGATTTATGGAAGAAATGCTTGTTTTATTTCTTACAATGGATTTCTATAAGAATATGGATAACCCAAGCAACCCAATTTGTAAAGCTGATAGTTGAGAATTCTGAAAATCCTGCTTAGGTCAAAAAGATTATTCTGGGTGTAGGAAGTGTGATTCAGCTTCCAAAGAGGGAAATTTGACTTTGAACAAAAGTTCCTTTGACTCAAAATAGAAGAAATAATGCAGATTCCCAGAGAGAAGGAAGGTGGCTGAAGCTGAAAAGCTGAAGGCAAAAAGATGTGAAACAAACTATAAAAGAGAGCAGACAAAAATTAAGGAGATCTTCTAGGATCTTCTTTCAGAGAGGACAGCAACAGTCCCAGTCTGGAATGGCAAAATGTATCAAAGAACTGGGGTCCTAACATCACTTTCAGAAGGTTTCCAAGAAAACAAGTGAAATCAGGGAAGTCTTGCTTCCTTAGTATTTGCTAAGAGATCGCTACAGTATTGGAACACCAAACTAGAAGGACACTTCTGTGTCATTGACACAATCTGAGAAAGTGTTCTATTTTAGGAAGCAGAGACAAGCAATGTGCAAATTGTTTGTAGGAGATTACCTGTACCCTTGTAATTTGTCCAGTGACTCTCAAACAGATTTAAATAAATATGGATTTTATTAAAAAGATGAATAAACACACAAATTAGCATAAGTCAAGCTACTACATAAGTTCTGGAAGTTAAATAAAGCAAGGACTTTTTTTTCCATAATGGGAAGCAAGGTCATAACTAAGAAATGAAGAATATGTGCAAATCATSAAAGCACTGGGTATTTAAAGCAGGTAAACAAACTGAACTGAGGATGAGAAAATTACTTTGTCATCTTAAATCATAAAAATTTACAGAGGAGTCAGGTTTTTCCTGTTTAAGATACTTAGCCAATGTTCCAGACAACACGGTGTTTGTTCTTTCTACTGAAGGACAAAGAGATCTGTAGGACAAGAGTGTCTGTAGGGCCCCTCAGTCTATTTTGATCTCAGAAACTTGCAAAACTAAATTGCCCAAACAGACAATAATTGTGTCTTGGCTCTCCTTCAGAAAGTATAGCAATACTTAAAAAAAACTTTAATTTATCACTCTATCCTCCAATTTTCTATTTTTACAATTTATTTTGTTTCATTTCTTTTTAATTTCTCCCTTCAGATAATAATACATAATCTTTCCACAGAGATGAGATGGTTAAAACATACACAGCAGCACCTTCTGAACAGCACTGCTTTTAACTCCGAAGAATCTGCAGACTAATCAGATCGTAACTGGGATTTACTTTTAAGAAACTAATAAATAAGCAATTCCTACAGCAACAGCCACAGCCTATGCACATAAACAAAATCAGAATTGAAGGTGTCCTTCATTAAAACAAGTGTTGCTTTATATTTGGAGGAAAGGCTGACAGTTCAGACTTATTTTGAGGACAAGTAATGCGGGCAAAACATTATCTATCAAAGCTTTTACAGGTCTGGTGTAAGACCAGATACTTGCTTATTTTTTAATGTTTTTGGCAAGAGACAGAGTAAAAACAAACAAGTTGTATATGGCCCTTCCCCACTGGCTCCCCTGGCCATTACTGGCCCTTCCAAGGTAAACACATTGCAGCTGGAAAATATGACAGGAGATCTAGGTAATATCAGGATAGAGAAAATAGGCAAGGAAGCATGTGTGAGCTCTCAGAGTTTATGTTGATCTCCTCCTACATACTATGGTGCTTTAAAGAACAGGGGCAGCAGAACAGTTTAAGAGACTTTCTAATAGGTGTTAGGAGTTGGTCTTCTCATCCCACCGTCATACAGGATTATTTGGGCACAGCAGGCCACCAAACAGCCACCTTTAAGCTTACCAGTGAGACAGGGAGCTGTACAGAGCATTGAGGAGCTGTGCCAGAGAAGCACAACTGAGTGTTCAACCAGTTCTTGGACCTTGCCCCTGATTCTAGTAGGAAAAGAAAAAAGTCCACGTGATAGCAGCACTGCATTTTGTGTGGGCTACAGAAATTGAACAATCACTCTAAAGAGTTCCTACACGTTATCTCACAGAGCTTATACTTTGGGTACTCTGGAAAATGCCCTCTGATTTGCTGTGCTGGGTCTTAAATTGTGCTTTGGCAAGACATAGCAAAACAAAGTTTGTGACAATTTAAAGACATGGCTTTTGGCTTCTGCACAAAGGCAGAAAAGAAGCCAAAGGCACACTGCTTCCAGATTGTGAGCTTCTGTCTAAGCTAGTGTCTCAAGGACATTAAGTACATGAGGCATCCCTACTGTACCAGAATGTCAAGTTTTAAGCAAACCCTTCCTCACAAAACAAGCATCCCCTGCCCTAACCAACGTCCCCCATCCTAGTGTCATTGGAAGGCCAAGAAAACCTGAAATGCTGTGCAGCACTGCGATCCCAGTCTCACATGCAGCCTGGCCTTGCACTAGGGGCCTCTTATTGGCATTTATTATTCCCTGCCTAGATTTTTCACAACCCCTAACCATCCTGAGATTTAGAAACCACACCATCAGCTCTTCAGCAGACTGCCTTGCATGTGCACCTTTCGCCATGCAACAGAACAATTCGCTCTCACCACTTGTAACACACGCAGTGCACACTTCTGTCCCACCTCCAGACAAATCCTCTAAACTCCTGAGGGACAATTCTCCCCCACGCAAATGCCCTCTGAGCTGCAGGTCTACCACATTGCCTTGGGTTATGGTTAGCAGGTGTTCTGGCGGGAAGGAAGAATGAGCAACAAAGGTTTGGGCCCATTCACCTCTGCCAGGGGCATCTCAAGATTGGTAGAATATCAACAAAGCTAGGTTTTTATAGAAGGAATAACAGCCTAATTACAGACACTTTCCGATCACTTTGTCTATAGAGGAGATCATCATCACTTGATAATGCTGGAGAGAAAGGACGGCAGGGGAACACTGACAGAGAGAAAAAATGACAACATAGATTTGTTGTAGCACGGCAATAAAGTGGAGCATGGTGACTGTCAGCTTACAGGTACCTATGGTCCGACCCACAAAAAAATGCTAGCTTTGATGTAGCCACCTTACAGTACAAGGGGGTAGTAGAGGTAGGTGTTGAAGTTCTGCTATTCAGTGACTAGTGAGAGCATGTCACCCAGGACCACGATTCACAGCAGGAAGTACACTGTGTAGCAGTACTCACTTTTTATCTCAGTCTGACTTTGCTTTACCTAAATTACTGTGGCTCTCAGTGGGCAAAAGCTCAGCCAGGTGAAAGTAACTGTTAGATGCACTTGCTTTACCTAAATTATTACAGCTTTTAGTAAGCAAAGACCCTGACAGGTGAAAGGAACAGATAGAGGCAACACCAATAAAACTTTTCTAAAAGTCTTTTTTTTTTTTCACTCTATAAAATAGCTTTTCTAAAATGTGCAAGATAAACAAAAATCCTGGGTTGTTTGCTGTAGTAGATGGGTTTATTTTATATGTTTGGGACAAGCAGAATAACTCATTCATGGCTTTACTTTTTGTGGATCAGCCAGCTATCCTATGCTTGAGCCAATAAAAATTTTGCTCACTTGTCCAAGAAAGGCAGCAAAATCAATGTGAAGAGCCATTCAAAACAAGAACCTAATAAAAGTAGGATGCTTAGTTTCTTGGAAATTGTATTCAACAGTGATTTGAACATGAAGTTGATAAAGATATACAAATTCATACCTGCATTTTAACTGGCAACCTCAGCATTTTTCAATGTTTAAGCCAACATGGATTACAATTGTATGTCTTTTGATAGATGTAGATGTAACCATGAGGAATATTGCTGGAACTGAGATTACAAAGAAGCCTTACTGATTAGTTTATGAATCAAAGATACATATTTCACATTTTATAGTCAAGAAATCTACCACAGCATTCGAAAATCATCTGTCAACATCAAACTTAACGAAAAAATAAATAGAGTTCCTTTTATTGTTGATTTTTTTCCAGCTTCATCAGCTCCAAATAGCCATCAAAGGAAGATCACCATTAGCTGCTGAGTCAGTGTGGCTTTAAAAAGCAACTCCCTAAACCTCCTGTGGCTGCTTTCTAGCCATCTCATTTTACAAGAGCTTGATGAAAAATATATTGCACTAGCTCATCACCACTGCTGATTCTAACTCTTGCAGTTACAGGATTAGCACATCTAAAAGCTTTGAGGGTTGCGGGGGGGACAGGATGACTTCAGTATCCTAAGAAACTTTTGAACAATTTCCTGTTAGGGGAACAGTCTGGCACTTTAAGGACACATTCAAGGTCTCCCCTCTTTTTTACCAATATCGACATCGATCTAGGTTTTTTCCATTGACATCTCCTATTTTTACTGTAAGATATTACATACAACTGCTTCAGTTACCTTTATGAAGGTCATCTCTGTCCCTTCTGCCAAATGTTTGTTTTGTACCTGGCTGTGTGTCTAGTCTCAGGGTAGCAGCTCCTTCAATTAGGCAATTTCCTGTCTGTATTTTGGGGGTTTTTTTGTTTGTTTGTTTTGTTTTGTGTTTTTTTTTTTCCCAAATGGTGGTGACAAACAGTTGAAATACAGACTGTTGGGATACAGCCTAGGATCTTGATGCTTCTCACATTGCCTCTCACTGGAATGCATCCTCTTTCCTTCACGTGCACACCGTGAACCGCGTGAACGCTAGTCACATAAGGTCCCTTCAGATGTTCATCTGCCTCTCCAAGTCTCCTCTGCAGTTTCCCAGACCCTGATGCATGGAGTTCTTATCTCTGTTTCTTAAAAGATCAGCTCCTAGTTAAAGGAACTGGACTAATTTCAACGTTAACCTGGAAAATTTCATGGCTGGAAAACATGAGCTATATACCCCTTCATAAACATTAACATATAAATCCATTTCAAATTGCAGTTTAATACTTGTGCATTGTTTCAGAGGGGTGAAGGCATCCGTGACCCAAAAGGAGCTTCAAAGTATTTTGAAAAGCTGATAGAAACAGATATGATTAGATCCAAACACCAAAAATTCTGTCTGGAGTCCTCGAAAGTCCCTTAAAGTATGAAACATCCTTCCATCCTCCTAAAAGGCTATGTTTTTTCAACTCATGGTTTCAGCAGTTTTGAAATATCGCTTCAACTGTTGTCTAGAGCATCATCTAACTCCCCTTATTCTTGGGTTAAAACATCCRAAGTATGCCAACACTGCTTCAGAAACACAGAGCATCTTACTTACCTGCTGCGAGAAACTGCACCGTTCTGCTGAGTAAATATACACCCTAGATTATGTCTTTGTTGTACAGCTGTTTGAAAAATTGGATTTCTGTCTTGTGGATTTCCAGCACAGGTTTTGCTCCAGTCAGAATGGAGAATCAAGTTCCTTCCCTCTCTTGTTTTCAAAATTTATCTAATAAGATATATCAAAGCTGAAACTAAATATTTCAGTAAAGTAAAAATGAAATGTCTTGATGATTTCTTGTAGAAAATGTTGACAAAACTGATATTTTCCAGAGAACTGTTTGATGTTATCACATCAGTATTTTGTGTTGGAAAATTGTTCACCTGGACCGTGCCAATCCATGCCAATCAAAATTACTTTGATAGCTATTTTAGTTTATTGAAATGTCCCATAAAAAGTTTGTGCTGCACAGTGTATTATATTATATTTAAGTGCACCTGATATTATCTCCTGTCGGCAATGTAGGTCACTGAATTTTGTACGTGTGTGTGCTCTTTATCTGCGCATTTCATTTCTGCCTTTGGATCCATAAATATAAGATGACTAAAGGGGTGTTATGAACATTGTCCTAGTCAGCATTATCAACATCTAATTAGTGCAGAACCTTTCCAGGAACACAACACACATAAAGTATTCATGCTTATGAATACTCCAAGAAAAGGTAAAGTTTTCTGTCGTGTCTAGACTATACTCACCCCAAATTTTCAGGGTGAACTCTCTCTGTTTAAATTAGTGATAATTAACAAAGGATTTCATTATGCTTTGTAAAGTGTGGGACAGATTTTTACTGGCTGCCATTTTACATCAGTGTAATTCAGTGAATTGCCTTAGAGTTACTCCTGATTTACGTGCCTTCAAGCAAGAGAAGAATCAAGTTAAACGTGTTCATTCCTTATTATCCTTAACATTAAAAATTAAGCAGCGCTTAAAGGTTTTGAATGATGGTTCAGTTCAGGAAGGACATTCTGTGCAGACTGTTCACTTGAGCTTTCCTGGTTTTAACTGTATTGCCCCAGCCTGCTTCCTGAAGTGATGATAGCTCCTGACAGCCTCACACAGTCACTTGCCATTATGTCAAAACACAGAGACAGAATTATCCTGTTTGAACTACTTTATTTAWCATATTTTGTCTTCAGTCCCACCTCAAGACTCTACCATCTATGTTTCCTGTTAAAAAAATAGTCATAAGTAGGAATAAATTCTGAACAAACTGGAGATATTTGGAAATAAATGTCTAAATAAAGAATGTAATAATGAAAGGAAGAGATATGAATCTGGGTATGGTTGGAAATAAATATATTACAATAATAGAATTTGAATGCAGCTGTACGTATATGGCAAGAGAGAGAGAAATTAAAGATGGTCACTAGAATATAGGTAGTGGTGCCACACTGAGAAAAAGGGTATTTATTTACTCCGGGTAAAATAAAGCATGCTGATATTTAAACCGGAGAGAGAGGTCCTGAAGAGAAATAATTCATTTGAAGTAAAAGAGGCAGTAAATATGACCGGATGCCATAGGTACAAAGATCCTTTTGCATCTTTATCAAAAAATACAAAAAGAATTTTTGTGTCTTCCATTGACACTTCTTGTAATTGCTTCATTTATGCTTCRACATGAACATTACATATAGTTAATATTCAGGTTTAGCTAACCATACTACCTCTGAAAAACACTGGACTCTTCTAAGATGTTTCTGCTGAGTTTATTCTTTCCTTCCTTTTCTCTCTCTCTGTCTCTACTTTTCCTAACTTACTCAATCTTCTAGAAAAAAATTAAGATACAATACTGACTTGGCTTCTGAAAAAGGAGATCCCGTAGATTTAATGTCTAGGTGACTCTAATTGAAGAGTATCAGGCAGTTGCTTGCCCCAAAGAGCTGTTGCAGAAAATGAAATACTGCATATTGATTATGACAGTCATGAAAAATAATGATATATCATATGTAAAAAAGGAGTATAAATTAGCATCTGCCTGTCAAGAAGATGACAGATATCTGTTATAAATACCTGTAAGGTCTTTTCTTTCAGGCTCAGCAACCTGCTTAAATGTCATTCAATTAAAAAGAAAAAAAATTAAATGACCAATGACAGGCTTTGTCATATACCCAATCATATGTCAAAAAATTTGTCAGCAAAGTGTGTTCAGCCACAAAGATAAAGGGAGACAGATGATTAAAGTTGTTTGACTCACTTGCTTGAAGTGTTAAACTAAATACCAGATTTGGGGTCAGGAAGGAACTCTCTCCTAAATGAGACTGGTGAGGACAGCTGGAGTCTTTGCTTTCCTCTGTAGAACAAGGTTTGGTCTACTCCCTGGAATCAGCTGCACATTTTCACCTGATTCTCATTGTTCCTACTGATGCCTTTGAACTGTCCTTCACTCTCTCAGTGATATACTGTACTTCTTAGGATTTTTTTTTTTCAGTCTTTTACCCTAAGGATCTTAAGTTTCCTGCAGTACACAGAGCAATGTTTTGGTATAAGGTTGTGAGTAGAGTGAAGGTTCTCCCGACCTTTCTGGACTGAACATCTTTGACAATAGGAGTTAAACTTGGTGGTCCAAATGGTCCCTTCCACTCCTCAGTTCCAAAATATTAAGAACAGTATCTTTCCAGGGCCTGCTGTATTTTATTGGCAGACCTGTGCTTTACAAAGCTAGTAGCTTTAGTCTTAACTTCAGTAATGTTTTTCATCAGTTACACAATTCCTTTTTCTTCTCCCTTGTACTACCATTGCATTGCAAAACTATCAATACAGAGGTTTCAAAAATATGTTTAAAAGTAATGTAATTACTATTACTGTGGTTTTTTTCTTTGTTGATGACAAATAAGGTCACAGAATGTACAGAGACTTCTCAGTGCTATATGCTCTTAAATATAAAAAAGACAATGTGAATCCCAAAGGGCTCATGATCTGTAAGCAGAATAGGCTGGATGCCTTCCATATCTCATTTGGTTAAGCTTAAACTGTGTATATACTATGCTTTAAAAACTGACATAAAGACTTTATATATAGACTTGATGCAATCATTTTCATTGCTTAGACAGATGTCATCTTTTTTAAACTGCTTATTTCTGCCCTGTATCATTTTTTCTGCACTATTAAAAAAAAGGAGTCCATAGTATCTGATACAAAGCAAAATAATGGAAAGAAAATTGAGATCCATATCTATAGAGTTTCTTTCCTGTATGCTGCTGCATTGCTAGTCTGAGCTTTTCAGAATTTCTTTACTGTGCCAACTCCAAGCACGTATGACTGAGCCCAAAACCCCATGAAGTCAGCTAAGAGAATCTCACTGATTTCAGGATCTTTGCAACTGCCCTCCTTGCATTAGGAAATGAAACGGAATGCCCAGTCTTCTAAAATGGCTCCGCATTCATCCTGGATTGACCTGTCCATTTTTTTGTGTTTTTAATGTATTCCTGGCCTAGACTTCTAAAAAACTTTTTTTCTCCTCACTGAACAAATTCCATCCCCCAAGTACCTAAGAAATCAAAGTATTGTAAAGAATTTAGTAGGAAGATGCACATCCAGTGTTTGGATAAATCCATATTATGTACAATATCCTAATATAAGGACTTTTCTAGACACGATTCAATCCGTCACCCATGTTAAAACATCAAAAAGAGTATGGAAGTAGTGAGGATGGTGAGAAAAGAAAAAGGAAGAAAGAGATGACCTCTCACTCAGATTCTTGCAGTGCTGTAGTATAGTCTGGTTCTTCTCCTTGACAAAACTGGTATCAGTCTCTCAAAAGGAGATTCATGCTATTCAAAAAGAGTTCCAGTATCCAGGTAGGAATGAAATTTACAGTCCTTTTTCACCTATCAGTTAAAAAGTAAGATATCTATCTGCTTCATCAACACATGCAACTTCATCCCCAGAAAACTGAAATATCTTTATGGAAATCATTTCATGCCACATAAAGTGGACAGAAGCAACTGCAATTTTTCCAGCAGAATTCTAGGCCATAAAGATCTGTGGAATTTGACAAAACTTTGACACAGAAGAAGTGAGCTTCTGCTAACAGCTTGCCTGCATCTCTGAAGTCTCTCTGACTCGGCAGCAGCCAGCCTGATGGGGAATAAGCACGTACAGGTTTACAGCCCTTCCCATCCACTGACTCCTCAACAGTTCACCTGCCAAGAGCCTAGGTGACTACATTTCCAAGTTTTCCAAATACTTCAGTTTGGCAAAGCATTACGTAGATAAATGGAGTAAATTGATTTCAGATTRTAAAAAGCAACAAGGCTGAGTGCAGTGAGTCTGAAAACTCCAGCCCAGGCAAAATGCCATGAGCTTTCAGGTTGCAGACTAGCCATGGTCATGCCATGAGCAACTGTTAGTCTAAGTGTAATTGTTGTTACTGGTTTCTAAGTCATCACCAACAAACAACTTCTCAGTACAAGCAAAGTAGATACAGGCAAAAAAGAGCAAAAATACACAGATGAGCAGCATTTGGCTGAGTTTTGGAAAGACAGATCAGCTGCTTCTGCTGCTACCAAAGGAAGGATGGTGGCAAAAGTGTCCTTACTCTCCCCATTTCCCAGCAGTGTCTGATGAAACAAGCTCACCTCCCCTCCAGCTCTCAACAATTAGAAAAAAATTAACAGTGTAGGTTGTGTAGAAGACAACTGGATTATCAAATTATATCTCCAGCAATGACAGGGAAACAAAAAGGTCTGCAGAACATATATATCTCACAACCCCAGCTTACTGAGGGCTACAAATGGTTGCCACCAGCCTAGGATAAATTCTAGAGCAAAATCTCCATTTCTAATATGTCCCAAGGGGTGAGTAGAAGACTTTAAGATCAATCTCCTTGTCTGGGTAGTAGCGGATTTGTTGATTGAAATCCCCAGACAATGGCAGGAAGGGGTTCACGCCCTGTACTCCAGAGGAAAGCATCCTCTCAGTACTTTTAGTTAAAAGTGAGGGCTTGACAACCTTCTTATGGTTTTTCCTTGACTGATTTCATAGCTAAATTAAGAGCTCCTGTATTATTTTCTATGATAAGCATTGAATGGATTATGCCAAGGGTAATGGTCCCTTTTAATTTGTGTTAGATGAGTAATGGGATGCTCAGATTCTCAGGTTGTGAATGCTCATGAGACTCCATTGAGGTCTAGAGTCAGTCAAATCTTGTATTTAGGGTGTCTCCAGGCTTTGCCCTCCGACATTGCAGTTCACAAAGTTTCCTCTGGGACCCATCCAAGGGGAAAAAAAACATTATACAGAGTTCACAGTGACAGACCACATAGGGACTAGTTGTTGTTTCTGGACATATGTTTGAATATGAAGCTTATAAACCTCAATTATAACTTCTCTTCTGGTCATCTCTCAAACAATCTGGGCCCTCTCCAGTGACAGCCATTTTTTTTCTCTTGTAGGATGACTAAGCCATCCTTCCAAGTTTCCCAGCTTACCTGTAAATTGAAAACAAGTATTTACACAGCACAAGCAGATCTAGCTGAAAGAAAGATTTCACTGCTCACAACTTCCTAAAACATATTCCCAAAGTTAGCATACAAATGCTTAACTAGAAGAGTGTTTTGGGCAACTTCGGATTCTGACTGAACCACTATATTTAAACCCTCTTTTAGTAAAAAGCAGCATAACAGTGCCCACTTTTAGAGCTTTTCTTGAAAAAGCTTCTGTCAAATGCAGTGGCCCTTAAAATTAAGCAGTATGTTATGAAAGGCAGTATACTGGGCTAGATACTCATTAATGAAGAAGACAGCAAAAGAACTCTTAAAGTTTTAACACCACAGAGATGTGTTCCTCATTAGCAGCACTAAAAAAAGTAAATTATTTCAGGAATGCTACACAAATAATAGATTTTCTTTCCCTTAAAAGATGTCTTATAGTTACAGAGCAGTTAAATTATTTTAAATGTATTTAAAATTTTGTGGAGAAAAGGGCAAATAGGGTTAGCCCATCTGGGAAATTATTGTTCATCTGGATTTTCAGCAGTGTTATGAGGCATACATATGCTGTATGTGTATATATATATATATATATATATTTAGAGAGAGAGAGAAAGAGAAGTCGTACATACACTGTTTATATGCACACATGTTCTGTATGCTGCATAGAAAAATAGGTGTATAAAAATGCCTCAGGAAGCTTACTTCCCACCTCAGACTATATTACTTCCTTAAATAGAAATACGAAAAGCCTTCATGAAATGTGATTAGATGGACACTGTTGTCACACAATATTTTTAACCAGTTTTCCATAGAAAATAACCTGAGGGACATGGATTAGGGCACTGTTAAGGGTGGGATGCATGCATAGACATCTACATCTGAGCTAGTCACTTTGGGCTCTCTTTACTGTCAGTGGAGAAAAAGAGGCACTTCTGGGACATGATTCATCTGTCACTGAAGTTTGTGGCTAAAATAGGTTGAATGAATCATGCCTTAAAAGTGCCTATCTCTCTTTATTGACTCTAAAGGTACCTGGGGTGACTAACTCAGAGATAAGCTTCTTTGCTGTAGATAACAAAGTTAGATGGGCTGAAGTTCACTTGGCTGTTTGTATGAAGAAGATGAATTAAACTGAAAATTAACTTTTCTGTTCCTTTCTTCTTAAAGCCAAGCTCTCCAGCCAGACATTTTGACAATGAAATAAAGTTGCCTTAGGAGTGACATGAGTGCCACTGTGCTGTCTGTAGCAGGAGAGGGAAGGGAAGAAAGGCGGAGTTTTATGGCTCTTCCCTTTTCCATGAAAAGTTGGCCATGTGCTTTGCCTCCTGTTGCTCAGCCTGGTGCTGATGAATCAGTGTCCCCAACCAACACCTGGCACAGAGGTGTCACCATGCCATACACATCCTGCTTATTGCTGCAGTCTTGGTCTGTTGCTGCCAGTAGCAAACGACATTTGCTACCCAGGACACTATTGCTTTTTTCATGTCTTGCAGTAGATATTTCAGATCAAATGTTTGTTAAGGATCTCAGACTGCTTTTTACTTCTAAGGCTAGACATTTCAGTGGGCTGCAAGGATATTAGAAGTCTAATACCCACTTAATATCATGGCTGTAAACGGGAGCTAGGCACTTAGTCTTGTGGTATCCTTTGAAAAATCTCAGACTGAACAGACAACAGATGAATGAAGAAAGATAGATAGTGTACAGTAAAAATCAGGAAAGAATTAAGGTTCCCTGTAAATTTGTTTATCTCTCCCTTGACTTAGCATTCCCTTGCAGAGGAAACCTAAATTTTAAAAGTCTTGTTAAGAGCACATTAACAAGGCTTATACTTCCTGCTCGATTTTTAGACTAAAGCAACTAATAAAGGGAAGCAATATTTGTGCAAGTACTGGTCTTAAAAAGTTTTTCTTTGAAACATTATTACACTCAGTATGATGTTTTGCTGCAGTATTCTCACTAGTTTAGTTTCAAAGTTCATTAAGATATCACAAAATATTCCTTGACTACACTTTGAATCAGATCTTCATTATACGATGTGACAGTAGCAATTAGAGCCAATTTGATAACCCATAATAACAAAAAGTAGGATACAATTTTTCCATTATGCTAGAGAAAATCTCACCAGCTTTACACTAAATGGAGATTTTACTGTGGCAGGCAATTTCCTCAAAGGAATTTCTCCCTCGTATACATTTTTTGTATACTTCAAAGCAGACCAGGCAATCCAGTCTTTAAACTATTCTTTTTACAGATAGGCTGACTCTGCTTTATGTTAAAAACATGTTCTATTTCTAGATCCTCTTTTCAGACCCATTTCCATTATGAGAAAAGTAAGGCCTTAGAGTAAACAAAGAATTAGATGCAGATTTTATGAACTTATTGATCTACCAATTTTTCAATATTAATGTTTTATGCACTGTCTGCCCATTCTTTTGTTAACTATTGAAATTGGTATTGTTTTTTTCTGTTCATGTTGTGGTAGTGAAATGTGGCTGATCACCTACACAGTTTTGTCTGCTCTGTGTCCCCCTCCTGTTAAACATAATGGAGTTAAGAAAAGGATAGAGAGAAGCGCTGGAGCTTTGAATTTGTGAAGTGCAAGTAAAAGTATATYATATTAGAAAATGGTGATTCTTTCTCCATCTGAACTTCACAGGGTAACATTGCTTTAGATGTTTATTAAAATTTCTTGACTGGATGTGGTATTTAAATTTAGTCTCCTCTTGCAGGAGGAGTAAATAGTCAGGCAAATTCTACACATACTGAAGTACTCTCTCTAAAGAACTCAGTTATTTATCTTGTTCTTTCTGTGTTTGTATATGTTTAGAATTGTAAGGAGCATTATACCTAGTGGAGTAATTTTCTTTTTTTCCCACTATTGAAAATACAGAGTGGACAAACAAATCTTCCATCATTCATGTGAAGTTCCCTTCCAACCTCAACTATTCTGTGATTCTATGACTATATCTGAACCACACAAATATTCTCAGAAAACAAATAAAAGGGAAGCACAGACAAGACTCAAATCCATTTATTTATTTATTTGCATTTAAGTAAATACTTTTAGAATTTGTCTTTGGATGTGGCATGTGTCCAGTTTTACAGCACAAATAAACAAACAGCCACTGCTGAACTCAAAAACAGGGCTAAATCAAATAATGTAGTTGATAGGAAAAGCAAAAGTAGCCATTGTGAGAGCACATATAACTCTTTGTCCAACACGCCCCCCCCCCCCACTTTTGCTCCCAAAATTAAAAATTCTGTGCTGGAAAAATAAATTCAATAGTTCTGGCTGACAGGGAAAGAAGGAAGCACTGTGGTAGTTAGGAAAATCCCAGCACCAGCTGGTAGTCCCCTGTGGAGTTTTAATGATCCTCAGCCTGAGCTGGTGGGAAAAGAGGGCAGGGTGACTGCGGCTCACGGGAAGGGGGAATCGGCTAACGCGCTCTCCTCTCTGTGAATGTCTGATCTGTAGGAGCTGAGCAGTGATGAAGCTGAGCTCACCCCAGAGCCTGCGAATCAGTGTCATCACAGAAAAACGTGGCGGGGAGCGAGCTATCATCTGTTGCTTGCTTGTGCTAGCAACAAATTTCATCAGTTCTTCCTATAACTTCTTGCTCCCCTGTAATGTTGTTTCTGGACCATTTCATAATGATTTCGGGACAGAATTGCAAACATATTGAAGTATCATTCCAATGGGAGTTAAATACCTAGGGCTGAAAATCTTTTATATGCCTATCCACATACTTTACTGCCTAAATACCTTTTAACAACCAGATCCTTCATAGCTACTCAGAAACAAACAAAGAAACAAACACAGCATATCCAAATGCCATATTCTTCTGTTATTTATGTTATATGGCAAAGTCAGAGCACAGGAAGCAGAAGTGGCCAAACCCGCAGTCTTTCACCAAACGTTCTAAAACATGGATTATTCCCAACGGCAGTTGAAAAGGACTGTGTTCAAAAGGTTTCTTTTTTCCTCCATTGGGTTTTCCTTCTTTTCAAAATCTAATGAGTTCCAGCAAGAACTGGAAAATGTTTTTAAACTGAAAGGATCAAAATGACTATAGAAATGTTTTTATTTATTTTTGGTAGTGTTTTTAGTAAGTTTTTCGTTTTTAGTAGAACTAATAATACATATATTTTCAATTTAAAAATAGTACCTAAATCGATGAAAACACTGAGAAATGATTTTTGCATAAGTAACAAACTGTGGAAAGTGGTAGTAATTTTGAAAAGGGAATAATTTATTTTATCTTTTATTCATTTAATTTTTTTTGAACTTTTTTTTTAATGTTTCAGTCAGGTTTATTTGTTTCCCCAGGGGTGTGATAATGTAACTGAGAGATAATTCTGCTATTTATTTTCTGTCATTTGGCATCTGGATCAGTGTTTTTCTTTTTCCAGTCATTTAGACTGATCTTGTGCAGTAGTGCCATGAGAACAGAAACTGAAATAGTTATATCTAGAATTAATATTAGTGCATCTCGATATTACTCTAAAATTTGTCATATTCTAGACATATTCTAGCAAGAATGGCTCAGTTTCAGAGCAGGTATCTTGCTGACTGCAGTGCAGATATTCCTAAAGAACTTGAGGGCTTTGACTTGCTTTCATACTCTTTCCTACCCTTGTGGGTTTGAGTTTCTGGAAGAAAAAAAAAGACACCACCAGAGTTTTTTTCACAGGTGAAAGCTGGGATTGGAGATAGCAAAGTTTGTTTCACTTTCTAAAGGGAGAACTCTGAGCACACTTGCAAACTGTGAAGCTACAAAATAGGCTTATTAGAGATCAAGCATATTGACCAAAAGGTGCAGAGAAGAGAAGGGCAGTTACAACTGTCATTTTTGCATGCCATTTCCCAACTCTGGGTCTCAGAAGAATTTAAAAAAGAATCAAGGTTGAAATGGAGGTACAGAAAGATTATGTTAGGCATTCAACGGTCATTTATGGCCAGAAGGACTGTTCAAGGAAAGCTGCTCAAGTGCCCAAATGCCTCAGGTTTCAGGACAAGACTTTGCTGGATACCTGAGTCTGTGCCATTAGACATGTACAGTTTGCCAAACTGTGCACCAGTTTCCTACTGGGATATTCAGAATGCAGAAAACCTCTTGTTGTTCTAACATCTTGTCCTAACATCACAGTTAAATTCCCCCAGTAACAAATAGCCTTATCTGTTACATGTGCTGAGAAAGCACCTAAATCTTTAAAAAGCAGTGAGTTTATTTAAGAGTGTGGTGACACTATTCCCATCTTTGAGTAACAAATGGCTGTTTACAAACCCAGTTTCTCACCCAGTCCTCAGTTGCCTCTTCTAAGTTAATAACTTGTTAAAAGACAAGAAAGCTTTACAAGGATCTGGAGTCTTGACAATTCAATGAGCTGGGAAAGATGCTGATGATTAAAGGGAGTAAAGCAGAAATTCACAGAGAAGGCAGGTTGCAGAGGATTTCATGGTTTTAAGTAACAGTGATGACATTCAGTTCAAATCAATGTAGGTAAAATGGTATCTGCTGTAGATAAATGCAAAGGAACCTCAATGATGAATAAACAAACCTAACTCAACACATTGGTAGACTTGAAATTACTTGTTATCACTAAGGAAGAGATCTTGAAGCCACTGAAGATAGTTCTCTGAAAATGTCACTTTCATGATTGTGATATCAAAGCATAAATGGAACTGCAGAAATTATTAGGAGAGAAAGAAAGGACAAATAGGAATAGGAAAAGAAAAGGATAGTAAATATTATATGCTAGTGTATCCATRGCATATCTGTATCTTGATTCCTGTATGGAGTTCTGGTCACCTGTTTCAAAAGGGATGCAATACAATTAGGAAAAATATAGACAAAAGTGAGAAGGGTGATCAAAGGTACAGAACGACTTCTGTATGATGAGCGATTAAATTAACTAGAATTGTTAAGGTGGCAAAAGAGAGGACCACAGGTGGGAATACAGTAAAGGTATATAAAATAATGAGTGGCATGAAGAAGAAATATTATTCAGATTTTCATAATGTCAGAACAAAGGGGCACCAAATTAAATTATCAAGCAGCAGATTTAAAGCAGAGCATAGTTAAACTGCAGAACTGTCTGCCACAGGAGGCTGTGGAGTCCAAAACTCTAAATGGGATCAAAAAGTAATTAGATCTAGGGAAGAAAAGTTAAGGGACATTAAATATAAAATACTACCCTTGGTTCAGGAAGTCCCTAAACCATTAGCTCCAGAATCTGAAAAGGCAGAATGAGAGAATGCTTACTCTGCTCTTATCTTCTGTCCCAGACATCTGCTACAAGTCATGGTTGGAAACCCTCTGTGAAGTTAGGTGAGTCCAGTATAGCTGCCTTACGTTCTGAAGATCAGGTGTGGAGACTTTTTCACTATAGTTTTTCTATGGAAGGCCTAGAAATCCCAATTTTCCAGTGTTTCTGTGAATGCAATAACTACAGGGCTGTGAGGAAGAATCTAAGGGCAAGAAGTTATTTTATCCTCTGGTTCTCCCCATTTCCTAAAGATGCTTTGCAGACAAAGTTGCAGACATACTCCGCTCAGTATTTCAGTGCAGCTGTCACTCCACTCACTGTGCTATTGTGATACCTAATACTGAGCTCTTGCTCTTCTCATTATAGTGTAATGCCATCTTTTTATTCCTAAACTGATCATATTAGTTCTGCCCTCAGAACTGGGCACCTACATTTTAGCAGTACTGAGCCCTACAACACCTAAAAATGATCAGCAAAGCTGGACCAAAACTTCCTTCTTGTGAATCCTGAATGCTCAGTTTCTCTGGGCTACATATGATACAGACAACGATGAGGAGGCCTGTGACAAAACAGAATACACAGGGTGAAACCAAAGCTGAGCAGTGCCTACTTTTGGATATTAAGTGTCCCATGAACCACCGAAGCACTTCTGATCCCATCTAGTCAAGATGTCCAGGACCTGAGAAGGGGAAAGAAGAGGAGAACTGAGAGTAAAAGAAAGAGTGGAAGCAGGATAGCACAAATGTATCTGAATAAACAGAACAAATGCAGCTAGCCAATGAACAAAAAAGTAAGAAGAGCTCTGATTTCAGTGCAGACTTGCTGTGAAATGAGCCCTGAAATAGGCCATATTTAGAAAAACAAGAAATGGATTAAGATTTCTGTTCAAAGTCTGAGATGTTACCCACTGTGAGTAGGAAATGGCACTCTCTGAAACCCACATGCACTTGAAAGAGAAAAGGTAAGAAGGTGGAAAAGGAAGTAAAAAACTGAGACCAGTGTTGGTGCCTGCTGCTGCTGCTGCTATCTTTGCTTCGTTCAAAGCTCTGTATTTATCTGAGAACATGAGTATTCTTACAGCAGTCAAAAAGCTGTGCTTTGTGGAAGTTCATGGGTCAGAATTCTACCATGAACACCGTGCAGGGCTGTAATGCACCGAAACAAACTTTGTGTGCGAACTGTACAGAAAAATAGTTACCTCATTACCTCTGCAGAGCAGAAAATAGCCGTTATCCCTAATCCTTTTCTATATGAGACATGAAGTTGCATCTGTAGTCCAGAACCCTAGCTTTTCCAAATTAACACATTCTGCAGGTACTTATGTATCTTGAACCTCCAACATTATCATTCAGAAAATGGTTTGATGGAGAGTACTGTCACATTAAACACAATGACCTACATTCACTGCCTGCCATATTAATATATTTTTAAAATAATACTGTGCCTGTATACCCTTGAGGACATGAACAAGGCAAGCGAGGACTGTTCTGAGGGATATCTGGACACAAGACCAACAGCAGTTATATTGATGTTCTTCATACTCCCCTCACACTGTGCTCTGAACAGGGACAGCGGAAGCAGCCAGTCCTAACTCTCCATTTCATAGCCATTAATAACCTTAGAAGAAATGTTGGTCAGATTGCCTATATAGGAGCCCTATAGCAATCTCTTTGTCAGCGCACTCAGCACATTAACCCCAGTTTTTGTGATTTCTGTTCATATATTGGAAACTACTACTAGCCTGACACTACAAGTGCATCTCTGAATCTCCAAACTGTTGCTTGCTAACATAGCAAGAAAAGGAGAATGGAAATTCTGTCTGGATTTCTAAAAAGGTTATCAGTGTCATAAACCCAATTGGAAGAAATCATTGATTGCCAGAGCTGTATGTAAACATTTAATACTTCTGTCCACTTGACTTCTCATTCAGCTACTCAGAACACAGAGTTTCGCATTCGTCCCTGCAGCAGGGAAGAAAGGGGCTGTGCTGTGAGTGCACGACAATAGGCAGCAATGCAAGCAGCCAGCGCTGGCAGCAGGGCAGGTATAAACCACCTGGCCTGGCAGCCAAACTCCATCAAATGTCATTGGCATGAAACAAGAACCCACACAGCCAGGAGCTAGCACTGGTGAAGGAAGTTTGGCCAATTTATGAATGTCTTAGTACTGTGTGGGGAAAGTATAAATGCTCACTGACAAAATGGAGCTAGAACCCACCCCAAAGCACAACCAATGTGAATGTAGTCTTTATTATTCTTTGTTGAAGTCTGGTAGATCTCATCTGAGCAGGAAAAAAAATGAACAAACAGAAATCAGTTCTACAGGGTTATTCCACACATGGATCAGCAGATGAAAAATGAAAAGGAAAGAGAAAGCAAAAATAAAAAGCTGAAACAGACTGACCCAGGAACAAAACAAATGGCTTCATTTGGTCTCAGCTGGACTATCCTGTGGGATCCACCTTGTATGTCATTCAGTACATCCCCTCTACCCATGAAGGAGAGAAAAGGTGGGGAGATATCTCCCAGTTCTCTGCAAGTCCAGCTCAGGCACAAACAGTTCAGCATTAAAGACATCTAGGAAAGGAAACAGAAGATGACCTTTCTTTTTTTTTTTTTTTCCAACACAGCTATCTGGCAAAGAGTTACACATAATGATTTAAAAAAGAGACTTCAAAATAATTCTGATACCTTCGGCGGAAAAATACAGAAACTCAAAAAACACACAATAAAACTCTTTGGGAGGTATGAGAGCTGAGTTCAACCCTTGCTCTTGCAGAGCCAAAAGCAAGGCCTTGAGCCTTGCTTCCCTCATGGCCCAGGTGGACACCATCTTTGGGGGCATTCCCTAAACTCCATCAAGGAATGAAGTCACTCCTGTGACTATTAAGTGTTTGTATAACCATTCCCAATTACATAAGCCATTCTGTGTGAGAGGGAAAGCCACATAACAGAACACCAGGCATGCAGGACATTTGATCCTATTGCCAAGAAACAGACAGTCCTATTGAAAGGTTTGATTTTCCTGACTGGAGGATGCAAGTCTTTTGTACACATGATAAATGCCACCTAGTAAAAAGGAAAGCTAACAGTGTTTTTCAAAAGTATGCATGCACCTGATTTGCAAAAGTGGCCTCTAATTTTCTATGCAGTTGTAGAGGGTTCATTTGCCTGGTTGCAAATACCCACATCTCTTGATGTAAATACACCATTAACATAGTATATATAAAACTTTTATAACCACATTGTGGATTTCATAGAGATTGGGTTAAGTCAGAAGAGACCAGGAAGAATTAAAAGTTGCCTGGGGTTCAAACAGAATCTGAAACAGAAACAACAGATAATAACTTAAACGTAATTTAAACATTACTTAATCAACAGAAATTATTTCCAGCTAAACAAACAAAATAGCCCTTTGGTTTCCTATTGTAAAGAAATGATTTCATCTGGAGTATCTCAGTTAGCTGAATGGTAGCTGAAGCATATGTTAGAAAACAAAATGCTCTATGCTATCAGTAAAAACAATATTGTGAATGAAAAAAGATGCGCCATTGGTACTCACTGTGGACCTTGCTGAAACATTGCTAAGTTCATGTAAAGGCTTTGCTGATGCATTGTCCAACGTGGGCCTCAAAAGAGCTATTAACCACACAAAACCCATAAAGTTTAATGAGCTTAAATGTAAAAGAAGAMCAGTGAAAGATGTGCAGTCCTGTCCAAGGTTGAGTAAGCGAGACAATGGGAACTAAGCAGAGGATGGTCTGATGGAAGGATAAAACTTCAGCACACAAACAGGATGGATCTTGCTTTATAGCTGGTGTCCAGACTAAGGGTGGAAGGCAATATCTAATCCATTTTGATCTTTGTGTCTTATTTTGATCAACATATGAAAGGAAAGCTGAAAGCTGCCCAGCTATTTATTGACTCATGGAAGGTGGTTTGTTGTCAATACCTTGTCATGGCGTACATTAGCTAATGCCTTGTCAGAATGAGCCCCTTACTGATGATATACCTGCCTCAGCCTTTGCTTCCCAGCTGAGCTTGTGGTCTTTATTCATAGAATAAAGTCCACAGTGGAGTGTCGATACAGCTGGCATATCTGCAGGAAGGGCTCTGAAACCACAGTGATACATGGCATGTGTCAGCATTGATTATTTGAAATGCAACTGTGCTTTGCACCATGCCATGTACTCTAGTAGTTGTCCTATATTTAAGTAGTCACCCATAACTCTTCCTCCATGAGAAAGGAGAAGGAAAGAAGGCCTTTGATGATTGCCCTTCGCAAGACTGTAGAGCCAAAAAGTTGTATCCTTATGATGTCTGTGGAAGAGAAGATGCTTAGATCTGAATTCTTAAAAGGGCACAGTGTCTGCAGTGAACTGACAGGGGAAAAAACAAAACAGAACATTTTCTTTCAGCATAGACTTCAATTCCCACCCAACCAGACAGTTATGCCAGAGATTTGACTCATAAACCATGCCTTTAAGCAGACAACTTATTTGGAAAAAAAGGAGTCTGTGTCCCCTTCACAAGAGATAAATAAAAAGATCCTGTCACCACTGGACAGGAAGAGGTGGATAGGCCCAAACTTGCATGGACTTTGGTGATCACTGCAACCACTGATACTGTTGCTGTCATACAGGATGCAGAGCTGTAGACCCACTGAGGCTAGAAAGCACAAGAAGAGGCAAAGTGCTGCAGTAAAAGGGGATGCTGGAGAGCTGAGTCTTGAGCACTAAAATATCTCTGTACATCTATGCCCATCACCTAGTCAAACAAGCACAGCACGAAGAAGTATTTTTAATGTATCAGTTGAATGTCATTCATAAATTCTCTTCTCACATTAGGAAAAAGACTGAGACACTGGAGGATAGCAAACTACTATGCAGTGGTGTGCAATCTGGCAAAGCACAAGTGAATGGAAAAGGATATTCTGCAAGGAGGGACAGGAAGGCAACGTTCCTTCCACTATTCTTCCTCGTTAGGTATGAAGATGTGCATGTAACATCCTGGGCACCAACTCTTTTGTCTCAAGCACAAAAGGAACATATGCTGCACTTCTCCATTACCCTGATCTACCTACCTGACTTATTTCCTTGTCCTTGATTGTCTTTGCCATCTGTGCTTCTGTGACTCCAACAGTATCTCTTGATCCATTGTAAGTTGCTTCCAAACCAAAGAAAATTTTAACACAATTTTCTGATATATTTGTATGAAAGCACCTTTTCAATGTGCTGTGGAATCTTCTGGATCCATTAGGGTTTTAATACAATGTCTCATATTTGCATATTATTTTAATGTGCTTGAACACCAGTAGAATATTTAAGAAGGAAATTCATCACTTTTGATGCAAAGAAAGAGGTTTGGAGGTGGAATTTTTGTGTACCAGAAAGCAGTTTCTGCTGGTACTAGTGAATAGTTGTATGAACAAAGACTGCTGTACAGTCTTAGTCATAAAATAATCTGTATCTCTATGATAAAAGTAGTGTTGCAATTAAAAAGAGTACTGTCTTTAGTGGCACACCATCACACTTTATTTTGTTTATTATTAACAGAAAGGAGGCAATCATCACTACCAACAAACATGAGTCATTAAGTGAATAGGATTCCTAGCCTAGTCCCTGCTAAACTCAGGCCAGCATTCAACACTGCACATAAATGCATTTCCCATTCATTGTAAGCACTGTTGTGGATTACATGAAATACTTTCATTCCATCTAGGGAAAGGAGCACTTGTACTTTAATGTATTTGCTCTTGACATGAATCATTCTGCAGCTCTGGCAGCAGTGATGGCTGTCCTGAGTGAGGGTATGCGACACCTTGACACCCAGTTTATGCTCCCAGATTATTAGGAGCCAGAACAATGCTGTTTCTAGATACATCTTCCCACCCCTGCTTGGTGAGCAAAAATAATTTACAGGCATTTGAATGCTGCGAGCATTAGCCACTGTCATTACAAAAGGCTCTTCTTTCTAATAGCAAGTAAAATGCAAGGCATTTGGGCTCCCTAGTTTCTCCACTAAATTGCTTATGTAAGTGTTATTTACAACTTATCTTTGTTGCATGAATGTAAATGGTTTAAACAACAGACATGGTAAAAACATGCATGATGTAGTACCAGAARAAAAAGATAAGATGCAGGTATTCCCTCTCTCACTTTCTTATTTCTATATGTACCTGTGTTATATGAATCTAAGTGGAGCTGTAGAGCTTCAAACAGGAAAAGTGGGAACAGTGTTACTGAGCCAGGCTTGTTTTGTTGATTTTGTAAATGAAATAAAACAGCTCTCAGCTTGAATGTGCCCTGGTTACAAGGCTCATCATTAATCCAAGAATCAGACCCAATGAACAACACAGAAAAGCTTTTCTGAAATATCACTTCAGTCTTGCTCATATCTGCTACAACTGCAGAGTTAAAGCCATTTAACTAAACCAGGTTTCATCCCATTTCCCTCATTCCCTTATCGCAGCTGTATGTCCTGCTCCCCACAAATGAGTAATGGAGTGACTTGAAAGCTGCCCTACTAGGCTATGTTCAATAACAGCGGCTGAAAATCCACCCAAGCCTCTGTGTCTCACATTTCCTACTGGCTGTCTCCCTGTGGCTTTCTGCTGTAAGCAGTGACTTAGCCAGGCTGCCTGACTTGTGTTTGAGGGGCTACCAGACACTCCTGGTGCTCTTCACTAGCCAGGCACAGGGACATGGAGGGAAGGCAGATTTTCTGCTCTTCCAGCCCATCCTTTCCTCTGCAGTATTTGCACCCCAGCTGCTGGTCCTGCCTCGTAAACACTCAGCCAAACACAGCTCCCGGTCACCTCCGGGACTTCGTGCTGTGAGCCTCAGGTGTGGCGTGCTTCGAGAGTTAATAAGGATTTGCCTGACTTCTGTCTTAAACTAAAGACTTATTTTTCATTTAAAGTCTGAACTTACGAGGAGCTGATTTTCTTTGGTTCCTCTCAATATGCAGTTTGCAACATGTGATTCTCTATGTTAGAGGCCAGGCTGCAGTATCACAAGCTTTCCTTGTCAGAACAAAAGGCACTGTGTACCACATATCACAGAATAGGTATACCACATATCATAAAACATGTATACCACATATCGCAGATCACTGAGGTTGGAGTGAGCCTCTGGAGATTGTCTGGTCCAAACCCTGCTTGAGCAGGGTCAGATACAGCAGGTGTCCAGTTGGATTTTCAGTATCTCCAAGGATGGAGACTCCACAGCCTCTCTGGACATCCTGTGCCAATGCTCAGCCTCCATCACAGTGAAGAAGTGTTTTCTGATGTTCAGATGAAGTTTCCTGTCTTTCAGTTTGTGCCCGTTGCCTCTTGTCTTGTCACTGGGCACTGCTGAGAAGAGACTGGCCCTGTCTTCCTTATACCCTCCCTTCAGATATTTACAAATACTGATACCCCCGCCCTGAGCCTCCTCTCAGTTGCTCCCGTTGATCATCTCCATGGCCCTTTGCTGGACTCACTCCAGTGTGCCCATGTCTATCTTGTACTGGGAAGTCCAGCACTCCAGGTGTGGCCTCACCAGTGCTGAGCAGAGGGGAAGTTTGCATGTCTGGTTTGTTTAAACATTTCCTGACCTGATCCTCCTCCACCAAGCATAAGAATAATAAGGCCTCACATAGTGCATTTTTCCTTAGGCAGCATCCTCATCCTTGCCTAATTTTGACTTCTCTGAAGACACTTTCTCTGCCATTTTTACAAAAGTCTGGCACAAATTATTTCCGTTTCATTAACACAGGATTGCAACAAAAAGTCTTCACTGAACAGATGAAGCTGAATTACAATATCCCAATCACTGGCTTGCATACAAGACAGGTATATGCTGAAATCCATTTTCCAATTAGCAGTGATGCCACAATGACAGAAATATGCCTCACAACTGTAGTCTCCTGAGCATCGTACTATCAATGACATGCTATTGCTGAAACCACTCCCAGACTAGAACTAAACTGCAATATAGAAATCCCCCAGTTTTGAAGATTTTGGTTAAATAGGTTTATATTTCATCTCTGTGTTGCATGTATAATCTCATCTGCCAGATTCATCATTACCTCCACCTGGTTCCATTCATATCCTCCATTATACTCAGAAAGAGCTTCTGTGCACCACACAGGCCAGCCTTTCAAATTTGGATGCCTAAAATTTGCCCCAGATCTATATTTAGGGTCTCATCAAGCTTCTAATAGCTTCAAATGAGTTGAATTCATTCCTAAACATAATTAGTTCAAGTCACATTTTAGTTCCTATTTTGTGCTTTTATCAAAAGTATGAAACAGTGATTTACTGTTCTTGCTTCAATCTCCCTCCTGTTTCAGCCAGCCTAGTTAGTACCACGTGAGTCTTGGATCCTATCTACTCATTCCTTGCCTACCTGTATTTGTTACAATAGCTGCAATCCCTTTCTCAGTATAGATAACTAGTACAGGAGTGCCTTACTCTGCTGCAAATCACTAAATCCTGTGAAGGTCTTGTTACAATTACTTCTTAAGGACATTTTGTAACAAAATCTTCACAGGATATAGTGTTTACTGCAGCACAAGAATTGAAAATCATGCTGAAAATTACTTCTGCTTTTTGGGTGTCAGTATGTTGGAAGGAGTTTGTCATTTCTAAGAGTGCTCTATGACTATCTATTATTTTGTTGCCAAAAGTTGTTTTCTTAGAAAAGTCTGTACCATTACGTACCTAGTCACTTGCATCACACCATACTCTCTATAAGAGATTAAAATTTTCAGGACGACCAAGTCACCTCAAATATTTGCCAAAAGCAGTTAGGCTTCTGATGATTCATTAAGGCATAGTAGAAGAACATCTTATCTTTCTTACATAGCTTAAGCCACAGGTTTTTATTCTTCATCTTAAAAGAGTTTGTAATTTTCTCTCTAAAAGAAAAAAAACAACTTAGTTCAGAGGAAGAACATACCAGGGACTACCTCAGAAAGACTGCCCTCCATGCCAAAGGAAAATGCTCTCTACATGGCAGAGACAGGCCAATTATTTTCACTTACAAAGACTTCTTCTGCTTATTATCTTTCTCCATAAAATTATGTTTTGACTTCATCTCCAAAAGAATGAAAAAGGAGTTGCAGCTACCTTTTGTTAGTCAAAAGCAGTGAAGCATCAAATCATATCAGACTCATAAGAATACAAGACTTCTGAAAGATCAAAAGCTATGCAAATCCTGCTTTGCAGCTCAGATATGTCACATCAGGAGGACCACAAGAGTACAATCGTTAAATTATAATAAAAAAAGGTTAAGTGTATGTACCTTTTTCTGTTCTTATTACGATCATGCATATTCATGAAAAAAATAATTTTTTTTAGCTGTCTACAGCAGTGGTACAATAAATCAGAACTATTATGCCTAGCAACATCTGTTAAAGATAGTTATGAAGATGCTGAACTGATTTAACCTTTTCAATGTCCTATAATTTAGACTAGCAGCATTCTGCCCCTATCTCACAGCCCAGAAGCTGAAGCCACAAGCATTAAGAAATCAATGGAGTTGTGCAGGAACTTTGAAAAGGTCACTACAGTACAGTCAGCTACACCTTTCACAGCTTGCATGGGGGCTTGAAACCACATTCCTGTGCCAAAGACAGCAAACAGAATCCAGAAGAATGAGTATGGCTATACTGTGGTTTGTAGGCRGACAAAAAATTATTGTGCCCACGCTCCAAGGTAATTGGATAGGAGCCAGCTATGACCTGGAAGTTGTATAGATATATTTGCATAGCAGTATGGCCCTGTGTTTGAACTAACATGTCCCTCTGAGGCACACACACAACACACAGAGGTGAAATGTTTCACTGCATGCTCCGTCTAGCTGAACTATAAGTCCCAGGCAGAGCAACCTTACATAATGTCACCCCCATGAAATGTCTTGAGAAAGAGAGGGTGGAAGAATAATCAAAATCTTTTATGTGACCCCCTTCTTCTTCACAGAAAGGTTTTCAAAGACTTCATTAATAATACAGAATCTTCAGTATGGTACCAGATAATTTCAACCACTGTTGGACCAGTGCATAGAATATCAAAACATTACTTCTGTTTGACTTTGCATCACGGCAGAGGACAGTATTTCAAAGCAGGGAATATATATTTGAACTCTGACTTCATATAATAGACAAGTATGGGAAACAGAGAAAAAGAGCCTCTGAGGACAAGCAACATTTCCAGAAAATAACGATTCCAATTAGGATATTTGCAAGGATAATGTTGCCATTTTGTTGAACATTAATATCAGAAAGTACATTCAAGTACTACCTGTTTACAGAAGGCCAGATTTCAGTGCTTTTTTGCAGGTTTATCCAAAGTAAAAAACGATCACTTTGCTTCAAGCTTGTTTCACATGAATACTTCAGAGCACACATAAACTCTCTAGTCTTCTACATAGACCAGTTAGAAGACAGGACACACAGGATAAGGAAACACAAACCCACAGGTGGGATCTAAAATAGAAGATTGCATTTTATTATCTCTCAACTTTAATATCGAGCCTTCTCCATCTCAAAGTACCTGGCTTTCCTTGAGTCCACTGCAGTGTTAAAGCAGCCTTGTGCCAAGTAGCAACTTTTGAGATTGGCCTTTTCATCCTCCACTGTCAGATGCTGTTTGCCTCTGGCTCTTCTCATCTTCTTCCTGCAGGGAGAAATGAGGTACAGATGAAGGCAGCTAGAGTGAGCCTGTAAGATTTCTCCTTCATCCAAGCTAATAGTACCAGCGATTATTTCAAAGGTTTCATTTTCACCTGTGGGAGGTGATTCCTTTGAACTTCTCACTTGTTCTGATCAAGTTTAAACAAAACAGCAAACTCCACTTTAAGTGTGAAGACTTTATATTTTTATTTGTGCTTTTTATTAACTTAATACTGGCATTCTGGCAGAGAAAGTAGAAAAATCCACCAATTACCTTATCCTGAGAGGAAGAAAAGTCCTTCTGGATTCCAAATCTAGTGATTCATATGATTAAAAAGTATCATCAGAGATTCTTGGAAATGCAGTTCAAACACCATTTTGGAGCAGGAAGGGTGACACATGCAGAGAAGGTTTCTTACTGCATGGCCTGATTTCATTCACATACAACTAACTCTCCCTCCTTTTCTGCCTTCTACCTCAGTCAAAGGCAGCAGGTACATGCGATGAAGTCTTTTGCCTATATATAACCCTTTATTATTCAAGCAAGATCACTGCAACTATCAGGTGTTCTGAGGAAGCAGGGAGAGAAGAAAATATCCAGAGTAGCTTAGCCTGCCTCTCCACTTTGGATCTTATGGGTGCACCATTCTCAAATAATCTGGTTCAACTGGCCCACATTCACTGAGACAAGGACTGTGTTGTGCTACTCTCTATTACAGCAGCAGTAGCCTGTGGAAGACAACTGAATGCCAGTATATCGTCTGCGGGTATATATGGCACGGTTTTGAAATCCTGAACAGTAATCTCCACTTTGCATTGAATAATCAAACTACCTAAAAGCATAGGAGAGAAAGTACATTGTATCATTCATTACTGTGGTGAAGATGATTGACTGAAATCAGGTCCATCGTAGGAGATTTAACTGGCCCCATTAAGAGAACTGGGCCGAACAAGGCTAGACTAATATCTCTAAACCACAGACAGCTGTTCCTACTCCATACCCAAACCATGAGTGTAGAGGTGAGGGAGACAAACAGATACTTTCAGCTCTTCAGCAAAGATAGCAACACATCATAAGAGAAAAAAAATGAAACAAGATAGTCAGCCATGCAACATCAACTCAGTGAATATGATTTCTGGTTTGAAATTTGGGGTAAGTTCAAGTCCAATATCCCTGACTGAAACTTTATCTAGTGCTGATAGTGATCAAGGGCATCTTGACATAGACTCAAAACCAGTCTGCCATTGACATAAATTCCATTATAAGACAAACAAGTACTGATGTCCCAAACAAATACCAAGACTTTGCCTTCAACAGAGCTGATGATTTTTTCTCTTTTTTATGTGGCTCAAACAGAATACATTTATTTCAAAAAGCCTGTGTACACATGCTTATTGTTTTGTTTCTGGAGTTTCTTCTTAATGGAAGAAATGGTTTCTTCTTAATACTCTGCCCTTCCACAGTCCATGCGCCCTAAAATATAAGAAAATATAAGGCAAAGTACCAGGCATCTCTTCTACTACTCTGCCTTTTTACTTGTCTGCCATCTGTAATTTCCAGCAACATGACACAGTTTAAGGTACAGAGGACAACAGCCTTCCCTGTGGCAAAAGAAACTTTGCAAAAGATGAATATGACATCAAACTTCTCCCTTGTGCCRTGCTGCACATTTTCTGCACGGTTTAGCAAGAAAGTCCATCAAGATATTTATTAGGATAAGAAAAATTCTTTATTAAAAGAGGTCCTTTTCATCTCCATCCTATTCTCTACCTTCACTGTTTAACTTCACATAACTTATCTACTCATTGCTTCTTGGAATGGAGAATGAAACAATCTCTTTTTACATATGTGGCTAAATAGAGAGGGGTTAGCTATYTTTTTCCTTTTCTTTTCATAAGACTTTCCACTGAGTCAAGAATGCCTGAACATTTATAATTAAATGTTATTTTACATTTAAATCAAATATTAATGATATATATGATTCATGCTTTGCAAACTGCATATTCCAGGGGGAGGGCCTTCTGTAAGGGTCACAATAAAGTGAATAGGTGGATAGAACAAGATCTGTCTAATGGATGGAACAAGAAGCAGACAGACAGCCTGAGGAGCTTTTCAGGTAGAGATGAAAGTCACAAGTGTGTGTGTGAATTAAAAAGAGCAGTTCCATTTATCTCTGTCTTTTTACACCTGGGCTGAATGCTAAGAACCATCTGTCAATGCTTCATGTGAGGCAATAAAGAGCATTTTGTTTATCTGTGAATAAATTAAGGGACTCAGATATGATTTCAGCAGAAAGGAGGTAAACCACATTGATTCCCTCACAATCCACTCTGACAGCTGTCCTTTCTGAGGAAACCCAGAAGGGCTTTTGATGCACTTGCTCAGAAGTAGAGGGGGCAAATATCCATGTTATTTCACAAACATTTCTTTATTTTCAGTACTTGTCTTCGTGATTGTCACCACTTTCCTTTATGTTATGGCTCTGAAGAGGGACCAGACTAACTGAAGTTGCTACAAACTACTCAGGACTATCCCACTAAGGGACAAGTGGATCTGAGAAACAAAGAAGCTGCCAGTTTTGAAGCCTCTGAACATTACTGCGCCCATTATCACTGATGGAAAGAATGTTTTTGCTTTGGAGCCAGGGGATCTGTTAGCGGAAAGATCCAAATGTACTGACACTAGTGGGAATTCTTCAACAGACTTTTGATCCAGCACCAGTTAGGCCTCCAAAGAGGATAGTTAAATACCATTTCTGATAACTAAAAACACAGGACTGTGAATTAGCTGTTAGCTGTGCTGTAAATGAAGTGTGACTTTGGGCCAGTTATTTAACCTCCATCTTTCTCTTTCTCTGCTGGAGCTACTAGAAAAAAATATTTTCTATATTGTCCAGAGTAGATTCTATAGTCTGTATGCTAGTTACCTCCTCAATCAGACAGACACTGCAATGAGCTTTCAAAATAATCTTGAAACCTRTAAGTAAGCGATTCCTGGGTACTAAAATAAAACTTTCCAAACCTGCAGAATGGACCCAGGACCAATGAAAGACTGATAAATTTCGGAATAAGAGCGACTTGGGTGGAAAGAGAGATGGAAGTTGCCCAGAGAATAACTGGAGAGGAAAAAATATCTAATCAAATGTTTGGTGTCCATCCTCAGCATGACCTTGCAGTTACAGTACTGAGAAGATCTACAGTAGTGAGGGAGCCAAGTTCAGTTCCTGCTTCTTCCACAGACTTCTGGCACAGCCTTGGCTAATTAACCAAATTCCTCTGTACCACAGAATAATCAAGCATAATTTTAGTCCTCCTCACTGCCTTGTCTTGTCTTCTTAGACTGTTAAAATGAATAGTTCCTTATGACTTATATTTTGGACTTCTGTGCAGGACACTTAGCACAGTTGGAGTAAAGGCTTAAAGTTCTACAGATAAAAAACAAGGCTGGGGAAGGAACTTACTGCTTTTTATAATTATTTTAGTCTCTTGCTGGAATGTATGAACTTTTCTTCTAAAGACAGATTTTGCAGAATGACACCAAATGTCACCAAATTCTCAGAATGGCAGCTATGCAAATAAGGAGCAGAGTATTTGCACATGAAGCGATAGGAACAGCACATTGCTGGACTCTGTGTCTGCACACAGGTGGCAAGGACTGAGAGTGTCCTGGCACCCACAATTCATTATCTACTGTGCGATTTTTGAGAACTTTTAGCAACTCCCCTGTGGGGAGGCAGAGGATAAATTGTTGTCTGGCATGTTATGGTAARGATTTCAGTGTACAGCATTAAGATAAGCTGAGAAGCATGGGTATTGAGCACAGAGACAACATAAGGTTTCCCTGACTCATAATGCTCAGTGATGAAATTCCCCAAATGTGTGCTGTAACTGGAGTAAAACTGTCCCTGCTATGCTAACACTACTTTAAACAGTTTTCAGATTGACTTAATTAGGCTGACCCTGCCTGGGGTCCTTGCACAAATTAGCAGCTTCTGTTGCTATCTCCTATTTACCCACACACAAATCTAGTATCGTGGTTGGAGCTGTCATTCTACTTTTCTTATTTAGAAAATATATGCCTTTTGTAGCCTCTGGGTACATCTAATGGCCTCTCTTCTCTCCCTTCCCCCAAGAAAAAGTAACAAGAGCATAAAACTGTGTGTATATGCCTATTTAAGTGTCTTGACAGTCTTCCCATGCAATGGGAAGCGTGCAGTGAAAGAACACCCTGTATTAGAGGAAGTACTTGGTGTTGCTCTGTTGTCTATGGTAAATCAAAATAGATGATGCTATTGGTGGTCTTTTGTGGCCTTTGCATCCTTGTGTGTATAAATATAATAGGCATATTTTCAATGTCGCTGAATGTGTTGTAAGCACAGAATAACTTGCAGGTGTAGGTGATGACTGTCTCTTACTCATTGCTTTACTGATCATCTCATTTGCCTTCTTACCACTAGCTTCAGCTCCCTGGAATTCACTTTAATGCTCTGAGTCTGAGCAACTTCAGCTGAGGTATCCCAAAAAGACTGACCTGCAGAAAAGATGTTTCAATTTCTGAACTCCAAAAGCAAGTTTAACCATATTGATTCCCCTCTGCTTTAAATACTTGCCATGAATTACATGGTTTTATGTCAGCCTGGACCCCAGGACAGAGAATTCCTGTTCTGGACCAGACACAGATCGTCTCATCACACCTCACATTTTAAAAACCACTGCTGTTTCCTTCTGTTGCCATAAATGGACAATTCACAAAGTTGATCAGAGGACATTCCACACTCCTATCTCTGGAATGAGTGCTGGAACTTAAAGTTATTAACTACACACAAGAAAAACGTATGTTATATTTTTCCATTTACTTTTTTCTCTACTACAGAATCTCTTTGGCTTCATGGCAGGGCTAAGAACTGTGGTCAGAGAAAAGCATACAGACTTGGGAAGGGACATTAAAGCATGCATGTCTTTCCAGGCCTGGACTGGTCCAGAAGGTAAGAAGCCCCCAGTGAAGCTTAGGTAACCCATATAAACTACATCAGCAAAGTGAGGCCAGCCTCTGGCTTTAGAATTATCAAGTTTCCTCACAAAAGTATGTGCTAGGGTATGGCTTCTAATATATTCTAGCTTCTTTGTCAGCAAAATCTTTAGCTGCAATGTCCAAAATTTGTTCATCTAATAGCTGTCACTCTGACCAAGGTGACTGAGACAAGGATGCTGAAGCAGGACATCTGTGTGCAGGCAAGGTGTCATCAAGCTCTCACTAGAGATGTCACTGTAAACTCAATAGAGGCAAGTGTCCAAAGGGAGTTTGAAGCAGTATTAAAACTCTCCTACTATTTCTAAACTGGCTTTTCTAACATGGGGCAAGTACAGAAGCAATGTATATCGTAGGGCAATGTTCCAGCACTCTCCTTTCTTTGCTGTGACTTCATTCATGGTTGTTCCACCTTCAGGTAGTGTGGTGACAAAATATTCATAGCAGATCACGGTCTCTTCCCTGTTCTGCATATATTCACCCCTAACAGTGCTGATTATAATAAACATCCCAAGCCTTTCTTGTCTAAGAATAATCCCCCCCAGGGATCAATACTATACGAGATTAAACATTCACAMGGATCTCAGTAGTCCGGAGGGAATGTGAATAAAGAAGGAATTGCTCTGAATTTTAGAAGAAATGTATTTTTAAGTCAATATACTCAAGATTACGTTTTTTTTTTCTCTGATGTTACTTTAGAATTTGGTTGTAGACCTCTGTAAGGAAAAACATTAGCATTGACTCATTCTGATGTAGATCTGGCAGGCCCAATACACCCTCTATTCCTAAGCTGTTCATCAAACTGTTCATTTAAAAGTCTCAGACTCTGTCAAATCCATCTTTTAGGCAATAAGCACTACTTTAAGAATTATTTCAAGGAATTAAAATTAATATAAGATGGGTTTTCATTAAAGAGGCATTTCAAGCTGAGTCTGTTGGTGGGTTTGTAATGTAGCTGCAAGCAGCTAAATCTTGAATTAGCTTTGCCTTCTTCACTTTACTTTCCTCATTATAGTATCTTGATTCATGTGCATTTTGACTTTTCTTGCCTACTCTTGGGGAGAGTTCTTGAGGACTGAATGAAAAATTTGACCCCTGACATATTCTTCTGTAAGATATTTCAAAAAGGCTATAGCAAGGATTTTATATTTTTGAGAAACTATTTACCTTTTTTGAAGTTAGCTCCTTTGAACACCATTGGTTTCATCTCAGCTACATTCTACAAGGGTGATCCATAAACATGCTCTGGTCAGGATGCTCCCATATTTATTCCCTTAAGTCAGGCTGTTGCAGATACCAGTTAGACTGATAGACGGATAGGACATAGAGCATCAGGAAGACCTCAAGAAACTAGTGTATTAAAATCTAGATTTCAAAAGGCAATCGTGTATCCAGGCAGGTCTGTTGGTTCCTGCAGTCCCAAGAACATTTACTTTTTGCTGTTTCAAAAAAAGGAAGAAATACTTTTGTGGGTAGAAAATCTACTAGAACATTTGATTTGGGACATTAAAAAATTTAGTCAAAATCCTTTTAAACATTATCTTCCTAGGTGTATTTTGGTCAAGCTGAGAGTGGTTTTTGTTGTTATCTGAGTTGGACACATGCCATTGTCATCTAGTGTTCCAAAAGAGATTGTATGAGACAGCAATGAATGCATATTTCATTTCAGATTCTGGTATTATTTCAGCAGGGCAAGATATTGTTCACACCACAGAAGCTTCAACGTGAGCAGCATGAATGCAGAACTATTACAGCTGACAGGCATCTTCCTGTCTCAGTTCCCCATTCCGACTCGCACAATTATTTTATTCTGTGCAAAGGAACACACTTAGATCCAAAACATTTTGGATTGACATAAACTGCTGAAAGTCACAAAGTTTTTGGTAACTGGTTTGCACATATAGTTGGAGTAGGGTGAGGGTGAATAAGGAGGTTAAGCTGGTTCATTTAATAAGCTTGGTAGCTTGCAAGACTAGCTTAATGTAGTTCAAAATGTTAAGTTACTTTATACCAAACAAGGAACATGAATAGGTGGTATACTTTGTACCCATAATCCATCTGGCCATTGATAAACCAAGGAGATGAAGCTGAAAAGTTCTTGCAAACATTCATTTGAATACCAAAAGCTGTTTGGCCCAGCAATCCTTTTTTGTTTGTATTAATGGGTTTTGTTTCTATTAATATTTCCCCATCCCTGTTCATATGCAAAATTAAGTATATTTGCATATGCACCAGAGGACTTTAATTTTTTTGTTTGTTTGTTATTGATCAGCCATAGGTTTTTAGAATATACATTCAGGCAGACAGGAAATAGACATAATGCCAGATAAGTGACCAGTCACATTTTAAAGAATTTGGATGCACAGTTTGCAAGTAATCCATACCATAAAGTGGGTTTCCTGTCTGGCAAATGCTTGCAAGTTTCCATAGAACTTCAGATCTGCTTATGAACATAAAAAAGGGCTACATTCAGTCAAGTAATTCACAGTAGTATTTGATGGAAATAATAGCAAGTGTCATTAATCTTGAAGGAAGCTACAATAGATGTGGTACTTTCTTGATAATATAATTTAAGCAGTTATTGCATTGTTCACAAACTCCAAGATCATTACGATTTAAACAGATCAAAAAGTTAAACAAATCTATCATAAATATCTTCTCTGCCTAGAGGTAGGTCAGAAGAATAGAGAAAAACAAAGTGAAGCAATCCAATTTTTCAGCATTAACACATCTCTACCAATGACATAAAAAGTGCCTAGACAAATCTCAAAAATGAACCAAATCCTAATTGGAAAGAGCCTAAGAGCCTTTTTTTCTACTGTAAAAAAAGGCCTCATAAAATTTTAGAGTATTGTTTCACTCATTAGATTTTTCACATTCACTGCTCTGCTCTTTTTTGTCTTTTTTAAAAGCAGGCAGCCTAGACAAGACATCCAAAAAAAGCTCTTGACTTTCCTGTATTTGTTTAAACCAATTAAAATTGCCTAATCCCTTAGTGGTTTGTTGTGGATAATTGCTTGTTATTCATACCTTACTCTGTTTACACACTGCTCTTGTAAGATTTATACACAGAAAAAAATGTGCCTTAGTCATAAACAACTGACATTTTATGGGTTAAGTATTGCCATCACAAAAAACAGAAAAACAAAAAACTAAAAAAAAGGAGGTCTGAGGTCTTCTCCTTTATAGAGATAAATAGAGAAACGCAGGCATCAAACTTTAAGTAAGGTGTAAGAGAGAAAGGCATTTTCTGCCTGTAACAGCATATATTAAAGTCTCTGTTGATTTTATATGCAAAGTGGAGTTTTCCCTTTGTTCTGAATAAGGTATCCTATCACTTATGCATGCTAGTAGCAATTCATGAGATGCATTAACCAAAGAATAAACCAACACTGATAAGCTTTTTTTAATAAGAAAAGAAGTCATGAATGAAAAAAATCTAATTATTGATCTCCTAACCTGCATCAGGTTTTCATGAATGAGAAATGTGCATATTTAGGATGAAGCAGTCTCCCCATCTTAAGCAATATTTTACTTTTAAAATGCATTCTCCAGTTAAAAGGAACCAACATTCAATAAGCTTAAAATAAAAGTAAATCTATACATTTATCAATACCTTAAATGTTAGTACAGTTTTATTTTCCAGTGTCTCTTTTTTTTTTCCTTTCTTTTAATTAAAATTTTGCAGTGTAACTACATGTCCTTCTGAGAAATATAAAGCTATTATTCTAAGCCTCAGTACAATGTAGGCATTCCTCATTGAGCACCAAAGAGTAATAAATTAATTTTCCTATACTGTTTGATCATAGCAGCAGAAGAAAAGCTGAAACCCCTAAGCTCAGCCACATCCATGAGCTGAACATAGATAATAATTTCCTGTTACACAGAGATAGTTCGAATCCTTGATTGACCCAAAATTCCAGATGCTGTGTCAGAGACCTTCAGTGACCTAACTTCTCAACTTCACATACTCTCCAATTAAAAAAATAAAGTCAGTGTTAAGGAGATTTGAGTGAGATGAACAACCCTAATCCAAAAGCAAAATTAAATTTGGTATTCAGGTGTCAAATGGAACCATTCAAATTTAGTGAATGCTTGGTGGAAAAATTCAGCTCACCAAAATATACATAAATATCATGGATTTTTCTTTCACTTTGTTGAGGAGAGTGGTTGAGTGTATGTAAATTACTTCATTATATCCTACTGCTTTAGAAAATTTTCAGGAAGTAAGGGTTTTGTAAGCACCCGAACATGCTCATGATTCAGGGAACGTCATGTAGCTCACCTTTCTCTATGCTCACAAATCCAAAAAGCTCATCGCTGTAAAGCACAGGCTAAGTATGTGGCCCCTTGCTCTCAGCCACTCTGACTGTGGCTGCCCAGGTACTCCACCTCCAAAGTATGAAGAGGACTGAGGAGAAAAACCCTGCAGGAACAGCAAGAAAACATGGGGTACTGATTTAACCCTATTTTTGTTTATTTCAGAGGCTTTACTGTCAGTGTGAGGTGGAAATCTAGGAGATCATTTTAAGAGATCTGCTTGTTGCTGCTCTCAGAAATAATAGCTTTATAACACAGGTAAAAATTATTTTTTTTAAATGCATTTTTGAAGTGATTGAAATGCTGTTTCTTGTCCTGGGAGGGCATCTGCAAAGAGATTGGGCTTGCATTTTATTCAGCATTGGGAAGTGTGCAATCATACTTATATCTGACAAACTGTTCTTTGCTTCCCCTTGAGAACGCAGCGGGTGCCAGTCTCCCAGATGAATGCCAATGATGAAGCTACATGGCTGTGGAGAAGTCTCACTGTCCTTATGTCCTTAGAGATCAACATCAGAATCCGGGCAGTGAATTTAATTTGGAAGTAGAGACAGTGAAACATGCTGCATCCCCAGAGTGAGAGAGATTTATTATCTTGCTGTACTTTTGAGAAGAGCCACTCTGCACTGCACAGTGCCCTCCTGACATGCAACCCTTCTTTTAAATGGTCCCTCTGGCTACCCTTGACTATGCAACATCTGTCACTTGCAAGAGCAGGGAATCGCTCGACAGTACGCTAACACAGTAGCCTAGTCCTTGCAGCAAAAAGTGTCTCATCCAGAAAGTCCAGCAACATTTCCAGAGACACACTAGGCTGCCCTGATGGCATTCAGTCCAGCCCTGACCAAGTCTGCCCTAGCAGAACGAGCAGCCACCAGCTTTCCCCAGCGAGGGCTTGCTCAGCTCATGCCGCCTGCTTGGGGAGACAGAGCCAAGGAGCATGCAGCGGAGCTGGCAGCCGGACCCGGGGCAATGCGCTGGCTCTCGTAAGGGACACAGCATGCAGGCTGGGACTTCCAGCTTCGTGACTATAACAGTGAAGGATGGAAGCTCTCAGCTAAGCCAAGCACAAGAGGTACAGCTCCTGGAAACAGAGAGTGGAGGCASAAAGCCAGTTTTTAACAGCCAGTTGTACTAAACAGGATAGAATGGCTTCCAGCACAGCCACAGCCTGCATCCAGGGTCCCACTGTCCTCTCCTCAGCAGCATAGTAGTGTCCTGATATAAGCAGTCCCGCACCTCAGAAGGGAAAGACATTACTGCATTTTTCTACATATTTCAGGCTTAAGCATAATATTTCTGTAGAAAGCATTCATTTGACTTTGTACAGGAATATCAGAAAGCCGTGTGGCTTTTGAGAAAGAATTTGGAATTTTAATTTAGAAACTGTTAGAACCTCTATTTTTACAGACAGTGGAAAAAAGACATTACATGTGGTGGGTTTCCACTCCATTTGTCTTCATACATCTTTACATTCAGCTAATTTCCTTGAGTCCTTTGAAAAGTCAGTTTTCCATTCCCACGCAGAGTAACCTATCTCCTAGGTACTGCGATGAAATGAGAGCATATCACTCCAGTGTACAACACCTTTCACTGCTTGGCTGTCCAGATTAAGAGCTCCAGATAATTCCTTATCTGCTTTCTAGCAGCAGTCAGAAGTCAGCTTTTCTTCAAGAATATAGTAAAGTATCCCCAAGAAAACTGCCATATTTGCAGTTTGCTTCCTGAAAGGCATTTATTGAACACAGTAAAAAGAAAAAGTCATTTTAAGTATCAGGTATCATCCACCATCACTTGTGGATATGTTGAATGATTCTGGTGTTGCAGACACATCTCTRCTGAAAATATTACACACACAGTCAGTTTTTCCCTGTCTTCTAACTCCATGACTACCCTTGAGATTGCAGATTTCACTTATTACTCACTTCCTGTGCTTCTTAAATATTGGTTTTTCTTTTCTTTTTTTTTCATCTCTCACCCCATCTGAGTTCTTTGGTCAGGGACTCTAGTGGATGCTTGTCCTTTCTACATCTTCTTGGGTGTTTTTTGGAATCCTTGGAGCCAGCCAGCATTACCATATCAGGTCTCACAAGGCTGTTCATTCTCACCCCCTCCAAAGTTTCCACAAATTGAAATGACAGCTTTTTATAAACAAACACTTTTAAATTACTTCCATTCACACTTTTCAGCATATTCTGCTTTGCTAAAGAAGACTTCAGGACAGATCTCAATAGTCTGCCTGCCTGAACAGGTTATTTGTTTTTTCTTCCTATAACTCCCCTCACAGCAAGATGCCACCAGTAAAAAAACACCACCCCACAGAAAATTTCTCTCAAAAACATGTCAGTCCACTTTCACTTGGTTTACTGAAAAACAGATACAGCGGAAGCAAATGCAAAAGATTCTTTCTGAGAGATAATTAAAATGAGGTTTGGGTAAATACTTATATTCATATCATTAGTGTAGGGCTATACTCCAAATCTGCCTATACTATACTCTGGTTTTGACAGGCTCAGAACATGCTGAAAATAGGTTTTTTTGTTTGTTTGTTTTATTTTAAAAGCAGACCAAAGACAGGCAGAAAAATGTTCATAGTACTCAATTAAACAAGCACAGATATGAGTGCAGGTAGTATGGAGAGACAGAAAGGGGTAGCAAGACAAAAACCTGAGCAAAAACTGAACAGACTTCTAATTTCATCTGAAATGTGTTAACCATCTCTGCAAACAGAACTCTTGATTTCTTTTTGCTCATTGATAGAGGCTTAAAGTGAAACCCATTTAATAGCTGGTCCTCCTAGGCCTAAATTAAAAATAAAAATAAAAAATAACCACAAGATTTTTTTTAATAACTGAACATAGGAAAAATGAAGAATATATATGTGCTATACAGTGCACATTTATTATGAGGGGCACTAGGCTATGAACAAACTTCATTCATTCTGTGTAAAGAGCACAAAACAGCTATAAAGCATACAGCACACATTTTTTGAGAGCTGTAACATGGTAGTATTCCAGTTCAAATTTCTACATCCTTGGTCTGGTCTGGCCCTTTTCTGCTAAGGAAAGGATACTGAAACAGCCTAATGGAGTTTTAAAAGAGGTCTATGTCAAAGTTAGGCTGCAATAAGTACCACTTCAGATATTTCAGATGTAGCTGTTGTAATTCAATATGTTTTTAACAATAACAGGGCAGCCTCGGAACACACCACGACTGAAAGGGCACAAAGTAGTTCATAGCCAATTTACGCTACTTCCTCTTGGGCTGTAAGCTCTCACGTGCACTGCAAAGGCTTCCAGTTCATCATTACCTCCTGCAGTAATTTTGCTTCTAGGCTTAGGTGAAACAAGAAAGTTATGATGTGTATGGAAATAAAAATTGATAAGAAAAAAGTTAAATTCATCTAGAGTTTTGGCTAGAAACTCTGAGTGACCTTCAGTTTAATCTGGCTGACTTTATTCTTCTCGAGCTTTGGTCATTGATGGCAGCAGAACTGTTCATGGAAAACAATTTTGATATGGAAGAAGATGTTTCAAAGGATCCAAAAACCATTTCATTCTTGAAGTATGATAGTGCTTGATCTTCCTATTAGTCACCCTAAACCAAATCYTGAGCCACAATCAAAACCAGAGAAACAGAAGGGTTATCAGCACTTTCCCCTTCTTAAAGCCATACTATGTCAATGAACACAGTTGATTAGAATTCAAATTTGAGGCCAGAACTTGAACATACAATAGACTATTTCAAGGACCCTATTAGTATTTACAGAATTAATATAAAATAAACCAACAGTCATGTTTTGTTAAGCAGCGCCTGGCTTTCCAGCGGGGGGAAAAAAAAAAGTTGACATCTAGGTGGCTGCTCTCTCCAAGCCAGGGTCAATATACAAGGTTAACACTTAAAGAAAGAAAATCAAATTGACAGTCCTTGAATGGAATACATCACCTGTTCAATAAAATGCTTTCACTGATTCTTCAATATTTAAATTAATATTCACTGAGTAATAAGTAAACTGAGAATAATTTGACCCAAGGGCTGTGAAACCACTTGTATTAATGGTGAACAACGAACATGACTGAGCTTTGAAGAGACACCATGCCAAATGACCCCATGACAGCATGAGTACTGCACTAATACAGAAGGGAGTGACTTAACTCTTAAAAAAAATCCTCTATTAAATGTTGAGAAATTAGAAAATAACTAATTTATAAGCCATTGAACAAAATACTAATTGATGATTTGGGGAAGTTCCTGCTGTCTTTGGAGAAGCAGGTAATAATTACTGTTCCTAGGACTGCAATGTTCCTTGGTCATAGTAGAAATGAATATTCACTTATTGCCAACCCATCTATTAGAAAATATGGAAGAAAAGGTCTACTGCAAAGTGATTTTATGTGGGGTAGCTAAAATGAACAGTACAAAATGTCACTAGTAGCAACATCAGCAGATGCCAGGATTCATCTTTCATAGCTCAGGATGTTAAAAAATTAGGTGTCTGAGTCTCAACTAATCACCTTCAGCTCCCTTTATAATCAATGAAAAAAAAAAAACAACAAAAAAAGCAGGCACTGCCCAAGCATAATTCATCGGAACTACCTTAGATATCTGTCTTAGGCATTTATATCCTGCAGCTACATAAGAGAAAATCTTGGACTGTTGCACTATAATTAATGTGTCAGTGCCTAAGTAATAATCTCCATTTTGTATGTAATTTCATTTTCTTTTAAATAAATGTTTACTTGACATTTATGGTTTTAAAAGCTCATAGCAGGGGAAGGGTCTGGGGAAGCTTGTTTCTGAGATCTGTCAGCGTACCTCAGCTCTCCTGATTTACAACACGTATTCTGGAAGTGAGATAACACTACTAACAACAATTCTAAGCAATTAAGATAATACCATAGCCTCCACTAGATAATTCATCAAAATCATAAGAATGTTGGAGAAGAGAGGAGTTGGAAAGATACTGACTAGGCTCTACAATATGTATTGCTTTTAAATTAAACTGAGAGTTAAACAAGAGAAGAAATAAAATAAGTTTCCTTGAAATAAGACATTTAGCCTTTCTGCCTCAGTTTCTCTAGGTATAAAGGGCTGGGATAACACCTTGCTTTTGTCTGGCTTATTAAATACTGACAAGATTAGGAATGTGCTTTATATGATCAATATAGAAGTTATTAGTAATTCTGTAGCAGAACACTTTCCCACCATGAGCGAAATAAGAATACATTTCTGTTGGCAAGTGATTTATGAATAGTTCAGACCCTGGGTTAGGCAAGTATATATCATAAACTCCCGCCTTCCTCTATTCCAATAGACACAAATCCTATTTACTTTCCTTTTAATTTAAAAAAATTACTAAAAGATTTGAAAGCTCCTACCACTTTTCAGACCATAAACTATATACTATAACCAGTGTATCATTTCAATAATACAAAATATAAACCCAGTTATATGCAGTGTATCACTTCTGTACTTAAGGAAACTAGAAGCTAGAAAGTTTACTGGAACCCTCTACATTGGTGTGCATTAGAAGTGAATTACTAATTATTAAATCTTTTCTATTATGGTCTGCTTTTCAGATTTTCAAAAGGTATTTAAACCCTTTAATATTTCACTCATAACTACTCCCTTTTAGCCTATTGGTTGTATCTTATGCACAGCAAAGTTGAAAAGCTTCATCTTTCTCCTACCTTAATTTTTTCACTTCTGTTACTGTTATTACCTGAGGCGGAAAAGTATACTTGTGAAGGAGTACCTAAGGCTTGTCACCAACATTTATCACACTTCATTCCTCTTCCATACAGATACGTACATACAAATACCCCTGAGGGCTTAACTCCTGACATCCAATGCGCTGGCACACATCAATACATATCCTGAAAAATCAGATTTGCTTAAATCCATTTGAACAGAAGATAGAACTAGAAGCCTTCCACATCAAGACTGCATTTCCTCTACAGAAAAAAAAAAAATGTTTGCATATTTTGGAGCTGGTTGAGTAAGGTTAAATCTTTCCAAGTTTCCCATACTGTTTCAAAATTTGGAGTCAATGAAAACAATAAACTATATACTATACAATAAAAACAAATGTGGTAGACTGAAAATCAACTTTTTATTCATGCCTCCACTAATCTTGATCATTGTGGAATGTAAATTAACCCTTTTATAAGCATTCTTTCTCTGCAAGTCACTTTTATATGACTTAGGCATATATAACACTAGTAATCATAGTCTGCTGTCAGGGAACATCATTTATCTCCCCAAACCATCATTTGAATAGCTGATATTAATGAAGGAAACAGAGAGAAACAAATGTTAAAGGAGATGAGGTGGTAGAGCAAAATCTGTATACACTGAAATTTGTAAAAATTATACATTATTTTTACATACCATAATCTTACATTTAAGTTCATTTACCCTGTTCCATGATTGACATTTTCCCTTTACAAAACCTCAGCCTATTGTATATTTTCTTCTCATGTATTTTGCTTATGTTCACAAAGAGAAAACTTGTGATTGCTGCATTTTTCAGCACAGTAATATTTTGTTCACAATTGAATAACAAGAGGTGTTTTCCATATTGATGTTAAGTTCACAACCTAGCCTGCTCATTTGCAGAATTTCCCTTGAAACTCCTGGAGGATTTGTGTGGAAAGCTGTTTTTATTGCTTCATATTGCAATAGACCCTTTCACATTTATGGATGAAGATATACCAAAATGTAGGAAATTACCTCTGTTTCTGTTTTCCTGTATACTGCAGCTGAGAGAGGTGAAACAAAAATTAACAGCCTGCAGGCTTCTGCAGAGGCTTCTGCTTCACTTCTAGCTTATTTCAGCTTCTCAGTAAAGCGATTGGAAGAGGTTGGTGCCAAACTAGCTATTGTCCTCTTTCATTTTGTGCTACATGGATGTGCCAACTGACACCACAGCTATTTTGTACTTCAAATCCAGTGCACTCAAACATACAGCCACTTCTGGTGTTTACTGTCTCCCACACACCTCTGGGGAGTGTGCAAGGAAGAACGTGAAGTTATCAGATCCTAGTGGTGTCTGGCTTATACATTTGGCTTGCTGTAAATCCATTCAGGGTTTCACAAAAACCTTAGGGCTTTTACAGAAATCAGCCAAGAATCTCTGGGTTTGCCTCACTTCTGTGCGAGTCAGCACTATGTACAGAATCACCGTTCCTGTAAAACAAAGAACTTTTTGCATTCATTTTTCTTCCTAAAGGATGGCATTTCCAGGGCCTGTGGACAGAGCAGACCTGTCTTTACCTTGCACCAGGGTTCTGATGTGGGGATGGACTGCTAGACTCCCTCACTGAAAATAAATGCTATTGAGCTGTGTTTCAGGGTTATTTGAAAGTTGAATACTTTCCTGAGGAATTGTTTCTGCAGTGATTGCCAATTTTCTGCTTGAGAGGTTTATGATCAAATAGTCTCTGGCAGGAGCTTTTTGTTGGGTTCTTTCAACTGCTGGCTTTCCGAGGACATTTGCTAGTGAATGTTCAAATTTCTTCTGCCTGTTCTGTTAACATTTACAGAACAAATTTCAGCACCTGCTAGATGTGAAGCACTGACAACACATAGATGGAGAGGATAGGGGAACAGCTGTGGCAGGAAATAATAAATAGAGTACTTTGACTACACAGGAGAAGATAAAGGTACAACTCAAGTGACGGATGCTAAATAATTTAACATTAAAAAGAAAAGGTTTGATACCTATTTTAAACTAACTTCAAAAGAGATCTGACTGGCTAGCAGGAAACATCTGCCCCCAGTATCCTCTCAGGTAGAGTTTATTTCCAGTGCAGTTTTCAAGAAGAAGTGCCTGCTGAGGTCATTTTTAGACATCAGAGCATAGTTGTTTTAAAAGCAAATCTAAATTATAATATTTATACTAAGATACACTTGTGAAATCAGGGGCAACTAAAAACTCACACAGTTAACTCAAGACACAGCAGACATAAAAAAAATGTGCATATTCTGGGGGATTCATGATAAAACGAGACACACTGAACAACCTGACACTTGCATGGGGCAATGTTACAATAATAACTATTTGATTCCTCCGCTGTATGCAGCAGAATGCCAAGTAAAGGAGACACACTTAAGTTAATACTGGACATAGAAATAAGCCATTAAGATGCCATTTTACAAGGAAAGCTGTTTTAAAAGATATATATTTAGAAAACTGAGACTCACCATGGGGACTTGAGATAAGCTGAAAAAACAGTAGTTACCATTATTCTCTTGAGATAATCCCAGCTGATGAGGAAGTGGTAGGGTCATTACAGTGGAAAGCAAGCAACTATATTCATTGTGGATTCTTCTTTTCATGATTTGTTTTAAATTGGTTTTGGTTTTCTTCCTAATTGAATGTAATGCTTGTGAGAGTAGTTGGGCTGACAACACTGGAAAATTAAGTCCAATATGCTCCTTCCTAAAAGCAGCACAGCAAAGGTAGACACCRGGCAGCCTTGACCAGCAAAATGTGCCCTCTGTGTTTTTCCATTGTTGGCTGGGGCAAAAACCATCAGCATAACTCCTAAAATGTTCATGATTTCTGTGATATAAATATCTTGTTCCAGCAACTGCATTAAAACCATGAATTTACTGGGTAAATACAGCTCTCATTCACTTTCAGAATCAATTATATTTAACCTGGAGATCTATCTGTAAATCATTTACTGTTATAATTATCAGCATTATCATTATTATTATTATTATTATTATCACTCTCCCCAGAGCCAACAGATTACTTTGTGATAGGCTAAATGCTGTGTGTATATATATTTAGAGAGAAAGCATACAGATTATAGGCTAAATGCCCTGCTCTGAGGCAGACTAAGGCCACAACTCAGAAATTTTCTATTGAGAAAAGCTGTTATGCACAAGTGAAAGTCCTTTTTCATACTGTTATGATTTCCACTCATTAACAAGACAGGTGACAAATGAAGCAAGACCATTTTATAGAAGTCTTAAAGCACAGACAAATGAAGTGATTTGCCAGTATTCATCTTAAAACAGAAACTATGTGTGGCCTTTTTGGAGTACCACAAAAATAACTTTGGTGTATTTATTTTTTACAGACCTTTCCCTCTTTCTCTTTTCCTTTCTGTCAACCTACAACCCTACTTTATATTGTATACTGTGTTCCTTTTAATATGGCAACACCTGACTGACAGGGAGTGCTAGACAGACTCAAGTCACACAGCTGACACCCTGCCACTACAGGATTTCCTTTGCTGTCTTCTGCCCAGGTAAGTATATCCCTACCTCCATGGGGAGGCTCATTGGACAGCAAGAACTCAGCACTTGAACTGTTTTCCGACCTCTGTCTTAACTATTCTCTTCCTTCATTTCTTTTTTCAATGCACCCTTTCATCCTCCCCATGCCAACGTTGCCACACAAGGCAGAAACAACTTGTTCTGTTCACTGCCATTTGCACTTTCTTGCTCCTCTCCTGCAGCAGGTTAAACAGTTACTCTGCTCTCCTRTTGAGGGATCTACTTTAAGTTTCTTGTAGCTATCACTTACTCAAAATATTTGGTTTCTGTTTTGTGCCTTCTTGTAGGAAACTGTAGCTAGTATTTGCCATGCAGTTTTCACATCTTTGCAGGACTTTCTCTTGAGTCTTTAGAAGTAACACTGTTAATTTCTATAAGAGTCCTAAAGTGAGAGATTCTCTACCTTACTGTTGTTTACATCCTTCTAATATTTGATATATAATGTTTCTAATGCTCCATTCCCAAGTTTTGTCCTAGCCAAACTGGAGAAGGTAGAGGGGAGAGAGGGGGGAGAGGGAATTAACTAATTGAGATAAATATAACACTTGCGCTGTATCTTTTTCAAGCACTTTTTTTCAAATCTAAGCCAGAGGAAGGGCAACCTGTAAATGCTAACAGATAATTAGTGACAGGGCAGAGATGATGGGAGGACATTGAACTTTTCCAGCAGGGCAGCAACCATTCCTTTCCAAGTAAAAGCTTAGGCAGTATTTCAGTTAATTCTTCTCAAGAGTAAAAAATCTGTTCAAAATAAGGCAAACAAGAAAGCACAAAGTCTCAGATGAATATACTTATTACATTCTGTAACCTTCTCAACACAGCTATCAAGGCTAACGGTAGCATTAATAGAAGAATGCAAATCAAAAGCAATCCCTAGAGCAATTTATATCCAGTCAGCATGAAGGAATGCAAGTTGGTCTCTGAAAATTAACACCTTGTCAGGTGGGAATAATGATGAAAGAAGCTCAGGATTATAGTTTGGTAGTTAAAACATATATATCAAGACACCTTTTTCTGCACTGGTTTCACATTACAGTCCTGCATCTTTAATGAATGAGCAAGTTGAAGATCAGCCCCTGCTAATTGGGATTGGGACACTTGCAGGTCTACCCACTGTAGAGAGTCACTAATACTAAATTATTGCTTTCCAGCTTGATGTTGTGAGCCATGGTTACAGCACTGTGTATGAATCATAAAGTTTCAGAGGAGAAACCTATAACGTCTGCACATACCAGGAAAAAAAAAAAAAGATACACTGCACTGTTTATGTACTAATTTTGTCATAATTAAATTGGTATTATGCAACTACTCACAGGAACAAAGAAAATAAGCTACTTAATGACACTGGTCTTCTAATAAAACATAGCAGAAATGTAGTCAGTCTTTCTGGGAATATGTAGGTGGGTGTCTTGAGATTGGCTGTTGCCAAATAAGGGTACTTTCTTGCTGAATCAAATAACTTATTCAAAGTGTTAAGTGAAATGCCAGAATTCTGGCCTGGATATGAAAAAGGACTTTTATATATAATATAATAAAAATATTTCAGCTTTAAAGTTAAGGCCTGGGGCAGGGTCTGCAGCATCTTGCAGGACTGAGCCCGTAATCTCAAATATAACACTGAATATCTCTGTGTCAGGATATTTTGGAGCTTAGATTTTAGAAGACTGACTATTTTTATTTCTATATTTCTCCCTTGTCTGCTGTAGGTTAAAAGCTTCCTTGTTTTTAGGGACCCTAATGAAGCAACTTTTCCAATACAAGCTTGATTCTTAGTAGAACATCTCCCACCAGAAATAACTACTTTCAAGATGGCCATGTAAAAAACCTCAACCATTCTGAGGAATAGATACAAAAAYGTATTTCATAACATCTAGATAATGAATACAGAATTTTTTTTTCCTTTTTTTCAGCAAATCCTACCACACTGGACTGAGGAACACATTTTTATCTTCTACACAGTAGCACGGAATTACCTTCATTACCATCCATGAGGAATCAGGGAAGTAATTTATTTACATATGACTTTTACATATGTACTTATTGTACCTCTCTCTTGGTCTTTCTAAAGGGACATAAAGGTTCCTACAAGACTGTAACACATACTGCATGCTTATTGGTAGTCAACGATCCCCTGATAGGAGAATTTTCCATATGTCTAATATTTATCTTTTATCTCCCATCTTCCTGCCCCTCTCTATGGCACACAATTTAAATTCAAACATAAGGTTATGGAGTCTTTATTCAGATATGTATAATACGGCTATAGGTGATACAGCTGTATCACCATTGTGTACTTTTCTTTCCCTAGGGGAAAAACAAAGCTGCAACCTGTGAAGTCTGCTGTCTGTAACCACTGGAAAATGCATACTTTTAAATGCATGCCTAGATAACAGCAGAATTCTACAAATGTTAGTCCTTCACTGATTCATAATCTCTGCTTTCATCCTTGTAATGCAGTACGATTAATATAGCTGAGTTGTCAGTCACCTGATACGAAGAAACTGGCATCTGCATTTGGCTATTTTGACATCGTAATGATGAGAAGCAACTGTATAAGATGCCCCTAATTATTTAGTCTTGCTCCTGCTATAACATCAAACCAGCATTCTGACACCTACCCTGAACACTTTAGTAGGCATGACAACACCTGTACTATGCCAAGTCTGACTAAAGCAGGGTAGATCTTGCAAACTGCGCATCCTTCAAGGAGCAATGCTGTTTTCAGACCTTTAAATAACCACAGAATGGTAGTCACTGCCACTGTAAACAGAGCTAACACCTGGACCTGACTGGGGCCGCTTCTGCAGCAGATGATTTCATCAACCACCCAGTTATTTCTTGAAATTTTTCCCAGAGGTCCTCAGCACCTTACTTGTACCCAATGAGGACTGCTGAACTAGTAGCTCAGAAGGCCATTCTGGCACTATGGAAAGGTAGACTGGGACAACTGCTGCAAGTTCACTGATCGACATCACAATTGCTCAGTTATCAGGATTTGCCAAAGCAATTTTAAGGTTTCCCTCCAGTCTATCCCATACGGACGCAAAAAAACACATGTGCTGTTCCTCAAGTCTATTTAGCTAGGAATCATATGCGCTTTAACCCATATCTGAGTGTTGCTCATCCATAATCTCTGTAAGAAGTTTGTCCTAAAATCACCCACTCTCCACACCACACACATAGATAAAGACTACAATGTTACTAAAATTTCTAAAATATTACTATTACTAAAATATTAATAAAACATGTATTTGCCAACTCTGCCTCTTTAATACCAGATCAGGGAGCGGTCTTGCAGACATTATACAGTCCTGTTGACTTGACATTGAGTACCACACACTAAATAATCAGACCCAGGGTGATAATTAGACACTAAGAGCTTTTGATTTTTAGAGAAGAAAAACCATATGTAGCCTTTTTTATTTATTTATCTGTATAAAAGAACACAAACACTTTTTTATACATTTTAAAACTGAAGCAGAAAGATTACAAGTAAAGAGAAGTGTCAATGATCCTTTGACTCCTGGGAGATTCAGGGAGTAAGGAAGAAGACATAATTGTTAAAAAATTATTTTCCTTTCACAGTTTGAGACCTCCAAAATTTTTGTCCACAGAATTTCTGAAATTTCTTTGAACCAGTTATTGTCTCAGTGGAGCAATAGAACTCACTATTAAAGTAATTGAGAAACCAGTAATAGACAGWTTGAAAACTGTAGCCCTTCAATAGTGAGTTTAACACGAAAGTTTTCATTTCACAACTTATGAGCTCCCCTGAGTATAGCTATGATGCATACATGTTTCTTAAACTACTGCTATTTGGTCCAAGGAGCTTACAATTTGGTTTCTTGCCAAGTCCTTCAAAGAAAACCTTGCAGATCTTAAATACCACCACATCAGTCATTCCACTCTGTACCCTTAAAATTTACATTCTCTATTTTTTTTT